>NC_044006.1:20805853-21444763 GCF_900496995.4 Aquila chrysaetos chrysaetos
AGTAGTGATTGCACATTCAACTAAATCATATGTATTTCAGTAACTGCACATTTATATGAAGTGTATTAAAAGCTTTGGTCTCTTCTAATTGCACATTCCCCAGGGTTTACTAGCACCCACTAACAGGTAGTAACACACTGGGCCCTCAGATCCTCTAAATGGAATATCATATCATATATGAAAAATGTGTAATCATGGAAGAAAAAACATTTTCCATGTACAGTAATGTATTTGTAAAATATGCTTACAGGCAAATGCCCACACTTAACATTCGGTGCACTTTAAAAAATGTGGACGTGCCATTTAGAGGCACATCTGACATGCATTTTAAGAAGGTCTACAGACTACCAGGATAGAAAAAAATCCACTCCTACAGAATTACAATGCTGGAAAAGACCCCCAAAACAACCTGTATGTAACAATGTACAAAAACGTAGCTGGTTAATAAAAGTTGAGTTAGGAACAGGGTAGATAGTCCCACTATGACTGGGAGGAGATAAAAAAACATTAGGAAGATAAAATGGACAATTAACGGGTAAGGATGTTTTCTGTGATCTAAAGAAGAGGGGGAAAAAGGATTTTAAAACCCTTTATATCCTGGCCCTGTGCTCTATGGCAAGTACACCATAACGTGTTCCTCCTGACAAAAATACATACACATATAAACTGATAATTAATAAGGATGACATTTCCCTGCCTTTACCTGCAACTCACCGATGAAGCTGAAGAACAGTAGGATGTAGCAAAAATTCAAACGGTCTGCCATGGCCTTAGGGCCTATTGAGCTTCTTTGGCATAAATCATAGCAATTTCTGTAGCCAAGAGCGCTATTTTATTGTACTTGTCCATTTGAAGATGTCAACAATCTCATTAAAACTGACACTACTAGGTTGTGGCTGATATTACCAACTCACGGGGCTAGCGCAAAAGAATCTTCTTTTGGAGATGCAATTTCTCATTTGCCTTAATTAGGGCAAATTACATGCTGCAGCTGTGCCAGACAATGCTAGCAGGTGATGCCACGTTAGACCATGCCTGAAATACACATCCAAGTCACGGCTATCAGTGTCATTACTGGTTGCATCTGCTGGCAATTAAACAAGATCTGAATGCTTTCCAGAAGTAAGCGTCCCATCTTTGCTCTGCTAAACACCGGGTGGGAGAGGAGGCTCAAGAGTTGCATCTCCTAAGAGCAGCACAGGACAGCTTTGCAGTTCAACACCCTGAACCACAGACAACAGCTTATGCAGCTTGACAAGAAGCCGCTCAGAGGCAGCTGTTGTCCTCTCTTTCTATCTTGGGTTTGGAGTATTTCACCAAATTAGAATTCTGTTTCTACAAGCCTTGGGTTTATAGCTTTTTAGTCGTAAATTTAACTATGGTTGATTGGGGCTATTGTTTTCCCCTGGTAGCACATCTCAGTGATTCAGAGTCTGAAATGATTCATTTAAAAACTCAGGGACATTCACAAGGGATTATTTTTGGAAATGGCCAAACGTCCAACCATTGCAATAGCATCCTGAGGAGTCACTTATACAAAGGCAGAGAAGATGACTGGCTGAGGGATCATAAGCAGCTCTGCTGTAAGCCAGTGTGAGGAAATGTTCCTGTGCGTATGTCCATTTGGCTGCTAATAAGAAACTGGAAAAGTTGGTAAGCAAAGCAGTGCTATGACTCATTAGGGCCATCAAATTATTTTCTTCACCATCTCAACATTTCCCCTTTAGCTTTTCATCATCATTTTTGTATTTTATGACCAAAGTTAAAACAAAACAAAACAAAACAAAAAGAAAAAGAAAAAAAGAGGGCTAGAGAACAGACACAGCTTTTTGGTTTGAAAGGATTTTTAAACAAGTTTCCCTCTAAGTAAACAATTCTCTCTAACTGTTCCCTAACTAGCAACTCACACCAAACCCACTAGCGATCTGTGCTGTTAGAGTTGGAAAAAAAAAACTAGCAGTAGAAAGGGAACAAACCTTTTATTTCAAAGGCATATGATTCAACAGCCCTCCCTGAGTGCAATGGATCAGTGCAGTGGGGTATGTTTAATGCAACATCACCCCACTCAGCCCCAGGCAGACAAATTCTGTGTTTAATGGGAGGAACAAGAGCTCCTTGCCTGATTCCCCACAGTACGAACAAATGAATAGGGATAGCAATAAGTGTAGGAGCAGTCCTGGCTTCTCTCTCTTGTCAGTAGAAGAGAAATAGCTGTTGGCAGCATGAAAGGGAAGACGACTAGCGTGTGAAGTAACCACCCTTCCCCTAGACTGAAAGGGAGTTTCTCACACTCATCACTTCTCATTTTATGGCCATCTGTATAGTTTTCCCTCAGTAAGAAGTTGTGCAAAGGTACAGTACATCTACCTTCTTTACTGGCAGCTGTGCAATCTTCTCAATTAAAAGGCCAATGCTCACCCCCCAAGCTCTCTCAAGCAACCTACGTGAGCTTTACTATAACATTCAGTGTGAAAGCAATAACGTCCAAGGAGATGAAGGAGGCAGCATAAAAGAACAAAACTTCATGAAGACTAATTCTTGCTCTGAGGAAGAGGAAGAGAAAATGAATTTGTTCTATGCTTCCTGGTATCAGCAAGTGTGTGTCGAGGAGAAAAGTCAGAGAAAAAGTCCAAAAGGCTCTGGAATACAATCTGTTTTTCTGTATAAAGACAGTTTCGGAGTGCAGTGGTGTCTGTTTACATTCAGTTTCTGCAGCTAATCCTTTGAATCCTGAGTCCTCAAAGAAGTTGCACATTCTCACCATCTCATTTTCTATACATATCTACCTTCTATGTAGGAAATCCATTCTCACAAGACAGGACACACCCTTCTGCCTATGTTAGGAGCTCCCATCAATGAATAACAAGACTTCCTGAAAATGCTGATTCCTTTCTTTTTGCATGGGTCAGGACTCTTTTAACATTACACAAACAGTAATTTTACACTCCTGGTAATTATAATTCTCTCACACTGAGTTTAGGAGTTTGTGACTTATGCAGTCTATCCACCCTCTATATTTAGATTCATAAAACTAACATCCTTCGCTCAGAAAATATCACGCACTTTCACACTCAGATCTGTCCTTTCATCCTCTGAGGATTTCACAACTCTGCAATGGTACAAACAAGACAGAAAGGCTTAGTTTTGCCCTATATTTAGTCATGGGACAATGTCATAGTCTGAGCTCTCTTTTTTTTCCTAAGAATTATGGCTTGCAGTAAACGACTCAGCTGCTTTGCCCCTGATCCCATCGGAAACTTTGCTGCTGCTGCTGCTGCTTTCAGTACAGGAAGAACAGTTCAACTTGTTACATCTAAATTTGATCTCATATGAATTATCTTTAGGATACGACAGCAATATTCCCTCTACTCCATTACCTTTCTTCTACCACTGATCAGTAAGTTGATATAAAGAAAGGCAAAAATTATATATTATGGACTAGCCTGTCCTTTGCAAAATGTCTAAGGTACTGAACTTTAGACCCTTCATGACCTATTGAATTTTGTCTAATGCAGCTGAGCATTCTTTTTATCAGCTGAGATGAAATACCAATAGTAAGCAATACTATTTTGCAGTGATGAGGTTATATTTTCATTGTGGAAAACAATGCAATATTACTCTCTACTAATTGTTTCCTGGGGTGCATACACACTTGCTGGAAGCTTGGATCAAAACCTAATAGAATATCAGATAGGGTTAAATGAGAGTACAGATAATTAGGTGCAACATTGATTTTCCTGTTTTTAAGTACCATTTTGTTTGGCGATTGTATGTTTTTCATCAGGCTGGCTGCTCAGCATATGACAAAGTACAGAATACATTATCTGATGACAGGAAAAAAAGGTAATCACAAGAAATGAAAGCCAGAGACTCCCAGCTACAATCTACCTAGAGATAGCTATCCATTGTGCCTAGGAGAGAAAACTTGTCTTACAAAAAAAGGTAAAGCACAGATAAAGATAATGAAGCAAAAAAGATATTTAACCTGAACGATACCCAGTAAAATCAGGTATACGATATTATCCAAGACATGGATTACAAAAGCTGTATGTAAAAGAGAGAGATGTGCGTATTGCATGAAGGATCCTTCTTAACCAAATAAGAGAAGGTTATTTATAGATGACTTCTGTGCATAAATTAAGTACATAACCTATTTTTACACATGCACACAGCTAGAAAAGTACCTACAGAGAAATGAGCATAAGCTTTCTTCTCATCATCTACTTCATGTGACACAGGTGGTTCTTCCAAGTCTAATATTTAATGGGAATAGTACATGCTAGCAACTCAAATCTGCACTCAGATAAAGAGTCTTCTATGACTTGGGAGAGGTATGGTAGAGCTCAGTGAATATTCACCCATTGACAATCTTGATGCCAAGAAGGGACAATACTCTAATTTCCTGTTTATGGCTCCATAGACTAAAATTACTATTTTAAACGCATGAGAGCTCACAAGAGAAAAGGGAAGGCTGGACAGTCGACTTGAGATGCTGAAGAGGAAAAGGTTTCTGGGAAAACTAAAAGTGGCACATAAAAAGTTACAACATTACAACCTTATCTCTACAAGAACCAAATTCAAACACAATTTTCAATTCATTCCTGGTGGGTCTTGTGCCCAGTTCTGATCTTTTAAATCCAAAAGGGTAGCAATCCTTCTGCACATCTGGAAAAAGATCATATCCAGAGGGATATATTCAAATGGTTTTATCCTTGAAGGTGGGAAGAGCTGTGTTTTTATTTAGTGCACTTGCCAAGAACATTCTGATTTGCAGCTATTACAATAAAAAAAAATTTAAAAAATCCCACCACCTGTAGTAATTGAGAAATCACAAAACATGTGTTTTTAACAATTGTTAAGTGGGCCTCTAGCAGTTGGCAGCAAAATAAAATTACAAAGAAAAGAAGTACGTTTAAGTTGACAACACTGGCCCCATGAATAATAGCAGTAGGGAAACAAGAATTACTACAGAGGACCACTTTGAAAACAGTAAGCTGCCTTCACGTGGTATTTTTCTTAGTGTTTGATCTGAAATATGGACACACACACAAAAAAGAGTTATAATAAAAGCAGCAAAACATGGACTGGTAATTACTTTGTCAATACGTCACCTAACAAGACCTGATTTCCAGCAGATCTGCATCTGAAATGTGGGAACCTGCATAGATGCAGCTAACAGAGCAAAATCACCACCTCTCCCAGAGTGACACAAGCTTGGGTCTCCCTCTCCCACCCAGCTTGTTGTCACAAACAGACGTTCCATGCTTCTGGCAAGTTTGGTTAAGATTTGCTAATGATATCAAAGCTACCAGGGATAAATGAAAGAGAAGAGATTGGTAGCCAGACTTTGTGATCATCAACACTTTGTTGTCCTACAAAATGCAGCAAAATGCTCTGGAAAATTGGTCTCTGTCACCATTTAATGGGGAAAGCATTAACTTTAGCATTACTGAGGGTATGTTTGTCCTCTGGACCAAAGTGATAGGGGAGAGGAGTCTGTTCCAGCTCCAAATAAGGATGAAATAGTAGTATCGCAGGCCATTAAAGACCTTGGTTCAATTCCTGCTCACTTAGCCAACATGGTAACTGTCACACTATCATAAATTATGCAAAAAGATATCTTAGGAGCAGTTCTGGCAGCACCCTCTACTACCTCATTCTTAACTCTATTCGGTAAGTGACAGTGTATGTCAAGTAAGCATTAGCTGGGAAAATAGGGCAGAAACTGGAGGACTAGGCAAATGCAAAACAACGAAAACACGGTTTTGTCTTCAGAGAAGAAGAATTAGGGAGAGGGCATCTCAGAGAGTAACAGCAGCACAGCTAAGTGTTTTGCAAGTATGTATAAGACCGCACTATCGACTTTAATTAAAGTATTTCTTCAAAACACTGTGTAATGCACTTTGATCAGAAGCAGCCAGATGTAAGGAAAAACACGTTTTTCTAGAATACCACAAATATGAGTGAGGAAAAAAAATTCCTACATTTAAAAATATTTTAATGCCCCTATCTTCATGCCCTTGTAGGTGCTAATATAACAAAGTTGGAGAATTC
The DNA here is from genome assembly GCF_900496995.4 of Aquila chrysaetos chrysaetos. NCBI lineage: Eukaryota > Metazoa > Chordata > Aves > Accipitriformes > Accipitridae > Aquila > Aquila chrysaetos. The sequence goes on from NC_044006.1 coordinate 20,811,908, forward strand.
AAATCCCAAGTGCCTAACCATACATCAACATTATTGGAGCATTCCTGACTTCCTACAAAATTATTTAAGAAAATCTCAATTAAAATGCAGATCATTAAACTGTAATTATATACATTTCTTTCCATATTTTCCCTGTGCTTTCTTGCAGGAAGCTGTAAACAAATATTTATAAAACATACTGACTGTGGCTGTAATTAAAGAGATCACAGTGTTTGTAGAGATCAAGCTGAATGGGTTTACATCAAAGTGTTCCTCTCAGAGCCTCTCTTCATTTAAGAGGCTAAGCCAATCATAATTTTTTCCAAGTTTCTGAGCAAATCTGAAAGTGCTAGGAAATAAGATAAAGGCTCTTTCTTCCCCCTATGCCTAAAATGTTGTAAATGCCAAAGATTTGATTAGTTCTGTTAACAATCAGTATTAGTTCTGTTAACCATCAATATTTCCAGTCAAGGGTTTGAGTGAAACTAGTCCCCATCCCTTTGTGTGCTTTATCTTTGGTATGGAGCTCAATTTTGGTTCTTTTAGCACTGTCCAAAATTTGGGAAGTTATTTGTTGCTTAAGGGATTGAAAGGTTGCCTAACGAAACCTTCCCATTTTTGTGCTCAGGTAGAGAGCTTCTAAACTGAAGTTTGGTCTTGGTTAAAGACAGGAGATTATTGCAGTGCATACAGTCACCCCTTCTTTAACAGTACAAAGGGCAAAAAGGATCAGCTAGACCCACACTGCAATGGAGCTGTGCCAAACCCCTATTTTTTCCTACAGAATGAAGGTGAAAAGTATAGCAGGGGGTTTCTTGCATGTTGTGTAAAAATCTTTAAACACAGTAAAATGGTGCTCAATAATGGTGTTGGCTAGTTGAATGCAGTAAGTTAGACTAATCCTCTCATCAGCTTCACAGACTAAAAGTCCCATTCCCAGGCTTCCTTGCCTTTGAAATCTGTAAGAGAAAATGTCCCTAAACAGGAAAGTCAATGAATGAAATATACATGGAAGAACATCACCCATGATAAAAATGCCTTAAAATACCCACATGGATGGTGTTTACTGCCTTGAGCAACTGCGTCGCATGCTATGAAGATGAGGAAGACTACCTTGAAATCTTCAGTGTACATCCACATACAGCATGGAGAGGATGCCAAGGGAAGTATTTGTCCTCGTTTTGTGTAAGAGACAAGTAGATGCTAGAAACTTGCAGATAAACTGTGGGAGTCACTTCCCAGAGCGGAGAGCTCAACCTGGTGGTATTTTAACTCTAGGTTAGAAGATGACCATTTTCTGTCTGCCATCCCTTTGGTGTGCTTTCAGTGGAAAGGGGAGCTGGGCATGTGGGTCACAGCCAGACTGCAGAGCACCAGCCCCTCACTAGTCAAATATCCACACCACAGCCTAACCACTAACCCTTCCTTTGCTGTATCACATTCACCCCAAACAGCTGCCTTCACATAGCTAAGCTACAGCTACAGAGATGTGGTACGCGAATGAAATGAGAAATTGCTTTAATATTCACTTTTCATGGGCTCTTTTAAATATTGAGGTCTCATTCTCTCAGTTTCAGGAAATGTGCTGCTTTGCTTTTTGTGCTTTGAGGCACAATATTAGATTGTGTCCAGAAGTGAGAAAATGACTGGTCTTTTCTTCTTCTCATTTTCCTTAACATGACAGAAAAAAATTAACAAAACAACATTTTGACTGACATACTTGTGGTTTGTTATTTTCTGCCTGCCATAAACAATGTTGTAATGAGTTCATTTTAGTTCATTCCCATTTTAGGGGTATTATGAGTTGTAGCACTATCTCTGCACTTAAAATGGAGCACACTTTCTGGATCTGGCAAAGGCTCCACAAACATTAAAAACTTAATTTAATGTGTACATTATATTTTATATTTAGGTTACTTAATTAGAACCAGAGGGGAATTTTTTGTTGGAACAACTTCTTGACAGAAAGTATAGATTTGGCGGGGGGGGGGGGGGGGGGGGGATAAAATGTTTTTCAATAAGAAAAAACTGATTTTACATGAATAAAAGGAAGTATTGTGGATTGTGCCTTTTTAACCTAGAATATTTCAGTTTATCCAGTTCATTCAAAAGCATTAACCACATATCAGTTTGATAAAATATTATACTGAAATGTCCCTAATATCACAGTATAGACTTGAGAAAAATGAGTTCAGGGTCTGATTTTTTCCCCATGTGCTGCCATCCCTAGAAGTGCAATTCTTTCAAGGTAAGGTTATCCAGTACTCTTCCTTCTAGAGCAAAAATGATATAAGACATTCCAGCACCTGCCTGTTCCTGTCCTCTGCCTCCCGTGCCATCTGCCAGGAGATTGTGCTCTAACCTGGTCACTGGGCTGATCCAGACTATGACAAGAACTGTACTGGAAGCCTAATTGCGGCCCCAAAAATCTGCATCAGCACAGGAGAGTGGAAAGAGCAGCTGGGGACCAGAGCACTTCTGTCTGGCTTTAGCCCCAAGTGCAGCATACCCTCAGACTGTCCCTGTGTAATGCTCCCTGCAGCCACCCATCTAACTCTATTGATTCACTATACCCAAGGGATGGCACTATTATGGGAGATGCATTCCATGGGATGGATGCTCTGTCTGGATGGAGATCCAGAAGGACCTGTGTTTCTAAACGTTTTTCCTTTTTTTAAAATTCATGCTCATGAGAAAATGTACTGTAATAAGTTACCTCAAAGTATTGTGCAATTTCAAAGGAATCAATCTTTGAGAATTTTAATTGGAACTGCTGAAACATTTCTAAATTGGATGACTTTTGAGAATTTTTACCTCACAGCTATTCCATTTTCTCCACTTTCACCAACTGACAAAATATGCTACAGTTTTCTGTGAGATAGAAATCTTTTGGGTTTTTATTTCAATGTCATTAGAAATCATGTATAGAAATATCTTATTAACCTTTGTGTAGTGCTTTCAAGTTAGATAAATACTCAAGGAGTATAATAAAATAAGTTGTAACTGAAATAATTTAACAAAGCAATTTAACATATTCAAGGGGCAGACTTAGCACTTCAGCTCTGTTTTGGGTAATTAGACTTTTCCAACATTTTATGGGGTATGGGAAGTTCCCTAGTGTGTAAAGAAATTTAGAAAAACTCCAAACCCCAGGTTTCATCAAAGAAAGTTGGTGGTTTTCAACACGCTATTCACAGCAAAACATACTTAGACTATAAGGTATTATTAGTTTGGAAAATGTCACTGAAAGAAGCATCAAACAAAATATTCTAATCCCCTTTTGGTTTCTAAGCGGTTCAGCAAAATAAACAAATTTGAAAAATAAATTTGATCAAGTCAAAGCTACAATTTTTAGGTGTAAAAAAAAAGTATCTAAAAAAATCGTTGTCCTTTTCTACTCCAGCTGCTAATTGGTGATCAGTGCACATGGCTGATACATCGCTCCTGAGCACGGATGTTGATATTCCACCAGAATAAATGAAAGATGGAAATAGAAAACACTTGCCAGTGTCAGTGGCTGTGGGTAAATGTCTATGGTTCATAGTATTGCAAGACATTAACCTTATAATGGAAGAAGAACAAGTTGGATTTCCTGCTGGGGATGTCAAAAAGATTGTTTTTCTACTCCTTCCTTTCTTCGCTATGTTGATACAGAGGAGTGAGCTTGCCTATAAATCATCTTTTGCATACATAAGCTTATAGTACTCATCAGGTTTTGACATGATGTGTCCCTAGGCGTCAAAAGAAAATTTCAGAGAGGACTGACTATATTGCATTAGGAAAACTAATTATCAAAAGTACAATCTAATTAAGATAGGGCATTTAGGGGGCAGCATCCCAAAGCTAGAATTGCTAGGGGACTGTAAAACACTGAACACAGAGTTTCTAGTGTGTAGCATCATATCTCCTCTATAGCCCACATTAAACCAATGCTGTTTTGCAACAATACTCTTGAGAAATCATTTCCCTGCATGTGGTCTTACATGCTATGCAATTTCATTATATAACACAATGACTCTAAAATATGTATATGAAGCATAATATATGGGTTTCAATTTCTACATCCTGAGGACCTGTGTCCTTTTATTAAAGGTAATGTAAGCCAGACATGAGCATGGATATAATACAAATAGTCTGTACAAAGCCAGCCTAAGTATGTAAACAACAATACTTTGCAATTACTCTTTAACAGCCTCCACAGAACTACCTCAGTATATCTTGGAAAAAAAATCAGAAATGAGCCGTTTTACACACTTAATCTGCAACACTTTATAAAAAGCTTGACATTCAGCTTTTCCAAAACCAACTCCCCTCAACGGTTTCCAGCTAGGCACCCAAGTCATCAGAAATCTTGCTCTCTATAAATACCCATGCATTAAAATTGCACTTCAGATAAATGAAAGAAGCAGGGAATTAAATCCCTCACTATTTTTTTTTTTATTTAAGCTGGGGGTGAGAAAAAGGTGAGAAGACATCAGACGACTTGTCCAAAATCTCAAAGAAAGTTTCTGGGAAGTAGAGTTTGTGTCTGATTTCTAGACTATGGCTTCAGCCATGGGACTGCCTCTTCCGATGGCCTTAATACAGGAAAGAACAGCATGCAATGCTTGTCATCAGGCATCAGGTTGTGATATCTCAATGAAAAAGTGACTTAAAAAGCTAGCAGAAACTGATATATTTAATGGAAAAGGGTTAAGGCCATGGACTTTAGCACTTGCAAGAAGATATACTTTAATTAACATTATTGAATAAATTATTAAGAAATGTAATTTCTCTTAATGACTAAACCAATACATGACCCAAACACAGCAATTGTGGCTAGTCATTTAAAATGTACCTCAGAGTTTGAGGCTGAAAAAAAGAAATGTGGCCAGAAATGTTAAAAAAAAAAAAAAAGTAAAATATTCATAGAGCAGTGAGTGAACAAGGCATTATCAGAATAGTCATCCTGGTACTCCCAGGGCTGGACTATATAGGTCCTTTGGGATTGATTTACTGTATGTCTGGACTTGGAATATGTTGAACATGAACAGATGGGTGTGGTGGGAAGACTGGACCTGTCCCCGTCAAATGTTTTTAATGCAAATTTTGGACAAACAGTTTTAGGGAAGTCTTGAAGTTGGCCTATTCTGTGGCAAGGTCAGTCTCCAGCCAAGCAGAAAATCACAGAGCTGTCAGCAATTCCTGTTGCTTTCATATTTGTTGACAGGGGGGATTTGGGTCATGCCAGAGAAACTGGCTCAAATAATTCAAAAACAAACCAAAAACAAACAGGGGGGAGGGGGAATGTTGGTGAGAAACTAAAGAAAAAGGGGAAAAAAAAATGTATCTGGATTTTAATATTTAAACATGTCTATAGATTTAAATATCTATTATGCATCAGATACTTAAGCTGTCACAGTGAAATACAAGTCAGACTGCAGAGGTTACTTAAATAATGGTGTACAATAATAGAAAAACAAAAATATTTCAGGGTCATTCCATCAATCTAGAACAAGCCATAGCAGTCAATGAGAACACTCTAAATCATCATTTTTTGAGGTAATTATCCTAATGTAGCTGATACATTCCCAAACCTGGTCCTGAGATACTCTTGATCCCTATGGTCACACATAGTGCTTCATGTAACTACTTTAATTGTCTTTCAAACTCTTACTGCTCACAGTAAGTGCCACTCTTCAAAACTGCAGTTTGTTCTTGCATGTAAACACATTATATGCACTGGAGAAACTACAGCGAATGAGCTCTGAATGTGTATCTGTATACTGGAAGTCATTATGCTTTCTGTGGAAATATGGAACATAAATGACATTTTGCATGCTAATGAAAATTTGCTGAAGTTTCAAGTCTACTGAGATATGAGAGACTTATTATCAAGATGACCTACCAGCTACCTAATTTCCATGCCATTTTTATAAGCAGGCTGAACTGAAAATTTTGTATGCAAGCAACACACTCTGTTTTTAGAAACTAACAAATTAAATTGAAAACAAAGGTTTATTACAGGGTACAACTACACCTTTATTCTACCTCAAATTAAGCATACCTGGAGTAACAGACTGTTAGGATATGAAACTCCTGCTGCCAGAATAAAGCCCAAAATTCACGATCAGTTAAGTCTGCAATTCAAATGTCCATATCCCTTGCCCAGAGAAGCACAGTCTTAATGTGTTCCTAGTGAGAATATCAAAAGAAAGACATTTTTTCTAGCCTATTTATTTTAGCATGTCACCTTCCCTATCCTTGTGATACTCCACATTTTATGGTTTAGTCTTGTAACAACTGGAAAACTTACTCATCTTGTTTTCAGTCAGCTCCTTCCCAACTTATGCCTGCCCAACCTTTCATCTCCAATTTCATACAAAGCAAGGAGGGATTTAACTTCTCAGCCTGGGTTGCTGGTTTTTAACTGCTCCCCTGGTAAATAAGAAAATAATCTTGCTGTGTGCTTTCCCCTATTCTACATCTGAAGGTTGGAAAGAGCAACCGATTAATAACTGCAGTATTACATTCTTATCCACCTCCACTGGCTTCCCTAAAACTCTCACTTCAATGGTTACAAAAAGGCACAAATTAGTGCCCATTCCTCTCCTGTCTCCTACATATTCACAACTAAACATGAATATCGGCCACAGATGTGGTAAATCCATTCATTATCATCCAAGCATTTCTTCAAACTTGTCTTCATCTACCTTGCATTTCTATCCTAAACTTTGGGGAAAAAGATACTTCTAACTATTTATATAGCATATAGTATAAGGTGAGCCTAAACAATACCTTGAGATCCTAGCCACATGAATTATATATAATATCCTTTAATCATGAAATCTCTTCCTACACTTAAAATACCAACAACAACTACAACCACCTTTTTTACACAGTGCTTAAGGCATTTGAAATCTGGGCTTTCCATGTATTTCTCAGCTATTCAGCAGCATCCCATATAATGAAAAAATGGTAGAGAAAACCGAATAAGTACACCTGTCATAGAAACTGTTAAAGAGAAGTGTGAGATTATACTAATAGACAGCTATTGATGGCAACTTCCTGTTAACTTTTTTGGCTAACTCCCACACTGATTTGTTGACATCTCTTGGAGATGCTGTTTGTGAATAAAAGACAGCCATGCATCTTCTCTCAGTTAGGGATTTCCTGTTTTCACTTCAACATTGAAGTGAAACACATGTATATTTGATTAACTATTTATAATATTTTGCTAAATTGAACATCTAAATCTGAAAGATTTTAGCAGACATAACTGGAGATTAATTTCTTCAAGGGTTTAGCATTCATTTAATTGCCAGAAAAGATGGCAAGCATTTCGGAAGAGCTCATCATGGTAGATACCAAATGAATCTGAAAATATGGCCCTTATTTTCAGACCTAAATAAAAGCTTTGTTCTTTTGAAAAGCTTGCTGTGGACACTTTAAAACAGTGTTCATTTGAGACGGGCCCATTGGCAAGTTCTCAAAACCTGAGGATCTGGTACTGTGCTACTTCAGCTAACCCAGACTTACGCTTCTCTAGATACAGAGTGAGGATAATACTAGCAGAACAGTGAAAAATCACCAAGTACACAGACAAGACATAAAAGCTGTTCTTTCTAAATGGTTGTTGCTATCCACAACGATGCTACAACATTATTACAGCATTGTTAAGGGATGAAGCACAAGACACAGTGAAATAGAGAAGCATAAGTTTCCTTTCAAATAAGTATTTCCAGCAATTAGCAAAGTAGCTAAGGGGTAAAAAAAAAAAAAAAAGAGGTGCAAAGTAACTCTAAAATGATAAAACTCTCTTTCTATGAGCTGGAAAGTCTCCTTAAAGGTGCTGTAAGAATGCACTGAAATGATGAACCCATGAATAGGAACTTCTAAAAAATTTCTGCTTCTATGGAGAGGCAATTGGAAGCAAAACTGTCCAAATCCTTTACTCATTATCTGTATTACTCCCATAAGTTAAGGGGAGCATAGGAGCAATTAAAGGGCCAGATTTTTACTGACATCCATCTTCACAGAGAAGTATAACAACAGTAAAAGGCTTAATGCTTTCACCACAGCTACATTAAGATTTTTCTCACAAAGGTTTCTGGAGCAGCAGTGTCCTGCGGGAATGATCCAAACATGCAGAAAGGCCAGAGAAGATGAGATGTAAGAGAAAGAACCACCTCTTTCTCACACCTGGAATGGAATTGCGGGAAAGAGATTTCAGAGTATCTCAGCCCAGAGAAATACCCAAGGTAATATGTGCCTTTGAAAGTTTCCAGAAAGCTGGTCTTGTACTCCCTAGGCGCTATGCAAAGACCAACTTGACTATCAGCTATGGCTCTTCTACTGTACTGGTACTTGAGAATAAGCATTGCTATAGCTTCAAAATCAAAGGCTGCAGCATGTTCTGACTATACATATGGTAAAAAAAATATTGGACAAGTTTCCTTGAAGGGTGCCACTTCTGACTTAAAAATAACCATGTTTCTTCATCTAAAGATAGCAGCATGGTGGCCATCAAAACAAACTAGCAATTAACTCAGTATGTAACAAAAAGGCCTAAAAGGCATTGCAATATGCTAATTGTTTGTATACATTGAGTACCAGCAAGAAATGAAATGATGTAAAGACAGGATGTGATTTGAATTGGCAGTGAATGAATGGCAGTAGACATAAGCATCTTGTGTGTCAAGTATTTGTCACATCATTCATTATCCTAATTAATGTCTTCTGCAGGGGATATTCCAGCCTCTTTCTGCAAAATTCCTTGGATTTATGAAAAGAAAAAGATCAGGATTAAGAACCACAGCAAATCACCAATTTAGTGGGGATTTTTTTGGTTTTTCTTGTTGCAATCATTGTAACAAAAGCCCGTTAAAACACCTCCAATTTCCTCATGGAAGATGGATGATAATTCCCCCCTGCAGCTCACACACACACAAGGTTTCATGCAACATTTCACATCTCACCTCCAGAAAGAGGCTACATATCTACCAGGATGTTTAAGGACAGCATTGCCCTGTTTGCACTATCCATTTGCATTTTGAAAACTTCAAGTAATTGTCTCTATGGTCTAATTCATGTTTTAGCAACAAACAAACAAAGCACCATCATGCTGGATCAAATGGAACAAGGAGGAAATGGTATATACTTTCTTGAAATCATCAAAATGAAGACATTTTATCCATCTATATGCTCTTAATCCTTTCTCCCAGTAAGGAAGATGGACAAATATTCAAACACTTGACTGACCATTGTTCAATGTGTAGGTTCAAAGAATCAAATTATCACCATTATCAAGAATCTTAGTACTATACTATATGCTGTCTTATGCATGTACTTTTTACCAAATTTTTAAGATTACTTGAACAATAGGATAAGAAGTTCATAAAAATCCAGTACTATGAGACACAGGTACACTAACGTTAATTTTAAGGTTACCTTTTCCATTTAAGTGATTCAAAAGCCTCATGGTAGACAGCTGAATTCTTATCTAGATCTCATACAAATTACTGGAAAGATGTCCATTGCCATTAACCAGTTCTAGATCAGAGCAGTCTATGTAGACTACATGGATTTTCAAACCTAGACCTTATTTTCCACCTTACTTCCCAGTGGTTACTGCACATCAAATACTGCACCACAGCATGTTATAAGCAGAGGCAGCATCTTCTTGCATCTAGCACGAACAATTCATGCTTTGCAATAGGTGTTACCAAATGAAAAGCGAGAGTTCTTTGCCACTCTGAACTATACTTGGGTTGATTTACTTCCTTTCATAAACAAACAGGCTGAAGACAAGATGTAGTGACTTGCTCCAAGTATCGGTAGAGTCAGTAGCAAAGATCAAGTCCAGTCCTCTGCTGCAATGTAGTAGCTGAGTGGTGTAAAACTGTGGTGAAATTACCCAAGCCACTGCTTTGGTTACAATGGCAAATAGAGGAGTATTAGCAGTTTGCTCAGTGGAGGGACCTAGTATCAAAGTCCATGCTCACCACTTCACACTATCAGAGCATTTTAGTTAGCATATTGCACTTTTTTTTTAAATGCCTTTCATCACAGAAGAAGTAAAAGTGTTGTAAAAAGGAGACAGGGAATACTCTAGATAAAATAGTCACAAAACACATTTCTGAATTAAAACTCCTGATAGGGAAAACCAATGTCTTTTGTTTATAGTTGCTATCATTTCAGTCCTGCCAAAACATTTAAAATTCTCTGGTGAAAGCCACAGTCACATAATTCCTTGCATCCAGTACAGGTGCTGGCAGCTCCGGGCTACGAACATCCCTCTGGATGCAGGTGAGCCGTTGTCTGGCAATGTGACTGCGTATGTTCCTCTCAAGTTATTTTCCATCCGCAACAGAGGTGAAGCTTTTGCCTTTTATTAATTGTAAAGTGGCAAGAATCCTTAATGAGATAAATGCAGTATTTCTCAGAGGACAGAACAGTTTAATCTTCGTGAGATGACTCTAATTGCATGGCAGTACTTTATTAGGGCTGAGTTTTGTCACTGTGAATCAGGAAATGGATTGCTGGAATGCCTAGCACAAGACTTTGGATGCTGTGGCTTTCTCATTTGGATACTTTAAAAAAAATTAGGCTTATTGTGTTTTCACTTAAATGTCTTTCCCCATGAATTGATCGCCTGGCTACAGAGTAGTCTGGAAATTGAAGAGAGTGTTACCATTAAAGCCATTGCAAATGACCCAGCTTCTGTAAACAAGCCCCTAAATAAAACAGGGCCAGTTGGACCCTAGTTCTCAATTCCTTATTCTTCAATCAAACTGCAAAATATTTTCCAGTTTTCATCCTGGATTCAAAGCATGCAGCTGAGGTAGGATACAGTTTTGGAAGAGGTCTGAAACATTATAGAAACAGCTGGAGAGGAAAACTCTAGAATACAGGGAAGCCATGACAGAGCTTCCCTCTCCTCTTCTCACTGGAGCCTGTGTCAGGCTTAAGGGTGCAGAGGAATTCCCCACATCTACGGCAGCACCAAGATCAAGTGGAACTATGTCCCTAGAGCATGAGTTAATACAGCCTAGAAGCAGCTCTGACTCCTCTGGGAGCCAGGGCTGGCCTTGAGATTGGAGATTTGGAACAACTTTCCAAAACTTCCCTCTCTTACTCCTCCTCCCCTAAGGCAGGGACAGAACAGTGATGGCATCCATGCAACCTCTTCCTGGGCTGCTGGTTTAATTCAGCAGTACCAAAGCTAAAGCTGCAAGGAGGAGGGGTTACAAGACCTTCTGAACTGCAAGGCTGCACAATTAAAAAGGAACCATCAAACTGCATGAGCCAGAACTCAGAGCTTTCTACATCTAACTAGTGAGAGGAAAATAAAGTGACTAAGGTCTAAAGTTAGAGAGGCTGCTACCTTGACCTGCAATAGACTGTTCTGTTCTATTTTTTCTTTGTCCTCCATTTAAAACTGGCACAAGAAGCCAGCAGTGAAATTATTAAGGGATTACTTCTGAGTTTCAGACTTCAGAAGATTTTTTCTTAATAAATACCATGGGTGGTGGGAGAGAGTAATGGGAAGAGATTTTAACAATTAATAGAAATGTTAGCAAGCACACACTATTTACAGATCTCTGATGGTATCACTCTGGATGCTTGTGCACAAATGCGATGTTTTGTCAAATAAGGTGCTATGTACTTCAGACTCCAGTTATCAAATAAAAATAGCAAAGATAATTTCAGCTCCATCCACAGCACTGGGAGTTGGGGAGGGGAGGAAAGTGGAGGTGGAAAGGAGTATTTGTGGAGTGGAAAAATTCAGAATTATTTGGGGATGAGAAAAGGGGAGGAAAGATTTATGTAAAAGCTCTGCAGAAACTGCTGAAAAGAACAGAAGACAGTGAATCCAGGCCTGGTCTGTACGCAGCTTTTGTGACAGTCTGCCAGTCTATACATACAACACTGCGTACCACAGACCACCAACACAATTCAATGGTGAACATGCTTACTTTGAAACATTTGTACCATAGGCCTTTGCACATATACTGTCTTTAGTCAGTTAGCATAGTTGGAATAAACAATGTAATTAGTAGGTCTGTGATAACTTGACTTAGACTTTAAAGAGATTAGAAAGCAATTACATGGAGAGGTCAGCCAGTAGAGCTATGAGGTCCGTGACTAGCAGCTATGGATTCAGCCAGCAAAACTGATGCAAACAAATGGCACAACCTCCTAGATGGGAAAAAACCCCTTGGACATTGGAGTTAATCTATGTTAGAATAGTCAGGAAAGTTCATCTGGAATATTTTTTAATGTTGATTGGCCACACAGCCTTAAAACCCATAGGTGAACACTTACTAAGTATAAGAGTAGCCAGCATTCAGCTTCCCATAAAAAGGGAATAAAATGAAACAAGCTTAACTCCAGCCATTTTGTTCACCAAGGAAAAGTCCACAAAAAGGTATAATACAGTTCAGCTATAATGGAGTTATATCCTGTCTGAATTCTCTGTAATAGGAATAGGCAACCCAAAGAGATAAGCCTAGAGGTAGCCAAAAAACTAGTACAAGAAGAGAATTTCTTTCTCAAACATATATCCATAATATGGGCCCTACATGCTAACAGTTTAAGAGAATTTCCTCTCTTCAAATGAAAGTCTGTGACAAAATAACATATGCTGAATTATTACAAATTCTGAGCAAAGCAGATTTTCCTACACTTGATATTCATAAATTCGATGAGGCAAATCTTTGTATCACACAATCTGTGTTTTCAGCAGAATCATCTTCAAGGCAGCCAAATATGTCAATTTGTGAGGTTTAAAAAGTCTTGGTGCTATAAATAACACATACACATTGCAGGGGATTTTAGCCACTGTTAAAAGATTTCTCACCTATCTTGAGCCACTAGTGCCCAGTTTGGGATGTTATCTGAGAACTCAGTATTTGTTTTAGCAATGAGGCAAGACATTCTGCATCCATGGCCACCCCAGTAACCAGTCTAGGTCAATGTGTAATTTCTCCATTGATCTAGAGATTTTGGCTAGTGACGGCTGTGTGAATGCCACAGTCACTCTAAGCCCGTGAGGACATCTCAGGCAGGAGCAAAAGAACCAGGCAAAGTTAGAGACTGAGGAACCTTGGTCTTGTCTGTCCTCTTAACATCCTATAGAATCTCCTAATTTCCTTAACAGAAAGCAGTCAAAACATTGCCTTTTTGGCTGCTGAGGTTACACATACAGTGGTGCCCTCACACTTCCCCCTTGTTACGCATTTGGGATATACCTGCAGGTGCCTCAGCGTCCCATGTATAGATATACGCTTGGTCTCTTCCTCCTCAGTCATCATCAGTCTTAGGCCCAAAGGCCTCAGACGTGACGACTGACTTTCTGTGAGGCTGAAGTTAATGCTTTTAAGCATCTTCTTTGCTGCAGGAGGAGGCCAACAACAGTCATGCCCAAGCACTACCTGCTTATGAGCAACACTGACTCCCCTAAATGGAAAGGAACCGAAAGTAGTCCCTGCTTTCCTTTACCTCCCAGACGTCTTTACCTAAGGCGTCTTAACCTAACTTAATCTAATTTACCTCCACAGCACCACTCTCATCCAGTAGCAATGACTAGAAGGAAAGACAGGCAGTTCTGGAAAACAGTTGTGCAACAAAAACAATTTCAAGGCAAAGTGGGTTTAAAAAGAGCATTACTCTACAACTTCATTTTTGTAACTCCTTTTCAGACTCACGTCTCTGGTTACTCACCCAAATCAACCAGCTGCAGTAACAAAGCTGAACAAGCCCTCTCCTTTAACTGATGCTTTTCTTCCACTTCCCAGACAAAGTCCTCCAAGACAGCTGCCCAGTCACTCTGCAGAGGCTTTCTGTGACGCTTCCTCCAATGCGCTTTGTTCAAGGACTCTGTAACTTTACTCTGCCTGCTTTAAGGCTGCATGAACACAGCTGTCACTAGCTGATTAAATGAAACAGTGACTCATACTACATCCTTGATGTTGAAAAAGGTGTGGGTAGTATTTCATAGTTCTCAAAAAGCTATGATATCACATTATGTTTAAATAAAGAAGGGCAATGACTTTAGAACATCTAAACCCTAGGTGATGGATGATGTACCATGTATTAAAAATTTTTGGCAATATTTTACACAGTTCTGTCATCATCTGTCAGCATGAGGACCACAAGCAGAAGACAACTTCAGATAAACTTTCAGCAGAAAAAGTATACATTACAGGAAAAGAAAGTAAGGAATTAGAAACACAAAGCACTGCTCTATTCACTCACCAGGTCAGGTTTTCTTTGGTAGGGTAGGAAGAAAAAACCCTGCACATACAGAGGCTCAGACTATATTTGTCTTTGTCTCACACAGTCAGTCATATTTGTACAAAGTGGATATTAAGTACCACTGTTCTTGCATGGTGGCATTCTCATGTTTGCCCTCTAAAATGAGAGTACTAGGTCCTGGCAATGGAGAATTGTAGGCAAGTAATTTATGGGATTAGACACACACCTAAATTCTATTTCTCCCCATTCCTCTCTTTTCTTCTGCTACTTACCCTAGATGTGTACTTTGAAAATATTTTCTACTTAGACACCTACAAATAAAACTGATCTCAAAAGCACGTAGACACCAGAAGTACACTGCGCTGCTTATACAGTGCAGCCCATGGCTGGAAATACCTTGCTCTTGATGAGCCAATACGCTTTTCAAAGTTACATCCTTCAAGACACATGATTCCTTCCTACAAGTATTAGATGCAAGAAAATGTGATGTAGAGGTTTTGAAACCAGGACCTAGGCAAAAGAAAAATTCTGTTTATGGAAAACATTGATGTCAGAAACTTTTTCCTCCTTAACTCCTGCAGGAAATAAAAGGAAGACAAACCCCGCTTTCTAGGAATACCATAAATGTACATACTTTGGATACATAGTGACCACTTTTCCTGTTGAGGAGCAAGGCAGAAGACACAGTGGTCAGGTTAGTAGTAAAGGCAGCCATTAGAAAGCTTGAGGAACACTCTCCTTTTCAGATGCTTCAAATTGCAATCTGACTGAGAATGATGTCCTGGTTTCAGCTGGGATAGAGTAAATTGTCTTCCTAGTAGCTGGTACGGTGCTATGTTTTGAGTTCAGTATGTGAAGAATGTTGATAACACTGATGTTTTCAGTTGTTGCTAAGTAGTGTTTAGTCTAGAGTCAAGGATTTTTCAGCTTCTCATGCCCAGCCAGTGAGAAAGCTGGAGGGGCACAAGAAGTTGGCACAGGACACAGCCAGGGCACCTGACCCAAACTGGCCAACAGGGTATTCCATACCATGTGACGCCACATCTAGTGTATAAACTGGAGGGAGTGAGGGCGGGGGATCGCCACTCTGGGGCTAGCTGGGTGTCGATCAGCTGGTGGTGAGCAATTGCACTGCGCATCATTTGTATATTCCAACCCTTTTTTCATTACTGCTGTCACTTTATTAGTGTTATCATTATCAGTTTCTTCTTTTTTATATTCTATTAAACTGTTCTTATCTCAACCCGCAAGTTTTACTTCTTTTCCCGATTTTCTCCCCCATCCCACTGTGGGGCAGGGGGGAGTGAGTGAGTTGCTGTGTGGTGCTTAGTTGCTGGCTGGGGTTAAACCATGACAATCATCTTAATTTTTAACACAGTTCCTTTTTTTTGCTATTGATTCCAAATCAGCATTACTCATTTTGAATAAGATGCCAATGTAGAGGCAGGCTGAGGTAATCTGGGAAGTGTTAGCCAGCTGATACCCTGGAGGTGTTTGGAGGACTGGATTCAAATACTTCTCAGCATGATTTTGAACACCCGTAAAGTCCCAGTTCTTCCTAGTAGCCAATAAAAGAGTGAGTCAACCAAAACAGTTTTATTTTATTACATGTACTTTGCACCCACCTTTCTAACTTGCATAATATTCTCTCAGTGATTCGCTGTCATTCTGCTTCAGTCCCCACCTCTCTGTTTTGTTGTTTCTTCAAGTACCAATGTAAGCTTTAAGTTCTTTAGGATGCTGTAAGGTATTGAATAAATAATAAGCTTTCCACAATATTTTCCCCATATTTCCTTTGTCTTTATCATGGCCCATTAAATCTAATTATATCCACTGGAACATCCCCCCAGCTACATTCCATCTGTCAGAACAACTAATAGTACATTCTAGAGAAATGTGCTCAAAACTCTGCTCATAATTCAGGTGCCACACGCTCAGAGATACAGCTACAGATTTACTTCTTCCTCTGACACTCATATCAGCTCACAAAAAGGGTCAGGGAGAAGATATAGCAGACTTGCAATCCAAGTTGCCTGTTTGCTTGCCTGACCTTCTGCACAGGGAATTGCATGAGGAGCTAAAATCAACAGCTATCATACATTTCAAACAACAATTTGGTTTCCCTAGAATCTCATCCTTGACAAGATGTAACACAACAATGCCAGACTTCAAGAGACACTAAGCTCTGGACTTAGAGTGCTTTCTAGATTCACATCTTGTGCCCTCTGGTCCTTGGAAAAACTCTAGATATCCACAATTCTAGGGTAAGCATTAATTTTTTGCAGTAACTTAAAGGAAAAAGAAGAATAAGGAAGTATCTACTTTCCACTACTAGATAGGATTAAGACTAGGGCGTTGGGGTGGGGGGGGTTGTTTGGTTTTAGAATAATAGAATAATTTCAGTTGGAAGGAACCTTTGGAGGTGATCTGGTGCAAACTCACTGCACAGTCTGGGCCAATTTCAAAGTGACATTGGGTTACACAGAGCCTTATTAATTCAAAATGGGAAACACCAAATGAGGGAAGGAAGGGATAGTATTCTGGTGCAGACGGTATTTCTCTATGTTTTAAAAAAAATCTTTATTTAGGTATCAGAGCAAGAGCTTCTCTTGCCTTTCATCTTTATCTCCGGAAGAAAGATACTGCTGACTGCACAGTGGAGATCCAGCCAATTAAAAAGTGTAAAACCATATGAAATATGTCTTTCTGCCTTACAGCTTCCACATTCCATGCTGAAGGGAGTTTGGAGGCAGAAAGTGGCACTGCAAAGCAACTCCGGCAAAAAAGTATGGAAGTGGTTTGCAAAGAAACTGCTTAATATTTCCAAAGCTTTTTCTATTCCCTTTTCCCTCCCCCAAACCTATAAAGTTTTTAACAAAATTCTAGTAAGATCCTCTTCTTGACAGACAACCTATTAGCAGTGTATCAGCTCTCTGCTCCAAGAAGCAGTCCTTGGAGATATCTGTATTTTAGGCTACACTGCAATATAAAGGAAAGTGATCTGAAGCACAAGGAAGAAGTTTGCTGTGGTCGTGCTTGTAGCTAGTCAGACTTTTAACACTCACTGCTGTGGATTCAGTGTGTATATGCCCTAAGCTAACCAAGATACGAGCACGGTGACTTAAGTAACTGGAAATCATGTCTCCATTTAATGCTGCACCATTCCATCCTCAGGATCATGTTAACAAGGCCTTTGGCCTGAGGTGGGTGTCACGTGTTGCGTATAATATTGTTTTCCTTCTCCCTTATAACATTCTTGCAGAATGCTAGGCAGAGAGAAGTAACCCCTTTGGATAAGAAGACACCTGCAGCTTGCTTAGGAGTTGTCCTGTGCCTGACAACAATATGGTTGTTTTAGAAGCTTCCACATCACTTCCCAGTTAGGAACATGCAAGGTGCAAAGGTCCCTAGAAAAATTTCACATCCTGTTACTTTTTTATAAACAGAGAAAGAAGAGGGCAGTTAGGAGGAAAATAATGAACAGGCCTTACAAATATGTTAATTGCTGCTCCCACAAGATCTGCTGACTGCAGAGAGTTGTCAGCACAAATTTATGATCATAGCCAAGATGCCAACAGTGACCAATTGATACCATGTCAGCAAAATTTACAGCGTAATTTTATGCTGTACAAACTGGCTAATGCATGATCTTAAAGTGTGGTGGCTAAAGACTCATTTACCTGGGCTTCACTAATGCAATTCTCCAATGAAGTGAAGAAGGCATATACTGACCCCATTTTGAGCAGGAGGTTGGACTAGGTTACCTCGTGAGGTCCCTGATTACCGAAACTTATTTTGAACATGGCTTGCTTAAATTCACAACTAGAGAGGTGTCCATTAACTACACCCAAACAGAATGCAATTTTATCTTATGAGTATCAGAATTCAGAATGAAAATGGGATGGGAGGAAGAGGAAGTAAATTATCCTAGCAAAAATGGAAGGTGCGTATTAGTGAAATATTATTGAGGAAAGTTACAAGCAACAGAATAATATCAGAAAGAAAACTTAACTGGAAAAAGTAAATTCAGTATCCACTGTTACTAAGTTATTCAGCCTGTGTTAGGCCATAATACAGTGATTCTCTCTCCCCACACTCTTTCCCCCTTTTCCTCCTCCCCCCCTTCCCCCTCCCACCAAGCTATTTCTCTTAAAAGTAAGAAAATATCTGGTTTGTAAAGGAACTGGAGCTCTCTAGAAAAAGAGCATTTGGATAGGAACAAAGAATTCATTACCAATGGAGTTTCTCTGTACACTCAAACTCTAGGAAACAACAGGACCATAAACCAAAGGGGACAGCCAGAAAGGTGCCTTATCACTTCCCTAACACAATGATTGAGGATGCTGCTGGTCCTTTGATGAAGGAGCTATCCTACAGTTCCTGCTTTGGTGACGAAGCTCATCTATAAAGGGACAGGGGATCAACACCCCACCCACCCACCCCCAGCCTGATGTTTTTCTTATGGAGTCTCTTTTTATTTGGTGCATTTTATTCCTCCTAGTGATAACACAGCAGACACTAGTCACTCTGATCAAATACCAGGACACAGCGTCATTACCAAAACAGTCAAAAGAGTAAGACTACATGAAAAATCTTGGGACATTTATGAATAAGTTTTTGAAACATGAACATTGAAGGATAGAGGGTTGTTTTGTACAGTGATCATCACTCAGAGCGTGTCAAACCAACGGTAGCTGACAAACACAGAGAGGATGATGTGAAAATTTAAGGTGATTACAGATTAGGGGTACTTAACCACCTTTCCTAATTAACTTTCTTAAACATCTACACCATTTATGATGAACATATTGCCCAATAAAAGAGAATTGTGACAGAGTGCGAAGTGGTTACGATTTTTCTGAGGCTCAAATTCTCAACCTGGGATGTCACTGCAGGGACACAGGCAGAGGGAGAGCAGGAAGAAACTGCCACAAAGCTCTTCTAACTGAGATAGACGTGAAGAGAGAACATGAATAATCATCAAGTGTCCCCAGGAGCAGAGACATTGACCAACGCTAATGGGTGGCAGGCTCAACACAAACAAAATAGTTCTTCAGATCACATGTATTAACTGAAACTTCTTGCCGCGTGATACTATAGGTGCTAAAAGCTGGCACAGGCTCAAGGCCTAATTGAACAGGTTCATGGAACTGGAATCAATTTGGAGCAATTAAAAAGAGATCATTCTTCTTAAAAAAAAAATAAAGCTTTGTGGCAGAGCCCCAGGTTATTTGGAAGCTGTGAGAGTCTTTGAAAGAAGTAGCATGATATGCTTCCCCTATTCTTCCAAACCTCCCTAAGAATCAGCTTCTGACCCCGGTCCAAGGCTGCATGCAGGGCTAGCTGGATCTTTGCTCCAGGGACTGTTTTAGTAGACATATTTTAGGAAAGTGTACTCTGATAGGAAAGAAGAAACCAATCACCAGTGTGACCGAAAAGGTATATTTGGCAATTCTTTTCAAACAAATACGTTTTGTCTTGCAGCTTTACACTGATGGAGAAGCCTGAATGGCACTTACTAATGACACTTTAGAGTACTGGAGCATTACAGGACAACTACCATCATAATGCAAAATACATACTACACTACAGAGTCATGGTATATATTTGCGTAAATCCCTAAGGTTCCCTAAAGTTTCCAGTTTTGTGCTCACCCACACCTGTGGGGAATTTGCCATGCTATCTCCAGTCCATGGAAAGGTTGATGTAAAGGAGTGAAATTACAAAATTTCTAAGTCAACATTTTACTATGGATGTCACAGATGCTCTGGGAGAAAAGGCCTGATTCCACCTACCTGATGCAATCATTCGGTAAATCCTATAGAGAGCAGAGGAGAAAGAGAGCTAAAGAAATCCATGCTGTATTTCAAGTATCTGGTTTAAAAATAAATGAAGATTGTTAGTCCTGGGGAAGTACCTACAGTTATCAACACAAAACTGCACAAAATGGCTGCATGCTTCTACTGGAATGTCCTTCAGGACTGTATGGCAATAGATAGCAGTACCCTAAACAGGCATAAACAGTGGTTTACATGGCACAAATCTCTGAGAGAACAGTTACCTAGCTGACAAACATGGCTTGCTGAATTGCAAGGGAGAAAGACTTTAATGGCAGGCTAAAGATAGGCTGACAGTGCAATGCTCTGCAGGTTTGGGTTCTGGTCATTATAGTATACAAAGGAAACTGTTGCTATGGCACTCTAACCTTTTTATTTCAGCACTGAAGACTGTTTTACAGGAGACATATCAAAATAATTTAAGAAACAGAGAAGCTTATAACTTTTTAAAAAGTATTTAGCTACTTAAAGATGCAGATAATTACTTTTGAAAATTCCTAGTAGGCATCGTACTGCATATTTAACTGCCCATCTCCAGTATGTCTACAGGTATCTAACCTATATGGGAGAAGGAAAAGACTCATCAACACCCTTTCTTACATATGTTCTGCAACAAGGACAATTGGGAGGGTCCTTCCTTTCCACATCTATCCGACAACACTCATGATTTTCTCTCAAAATTTGACATCATCATCAGTGCTCCAACTAACAGATATACATAATTTGCAAAAAAACTTGACTCTTACAACAAAAAAGATTTCTACATAGTCCATAGGGAAAACTTTGACTACATGTCTCATCTTCTCTCTCAAAGCTCAAAGACCATTAAAAAAAAGCAGTACCCTGCCTTTTATTTATTTATTTATTTATTTAAATTTCGGGATATTTAGGCTACATTCAATCTGAATTCACAAGAATGATGAATGACAGGCAACTGAAAGAACAGAAAATATGTATTAATTTTCCTCTGGAGGCCCTAGGATTAGAACAGGTCTGGTTTCATCTTCACTGTTTAACTCACTCTACCTTTGAAGAGAAGAAAAGAGCATTTCCTGCTCTACTTTTAAACTAAAATAAAGAAGTACACTTGTTTGATAGAGGCTTTGAACTGGTGAAAAAAGTACCCTCAGTTTTATAAACTATATTACAGTTTGTCACAACACTTGAGTGCTGCTTTGTCTTCAAAGTCCTCTGGGATGAGTTCACAGGGTGAGAAGCTCCATAAATATGTGTGGGGCGGCAGTGTGCCTTGTGTTTCTAAATTAAAAGTTTATGTCATTCAGAGCTCCAAACACTTCAGCTTATACAGAGCTGGAAAGCATGATATGTAGCCCAATGATATATGCTATACAACAAAAAGTACCAGAGAAGCCCATTTCCTCCCACTCTTTTGAAAAGCTATTAGAAGAAAAAAGAAATCTGTCTTGAATTAGACCTATGGAAGAGTCAGAGATAACTTTGTTAAGAATTTTAAAGTGAGTTTGCCAAGAGGATGAAATCTTGACTTCTCCAGGACCAGTGTTTTCAATCCCAGGAGGACACAAGAAGTAGTAACATGTTCCCATCATCATCCTCTTGGCTCCCCACATTAATTTATCTGTATCTGATACCTTGTGATAGGAGCATAAAATAAACGCCATGAAAAATCATTGCTTCTAAAGGAAAGAAGGGGAAGGCACAGTCACTGACATAGTCAGCTATAATGAGAAACAGTGAAGATACTGACCTTGGGATGTATGAATTATTAGTCAAGTAAATACAGAAAATTTGAGGAACGTACTTAGAAATAGCATACTTTGGAGTGCCAAAGTGACTGATACCTTTTTCTCTATAGCTACAGATAGACCAGATGGGTATTACATTAGACTCTGGAGCTCTTCCTTGAAAGTTCAGTACCATTACTATTCATTACTAGGTATAATAAACGTAAGCCATGTGGCCACCTGATATTTAGCAAAGTAGTTTCACGTTGGTCTGATGTATGCCAATTCACACCAAATGGTAGTCAAGCCTACTGATGAGTTGTATAGCCTAGAAAGCTTTAGAGTGCTGCAATTCCCCATAAAGAGTTAAATGAAAGCTAAAGAGGAAAGCACGGTCTGTGCAAAGACTACAAATTACCATGTATGCCTTTGGTGTAAATCATCATCGATGTTTCTGCACCAGGTTACAGCAACTGAGGAGGATCCATTTGTAACTTTCTATACCCTGCAAGCAAAACAGGTAGCTTCACCATGTCCTTTGCCTGCTGAGGTACAGAAAGGATGACTTCTTGCTACTGATGGCTGTAGTTACGCAGTGTGCCATGATGAATGCTGTGACGTGTATTCCCACATCTGCATCTCGCATGCCAGCTCTAATGCACCTAACAAACGGTAGGAATATATTTTTGTACTTTAAATAGACAACTGTTCAGTTGTGCAATCCTTTAGACATCAAGTCTCAACCCAACACCCTCTGACAAATAGCCCATTTAAAGCCAAGGAAAAGCAAAGCATGGGAAAATGTATGCAAAGCAGCCACATGTCCCCCACTGCACACACCCTCGGACACAGTATTATGCACTGCCACCAGGAAAGTATTACCTTACCTTTCAGGTGAGTTGATCATAAAAGCACGTTTGCCCACTGTGCTGTCCTTCTCTTTTTCATTCTGGGCCCATTACTGTGAATCAACAAAAGAGGCTGAAGAGATTTAGCATGCAGATGTATTTGAAAGGTAAAAACTGGCTGCTTTAATTCTGTTCTGGGCTCAGAAAGAAAGAGGAGCCAGAAGAACAGCCAGCTGAAGGTATGTACAGTTAATGCCTCAGTATCATTACTTTCTTATCCAGGAATTAAGAGTCCTGCTTGCATCATGAATGTTTGAACTCAAAGAAGAATTGGTAAGTGTTTGAAAAAGCTGAATTGTGTTCTATAGAAATAGAAATTTCCTCCTACCAATGCAGGACTAAACATGCTAGAAAACGTTAGATCTTACTGAAAAGAAAAAATTTTCTGAAGCTGAAACGTGACCAAGAACTGCTGCAGAGAAAAAAAAATAGAATTGCATTGTAAAATACAAATAATTCTCTCTTCTTACTACCAACTAGAATGTAATTTTTATTTTTTTTAATCACTTTCAAATTTTGTCCAGTTTCAGAAAGGTTGGAGTTTTAGAGCTTTTTTGCCATTAACTTCACTTTTAATATATTCAGTTTTGGGAACAGGAAAGAGGAAAGAAGAGAAACAGCAGACTGTAGAAGATTTTTGCATAATTTCGGAAGATGGAAGTGTTTCATTTTGATTCCTGCAAAATAACCAAGTAAAAATACATTTTAAATGTCTTTACAGAACAGACACATTTTCCTTAATCATCTCTATAGTAGGAACTCTGAAAGTACTCAGATTGGAGCTCTTGTTCATAATGTTCCATATCAAGATTACAGTTAATGATATCATCCAGACTAACTGTAAGATGCTGGATTTTCTAATTGTGAACAAATGTAATAGTGAGAAGTTCTTACAGCTATTTTTCATCAATGGGTCTCAAAGCACCATACGTTCATTAATTATGGACTAACGTAATCTAATCTGCTTGAGAACCCACCCTGAACAAAACCAGAATAGCTTGCATAAATTTACAACTCCAAGTGAATAACTTAATGTTTTATTTCCAATACATTATCATAGCTTACAGACAGAGGCTTTTTGTGGTGTTACTAATTTTAGCAACTGCTCTAAGGAAAGAAGGCTTTAAACTGTTAATCAATTGAAATACATGATTTACACAGCAACATTCACAGAACATGACTCAGAGTGCTTTCTGAAAAATACAGTGCAAATGCTTAAGTGCTTGAATACCAAAAACAAAGAGAAAATTCTGGAAAAAAAAAAAAACCACAAGGATAAATAAACATAGAACATAAGAGTTCATTACATTTCCCTTTTAAAGTTGGCCTGGGCATTGGGACAGTTTCAGTCTCAACAGAGGTCCTATTCTGTTGGGTATGTCTGCATCACCAAGTTTCTTAGCTTCACCAAAGCTCCCTACAGGCACCTGGACCCATCTGGCATGTACAATAGAAAGCATGCTGCGAAATGCAAAGCAGGATGTTAAGCTTCCTGGTCATTGAAAAACAAAATAAGTCACCCAACAATTCCTTTTTCACATCGCAATTAGAAGAGAGTTATCCAAGTAGAAGATTGTTTCATGTTTTTCCATGGGTACACAGTGCAAAAGCCCTCAGTGGGGGAAAAACAGAGAATGCCTAGCAGATAATCTTGGTTGGTGTAGTTGGTTGGGTAAGGTGATAAAACTGGGTGCAGAATAATATGATTTTGAAGAAAAACTTAAAAACCTACTTCTCTATACTTGTCTTTAGAAGTAAAAAAAATACAAGCCTTGCCTATACACCATATGGATCTAACGACATTTATCACTCCAATATCCCTAGCATTAGAAGATTAGGATATAAGGTTAAAAAATTTTTATGTGTTTACAGCTACAAGTGTGCTTGGGACTGTACCATCAATCAGTAAAGAAAAAAATAAAAGGCAAAAAAGAAAGCAGCTAAACAACCCACAGCTATAATAAACACACGTATACTGATAGGAAGACCACATTTGTATTATACATGTTGGAGTGTGCTGCTAAGAATTTACTGAAACTCTGCTGAAATCTAACAATGAACTGTACGTATATGCCCAGGCCACTGAAATGCAAAGAAAGATGTGTTTGCATAACCAGCTCCTGAAGACAGCCTTTTGCAAATCCTGCTACTAAAAGGAGAGCAAGGGTTTATTGGATCACACCCTAAGGGCCCTAAACTGCCAAATGATTCCTGGGGAAACCTAGTATGAGATCCACAGTACAGCCTGTAGCAGAGCCCAAAGAGGAATGTGTCCTAGTTTCAGCTGGGATAGAGTTAACTGTCTTCCTAGTAGCTGGTACGGTGCTATGTTTTGAGTTCAGTATGAGAAGAATGTTGATAACACTGATGTTTTCAGTTGCTGCTAGTAGTGTTTAGACTAATGTCAAGGATTTTTCAGCTTCTCATGCCCAGCCGGCGAGAGGGCTGGAGGGGCACAGGAGGTTGGCACAGGACACAGCCAGGGCACCTGACCCAAACTGGCCAACAGGGTATTCCATACCATATGACGTCCCATCTAGTATAGGAACTGGGAAGTGGGGGCGGGGAATCGCCGCTCGGGGGTCTAGCTGGGTGCCGGTCGGCGGGTGGTGAGCAATTGCACTGCGCATCATTTGTACATTCCAATCCTTTCATTATTGCTGTTGTCATTTTATTAGTGTTATCATTATCATTATCCGTTTCTTCTTTTCTGTTCTATTAAACTGTTCTTATCTCAACCCGTGGGTTTTGCTTCTTTTTCCCGATTTTCTCCCCCATCCCACTGGGTGGGGGGGGAGTGAGTGAGCGGCTGCGTGGTGCTTAGTTGCTGGCTGGGGTTAAACCACGACAGTCCATTTTGGCGCCCAACGTGGGGCTCGAAGGGTTGAGATAACGACAAACCTGACCAGAGCTCGTTAAAACAAATTTGTTATAAGCATTCATTATATTGGTCTTATAGTCGCTGGTCATTATGTTGATTTATGTGTTCTTAGAGTTGTTGCTCTGGTTTTTAAAGTTCTGTTATGCATCACCTCGCTTGCTGTATGTAGTCCCTCTTCTCCTGCTTATCATCCGTGGGAGGTGGATTAAGGTTTTTGCTTTGATGTATTGTATAACACTGGTTTATGGTATGATAAAGTCATCAGTTGTGGAATTAATCCGGTATTTGCACTCAGCATTGTCACCTTTATACTGCGGGAGCCATCTGTGGGAAACTATTAATAATTATACCATTTACCTTTCCTCCTTGGAAAACCAGTCTATGAGTGGGATACCTTTTTTCCCCTCTCCTTTCTCCTTCAGTCCAGTTACAATGGTGTTTGGGAATTTTGAAAAATTTGAATACTCTTGGGATGTTGATACCAGCACGGTCCTAGCCCTACTGCTGGGAATTAGCATGCTTCTGAATGTGGTTCAGCTCTTGTTTAAGGTTAAACAACTATTTAAGAAGATCACCCAGAGGTCTGCCCCGAGGCTGGATAATTATGAGTGGCAGGGTGTGTGGGGTAGTATGGGCAAGTACCTAGAAAAGTGGGCACCTCCAGTGTTTTGGAAATTCACCCCTGAACAAATGCAGAATCCAGAAGAACTAGTAAAATATTTGGAAAAGGTATGCTGTCACCCCGGCAGCTCCAGAGAGATACAAATCACTGCAACGTGCTGGGGCCTGGCCCATGCCTATCGAGCCCTGTTCGACACAACTCAGCACCCCCAAGGGGAAGAGAAGGTCTCTGGACCTAACAACAAAGCAATGAGCACTGCGGTCACCCAAACCCCGGCAATGGGCGCTGCGGCCCCTCCAGCCCCGGCGACGAGCATTGCGGCCACCCAGACCTTGGTGACAGGTACCGTGACCCCTCCAGCCCTGGCAATGAGAACTGTGGCTACCCAAACATCAGCAACAGGCACTGCAGCCCCTCCAGCCGCAGCAACGAGCACAGCAGCTACCCAAACCCTGGCAACAGGCACTGCGGTCCCTCCAGCCCCAGCGACGAGCACTGCTGCTACCCAAACCTTGGCGACAGACGCTGCTACCCAAACCTTGGCGACAGACGCTGCGGATATCCAAAACCCGGCGAGTGATACTGCAACTGAACCAGCGGATCAACCTGCACCAGTATCAGTTGCCCCCGTACAGAAAAAGAAATATAAAAAATCAGCTCGCTTAGCAAAGGATGAAGGTGAACCAGGGCCATCACGGGAACAGGAGGAAGAGGCAGAACCAGAGGTAATAACCCGGTCCCTATCCTTGAGTGAGCTGCGAGATATGCGAAAAGATTTTGGCCGCCGTATAGGTGAGCATATTATCACCTGGCTTCTCCGATGCTGGGACAATGGGGCTAATAGCTTGGAATTAGAAGGTAGGGAAGCCAAGCAGCTGGGATCGCTTGCCAGGGAAGGTGGCATTGACAAGGCAATTGGAAGAGGAACACAAGCCATCAGCCTCTGGAGGCGACTCTTGTCAAGTGTGAAGGAAAGGTACCCCTTTAAGGAAGATGTTATATGTCAATCAAGCAAGTGGACCACCATGGAAAAAGGTATCCAATATCTGAGGGAATTAGCTGTGCTAGAGACGATTCATCATGACCCGGACAACCCACAATTACCCAAAGATCCAGACGAAGTCCAATGCACACGACCCATGTGGCGGAAATTTGTACGGAGCGCACCATCGTCCTATGCCAACTCACTGGCAATAATGACCTGGAAAGACGAAGAGGCACCGACAGTGGATGAAGTGGCTCGCCAACTCCGTCAATACGAAGAAAATCTCTCCTCCTCCCTACAAGCCTGCATCTCGGCTGTGGAGAAGCTGTCCGAGGATTTCCAACAATTCAAAGAGGATATGTCCTATTGCCCACCTGTAAGGACCAATGTCTCAGCTATTAGGAGTGAGCGCTCCTCTGCCCAAGAGAGAGAATATAGAAGGTACACACCGCGAGGTGCCCTGTGGTTTTACCTATGTGATCATGGAGAGGACATGAGGAAATGGGATGGAAAACCTACCTCGGTCCTAAATGCACGGGTACGTGAGCTGCGAGGAAAAACCACCACAAAAGGGGATTCTACTAGGAAAAATGCCGCTCCAGTTTCCAAACAGAGCAGAAGGGCTGATCTTATTTCTGATCCTCTTGAAGGGACTTCTGAGCCAATTTTACGAGAAGTGAATACCGGATACTCTGGCCAGAATTAGAGGGGCCCTGCCTCCAGCCAGGTGGAGGAAAGGGATAACCGGGTCTATTGGACTGTGTGGATTCGATGGCCTGGCACGTTAGACCCACAGGAGTATAAGGCTCTAGTAGACACCGGCGCACAGTGCACTCTAATGCCATCAAGTTATAAAGGGGCAGAACCCATCTGTATTTCTGGTGTGACAGGGGGATCCCAAGAGTTAACTGTATTGGAAGCTGAAGTAAGCCTAACTGGGAATGAATGGCAGAAACACCCCATTGTGACTGGTCCGGAGGCTCCGTGTATCCTTGGCATAGACTATCTCAGGAGAGGGTATTTTAAGGACCCGAAGGGGTATCGATGGGCTTTTGGTATAGCTGCCTTGGAGACGGAGGGCACTGAACAGCTGTCTACCCTGCCTGGTCTCTCTCAAGACCCTTCGATTGTGGGGTTGCTGAGGGTTGAAGAACAACAAGTGCCAATTGCTACCACGACGGTGCACCGGCGGCAATATCGCACCAACCGAGACTCTCTGATTCCCATCCACAAGTTGATTCGCCAACTGGAGAGCCAAGGAGTCATCAGCAAAACTCGCTCACCCTTTAATAGTCCCATATGGCCAGTGCGAAAGTCTAATGGGGAGTGGAGACTAACAGTTGACTATCGTGGCCTGAATGAAGTTACGCCACCGCTGAGTGCTGCCGTTCCAGATATGCTAGAACTTCAATACGAACTAGAGTCAAAGGCAGCCAAGTGGTATGCTACAATTGACATTGCTAATGCGTTTTTCTCAATCCCTCTGGCAGCAGAGTGTCGTCCACAGTTTGCCTTTACTTGGAGGGGTGTCCAGTACACTTGGAATCGATTGCCCCAGGGGTGGAAACACAGCCCCACCATTTGCCATGGACTAATCCAGACTGCACTGGAAAAAGGGGAAGCTCCGGAACACCTGCAATACATTGATGACATCATTGTATGGGGCAACACGGCAGAAGAAGTCTTTGAGAAAGGGAAGAAGATAATCCAAATCCTTCTGAAAGCCGGTTTTGCCATAAAAGAAAGTAAGGTCAAGGGACCTGCACAGGAGATCCAGTTTTTAGGAATAAAATGGCAAGATGGACGTCGTCAGATCCCAATGGATGTGATCAACAAAATAGCAGCTATGTCTCCACCGACTAATAAAAAGGAAACACAGGCTTTCTTAGGTGTTGTGGGTTTTTGGAGAATGCATATTCCAAATTACAGTCTGATTGTAAGCCCTCTCTATCAAGTGACCCGGAAGAAGAATGATTTTAAATGGGGCCCTGAGCAACAGCAAGCCTTTGAACAAATTAAACGGGAGATTGTTCATGCAGTAGCCCTTGGACCAGTCCGGGCAGGACAAGATGTTAAAAATGTGCTTTATACTGCAGCCGGGGAGAATGGCCCTACCTGGAGCCTCTGGCAGAAAGCACCCGGGGAGACCCGAGGTCGACCCCTGGGGTTTTGGAGTCGAGGATATCGAGGATCCGAGGCTCGCTATACTCCAACTGAAAAAGAGATATTGGCAGCATATGAAGGAGTTCGAGCTGCCTCAGAAGTGGTTGGTACTGAAACACAGCTCCTCTTAGCACCCCGACTGCCAGTGTTGGGCTGGATGTTCAAAGGGAGGGTCTCCTCTACACATCACGCGACTGATGCCACGTGGAGTAAGTGGATTGCACTGATCACACAACGGGCTCGCATAGGAAACCCCAGTCGCCCAGGAATTTTAGAAGTGATCACGGACTGGCCAGAAGGCAAAGATTTTGGAATGTCGCCAGAGGAGGAGGTAACGCGTGCTGAAGAAGCCCCGCTGTATAATAAACTGCCAGAAAATGAGAAGCAATATGCTCTGTTCACTGATGGGTCCTGTCGCATTGTGGGAAAGCATCGGAGGTGGAAGGCTGCTGTATGGAGTCCTACACGACAAGTCGCAGAAACTGCTGAAGGAGAAGGTGAATCGAGTCAGTTTGCAGAGGTGAAAGCCATCCAGCTAGCGTTAGACATTGCTGAAAGAGAAAAGTGGCCAGTGCTCTATCTCTATACTGACTCATGGATGGTGGCAAATGCCCTGTGGGGGTGGTTACAGCAGTGGAAGCAGAGCAACTGGCAGCGCAGAGGTAAACCCATTTGGGCTGCCGCACTGTGGCAAGATATCGCATTCCGGCTAGAGAATCTGGTTGTAAAAGTACGTCATGTAGATGCTCACGTACCCAAGAGTCGGGCCACTGAAGAACATCAAAATAACCAACAGGTGGATCAGGCTGCCAAGATTGAAGTGGCTCAGGTGGACTTGGACTGGCAACATAAGAGTGAGCTATTTATGGCTCGATGGGCCCATGATGCTTCAGGCCATCAGGGAAGAGATGCAACATATAGATGGGCTCGTGACCGAGGGGTGGACTTGAGCATGGACACTATTGCACAGGTTATCCATGAATGTGAAACATGTGCTGCAATTAAGCAAGCCAAACGGTTAAAACCCCTGTGGTATGGAGGACGATGGCTGAAATATAAATTTGGGGAAGCCTGGCAGATTGACTATATCACACTTCCACAAACTCGCCAAGGCAAGCGCTATGTGCTCACAATGGTGGAAACAACCACCGGATGGCTGGAAACATATTCTGTACCCCATGCCACTGCCCGGAACACTATCCTGGGCCTTGAAAAGCAGGTCTTGTGGCGACATGGCACCCCAGAGAGAATTGAGTCAGACAACGGGACTCATTTCCGAAACAACCTCATAGACACCTGGGCCAAAGAGCATGGCATTGAGTGGGTGTATCACATCCCCTATCATGCACCAGCCTCTGGGAAAATTGAGCGATACAATGGACTGTTAAAGACTACATTGAGAGCAATGGGGGGTGGAACTTTCAAACATTGGGATACACATTTAGCAAAAGCCACCTGGTTAGTCAACACCAGAGGATCTGCCAATCGGGGTGGCCCTGCCCAGTCAGAATTTTTACGTACTGTAGAAGGGGATAAAGTCCCTGTAGTGCACACAAAAAATATGTTAGGGAAGACAGTCTGGGTTACTCCTGCCTCAGGCAAAGGTAAACCCATTCGTGGGATTGCTTTTGCTCAAGGGCCTGGGTGCACTTGGTGGGTGATGCGAAAAGATGGGGAAGTCCGATGTGTGCCTCAAGGGGATTTAATTTTAGGTGAGAATAGCCAGAATTAAACTGTATGATACTAGTTGCTATATAACCCTGCTACTGTATGTTATCATTACTATAATTGTTATATGCTATATCCATAGTACTATAGTAAGAATCACTTAGATCAAGCAAGAAAAACTGTGATAAAACTGAGCGAAGCGCAGTAGTGATGGAACCAGAACTGACCTCAGCATGCAACAATCCAACGGTGCACACCATCCTCCTGCTGCGTCCAATGTCAACTGCTCGTCACACTGCACTGAAGCCCAACTCTGCTCTACCGACTGAGAGGACTTTGCACCATCCCTCCTGCCCAGAAAGACTGGTATGACGGATGGAGCCCAGAGTCAGGAACTAAATGAACTCAATGAACATTTAATGAACATAACACATAAACTAAAGGGATGATATCTCTGTGTATGTATACATATATATATATATCATTGTTCATATGTCTCAAAGTGATAGATAAGGTGTTGATGATTGACCAGGATGTAACTAAAGGTATGGGAACTGAGCATGACGTCAATGGTATAGAATAAGGGGTGGATACTGTCCTAGTTTCAGCTGGGATAGAGTTAACTGTCTTCCTAGTAGCTGGTACGGTGCTATGTTTTGAGTTCAGTATGAGAAGAATGTTGATAACACTGATGTTTTCAGTTGCTGCTAGTAGTGTTTAGACTAATGTCAAGGATTTTTCAGCTTCTCATGCCCAGCCGGCGAGAGGGCTGGAGGGGCACGGGAGGTTGGCACAGGACACAGCCAGGGCACCTGACCCAAACTGGCCAACAGGGTATTCCATACCATATGACGTCCCATCTAGTATAGGAACTGGGAAGTGGGGGCGGGGAATCGCCGCTCGGGGGTCTAGCTGGGTGCCGGTCGGCGGGTGGTGAGCAATTGCACTGCGCATCATTTGTACATTCCAATCCTTTCATTATTGCTGTTGTCATTTTATTAGTGTTATCATTATCATTATCCGTTTCTTCTTTTCTGTTCTATTAAACTGTTCTTATCTCAACCCGTGGGTTTTGCTTCTTTTTCCCGATTTTCTCCCCCATCCCACTGGGTGGGGGGGGAGTGAGTGAGCGGCTGCGTGGTGCTTAGTTGCTGGCTGGGGTTAAACCACGACAGAATGTAAAGTAGAAGAAGAACTGTGAAGAGTAAAATGAAAAATAATTCCATCAACTTGAGTATAGTTTTCTAAGTGTCTCATAGTTTATTATGAATTGTAAGTTTATATTTCTCCCTGCCCTGACAGAATACAAATTAACTGCTAACTTGTACCTGCTGCTGTAATCCCAGGTACCTCAGGTTTCTAAGCAAAAAATTAAAGGAAGGAAAGCGAAAGCACAACAATTCATGCACCTAATATATATATATACACACCAAAAGGTAATATGTGTATTGTTACACACACACATGGCATTTTTGTCTTTCAGGCTTTACAGGGGCTTACTGGGATGCAATTCAAACATTTTTAAGCACATTATTTTAGGCAGAGTTCAGTGCAGCAAGAAGTGAGAAGGCAGGAAAACATGTTTAGGTTCAGAGTAGCTTATCTCACTTGGTCCCATCAAATTTGCAATATCATTTAGCACAAAATGCCACCTTTGTCTTGGGAAGTTCTTTGCTTATATTAAGAGGAAGACATGATGCAAGGTTTGAGATGATGGCTAAGGGACAACTCAATGCACTGATTTATTACCAAGTCAGTATTACAGACAAAGAAGGTAGGAATATTGCAAAACACATGGTTTGACCAAATTCTGCACTCTTCTGTCCATGAAGGAGCCAAATTCTTCAGCTTGTGAGAAAACCAGGTGAGAAGCCAAGGCAACAGTAGCACAATGCTCACTAGCAGAGCCCAGAAGAACTCAAGAGAGATGATAAATTGTGTATGCAAACTAAAGATATTGTACGTATAGCACCTCAAACACCAATTCATTTTGGTCTTAGAGTAGGAATGAACTGTGGTAGTTACGGGTTTCTCCTGACAAATGAAGCCTGCTTCAATTTGGGGCTAGCACATGTCAGACAACCCTGTGCATCTTGTTCGTAAGTTTTACTGGACTAATACAAGACCGCGCAGAGCAGCTTTGCTTGTTTCTCTCACCACATTAGACTACTGGGTAACATGTAATTAATTCCTCTCTGGACACGTCTGAGTTTGATCATTGGTGTCAAGCCTAATTCCTTCAATCATCTGTCTTGATACATAATCAGCATCATGGCACAGTTTCTTGTCTGGGAAATCACTCAAATTACCTTACTTCTTCAAATCAGAAAACCCATACACATTATTGTTGTTCATGTTTCTGACAAAGATCATCTGTAAACTCAGAGATGTCAAACTGACTACCCATCTCATTTTTCTTTCAATATCACTTAGTCTACTCAATACTGTGTACTATGTTTCATCTTTTGGCAAATGTTTTTGTAGGATGGGGGGAAAAAGTATGCCTACAGTGGCACTCAGACTCCTAGATGCAATGATATTTTAAGCTATGTTTTTGTAACATCTCTTCAGAAATGAGGCATCTAACACTGCTGTTCAGTGACTGTTTCTTAACTCTGCATCATTTTTACTGACAGTGAAATTCTACTACCTGCAACAGTAATTGTGAAAATTTTTCTGAGGGACAAGGAGAGGGGAGACACAGAACACCACACGCAGAGAAAAGAAAAGTTAAATTCTCCTGTTATGAACTCAGAGGTTTTGAGGCATAAAATCATTTTAATGGACAATAAAACTGAGAAATTGTTGGTAGGAGACAAACCCTCCTCTCCAAGGTCTCTTTATAGCAATTGTATTAAGATTCAAAGTACTTCCATGAATCAGAGGCATTAAAGATTGCTAATGCTTATTTTCCTATCAGTGTAAGAAAACCTTGAATGCTCCCCATGGCACTGCATCATGACTACAAGATAAGATCCGTGGGCAGGTGGTCTATAACATCCCTAATGAAAGTATTTCTGACTTCACCCAGTATTTAAGGTTATGAGGGAACTACTTTTATCTACCTACTGAAGTTCTTACCAGCTTAACAAAACTTTTAGCACATGCTCTCTACAGGTAACCCTAGCTCTCATGCTCTGCTGCTCTATAAATGGTGGTATTTGTGTCTTTCTATTTGACTTGACCCATTCACAGTTATTTAGACTCAGGTTTCTATTCACTTGGACTGCTAGTGACATGCAGAAGTAAAGCAAAGTGGTATCAGTCACTGAACTGTTGAGCTGGAAGTGCAGATATTTGTGCACGATCACCAATTCCCTATAACCAGCCCAAACTATTTATGTTGGCTGCAGTGGCAGAAACTTAGTTTGCAACAAGTCTGTGTTACTTACAACTTGACCTAAGGCATATCAGCCTCATCCGACTCTTCAGTTTGACATCCTGACTTCACACTTCACAAGCATCAGCCTCACTCTATGTGAAGTTCACCCCAGGGCAGGAGATAACAGCACAGGCAAGGCCTGCAAATAGCAGCACTCAGGACTAGCACAAGAATCGATTTGCTCCTGATTATTTTGGACCTGGACAAAGCTAGTATGAGGCTGTCTGCACTTGACCACATGAACACAGCTCTTTAAACGAGCAGTGCCTAGCAGTCACCAGTCTGAACGATGAGGGAAATTGAAACAATTCAAAGTATGTTTTTCAAGATTTTCATACATCACAATAAGAAAAAGATACATTACAAAGAAAATTCCAATGAGAGAGCAATGTGTGAGGATCACACGCCCACACCCAAGCCCTAAGAAAACACTGTGAAACATAAATATTAGATGCCCTCAAGGCAGACATTATTATCTGGGGAATGGGAAGGTGTGGAAGAGCTGTTTTCTTTAGGTGTTAGTAGTTAAACAATCAATCCACTATTCTTAAAAATCTTTTAGGGTAAACCTGTTACTCCTCTCAGCAAACAGTTTGATCCCATGAGAATTTCTGACTTCAATGCTCATGCTAGTGAGCAGGTACACTTTTGCCATAAGTTTTCCAAGTAGTGACCAAACTTTATGAGAGATTTTGAGCATGTCAAAACTTACAATCTAATCAAAAGAAAACACAAGGCATTTAGCCAAAATAATATGTTATTTGAGACACTTATCCCTGAATAATTCTCCTGATGAGCCAGTAAGGAAAATTCTTTATTTTAAATGAGCCTTTTGAAAGGAGTAGTGGCGGGGGGGAAGCCACAGAAGGAATAACTGCTTTCCATTTACTTTCATGGGCATTGGATCAGGATCAAGGTAGATAAAAACAAGCAAACCATTAAAAAAAACCAACCCCAAACATACACAAAAGCACTGATTATTACATTGTGTCACACATGGACAAATGCTTCTTAAACTTGAAACAAATGGCAATGTTTAGGAAGGTAAAATATTCACCATTCTACCACAATCCACTGAGGTCTGCTTGTCCCGCTAAATCAAGTTGCTTTAGATGCAGCTTGGCAGCTGGCGTCCAGGGCGAGGTTTTCTAAGAGGTTTCATAAGCAGAAAAATGAGGCCAAGAGATATACGAGAGCTTGATTCAATCAAGTGTGGTAAAGAGCCAAAAGAGGACCTCCCGTTCCACTCCACCCCCCCCCTTTTTTTTTTCATTTTGTACCAAATAGCCAAATTTAAATTATTTATCTAATAAAGTGTTTAGTTGCTTCTTGATCAATCCAGAAGTTTATTTACCTACATTGACCCATAATAGTCACACCAGCTGTCTACCAACCTTCATAAACAGCCCTCCTACTACCATCAAGTATGTTTGTTTACCTCCTTCATATGTTATTTAAAAGAAAAACTTCCCTACAACATTTTTCTAAACTGAAATTTCTTAAAACAGCAGTATCTGACATTTTCAGCCTGCCTGCTCTTCATATTGCCCCCATCAGACCACCACAGCAGGTAATTTCTTCTGGTATTCCTTTCTGTGATTTCACTTAGTAACAGAAAATAGCATTTAGGTGAAAGATGGAATCTCCCCATCTCTGCTTGGAAGAACAGTAGCTGCTGGCAGGAGCACCTGCTCTTCTTGGAAAAGGGAATTTCTCTCCTACTTCTCTTTAACCTTTTGCACCTTCTTCAAGTCCTCTCAACTCTTTGCTCTCTCATCAGGTCTCTGAATTTTCTCTTAAGAAGGGAAGGAAAATAAAACCCAAACAAACCTTCCAATCTTCACTTGCCCTCTGCTTCCCTCACAAGGAATTCTGGCCTTTGCTGGTCCTATCTTAATAGATCATCCAATAAAGCTGTATCCCAGCCTCTCACCTGGAAAGTGTTGGTAGGGCTAAGCACAGTACTGCTTAGAGGGTCAGCTCATCTTGAAACATACAACCATAGTACGCAATTAAATAAAACAAACAAACAAACAAGTACTAATTAAAGCAGTATCAAGAGTCTTTTCAGCAGCATCATTAAAATGATGATTCACTTTGAAGGTCATGTTCAGATCAGGGAACTTTTCGCATGGAGAGTTTAGGCTGGCCACCTAAAATTGATTTAAAATAAGAAAAGTAGATGTGAAACTGGAGGATTTTTAGGGTGGATTTCTAAAGTACAGATAGGAATTAATTGTCTTCCATTGATACTTTAATTACCTTTTAAATTCTTGTTAAAAAACTACCTACTGCAGAGCTGGGCTGATTTGGTGCTAAAGTGTCTACAGCTAAAGGAAACCAAAGTATCTCATTAATATTGTATAGAGTTTCTAAAGCACAGATATTTCAAATATGCATCAGGTTGATGTTGATAAAAATGACAGGCTAACACAGAGATCTCAGTCAGGCAGAATGTAAACAGATTGTCGTGGTTTAACCCCAGTCAGCAACTAAGCACCACACAGCCGCTCACTCGCTCCCCCCCCACCCAGTGGGATGGGGGAGAAAATCGGGAAAAAGGAGCAAAACCCACGGGTTGAGATAAGAACAGTTTAATGGAACAGAAAAGAAGAAACTAATAATGATGATGATAACACTAATAAAACGACAACAGCACTAATGAAAGGATTGGAATGTACAAATGATGCGCAGTGCAATTGCTCACCACCCGCCGACCGGCACCCAGCTAGTCCCCGAGCGGCGATTCCCCGCCCCCACTTCCCAGTTCCTATACTAGATGGGACGTCCCATGGTATGGAATACCCCGTTGGCCAGTTTGGGTCAGGTGCCCTGGCTGTGTCCTGTGCCAACTTCTTGTGCCCCTCCAGCTTTCTCGCTGGCTGGGCATGAGAAGCTGAAAAATCCTTGACATTAGTCTAAACACTACTAGCAACAACTGAAAACATCAGTGTTATCAACATTCTTCGCATACTGAACTCAAAACATAGCACCGTACCAGCTACTAGGAAGACAGTTAACTCTATCCCAGCTGAAACTAGGACACAGATGCTGGAATATCTTCCCTGCCTTGAACCTGACCATAGTGTACCAGGAAAAAAAAACGTTCCTAGTCTTCAGTAAGCAACCCCATAGTGCATACCTATTGCATATCCAATTGAAACTAAGGAATAAAACTGGGACAGATTAGTAGGATTACCTTTATGTTTATATACATATAAATATATATAATGCATAAATAAGTAAATATATATAGTATAGCACTTCATCAGTCTGTTCAGGAAAGAATGTTTATAGATGTTTTAACATGATAATCAAACACAGTTAAAGCTGGACACTAGGAGTTCAGAGCCCAGTGCTATAATGCTGTGTATTTTGAGATGTTCTTCACAAGGGGTAGCATGGTGAGAAAACACTGGAGGAGGGCAGTATCTTGTGCCTATGATCTCAGCTTGATTAGGCTGGCTCGCTGCCCATCCACCCACCTGTATCTATGACTAGTCCTTAGCTTTTCTGTCTTCTTCACACTACCTGTAAACATGCCTCTTATAATGAAGGAAATGGTGGTGAGGGTACTAACTTTTGAACAGTGTAAACATTAAAGGAGAAAGGTGAAACTGTTCAGATTTTTTGATCAAAGTATTAAAACCTGAGTTAGGGAAAGCAAACAAACAACATTCAGATCCAAATTCTTGCAAAATGTGCACCTGGGGTTTTGACATAAGCATCAATATAATGTGTCACCCAGCCTGAACGTATTATGGAATAGTCTATCGTACTGATGTGGCTCAGTTAAAACAGATCACAGTAAGGGTCATTCATATCTTTCTACACCACTGCAGTTTAGTTTGCTAGTTTCTCAGTGGAATAGAGTGCGTGTGTGCATCTCAGCTTAGCTGGGGAAAAATAACTATTTGCACAGGTAGGTCAAATTTCAGAACCCAGATTAAGCTTCAGTCTAAATGTGTTGAAGTTAAATTAGATAGCCAATAAATTAGGTTGCAAAGGGCAAATATTAAAATACCAATGTTTAGCAACACATAGGAGAGAGCAATGTGAGAACTTATCAGAAAGAAGGCATTTGGCTGAAAGGCGATTAATGTCTACAAGTCTATGTGCAGCTTGGTAATTCCCTGTACTACAGGTGTGAGATTTGGAGTTACAATGACAGCTCTTAGCTAATGACGTTTCCTAGTTAGGAAGCAGACTAACCTTTCAGAGAGAAGGTTTCTTGGTTATGTCACCATCTGTCTCGATCATATTTGCATTGAAAGATATCATGAAGGTTATTCTCATTATGACAACTGAGCAAATAATTTGCAACAAATAAAGTATTAGGTGCTGGTAAGCCTAAGCAGTCAAAGAAGCACCTGTAATCTTATCTCCAGTTTCAAAAGCTTGGTTTCAAGCACTGAAGCTTTGTTTTTTAAAGGCATGCAGCATTTCAGCAAAAACCAAAGCAAACAAAACAAAACCCCAACCCACAACAGAAGTCATAGGTTGAGTAACTATTAACAGGCATCATTTCAAAGTCCAGAGAAGAGTAAGCAAAAAAAAAACCAACCCCAAACAAATTAATAAATAAAAATCTCACCTGTGTTTCTTTCTGTTCAAGTAACAGTCAGGACCAAGTGCAAATCTAAAGATATCAATTAATTACCAGATTATCCTTTTTCTTCCCAAAGTTTCCGTTCTTCCTGATTTCCAAAATTCTTCCATAGTGGCTATTCTCTCCTTGGTTCCAGTTTTTCAGACAAGATGTATAATTTGCTTATTAGTAGGCTAATTTTTCATGCCCTTCCACAACCAGAACTCATTTACAAGGTCGAAGTCTGGTCTTTTGAGCATTCATTTATAGGATTTAAGGATTTAATTAAGAAATTTCAAGGCACGACTTCAAGTGACAGCTTGGCTTAGTGAAATACCAATATCCTCACCACGTTTCTGTGTGCCTGCAGAGGGGGAATGGAATGAGATGGCCAAACCTGGCATGGCCTGGGGAAGCGGTACCTCCTGAAGGGGTCTACTGGTCTGCACAGACCGTCATTCCTACAGGGCTCATCTAGACATGCTGATACTGAGCCTCCCCAGCACAGAGCAGTACCTACACGGTACAGGGTAGTCCAAAGTGGTTTCTATAGCTTAAGAAAAGTGATTGGAATATAAATCCTTATTTTAAGAAGGAACACAGGACTCTGCTCACAATAAATTCAAAGTCATCTCTGGACAGCAGTTGAGGCTGATGACACATGACCAGCACAACTTTATGAATTTTCCAAGTAGCTTGTGGATATTCAAGCACTGCAACAGTGACAGATGATTTCTCAGCAGGTTGTCTTCAGAAATCTTCAGAACACCTTAACATTTTAAAAGCTAACCACCACCATGATCTGTGCTTTAAAAAGTCAGTACTGTGCCTTGGTGGCTATATCTTGCCTCCTTCATTTTTCCCCCTTCCCCCAGTGCCAAGCTCGTGTTTAACCAATTTTCAATCTTCTTGCTCTGTTTCACAGCTTTCACACATACAGCTCTTGTACTTATAGAGAGCTCTACTCCTACATTTGTCAGGTTAATTTATATATTTTTCCATGACAGAACAATTAGTAGTTAATGTGCATGTTTCTTGTTTTGTAATAGACAGGAGAGCCTTAATTGAAAATATGCTAATTTTGAAATGAAATGTTATTTTTAGAGTTGCAAATGCATTTAGACCAACCACTTTATTACAACAAACTACATGAGTTCTCAGAGATAAGGTCTGCTGGCAAGTAGGGTAGGCTGACATCATCTCTATTGGTTTAATCTGGAACACAGCTTTTCAATGCTGCCTGGGTGTCATCTTCCCTTTATCCTGCACAACCGGCAAAGTAGTGAATGTCATTATAGAATCACAGAATAGCTGAGGTTGAACAGAACCTCTGGAGGTTTATAGTCAACTGCCCCTGCTCAAAGAAGCATCTGCTAGAGCAGGTTGTCCAGGGCCTTGTCCACTTGGGTTTTTAAAAACTTAATGGATAGAGTCTCCACAACCTCACTGGGCAACATCACCCCTCCCACCCCTCTTTTTTTTTTTTTTTTTTTTTTTTTATAACAAGTTCACAAACTTTATAGGGAAAAATCCCAATATTTTAGCAAAAGTTCCTAGTTTCCATTAAACTAGGATCTTTGATAAGAAGACGTTGTTCAGGGTTTACAGTAGGAGGATGTTCTAGTTCTACAATAGCTATATTAATAGCTAGTGAGGCAGATGAATTTATGTATTTGCAGAAACATTCATCTCACCCACTGTGCACTATCATACTTTGCACCCCTCCTCTCTTTATATTCTTAATTTGGTACCTGTTTGTCAAAGAAAATCATCCTTCTTTAAGGTCCTGGTGTGCAATGAGAAAAAGAATTCCCTTTTGCTGGACCATAAACAGGCACCTAAATATTAATGAAGGCACAACCCCAAAACAACAAAATACTACTTATGTGTCCACCAGAGACTTTGTTTCCACATTTTTCTAAAGTCAGAAATTTGCAAAAGATCCAAATGCTTGTGATGTGGCACTGGTGGAGCCCACAGCACAGGGCTGTTTGAGGTGAGGGCGGTAGGAGTAAAGCTCTTCCTCTCTGGGCAATTAGCAAGCAAGGACGGACAGACCTGTTGTGCTCTCTTTCCTTATCTGATACAAGAAACTTCCTCCCTTTCAGTAGGGAGATGAGTTGCACACTGAACACCATATTATTTCAAACCACTGTTCATCAACAGTGAAACACTCATCTTTACAACTTAGAAGCAAGCAAGCAAGCAACTAACTCTCATCCTTTTCACACCAATGGTAAATATTACAAGTGCCTGCTAGAGAAAGCCCAGGACATCTTCAACACTGCACTTCTCTTTTGCTGCTTCCTGGGCTGCATGATCCCCTTCAGCTAAATCCCAGTGGATATCTGTCTCCTCTCAAATAAGGGCAAACAGCTATTGGCTAGGAAAAAGAGAGAATTTAAACAATTCATCTAGGGCTTTTCTACACCTCTTGCATTTTTTAAATTCTGTGGAGTCTGCAGAGAAGCCACAGGGTTTTTTTTGTTTGTTTGTTTGTTTTTTTAAGAACCATCCCTTTCCTTTGCCTTGTTATCCAGAAAAGGTCCTCAGGGTCCTTAGAAGGCTTGGAGAGGAAGAGTCTCTTTAAATTTGTCATAGCACATAAAAATCTCATCCTAAATCAAAATGTACATAATTGCAATGACATACATATGTTCAACTAGTTAGTTCTTCACCTTATTCTGCAACAGCTTCTCTGATGACTGCCTCCAGGTTTCTTTTTCCCCTCAACACAGCTTCTGGCTATGCTATCTCTGAGCTTTTAAGTGTTTATGGTTGGCCTTTTTTTCAGTCTTTCTGCTCATGAGCTGTGTAGACTCAATCCACCGGTGTCACCAGTGAGAATTTGGGCTGGATTAGTTATCCTGTCTACATCATCCTCCTGTGAGCTCAATTCAGGATTCAATACTATGTCATGTAGCAAACAGGAAACTGTTCTTATGTCCATTCAGATACAATAAATTGTAAATGTGGCTTCATGGTTTTCATGGTACTGTAACAAACTCACCATTTACAGCATGCAAAATATTTTTTTTTTTTATGATGACAAATCCTAAGCAGGTGAAAGGTTAAAGTAATTAGTCCACTAGTTCTACCCACAGATTTATCCCTTGATTTAGCCTAATGAATGTCAAAAGAAAAAGCAGAAATGCCAAGACATTTTCAATAATTATTGACCGGTGTGAGTAAAAGAACTAGCAATGTCATTTTAAAGGATGTACACTGGGAAAAGCAGGTATCAAAACATGCACTTTAGTTTATTTTTTCTGCAAAGAATTTGATCGCAAATTTTAAGCCCTGACATCAGCAACCTACTCACAAGAAGCAGTTTCAGGTCAAAGTGGAAAATAGCAACAGAATAAAAAAACACT
Source organism: Aquila chrysaetos chrysaetos (assembly GCF_900496995.4). Lineage (NCBI taxonomy): Eukaryota > Metazoa > Chordata > Aves > Accipitriformes > Accipitridae > Aquila > Aquila chrysaetos. The sequence continues at coordinate 20,854,236 of NC_044006.1, forward strand.
GATATTAAAAATAAAGCCAGAAATGTAAATACTTTCAGAGAAAGGCAATCTTAAGAAAAAATTAGTCTAGACAATGTAAACCTAGAGACATTCTGCCCAAGAAAAACTTATTTTTATTGCCTAACCATATTGTAACTTTCAGTGAGTCCACTGTTGAGACTGAATCTGCTGTGGTTGCACAACAGTTTCTGTATTAAAGTAAGGCGACCATGGAATTCCTTGGTAACATTTTAGTGACAGAGCTATTCTTGTGGCCCCTGCTCTCTTGCACTGATTTCACACAACACAACCCAGAGCAGAACAAGTTCAAATTCCAACTTTTAATTCAAATTCATACAGCCTATATTGGCTTAATTTTCCTTCAGTTTATAACCAACAAAGCTGTCTCTGGTTATTTGACTCTCCCTGCCCTCAGCAAAGAAGCTTCTGATTTACACCTGGTGGTCAGCAAAGTTCTGCCGTGATTCATAACTCTATCACTGATGTTTCTTCCTAATTAAGACCCCAAATTCTCAGCAGCTATTCAAATTAAAGAGTTAGTAATTTGCTTATATTTACTTCCCCACTGTACTCATTATTTCCATTGAAGGCTGAGAGAACCAGCAGGTTGTTTAAGCACTAACCTGCCTGGTTTTCCTGTTGGCTAAAGCAGGGTGCATACAAATTATGATGTGAAAGGAAGCTTTTCAGCCATTACATGGAAGCAACAGACACGGACAATATTAATTTGGCTCTATGCAGCTTGTAGGTGAAGGGCAATGGAGCAAAAAACATGTTCCTTGCTTAAATTGCACCAGCCATTTGCTCTCTACATTGCTCTTCTTTCCCCTTCTTATTATTTATAGATTTGTGCAGGCACCAAATCAGAATGGCTGATGGGATGTATGAACTTTTCCATGACAGCTGAGATTTCGGTAGAGGATGGCTTATGTGGAAATTTGTTTCACTAGACCTGTACTTAAACTAATAGGGAACAGAGAGGGAGGAAGGAAAGATGTGAAGCATTCCTGGAACTAATAGGAGATTACCATTATGACCGAGAAACTCAAGAGGCAACAAGTTTATTAGACACACCATTACTACCAAATGGATATGTTTTCCTGATCCCCATTCTAATTTATCATGAGCAAAAAGCAGCTGCGCCATTAAGCATAAAGAAAAAGCCAATGAGATGCAAATATGCAAGAGACTAATTACCAGGCAGGCAAAAGAGCTTCTATTTTGGGTCTGTTGAACAGGGGATTAATTTCTTATAATGGAAGTGAAACCTGCCAGATCAGGCTCCTGTATAACCAATTGCCTTCAGATTCACACTGAACCATCCTGCACGTCTGCACTGAGCACTCTGTGTCAGAGGCTTTTATCCACACATGGTGCAGTCCCCAGCACAGGCTCCTCTGGGGTCTGATTAAAAAAAAGGAACATTTCCTAATGGCTGGCACTGGGTAGTCCCTCAACAGGTTGTTTGAACTAGAGTCTAAAAAGAAGGAAAGAAAGCAAACACCTCTGAAGTGTATATTTTCCTTGGATTAAGGACAATCAACACTCATTTAACTCATGTTCTTAATCTATCCAGTAGTAATCACTTGATCTTAAAGTGATGCACATCAATAGATCTGAGAAGGAGAACAAAAGAAATTGTTCACTTTATCCTTTTTCAAAAGACTTGGACCTTCATCGAAGAAATAGCTTAATTTCAGAGGAGTTTCATCGTAATTTTTCCGTCACACTAAATCACTGATGGAATAATACACTCTAATACACTAGATTTACGAAGTTTTCTTAACTGTACTTACTACTAGAGGTATGAACTGTACTAGTTTTAATCCTCTCTCAAGTACTCTGGCTACTTAAGGGTATGTATACTCATTTTATTGTTTTATATTCTATGAAGTCTAATAATTTGCAGAAATTAGCTTACTAAGTACAACAAACAACACTGCAAACTTTTCCTTAGAATTCTGGAGTTTTAGGAAAGCGCAAAATAGCATTGTCGTGAATTTGAACCGTTTCACCTGGAACCACTGCGATTAAGATTTTGCCCAGTTTACATGAAATCTGTTGGGGTTGTGGATTCCTCTGTTCTTTCCCCACACCATCTGAGATCACTGTTTACCCTTTAAGCACAGTACATGGCGTGGAGCAGTTGAAAGTATTATTCTCCTTAAAACCATTAGAAATAGCATCAGATGCTTGAAAAATGATAAATTATATCTTTCACCCTTCGAGTACGTGCATTTCCTTGAGAAGCAGGATAGTGTAGTATGCAATCTCTGTAATTTGCCGTCATTTTCCATAGATTTTTTTTTTGCCTGATGTACATCTGTTTTTCTCTGATATTTAATCTTGTTTTGCATTACCTCCTCTTTTTTCCCATAAATGTTACATGCAGATAAATTACTATCCTCATGATCTCAATGTCTGAGAAATTTTCTTCCTTTCACTACTTAAATTAAAAACTTGATTTGGAAAACTAACCCAACACTTGGAAAGCAGAGGTTAAACGAAGTTTAGCCCAGATGTTTGCTTAGTTTATTTATTTTATTTTTGTTTCAGGTTTTGGCCCAATTCTTTGCCGATGGAACCTATGGGACAAGGTAGTATAAAAACAAAAATTTTCAGGACACTAGTATAGAATAACAGGCTGGACTGTATCAGAGTTTTAAACCATCTGGAGGAATAACAATGTGGTAAAGCTTGTGGTCTGCACAGAGATATTCAACTTCATATGTGAATGATGGGGAAGATTCTTCTACAGAACAGCAACCATCCGGAGCAAGACAGAAGACAAATTTCTGCTTTAAGAACTCAGATTGAAAACACAGGGAAAAAGCAGTTTGTATTGCTCACATGCGATTCATCTGTCATCTGTAACCACTCAAGGAGAAGACCTGAGTATCACAGTGGGCAGTTAAAGAAGACCATGTTGACAACACAAAGTGGCAGCAAGAATGAAGTAAAATGTTTGCCTATAAAAATGGAATTTGAACTAACACTGGGTATTAACACTGATACTAATCTTTCTTGCTAGTAAGAAGCCAGCACTCTGCCCCTGCCCTGATTACTGCATATAATTTGCCAAGCCTATTTCAAAAAGGAGATCAGCACAATACGTAAAGATAAAGGAAAGAAAGATGGGAAGATTTCCAGCAAAGGGAAAAGTAAAATGAATAGGCTTATTTAGGCTGGAAGCAGGGGGCAGGGAGGGGAGACTTTCAGAGGTATTCGTTGCTTTAAATGCCAAGTCAACCAGACATCACTGCTTACTGCTGTCAGAATACAGAAAGGGAACACTGCCTAAAATTAAAAAAATAATAATAACTAATATTTAGCCAAAGTATTTCATAAGACAAGACATTCTTGAGAGGAAAAAGAAGTAGGCAGGCTTATAAATATCAAGAGCAAAGCATTCTGAATTATGCCAAACTCCACTGTCTTCTGCCAAGAAAATGACTTCACTATTTTACATAGTAGAATTTAAACTTTTAAACACCTTCCTCTGAAGCATATTTTACTAACTACTGTCTTGAGATACCACTAGGACCAGATATTTCCACTAGTTTCCCATGATATGCACATTTCCAGTCTTCTGTGCCAGGTACAGGGTATTTATCTCCTGTGAGCACTGATTTGATGGCAACACTGACAACTGTTAAATGTGCATCTCTCTAAAACTCACAAAAGTGGAACTTCTAGGAATATACATCCCAAGACTAAAACAACTTGAGGAGTCCCTGGCATGAACCTTTTCCCAATGAGCAGTGACTCGGGTTTTTCCAACAGCTTGATGACTTACTTTCCACACCACAACAGCAATGACTGGCCCCAACAGGTTTTGGGTTTCATTTGTTTGGTGTTTTATTTTTTTTAACCACTTCCTTTTTCAGTTTCTTATGACAGTTAACAGTTTCACCCACAATAAGAAATTAGAGCCCCAAAGAAATCAAGCATACATTTAAGTAAATACTGCAAATATCAGGACTGATAACAACAACAGTGATAACTCATCCTTAAAAAACTTGGGAGAAAAGAAAAAAAATGTTTGAGGGTTTTTTTTGTTCATAAACCAGAGAAAACACTTTATTCCATGATGCTAAAAGCTACAGCTGCACAAGAGAGTAAATATTTTATTAGCAGATGCCTCACAAATAAGACTGAACAAACACATTCTTATAAGAGAACATATAATCAGACAGCAATGCCACACTACAGAAGAGTGAACTGTTTGCAGGGAATCTAACAGGCCTTTTCCTGTGAGAGTTCCTATAATTCCATCCCACAGCTATTCACTTGTTAACTTTTTGTTATCATCTATGGTCAAAGTATCCAAGGGAGTATAATAATAATAATAATAATAATAATAATAATAATAATAATAATAATAATACTCTGCATATTACCTTCTTCAGCAAACCAAAAACTGGACTTGGAAAGTCTCAGAACCTTATTGTAATACAACCTGATGTTGTATTGCATTTTACTGTATTGGAAAGTGAACACTCTAGAGATCCTTCAGATTTTTACCAAAACATATTGTGCTGAAATTGCTGCTTATCAACGTGGTTTATGTCCTTAGAGACAACAATATTTTGCACTACTTACCATAATCAAGGCCCTTTTCTTATTGCTGTAGTAAATAATACACATACGTCAGTTTGATATTTTTCCTGGCTATGAGTTGACATGACTGACAGACAGGGAGGTTAAATATGTCAAGGGTAAGTACTGAAATGCATACTCAAATCTTCAAGACTAACAAAGCCACAGCAAGCTACTATGTCTGCATAATAGAGAGGGCATGAAGCGCTGGCAATACGAGCATGAGGAAAGCTAAAGTAACTCTTAAAACACGGGCACTTAACTTAGAATGTCCTTAGTTAAGGACACCAAATAGCATAATACACCAAAAAGGGAAAAAACTGATGAAGAAAAATTTTTATGCAGGGGCTCTTACTCTCCCAAGATCTATTCTGATGTCTCTATTGACACTTGTCTTATCAGTCTTACTTTGCCTGAATTGAGGAATACAAATAGATTTCCTATCAGCAAGGCTGACTGACCTCATTTCCACAAAGGCGTAGAGAATTTCTGGTCCTCTGTGTTTTGACAGCAGAAATATTAAAGTAAAATAGATGATCTTCAGAAAAGGAATCAAGGATATGGGCAACTAAAAGTCTCCAGGATGAAAACTGTTTGTAATTGGACACTATGCTCTGTGGCGGTTTACAGCACGCAGTACTGGACAGTCAGGCACCCAATGAACACAAACTCTTCCAGGCAGCTTGGCTCCAAGTGATTATTGAAGAATGCTGGAGACCTGGAGTCAAACAAAGTGGAATACCCTTAGAGGAAGGACAGAGTAGTTAAGTGCCCCACCAGATACATGAAAGCGCTCAGAGATACAAGGGCATAGCAAAAAACGCCACCCTTGAGAACAAAGGGATTGTATTTTCAGTCACAAATCTATAATAGGAAAACTGAAACCAAGGGAATTTCAGTGATTAGATGCACACACTCTCTGGAGCATTCAATAAATGTGATCAATACACCTTCTGTTGCATTAAAAGAAACCAGTGAACAAATGTCTGGTCTCAAAGAGTATGTGAATTATGATTGCCAGAGCCTCTACTGACAAGCAGAATCTGAGGAATCTAATTCCTTCTGTAAGCATAGGGTGGTCAGGGAAGCAAATGCCTCAGCAGCATTATCAATTTAAAAAGCAGTTCTAGGGACTACAGAGGATTTTGTTTAATACCAAAGGAATGTTGACTCCTTAGATGTTACAGAGGAACATGTTATAAAGGATACAGTGGTTATATATAGACCTAGGAAAAGGGCCAAATATATTTTATACAAGTCCTCAGATGAACAGAAACATTGAGGAAACTGTTAAGGCTCTCATGTATGACAAAAATGCAGGCCAAGTCAAGTAAAAGAGTCCATTTCAGTACCACAGGGAAAATTGGCCCCGGGGTGGGGGGCACGACCGCACAAGACCTTTTTGCAGAGTGTGCAAGCAAATCTATTCACTGTGTTCAGCTATCATTAACAGCAGATAGTAGGATTTAAGAAGTCACTGGATTTATTACTCGTTCTCACTAGACATCATATACCCAGTGGGTGTCAGTTTGTCCAGCATGCATTTAAGCAGTTATCAGCCATGTATTGGATTATTTACATTAATTTAATATGGTTACCTAGTGAAGCACAGATGGTTACCTGCTGACAATCTCATACAAAAGAAAACAGAAGACAAAATGTTATCAGTAACGGAGGTCACAGTACCTCAGACCTCATAGTTTTATGAAGAGATAGGAAAAACCTAAAACTTTTATGGGTTTGGGGCCCAGGGTCTGCTAACTGTTTCCTGACAATGAATTTTCACAGTCAGAAGCAAGCAGCAGTACCATGGGAGACTGTACCTGTGAAATGGATACTTTAGGGGGAAAAGGCAACACCTCTCAGAACTCCTTAAGAGAAGGGAGGCAAGAAGCAGGGACCTGGCTGCTGGGCTCTTAGACCACATCAACTCTCCGAGGCAAAATACAACTGGAACACAAAAACTTTTATTTACAGCCAAGCTGCAGAAAACTATGCAGAATAACTATGCAGAAAGCCTCAGAAAACTGCTAAGTAGCAGGTTGTTCATACACTTTCTGAATGCTCTATCACATGACTGTTGCTTTATCAATAATTATTTATGTATCATAATTATGCATCATTATTTTTATTACTAATACTTCTGACATGATGGAAGGGAGAACAGTACCTTTTGGGCAGTCTCACCAACCCATTTGGAAATGGCTGTTGTGCTGTGCCGAGCCTGTAGCTGCACAAAGCCAAAAAGCTTAATGTAGATACTGAACAAAGCTGACCTCTGCCAGAGGGTTTGGCTCAGAATAGCTACCAAACAACACAAAATATAAATTTTAGGTTGTTCACCTGTGAAACTATGCTTTTTATTTTTTCTTTCATGTCCTAGATTGTATACAACTGTGCTGGAAAGGACCTGAACTTTCAAAATACTTGCAACACTGGTGGTTTAACATGGGTGTCAGAATATCACAGGAAGAGGCAGCCACACAACTCAACTGCTTCTCCCACTGCATCTGAAATTTACAGTCTAAACTTTCAGAAACAAAAAGGAAACACTGACAACATGAGAGAAGTTAAAATACCCACCAAAAGGAAGAACAGGAGATGCAATAATGAGCATGCAGTTAAAAAACAGTGACTTTGAACCAGCAGCTTTCTGCCTTGTCTAAATTTATAGAGCCACCCACAAGAAGGCCAAGTGAGAAAGAGGACCTGCAAAAACAGAAAAAACCCAAACCACTAAACCCCACCTAGCCCCTCTAAATGTGGGAACATTAACAGCAATCAAAGCAAACACAACAGGATCCTCTCCTGGGACTACTTCTGTGTCCTGGATAGGAGAATTTTGCATCAGCATACTTATGGTTAAGTAGCTGGAGAACATCCAAAGGCCACAGTAAACTTCGGACTGATTTTGCAAACAAATAAATAAAGGTCAAGGCTGAAGTTTCAGCCACTGCCTCTGGCCGCACATGGATTGCGGTCCCTAGAGAAGAGAGGAAGCAGGCACAGTGCTGTGACACAGCTTCATACATTGGCATGAGTAGGCAGCATTTCCAAAATAAAGATGCAGGCAGGACTCCCATTACCAGAACAACTATGAGAGAACAGTTTAAGAAGTGACTTCAGAAGGTAATTCTGTGTCACATGAACTCCAAAATCACTTGGAAAATGTTACTTCACATCTGTTTGTTCCTGCAGGGGGGTCTGACAGTACCTCTTCCCAGTGCCAGCACAATCTCTGCTTTCAGAGACAGAAAACACATTCACGGTGCCAGCTTTCTGGACACTACTCTCTTACATAAAGGGGCACAAGGCTTGCTCAGGTGCTCTCTGCACATACCAGGGCTGTGTTGAGTCTGCTATAATTCCCTCCTAGCTGATGTACCAAGCTCTCCACGTCACAGAAGCAACACCTTGCAAGAGAAAGCAGATGGTGTGCACCCACATCTCAGCCCGCTGTGGATACAGGCATGGGTGAAGTCAGACACTTGAACCAGGGACCTGAGAAGTCCTCCTAAGTCTCCCTGTAAAAACACTATGCAGCCAGCCACGGTGTGCAGCCAGAGAGGGATGGGCATGCCCTCCTCCCACTCTGTGCTAGGCCAGCTTGGTGGTCTGCCTGTCAGAGGGGGCAGTAGGGCTGTATCTTCACTCTGATCCCCCTTGCCATGGCCATTGGAAACCCCTTCCGCTTGCTCACAGGAGTCGGTAGAAAGCAGACAGGGCACAGGGAAGAGTCTTATGTCTGTAACCATTGCCACAGGTTGGCTGTCTCACCAGGGGCTCTCTCCTGATCACCTTGGAGAAGTAACACAGCTACAAAGCGTGCTCACAAGTGGTTACACACTTCAGCCATCCATCCATAGCATTCTGTGTGCTTTTACCATGGCTGTTGTGGTGTTACACAAAATAGCAGCAGCTATCCCACAACCATGAGAGCCTCACTTGCATGAGGATCACCATCCTTTCGCCAATGTAGCCAGGGATGAACCCAAGGGAAAAATAGAAATTGCCACAGCTTTAGCTAAGGAACTCATCCTCATTTCTGTATTAACTTGGGGAGGGGAACACACTGGGCCACACTGTCACAGCACAAGAAAACACTTGGGACTAAGTACCTTTACAGGCCTCCGGAGACCTCTCTCATTCAGGATTTCAAGGGGCTTGTTGCCCAGGCACAACCAACCAAAGTTTCACTACCATTCTTTCCAGACTTGCAACGGCCCTATGGTCCTGTTCTCCCCACACTTATAAAACAAAAATGCAAGCTTAAATTATCTTCTAAAAATCAAGACAAAGATTAGAGCTTTTAAACATGTTAGAACATTAAAGACCATTTTCACTGTGTAGAGAATTTTGCAATACAGTTCTCATCCTTACACAAAAGGGTTTCCGACAGGTATTCCTGCAAAGAGGAACTCTGTATTGACTTATCTGATTTTTGGTATCAGGATCACTTAGTTGTTGAGACATCTTACCTACATATGTATCACTTTAAGATAGGAATAAAGGACAGGGTGTTTATCTGAGGTAAGTCAAAACAGGGCAAGAATATGACCTTTCTCTTCTCCCATTTCAGGACATTCCCATTTCTACAATTGTATTATTGTCATCATTTTAGTTGCTATAAATCCATTACTGTAGTTTCTAAATTATTGTAGTTACTTGGAATTGAAATAACCAAGACCGTGAAAGAAGTGGGAAGTGGCAAAGTAATTGTTTAGCATGGGACTCACGCGAAAGATTGCCAACCAATTAACAGTAGGAAGGAAAAAAAACAATTGCCTAGACACTCAGATTGCACTCACAATGCAAATTACTCATTTGCATGTGTAATAACCCACTATATATGCTGTAACCCCACAGATACCGTGAAGACACTTTACATTGCAAATGGTTGACTCAATTTACTTTCTTGTCCTTCTGTTTTATAAATGTATTTGTAAAGGAGATTTTTTAATTACATAATATTGCTTTCCAACAACTTTTAGTTACTCATTCATGAGTCTGTTATACCACAACACAGTAGCTGTAGATAAAGCTTTCAGTTCATCCTTCAGAAACACAGCATGTATTCTTTCCATGTTGTGCATAGTGGTCAGGTAATACTACTGGCCAAAGCAGGCAGTATAGACAGCAGCACAAGAGTTGAGGCAGTCTGTGCTTTGCATGCCACAAAGGAATAAAGAGGAAAACTAGGAGATTCCTCTGCCTGCTGCTTAAGGGCTCACAAATTGCAGGAATGCATCAGTCAGACACAACTAACACATCACGAGGCTCCATAGCTGGACCAATGCACCGAGCAGCAACACACCATTAGGTTTGCAACTAGTCATATCAAGAGTGAAATTTGAAAGCAAATTTCTGAGATTTTTGAAAATTATGATGCATTTCACATGGTTTGCCTAGGTTTTACCGGAGCTAGCAGTTTATTACTTCAATGACTATGCATACTACTACTGACACCATGCTCAAAAATCTCTCAGGATCAGTGGTGGTGTTAAAAAGAAGTGGTCTCCAGCAGGCGAAAAACACCAGTGAGTATCACAAGCTTGTCTCAGACAATTCCAAAGGCATGTCAAACCACCATTATTGTCAGGAAGCGAATAGGATATCAAACAGAAACCGCTAAAAGTATTAAGGGCACCTCCCCAGAGGAAGAAGGAAATGGAGCTTTAAGCCTTCTTTATTATACATTAAAATCAGAGGGTTTTCAGCTGGAGAAAAGATTAAAGCAGCAACTAGCACCTGGCTTATTATTTAGCTATTTCCAAATCATGTGCCAGCCGTGACAATAACCAAAAGACAAGCACCTTGAACACTGCCTTCGCAGATCTTAAAAATGAATGAGACAGTCTATAACTACAAGATAAACATTGAGAAGTTGTTTCCCCAGTCACTACCAGAATACTCCAATTCCCAATAAGAACAGTACAGGCATTGAAGTAATTTTGTGATTTAAATGTTAACTAATAGAATTGCACAGTTTTTCTTTTACTCATAAAATTTTTTGGTCTACACAATTCTTAATGTTATAGGAGGACTTGGTGGGTCTGTGTGCAGGGGGAAAACTGAGCAATTTAACTATTAAGAGATTAATGGTCTATGTAATGGCTAAATAAAAAAAAAGCAGTTAATATCTGATGAAATGTTTTGAGGTAATTTTTGTAACAAATATCATCTGATCTTTCCAGCCATTATAAGCCTCAATTTGTCTGTATAATTCCCATTGAAGCTAATAAGGTCCAGGAACAGTCCCTAGGACTCAGTCAAGAAACTAGTTTTACACAGTATAGAGTATTTGTACCTAATTTGTGCTCCCACATTCCTCCCAGTATTCAGGCTAGAGAAAAACAGACAAGCAAACAAGTTAATTTCAAACAGCAGCTAAAGTGATGAGATTAGTCTCTGTCAAACAAGTGTGGCATTTACATCGCTGTTTGTTTACGACAGCACCTATGGCCTGATACATGTTACCTAGACCTCCAAGGTCTAGGTTGACTTTGAGACAAAGAATGTCAAGGTACTTCTGAATTTCTCAAATTACACAGCAGAAAACTTGAAAGAGAATGACTGAGTTTAATGCCACACAGCTTAAAATCACCTACCCCTGCAACAGACAAATAGCAATTTTCAGCTCTTCCTGTATAATGCAAACTACAAAACAAAGAGTGCAGTTTTTATACACACGAGAAATAGGATTTAGCAGAGGCTGTTCCTCTCTTTCAGAGATGGAATTTCCCAAACATAATGTTTTCACCTCTCTCCCTCCTATCACATCCCTATGTGATCTGGACATAACTTTCAAGGAATATGTGTTTGGGTCAAATTTCAAATTCTAAAAACACTCAAACTGGAACACCACCACAGTTACTTTGAGGGATGTTCTCCCTAACTCAGAAAGCCAGCACCTAGGCTGTATAATCACAATGACAATATGGCTGTAGTAAAAAGGATGTAGTTTAAGGACAGAATAATAGAGACCATACATGTCATCTTTTCTTTTTTTATTCTGTGAAAAACAATGAATATGTCTTGCACTTGTAACTTCTTGTTTGCATTCAGTGAGGTGTCATGGGGCAAATGTTTTATTTTTGTTGTGCTCCCAAAGTGTTCTTAAATTTTCAAGTACATTAAACACATATTTGTCACGACTCTTTAGCCCTGCTCAGCACATCTGCACTCATACATCTTTTGGCACTGCCTGGTGCACATCATAAAGTTGAACATAAAAGATGCGTTAGAACTCTGCTTAAGAGTTGTTTGCTGCTAGACATTAAAATTGACAAGCACAGACTATCAAAACTTCCCGATAGTCTTACTAATATTTCAATTTGTTGTCATATTCAAGATTTTTACAACTTCAAAAAAAAAAAGCAACATCTTAATTTGCTTGAAAATTACAACAGACCTGACAAGCTATTAGCAAATGTTCTTTTAATCAAGTGAGCTAATTTTGACACCTTTTTTTGAAAAACTATAAAAAGCAACACACTGCGTGATGGTTACAGTGGGAGTGCTGTTTCCAGAAACCTGCCACTCACTTTGTTTACATGTGTGAGCCATACCTGTGGCTCATGTGGAGGGACTTACAATTAAAGCACATTGACCAATTTCTATTATGCTTGCTCACAGTGGGTTGACATATTAAAAAAATGATGGCAGCAGTAAATGGCATGAATCAAAGACAGAACGTAGAACAACAAAGAAGAAAATGAACACAAAAAACAGGAAGGTAGGTACATAGTAAATGCAGACACAATTATTAATTCAACCAGAAGTCTTCCTTTTGTGGTAAACTAAGCCAGAGCTCCATCAGTAGGAACGCACTCCCCTGTTCACTCTTAATCCCTAAGCTCTCCTGCTTTTGCTTTCAATTCTCCATTCACAAAATCCCTGTGATTTGCTGCTTCCCGTGGCTTGCTCACCTCTGACAGAATGTGACACTCAGACATTTAGGGTCACTCTCAGCCCCCCAAGGGAATTCCCTTTAGAACCTAACGATTTAGTTTTCCCCTCTAGATTCCTAAAGTTGCTCCACCCTGGAGGGGTGTTTCAGGTGGCTGCTACCTGGCTAATGCAGCACCAGGCAAACCTTCCTTTGCTAACACCCCTCACTGTTGTCTCCTCCCTGATGCTCATCTGTGAGCTTCCTGGGGGGACCCAGTCCCTGCATCTTGTGCTCACAGCTTTTTATCTTGCATCTACAGGATGTGGTAAACATCAGAGTCTGCTATCAGTATATCAGGCAGGGGTACTCTCCTATGGCTTTTGCATGTATTTGAATGCCACTGCTGATAGCTCGGTTCCCTCTGTGCCATGGATGTGGCCATCAGGGTGCTAAATGAAGGATCCCAGTGTGCCTAGTGGTAATCTTCAACAACAGACACATCTTCACAACATCAGGATGTGATACATTTCATTTTTGGCTGCAGCCTGTTTCCAGCAAGATGCTGTACTAGGGAGGTCTATAATATCTTGGTGAGCAAATCCTGGCTTCTCCATGCTCTTATTGACCTAGGCAACAGCAGAAACAGATCCTTCCTTAGTAAGGGAGACCTCTCATGTGGGCTCCCCCATTATTGCAAACCTCAAGCTTCAAAGCCGCAGATTTGGGGTTCCAAAGCCCTGTTGAATAACTCATGGTGGCGGTTTCCTAGAAAGCATGCTCTCTAGTCAATAGCAACAGTCCCTCCTGTATGTGCAATAACAAAGACTGTACTGCTGGACTCAAAGATAAACCAGACTCCAATAAGACTCATCTCTTCAGTGCAGTCTGATGTTGGACATCATTTGCTTTGCCCAAGATGGTACCCATCATCAGCACAGCGTCTTCCCACAGCACCAGGGAGACCCTCTAAGCACATGCAGGAAGAGCCTCAGCTGCTGCCTGTGTGATCAACAACATCATCATGCAGCGAATAAAGGCCACACATCACACTGCGCATGCACCAAGCCTACTCTCAGCATCTGTTCAGGGCAGAGCTGATCTGCCCCAAAATGGCAAGTCCAACTTGCTATATCTGATGCTGAAGATAAATTCTCAGATAGCTTCATTCATCCCCACAGCTGAGTCAATTAATGAAGCTCTGTATACACCAGAACATTTGTGTTGCTAATCATACTGACACTCTCAACAGCGATGATCAAGTGAAGAAGTTCCTGACATCTTGCTCTTACTAAGTTCCTTGATGGCTTCAGATCAACATACTCCATTTTTTACTGTTTCTGATGTATATTTACGACTTTGTTTGGTTTTCCCCTTCAGAATAATTCCCTTGTACCTAAACTCTTCCCTGCAGATTACTATCTCCAAGACAGCAGAGAACTCCAGAAGGAACACTGCTACATAAATCCTCATCATTTCTCCAAACCCTAGCTCTTCCTCAGCCATCTATCAGTGTCAATGCCTATGTCTGTATCTTGCATCTGCTTCTTCTTCCAAAACGAAAGATTCTACAAGCCCCACACTTCCTAAATCTTCCATGCTTGATACACTTCCCCCCCTCCAAAAGAAAGAAAAAGAGAAAGGAAAAAAGGTATTGTGTCCATAGGGATAGTCAAGTGCCTGCCAAATACAAAATATCCATCCTGGGTCCCACGTGAAGCAATGAAAGTGGATCAAACATGTAATTTGTGGAGGAGGGAAAAAAAAAATCTTGGATGCTTTAGCTCTTCTAAGCAAATCCTAAAAATTCTCCAGTTTATTATCCCTGGGCACAAATGCTTGCTCCATTGCAAAACAAGGTTTCCAGACAAATCAGTTATTGGGGTTTTTGGCTAGTATTACTCCCAGGTATCAGGCCACATGAAACAAAGTACAGAATTTACAGTGCTGAGTTCTGCTCAGTTTCCATAGGCAACACCCGAGGAGACTTAAACACCTTCAGAAACGGGCACATCATCCTGATAAGGATTCACTCATGCTCTGGAATTGGAGTGGTTTAGCAGCTTTGCCCCATATGTACCCATGCCTGGCCCGTCAAAAAGAGAGTCAACAGGACATTTCCATCTCTTAAGAAAAGGTATTAGATGAAAGATTTAACAAAATCAATTACCTTCTCTCTTCTGTTCATTTTGACTGAGTGGAGATGCACAACTTCAGGTGATCTGAATCTTATGGAGAGAGACTTTGCCAGAACAGCAAGGCTTTTTTAATTGCCATTATTGAGAAAAGGCTTGGAGAATATATGTCAGCCTCGATTTCTGATGACAGGTTAGGAGATTTACACTCATCCAAAAGACTTTTTCCACTGCCATGGATCGCAAAATACATTTATCAAGGCTAATTTCATTTTGCAGTATTGTTTTGCCTGTTTGTGTTTGCTAGAACAATAGCAATGACATGACAATTAGTGTCTGAAAGAACTGTACTGCACATTTCTTTTCTGAATAATAGAGCCTAAGTCACTTAGTCATTGCCATAATGGAAGTTTCATGCATTTATTACTCCCCCCCGCCTTTTTTTTTTTTTTTAACTCTAGGGAGCTGTGTACCTGCTCTAAGCACCTCTAAGCACAAGCCTTCCTAAACCTTACTGGAAGCTTCATGTACAGACTAAAGTTAGATCTGAATTCCGAATTAATTATTTGTAAGGCAATCCCTCTTATATTCCTATCTTGCCTTTGTGAAGGGTCACAACTGTATCTTCTGAAACAAAGTGTCCAAACATGCCCTTTGATATTTTCTATTAAGCTTCAGCTTTTTAAAAATAGTTTTGTCAATATCTTGGTTCCCCAAAGAGAGCAAAGGCTAGTCTTGCCTCCCTCACAAATCAGACAGTGAACATCCTAGCATCTGTAAAAGAGTCTCTCTGCCAGGCTTCCTTCCATAATCAACCAGCATAGCCCACTGAGTGAGCAAGCAAGCAAGCAAAAAAAAAAAAATTTTTTTTTTTTTTTCAAACCTCACACTTTCTGTTCTTAATACATTCTGAAATTAATCTGAAGGGGATAAAGCTATCCTCACCTGGTATCACTGTCTGAGACCCAAACCTTTCTCTTCAAGAACTGCATTTTCAGCCCTGTCCCACTCCTTCTGGCATACGGCTCAGTATACGTTTTAAGGCTGTAAATCACAGCCAGGGATGATTTTCAACACCACTGTACCTTTACAGTTAACAAAGAACAAAGCAGGGCCAGCTGGTCCTTCGGGGTCTTACAGAAGGTTGCAGAAGTCCTCTTGCAGAGGTCAGCTCAACCTTTCATGCCTGCAAAGAGGTAATTTGGTTTCTATGCTGTTTATTCTTTCCACTGAGTATCCAGGGTATGGCAGAGAGTTTTCAGAAAAGGAAGGCATTAACTTTTGCTGTTACTCCTCACATTGCCTTCCTTTCTTGCTGAAAGCTGCATCAGGCTCTGGCTATGTGGACTGTGTGATGGCTCACTTCCCAGAGCTGCACTTTTTGCCACTTGACAACCAGAAGAGAGTTGCAAGACTGAAGGGTAACAAGAACCATCTACACACCACTGAGGAACAGCCCTCTATAAAGGAAAGGACCTGGGGAAAGGATGATGATCTTGGGTTTTATCCCTTTGAGAGCACTGACTTCTCTATATTTTAAAGTGAAGCAAATGGAGCAAAGTGGAGGAATAATTAAGGGAAAGCAAATAGGAAGGAGAAAACCAAACAAACCCCCAAAAATCACATTAGTACATGATAAAGCTAGACAGAGTTTACATAGAACTTTAAAGAAAACACCCCTATGTTTCTCCAAAAACTTTCAAGATTAATGCTTTTTTCTTCACAACAAACCTTATACTCGGGCTGAAAACGTTAGTGGTTATTTAAATGAAATTACTTTTTTTTTTTTAACTAAAAATTGGATTGTATCTACATGAAAACTTTTGACATCTATTCTGAAAAAACAGAAACTGAGTGGTGGGGTATTCCAAACTCCTCAGGACACTGCATTTCAAAACATTTTTGTGAAATCATTTAGGGCTCAGTTTAGGGCTTTGTCCAAAATGAGTTCAAACCTAGAATCTGGCCAAAAAAAATCTGGGTTCCTTCCTGGACTGTGTGCCAAGCTCTTATAGAGGCTGGCTGGCAGGCTCCTGGTCCTGCTCTGATAGTGGGTCAGGGTGAGACAAGGGCAAGCTCCTGAACCCAGAAACTCAGTATTGCTTTCAGATCCACCAGTTCAGATATATTGTGTAATCTCAGAGGTAACTGGTTTTGTTATTTATTAGATAAATAGTATACGGGATTCAAGTTGGCAACTAGATACACGTGCATAACTACATACATTAATGTCTGTCTTTTATTATAAGTTTTCTGGTGCAAGACAGATATCCTACGCTATTTCTATACTATCAGGCATTTTAGGTCTGAGCCCTGATTATATATTTGGGCCCTTCCATTAATAACAATGAAATGTAAGAGGCAATAAATAATAAATATGAAATGTTTTGTGCAGAATCATAACTGAAGTTTGTACATGTATGGGGTCTTGTCCCAGCTAGGAAAGCAGATGATGTTTTAAGGTTTTATTTTTATGAATTTGGAAAGAAGATATTTTTCCCCATTAAAAATGGCAAACTAATAGACTTCGTTGCTATGGGACATTCTCTCCATTTTTCTTTGCTATGTTCATTCAGTCTGCAACTTACACATTTAACAGTGATTTGGCAAAGTGCTTTTGAACTCATATTATTGAGAATCAATTTTCCTTCAGCACCTAAGTAACTACAATAACTGAAAATCCTCACTTCAATATCTGCTTAGACATAACCGTTGCCCTCAAAATTTGTAATCATGGCAAATTTCAATCTGAGACTCTGAAAAATATTTCTCTGCTAGGTAGCAGCTTTTCTTTATCCTTTCTTAGTCCCCTTTCTATTCCCTTTCAACAAACATTAGTACAAGATGGTTTTACTGATTTCTGCAGCACAGGAAATAGACATCACGCTTAGATGTGTGAATATTTGTGGAAGAAACAGTGTATTTTCTACATCAAGGTGTCTTTGCAGAAACAGCACAACACTCCCCCAAATCCTTTCACAGCATTCAGAACAGATAAACTAACATCTTTTGGATGTAGGACAACAAAAGGAATATACAACACTTCTGTGTCAAGAGAAAGTTTAAACTGAAACTAGGTACTGATCAAGTTAATTTTGCTTTAGTCTTTCATATGATTAATAGTTTTGGGAGGTTGAAGGAATGCTTCTGGCAAGGTCTGCATGCCCTAGAAATCAAAACATGAACAAGTTCTAAGGTTTCCTAACCCCTTTTTACCACTGGCTCTCCCTGAGTGATTATATGCTCCAGAATCTTCTCTCCAACTGCTAATTTCAGAAGATACACTCATTTGAAAACTGAATAGGAGCATCTCATGAGTTCTTTGGCCTACTGCTCAAAGTCTATATGATGAAGGCTTTCAGACACTTTTGCAGTTGACACTGAGAATTCATTTAAGTGACTGATAATTAGACTCTAAAAAAAAAAAAAAAAATCAAAGTGAAATAAATGGGAGCAGGCAATGCGTCTGTGGAAAACTCACTACCTACAGCCCTTCTTTATCAGAACCAGGGACTTTCCATTACAAGATTTGTCTTCTTTGCATTAATTATTCAGGTGCCTGTAAAAGTGGCAAGACTGGTGGAAACTTCAGTTGTCTACAGCAAACAGTAATGAATAGTTTCGTCTAGGTTCAGATCCTGCAGAGCTGCCACGTGACTACAGTTTCTTCCCTAAATTGTATCTCTCAAAAGGAAAAAGACTACCAACAGGCTGGGCAGCCAACCCCTGTGCGTAAACTCATCTCTTACCCAGTGTCTTCTTCCTGTAAGAATGAAGCAGCATATTTGCTAAAATGCAGTCTTTTACAGAACCAGTAAAGCAGAAGAGACTGGCTGACCAAGAAGATGACTGTGTTCAGAGAGTGCAGGTTAATATTTGAGCCCACCCCAATTTTCCTTCTGTGTGCGACCTTGTTTAAATGACTTCATTGACTTCAGTTTTCCATCAGTTAAAAAAAAAAAAAAAAAAGACAATAAAATCTTTCCCTACCCACCCTCTGTATATCTTGCCTGTACCATGCAGTTTTAGGTATATGGAGAGGTATGGTCTTGGTTATCATTAATTTTTCTATGTGATACTGCAAACCCACACACCCCGCCCCCCAAATCCAGAATAAAACTGTATCGTATTAAAATCTAACTGTACGCTGAGGCCAGAAGACGTATACACCAATTTCTGCTTTGACTTCACAGTTCCACAAAGCTTGAGAGCCTACTGCAGCAAAAAACTCTCATAACAACTTCGCTGAACCTTTACCTTTTAAAGATAATACTATTACTAAAAACAGGGTCTTCTCTAAACAGCAGTATTTTTGTATGTACAGCTTTCATCACTTCAGAATTACTATGTAGTAATTTCACATAGTCCAAAGCTTCCAACAAGCTGCACAGCACTGGAGGCAGCAGCAGTGAGAAGTCGAAGGCAGAGGTACCCAAGTGCAGACAGCAGGAGACCCTGCAGAGCGGGGAAGCTCCCAGGGTTGGCTTCCACTCAGGCTACCTGTGCCAGAGTCCTGCTGCTGCCACCACCGCCGCTGAATGGGTTCTTTTAAAGCTAACCCAGGGGTAACGCATGTGAAAGTACAGTACTAATTATTCTCAGCCTTTTCGTTCCTGAAATAAAATCTTCATAAATGAAAGAAAGATCCTTGAGATAAAGACTTCACTTGAAATTAGTACAACCCTCAAGCTTTCAAGATTTTACGTTGAATATGCCTTACCCACACACAATTAAACCCAGACAGTTTGGGCACAGAGTAGTTTCTCTTCAGTGGCAAGACTGTTGATTATTTCCCCTTTTAACCTGCCAGGCACTTAAGAGATTTCTTCTAGCAAGGTAAAAGAAAAACAACACAAACAATTTAAAAATAACAGCTCAGTTAATCTTGAATCAAATGAAGAATTCTGTAAAATATGATATTCAGACAGCCTTAACGGGTTCCAAAAAGAACAAAGCTTCAGGGAAAAAAGCAAAACATATTTTAGGCCTTGTTTTTCCAGTAGACCAGTCAGTTTCTCACTGCAGGGACCTGAAAATTTAGGGGACAGTTTTTAAGGAGACATCCAGGGATTTACCAATGCCATTTTGTCAAGGCTAGATCTCCCAGAACCTCCTGCCTAGTGAGGGCATCAGCTAATGTATGCCATAATTTTATACAGACAGCCCTGGAGTCTCTTGCTGCTGAATTATTTATTAGTGAGACTAGTTGTTTGTCAAGGCAGATAATGGGGAAAATGTTCCCTGGGAAAAGAATGATAATAGTCATGCTTTTAGTCTAAAAAAGAATCTCACTTTATTTATTCAATATTTTTACTCTTTGAAGTTGAAAAACATTTAATAGCTGGTCTTAATAGGTTAAAGAACACTTAAAAGACTGAAAGATCTCAAAAGAGGTATTTAAACTGAGGAATATTCTGTTTTTGTAAAGAATTCTGAAATTATGTGCTTTTGCAAACCTATCTAAACACACCATTTTACTGAAGAACGAATGATTTTTGATGAAAAAATGCAATATCCTCATGCCAAAATTTTCAGGTTTTGTTACTGACAGCAGTAAAAAGTTAAAAAAGGGACATAGGGCAGCTCAGTGAACTCAGTGGCCTCAAAATATAAGGAAAAGAAACTCTAGTAAAGAAGTGCTGCTGTTCATGGCCAGCCACCTCTGAAGCAACATAGCTTCCCCAACAATTCCCTTGACAAGGTCTCAACACTTGCCCCAGATAAAGCCCCAGAAGGACAGTGAAACCCGGTGTTGCTTTAGATACGTGCTTTTCACTGTACTGCGGAGGGCATACTGATATTACTGAGGGAAGGATGCCAAATTGCAAACCCTGACTAGGCAGAAATTCACGTGTGTATTGATCAACGCCGGTGGTAACTTCCAGCTTATGAATGTAATTTATCATTTGTTCTCTAGTGGCCTGATCTGGTTTTGAATTAAGCCAGTGGAAAAACTCCTGCCAAATTCACTGGCAGCTAAATCAGGTCATAGATGGAAAGTTACAGAATTTCCAACAAATTTCAAAAGCACGGGGAAACAAGCAGGCAAAGACAAGATTATTTCTGACTGTCAGTTAAAAGAATCAGAAATACCCTTAAAAGTTATCTGTTTAATCAAAACATGTTTAGTCAAAACTAAACTTCAAGCATGAGTAGCATATGTATTATATGACTTAGGTAGCACATCAGGGATAACTATTAGCTATGTAAACTTTTAATTAGGGCAAATATACCTATAGGCTACAGCTGGATCTGCACTTAACAACAGAATTGGCACGTGTATTTTTTGTTTGCTTCTGTCTGTCGATGTCGCTAAAACACAGTTACAACAAGGTTGGAAGTAGAAATCATCAATAACCCTCAGCTTGGCTCAGACATAACACACAAATGGAGCTCTAATGTCATAATGCAGATTTAGAAAAAAACAATGTCTCCAGGGAAAAAGTGGGGTGGGGCGGGGGGAGTGAATGTCATCGTCCTACATCTACTCTATGGCTATCTCTCAGGCACAGGCAAATTTAGCAGTTGCCTGAGGCAGGAGACTGCCAGAAGCCAGCAAGAAATAATGGGAAATATTAGGTGGTGGTTTCTGCTATGAGAGACAGGAGACCTTGGTAGGGATGAGGATCTTTGGCCCTCCTATGGGGCAGGGAGAGCAACCCTGGCTCCCTCTAGATACCCCTTCTACTTCCTCTACTCCTACCCCATGCTACCCAGAGGCTGCAGCTGACTCTGATGTATCCTTTACCCAGTGGCTAATAAGTGCCATTTTCAACTGGAAAAAAGTCTGAATACATGCTGATCTTCAGATTGAGCAGCAGCCTTTGAAAATACACTCATACAATACCTAGAGTGTAATAACTGGAGACAAAGTGTAGCTGTTTAAGAAGGCTATACCAGAACAACCAATTTAGTTAATAAACTATTCTTGGAAATAGAGAAGTACCATCAGAGCTTGTGCTTTCCAGATGACTGCTCTAATCAGACCCTGTAAGTCAAAAAAGAGCTCGATTTTTCCCTGTGATCTTTATATTCTTCATTAAGCTGACAATCAGCATGAATTAATCAACCCTTAATCTGTTCATTCTAGGAGAAAAAATATTTCATATAAAAGATTTTCTGTTTTCTCTAGAGTCTCTAATTCATCCATATTAGGCCTTGAGAGATGGGGGAGCTTCACAGAAAGCTCTCTTCTCCCACTCATGCAAATCCTTCCCTAACCCGACAGCCGCTTGCTGTGCCATATACAGTCAAGTTCAGCAAGGTCCTCAGTATATGCTTCACTTCCAGCATATGAACTGTCTCATTAAAGCCAGTGTTTCACCGTAATATCAGAGACTGAAAGAATCTCCACTTGGCTTTTTTCTCGTCACCCAGAAATCATAACTTCCTGATTTAGGCAAGGAAGTCCCTGACCACAGTGGGGAGGATACTCAGGGAGGAGGGAAAGAAATAGGGCAGGTGTAGAGTGTTTCTCTCCCTCATGTGATCTCCAAGCCTCCGGCAATCAGGTATTTAGGGGCTTCCTAAAACAAAGGCTGTGTCCAGACCACCGTGTTAAATAGACGTGAACAACTCTGCAAGTCCCCTCTCGGACAGATCCTAAGTTATAAAAAACACTACTTTCTCTAATTCAGCATACCACTGCTAGTATTAACTACATATTTTGATATTTTGGGGCCAAGTTTGTTCCCTTTTGACTGCACTAGCAATACCTACAACCATTTGAATGCAGCAGCCATTTGGATCTGGAAGCATCTACATGTTGCCCCTAATATCTGAAACTGAGAATTCAACAATCATAAAAAGTATTATGACCACAGATGTTCCTTCAGCTCTTATTTCCCTGAAACAAGAACACCAATGGTACTGCAACTCACAAGACTTTCAAACAGAGAAACCTTAAAAACTTTGTGTAGCCTACTAGAGCATGCTCAACGGAGCTGCAAAATTCAGGGCATTTTTTTTTAAGTTTTTAGGGGATTGCACTGTAGAATAAACATGTAGACCATTTGCAGAAGAGCACTGTGAATACCAGTGCATACGTCAAATCCCTCCTTTCCTACAGCTGGACACCATTTGTGTTCACATGATGGCATTAGCGCTCTCTCACCTCTAAAATAAACTCAAGGAATTTAAGAAATAAAGCATGAATTAAGAGATAAATTGTTTCCAGTTACATTTTCTGTTTTGCCAATAGATCCAGCTTTTCTTCTCAGGAAAAAATCTAAGGCATAGCTAAGGAGCAGGTGGACTGCATGCATTTCCCTCAGACATATAGCCTACCATGCATATGCTGGGTGAATATTCCATAGCACTCAGCTTGCACAGGCTGCTTTCATTAACCCAGTGTTCCACTTTATTATCTGCCTAAAAATAGCAATGTGATGTAATTGTCAGATTTTTCAAAAGGAAAACACAGAGCAATTCTCCTAATTGATCCAGCTATTTTTCTTGCACTTACCTTTCAGAGGTGTTGGTTGCCTCTGAGCCCAGCCTATATGAACAATTTTATGAATCAATTTTATATGGAAACAACCTGAGCATTAGAAGTGACTCTTCTTTAGGTTTTAGGGGAGTTAACATTTCAGTCACTAGCAACCCTGCATGCAAAACATCTTTGAATCACTGAATGTGTGATTACATCTTTCTACAGGCCTTCCTCTAATGGGAAACCAGTGTTCCATTTACAGCAGAAGGGCTGAAATGCTTTAAAATTTAAAGAGCTATCATGATTTCCCCCACAATAACACAAATAAAACACAAGAACTAATTTCCAGCACCTTCCTGATCTACAGCGCTAACATACCCAAAAATTACCTGTCGTGCAAATTACAAGGGAAGGTGCCTTCCCAAGATCTTCTGAAGATATATGTGAAAAATAATTTTCAGCAAGAACCAGACTGTAACAGGCTTGTGGACAAGCAAGCAAGCACATGCATGGGCGGGTGGTGTGTAGGGAAGGAGGAGGTAGAGACCAAGTATTGAAACCCTGCCACTTGTCCTTTGCCTTGTATGGCCTGTGTAAGGACCTTTTGTAATTCTACTTCCAGCACACATGTGGAGGAAGAAAGAAGAAGAATAAAGGAAAAAACAGACTTACATCTGTGTGTCACTCTTAAATATTACAGTATTTAAGAGCTTTCATATGAAGGAACAAGTACCATCTGTACCCCACTTTTTAGAACTTGAAGTAAAACTTACACAGAAATCTAATTTATTTAGCAAAGATACCTTGTGAGCACACAGGTAACACAGCTACAGAGATATCCTTGGGCTGGGAGGTTCCCCCCTAGAAAGGGTCTGACATGCTGCTAGCAAGAGAAAGAAAAGAAGGACTGATATAGCTCCTTCCTCCCATTTCATTCTTTCCATCAAGGCCAGCACCAGCTGTTCTGTATTGCTTATTTTGTCAGACCTTAATTTGTTTTTTCTGTGTCCTTATTTGCACACACCGCTCCCCCCCCCCCCCCACGCCCAAATCAACTTTTGCTTTTTCTTGGGGCTAAACTGAGGTAGTTATGCTGAAACCAAGCCATTCTCCTTGATATTTGAGAAGTCATGGCAGTCAGGTGAAGTCCCTGGTGACTGGAAAAAGGGAAACATTGCACCCATTTTTAAAAAGGGTAGAAAGGAGAACCCTGGGAACTGATGACCTGTCAGCCTCACCTCTGTGCTTGGGAAGATCATGGAACAGATCCTCCTAGAAGCGATGCTAAGGCAAATGTTGGACAGGGAGGTGATTCGAGACAACCAGCATGGCTTCACGAAGGGGAAGTCTTGCCTGACTAACCTAGTGGCCTTCTATGATGGAGTGACTACATCAGTGGACAAGGGAAGAGCTACAGATGTCATCTATCTGGATTTCTGTAAGGCCTTTGACATGGTCCCCCAAAACATCCTTCTCTCTAAATTGGAGAGATATGGATTTGATGGATGGACTGTTCAGTGGATGAGGAATTGCTTGGAAGGTCACATCCAGAGGGTAGTACTCAATGGCTCAATGTCCAGATGGACATCAGTGACAAGTGGTGGGTCCATACTGGGACCAGTACTGTTTAATATCTTCATCAATGACACAGTGGGATCAAGTGCACCCTCAGCAAGTTTGCAGATGACACCAAGCTGAGTGGTGCGGTCGACACACCTGAGGGATGGGATGCCATTCAGAGGGGCCTGGACAAGCTTGAGTAGTGGGCTCATGTGAACCTCATGAGGTTCAACAAGGCCAAGTGCAAGGTCCTGCACCTGGACTGGGGCAACCCCTGGTATCAATACAGGCTGGGGGATGAAGGGATTGACAGCAGCCCTGCACAGAAGGACTTGGGGGTACTGGTGGATGAAAAATGGGACATAACCTGGCAACGTCCACTTGCAGCCCAGAAAGCCAACCGTATCCTAGATTGCATCAAAAGAAGTGTGACCAGCAGGTTGAGGGAGGTGATTCTCCCCCTCTACTCTGCTCTCATGAGACCCCCACCTGCAGTACTGCATTCAGCTCTAGGGTCCTCAGCACAGGAAAGACATGGAACTGTTGCAGTGGGTCCAGAGAGGGGCCACAAAAATTATCAGAGGACTGGAGCACCTCTCCTATGAGGAAAGGCTGAGAGAGTTGGGGTTGTTCAGCCTGGAGAAGAGAAGGCTCCAGGGACACCTTATTGCAGCCTTTCAATACTTAAAGGGGGCTTATAAGAAAGATAGGGACTTTTTAGTAGGGCATGTAGCAATAAGACAAGGGGCAATGGTTTTAATCTAAAAGAGGGTAGATTCAGACTAGATAGAAGGAAGAAATTTTTTATGATGAGGGTGGTGAGGCACTGGAACAGATTGCCCAGAGAGATAGTAGATGCCCCATCCCCGGAAACATTCATGGTCAGGTTGGATGAGGCTCTGAGCAACCTGATCTAGTTAAAGATGTCCCTGCTCATTGCAAGGGGGTTGGACTATATGACCTTTAAAGGTCCCTTCCAACCCAAACTATTCTATGAAACAGAGGACAATAAACTCTCACAGCATTTCTCTATTTTTGCTATTTTGATAGCCGAGTTAATTAGGTAGAAATATGAGCTATCAAAAGAAAAAAAAAACCAACCCTAAACTATGTATGCAGGTAAATGGACTCCTTGCCCTCCTCCTGTATGTTTGGATTTTACTCCCTTTTGCTTTGCCTGAAGTTACAATTGCACTATCAGCTGTTTACTTCACACTCAGAGACCATTTTCCCTTCTAGCTAACTCTTTCAAAGCTCCTACCATCTTTCTCTATCAGACTAAAACTCCCTGATTACTATCACTAAAAAGCATACCTGCTTTTTAAAAAGAGAAGATACCACCACTCTTCTTTTTTCCTCCCTCACTGTTTTTGCAGGAGTAGAGTAGGGTAGTGGGGGATGATTAGCTACAGATGTTTTTCAACAAGGGTATGATAAAGGTAGAGTGTCTCCAGGGTGGGGAGAAATACAGATTTGATGTATTAGCTGTTACAGCTTAAGTCTAGGTCCAAAACACAAAAGTCACATTTGCTTGTGCAGGGGAATACTTATCAGATTACCAGTGACTGGGTGACAGCTTATGCAGGTGAGGTGCTGTTAACAAGCATGTGAATGCCTGCAGTGCCTGCTGAAACTGGGCTTTATTTGAAGTAAACCCTTCACCAGCGTGATCTATTGTTAAATGTAACAACCCTTTTAATAGTTTTTATTTGCTTGGGAAGGAAATAAATGCACGTTTTCTAGTAAGGAACTGCTACCTTGAACAGCCTCAGGGATTTCTGAGAGATTTTATTTCTGATGGTCTATTTCTCATGTAGCAATGGACTGTACTTGAGTAAAATCTATCAGGCTTATTCTCCACTATCTTGCATCAGCTCTATGCTAACACAGCACAGCAATTTCACACTTAACACAGAAACTGGGAATTAGGTCCTCTCCATTAAATTCAGCTGAAGCTTCTGATTTTTACTGTTATACAGGCTTGTAAGTCTTGTGATCCCATTTAGGTGAAAAGCTTTTCTCTCCAAAACCAATTTAATCTATATTCTCATACCCAGAAATGTACACAACGGTTGTTACCTAGTGCAGATTCTCCCACATTTTTATATGGCTAAATAGTTCCCACTGTAGTTATAAGAACCTATTATTCTTCTATTTCCCTCAATTGCTCAGTGCGCTTTTGTTTTTATGTGTAACTTAAAGGCTGTAACACTGCTAGAAACCTGAAGGAAGTGCCTAAATGTAAGAGATTCCCCAGATCAATTTTGATGGAATTAAATATTAGGCAGCACAGTGAACATATGCCTAAGACCCACCTATACTTCTGTGTAGACCAGCACTAGAGCTACAGAATGTGTTTTTCATCTGTCTTTCACCACGGGAGATGCAGTTGTGTTACAAATGTAGCATTTCAAATCTCAAAAGCAAAAAGTCAATGGGAGAAATCAAGATATGAAAGAAAAAAATGGTTATTTAACACACAGTTCACAAAAGTCACTTCAGCAAAATAGTAGAGAGAAAATATTCAGAAAGCCAACCAGTAACGTCATTTTGTAAAAACATCCCTATTGGGTTCATGGAAAGAGCAGATTACTTTTGATGAAAATTAGCTATACCTTTCACATTAACATTTTATTCTTGCAAATATCTGTTTTAGCTTAATGAAAAGGAGAAAGAAAGATCAGAATGATAATTGGATGGCACCAACTTCCATCTCCCCCCATAACTATTGAAGCAAAGTTCTTATGTCATGGAGATGTTTCACAGAGCATAGTGCAGCCCATTAAAGTGATGATCAACAGGAGAAACAGACTTAAATAGGAACATAAAGAATAGTAACCTTGACTTATATTGAAGAACTAAATGTTTTGGAATAGCCTAATTATTACTTTTTGGTCTCCCCTTGCTTTTACAGGTCACTAGGCTATAACAAATATGAAGAACAGCTGTGACATTTGCCAAATCATGGGATTGTTTGGAACCAGCAAACCCAGGAGAGATGTGAAATTATGCAGATGATGAAAACTTTAAACAAAGTGAGCTATTTCAGTTGACTCTGTTTCCAGGAAATTCAAATAAAGAAATTTGTTTCCAGGAAATGGAAATAAAGAAAATGGCACAGCTTTGTTTTAAGCTATGTGCATCTCTCCTCCCAGCCCTCAGAGAGTATTGTATGAAATTCATTGGTCTCTCAACTAACCCACAACCCACACACACTAAAGAAATAAAATACCAAGTTAATTATGTAGCCCAGAGACATCTCTTTTTCACAGACCCTTGGCTTCCCAGTAAGCTATCAATCTTTTTATCCAGATGGTGTTGCCTCCCTCCAGTTGCTCCATTGTTTCCTTCATTATGCAAGTGGTTTCTTCATTAAAATTTGTCAACTGCCCTTCCCCTAAGCATTCTCCAAATTTAAATAATATTTGCAGTTGTTAAATGTAAAAAAAACCCAAACACAAAATAACACTCTCAAAGTCACTAAAAATATTAAATGGATAATGGAAACATACATTTTATCTCTATGTTCTCCCAGAAGACAGATGCAGAAGAGTTTATCAGTAGTATGCCAAAGGCCAGAAGCTTACCTGGAGTGATATGGTTTCACTGTCCCCTGGCTCACAGTCCCCTCTCTCTCTCTCTACACCTGCCTCTTCTCTCTTGCTAGCATAGTAGATAGTTGAGCTATCTTTATTTTCCAGCTTTTATACGTATGTATACAGTTTTAATCCTTAGGTGTCCCTGAAACAAGCTATTTTCAAAGGAAACATTGCAATTTGCACTGTCCCCCTAGTAACAGGGGAATATTTTCATGTGTAACTCAGTGTAGTTCTCATGAAAGTGTATTGGTACACCAGGAAGAACTTTAGAAGATACATAGTTTCAAATATTAAAAAGAAAACGCTTGAAATGCAGAGGGTTCTCCAACTTGTATTCAAATTTTCTTCATCTAAAATGCTGGAATGAAATCCTCTCAATATCAAGTTTCTTAAGTCTTCGAGAATGTTGTGGTTCTGCTTGGGGAAGAAATCTCAGGAGGATGGCTCTTACAATATCATGTCAGTACTGCCTCTAGTCTTGGCCAGACCATACCAAGAACCACAGCCATGTAGAGACCAACAGCAGAGGAAAAAATCACATTTTGAACATTTTAAAACTCAAGAAGATACGCAGTTGGATACTGGGAAAGAGCAGACAATTTTTTTTGTTTATCCACTTCAAATCCATACGTTCCTCTCTATGTCCCTATTTTCACATTGCACTCTGAAGCGAAGAAGCCATGTTGCTATAACTTGCCTCTAAAATTGAGAGCTCTAGGAAAACTAAAGAAAAAATTATGCAAATATTTGCTTCAAGACACACTTCAGATACATTTCACAAGATCTGCATTTGTAAAACCGGATGAATGAATATTTTTTGCCGAGGTTCTCTACTTGAAGTTAAAGGAATGGTAATCATTTCCTTTATGTTAGTCACTGGGCATAAAATAGAAATATGAAACTCTATCTAGGTTTTTTTTATTACTCTACATCCCAAGGAATTATAGCTTTTTAAGCAGACTTACTAAATTTACTTATATTTTCCTGTCTATATGATATATATGTAACGCTGCAAGACTGTCAGAAATAGAGCTTGGCAGGAAGGTAAAATATTTTACTTTGCAAATGACAGGCTTATGTTATTTTTTTTTTCAAAATGCAGCTCCCATACTTTGAGGAACATTTTAGTGTGAAATTTTGAGTCCTTAAAATCAGTGGTAAAAGCCTGATTGACTTCATTCAGTCAGAAGCTCTCTTTTCTCTTCAAGACCTCCATCAAACACTTTACCTTCAATGTCTTATAAGCGGCCCTAAATTCACCAATTCAAACCCACTAGTCAGGTAAGGTTTTCTCACATCCCAGGATTCATCCGTGCAGCATGCATGGAGACGGGAGCCAGGACTCTGATTTTCAAAGGTGACTACAGACTCAGTTTTGACTTTTCAGCAAGGAAGAACAAACCCTTTGTCTGTATTCAGAAGTGGGGCAACAGAACCGAAAGTCCTAAAATGGATACGTACTTTCAAAGTCTTAGTTCGGTTCTCCTCCATTGCTGGAAACTTGTGGAAAACACAACTGGACATTTTACGAATGCATCATTTTGAAACTTGTAGTATTATAACTATACTGATGCACTGTGCCATGTGTTGATGTATCAGCCATGAACAGTGAGAAGATTGGAGGTCACAGGAGCTCAGTGAACCTGAAGGGCATGATGGGTGCTGTGTGTGCTTACGGTACAACTGGGAGCTTGTGTCTGAAGTCTTCTTCTTGCATTCTACTTCAGTTCAGAAAAAGAGATGCAGACATTTACATATTTTATCCCAGTTCAGTCCTATTTCTAGAACTATAGGTCATAGTCTACTGTCCTTTTTAAAAATGACCTTTTCTGGTGTTCCCAGTTTTTCAGGGTGCCACTATCATGCTTATCTTTTCCCAGAAAGTACCTACAATATTTCATGATGTGATTTATTTTGATAGTCAATGTGTAACCACAGCATGTGCTGGCTTAGATATATTTTGAGGTGTTCTGAGGGGCCTGACCTGGCTTCTTCAGTTCATCTCGTGAAGGTCTGATTTGCTTTATACTAGCTGGTCTGAGTACCAGTAACAGTCTGACAAGAGAAGCACAGAACTCCTGCCAAAAAGGCAAAGTAAATCAGACTGCACTGAGCTCCAAACACGACACTGGTACTGAAAACTGAAATAGTTTAAAGAAAGCTTGGAGGTGTATACATTACTGCTATCACTGCAGTGAATCTGTACCTTTAGCTCTGCTCCTTCCAGAGGCTAGAAGAAATTTCACTTCTAAACCCAGATTTCAGACTCACTCCCACCTTTCATCTTGTGTCAGAGTAAGTGATGCAGTCTACACTTTTGTGTCCTTCCCATGCATCCCTAAGCCATTTATTTCATAGCATACTAGACAGGGCCAAAGACTGTGATGCTTGAAACAGCAGTTCATCCAACTGTTAGTCCTTTAAACAGACAGAGGACTAAAAGCTTAAAAGCTTGCAAAGCCTGATTGCAGTCTATGCCTTCCATTTGCACAATGGCTCTAATAAAGGAGACGAGAACATAGTAGGAAAATGAATCCTGAGAGGTCCTGACATGTTTGTTTCCAGGCAAATTTTCAAAAGCTCCTATGTGGGGATGTAGGGTGGTAGATATAATTGAAATGTCTAAGATTACAAGTTGCAATATGAAATCACAGGAACTAGAACAGCACACTATGGAAGTCCAACCAGCATGGAAAGCATCAGCCATTTAAATGAAACAAACACAACCAGAAGCATATTATTCCAAACTAAAAGTTCTGGCAGGA
Source organism: Aquila chrysaetos chrysaetos (assembly GCF_900496995.4). Lineage (NCBI taxonomy): Eukaryota > Metazoa > Chordata > Aves > Accipitriformes > Accipitridae > Aquila > Aquila chrysaetos. Next base: position 20,885,213 of record NC_044006.1, read on the forward strand.
TACACACTTGACAAAAATCTATTTAGTGAATCTGTATTTGCATTTTCAATAGAAGCACATCATCCAGTCCCAACAAATGGATTTATTTTACTGTTTCTATGACAACTGGTTGCCTTTCAGAGCTACCAAATGAAATGAATGGTGAAAAAACACTTTGTATAGTAAATTGATTCCCAGTTCTTTATCCCCATCATACAGTGCTGCTTCACTCAAAGGTGCTTAGTGGTTTAAGCTGTATCATGTTTCTAAATAGATTTTTGTACTGTTTTCATATACAACATTAATCCTAGACCATGAACATCTGAGGCCTTAGTAAAAACTTTTTTACACGTTTTAGATTTGTGTCTGTAACACAGTCTTAATTTTGATCACATCATAAGACAGAAGTACTCTCTAGTCTTTGCAGACCATCATCAACAAACAACATGATTTTTTAAAGGTAACCTGATATTCTTGGTGGGGCCATATATTGTCCTCCTCTGATCAAACCTTAAAGTAAAATAATTATTCCACACAGGATTATACAACTGGAATTTTGCTGTGGCTGTCATGGTCTAAAGACACAGGAGGAATAAGTATTACAGACAATGCTTTTTTTTTTCCTTTTTTTTTTAACTTAGAAAAGCTGGAAGGTAAACAAGCAATTCCTCATGTCTGAAAGAGAGTCTGCAGATTCCAAAGCTAAACTGGGTTATAGAATTATCTTTCCTCCAAAGTGGATGTGATTTTTATTTGTGCTTTCCACAGGATCCTATTTAAGTTACTTTGAGCTTCTTTTCCATTTGTATTGACCAGCTTAGCTCCCACTGCACTGAAGGAGAGAGAAGCTATCACATCACTCAACACAGAAATGCCCTCATGGTTGTTATTCTTCTCTTTCTTGCTCTTCGAGTGCTTCACCATTCTATTATTTTCTACAGGTCCAGCTTAACAGTTGGACTAAGCTTCCCGGTCTTGTATCCCTGTCCCACTCTTGTGGTGAAAGGCCAAGTATATTTTAGGAGATCTTGGCAGGAACATTAAATGAAAGAAAGAGTTCAGCCAAGAAGCTTTAATAGAAAACTGCCACATGAAGAAACTGAGGAAACTGAATCACAGTTTCTGCATTTTTCTTGTAACAAAATAGCTAATTTGCAAGTTTTCAGCTATGGGATATTTGAGGGAAGATGAATGACATAGCAAGCTCATATGAAGAACAGCTTATGCTGGAGAGAGGAAACCTTCTTGCTCACTTGCATATTGATAAACTGACACCTCACAATGCTGTTTTGCAGACATTTTTCAATGCCGAATCAAATGTAAATAGACAAGAATACTTACATCAGAAGTGAGTATGTCACTGAAGTTAGCTCACACATTTTTACATGTGCCTTGAATAGGTAATAGATACTGGAGTTTCAGGCCCAAGCCTTCAATCAGGCAGAATGAACTGGAACTTAAATTTCCAGTATCCCAGGTCACTACTCTGGGTATTGACTTTCACACTGGAAGTATCATCTAGTCTGAAGAAACTTTCCCCTGCCCTCATAAAACAAATGTAAAAGTGAAAGCATGTTCCTTCCCTCAAGAGGTTTGAACTTCAAGAAACTACCTTTTTCTGAAGAGAAAAAGTCATAACTAACCTTAGAAAAACAGTCTGTTTGGATTCTACAGGCTTTCTCCTGTTATAATAAATAACAGGGTACTTATAATACTATGTGTAGTCGCAACAATAGATTGACATATGTGATTTCTTATGCATATAAAAAACCAGATCCTTAATTTATGACCTAACTGGGAGGAAAAATGTGTGTGTGTGTGTGTATGTGTGTGCAAAGACCATCTTTTTTTGCAAGGCCAAATAATAAAGGACTGCACTACTTTGCGTACAAAAATGTTATCACTACAGTTTATCTAGAATCTGTGCCTTCTCACTGAAATGTCACTACTAAAGTTTTAAATCTGGTACATATCTCAGGCTTGTAAACAGGAGTAATGGTGGGGAGCTTGTTATGAACATTACCTGGCTCACTAAACAGAACTGAAGTATTTTTTTACCACTACTGCTATGGGCCACTCCTCCGTGTTGTTTCACAAACACTGTTAGGATGTAGCCCTTGGGACACTGCCCTGAAAAACGGTGCTTCAAACACTCATACATCAGCAGTGATTTTGCTGAATTAAGGCAGGCAATAGCCAGTAATACCACTAACCACAAAAAGCTTATTCCTAATGAAAAATAAGCTTCAGAGCTCTGCAGGGGAAAACACACTCCATGACTAATGAGACAGGCAGGGCTGGCTGAAAACGCACTGTAACCGCCCCATCTGCCGGTGTGGGCTAACAATGCACACAGCCCCCCTGGAAATTTCTAGTTAAGGCAGAAACAGGTAAGTGGTTTGGTTTGTGTTTGGGTCATGTCACATCTGGTTTCATGCATGGTTCAAGAAAAGCCCTGGATGGGTCAGTCCTGGATCACCAGGCAACAGCGCAGAGGACAAAACCCTGCTGACCGCCTGGTTTGTTCCCGAACCCCTGGCAATAATATCTACTGCTTACTAATAAGAGATTTTGTCTGTATGTGTAAACAACTGTGGCATCTCCACCTCCTAAGAGGTATGGTATTTGGTGAGCATGATGCAAGCAAATACCAGCAGTTGATCAGCTCCAGCCTACTGATATGCTAGCCAAGTCATTCATGCTCTATTAGAGATGTATCGTGACTACAGTTACTACTAATAGCAATATAATTATAGTACTATTAGAATTATTACAGTATTTGTTAATAACAATTGCTAAATAAATTTATATGGCATATCGTTATATGATAATTGTTATCAAGTATAGAGAGCTGAGGGGAGAGTAGTAAAAACTTATCCACATACTACCTCAGGGGGAAATCATGATGTTGGAGAGTTTGTGATTTTATTTGACTTTTGTCAGGTAAAGCGAGAGGCAACGGCCCATATAAGACCGGGCTCAAATTTCTCCTCTGCTTAATTCTCACCAAAATTACCTGGCACAAAACAAGCTTTCATTTAGTATGCTTCCCACAATGGAAGTCCCGCAAAGGTATTTCATGTGTTGCTGATTATAAGCACAGGAGAGTCATAAGCCAGTTCTTCAAGTTTATGTTATAAATGTGTTCCTATTGCTTTGTAAAGACACGGCAGTATGGCACAAGTAGCATGAAAGCATAGCATCATAGCCCTTAAAATTTGAAATTCTCACATTGCAGAATTTCATTTTGTTCTAAACAAAGGTATTAGTTTTGGGGGTTCCCCCTTCCCCCCCCCCCCCAAATTTTCCATAAAATTGAATTCTCTAAAATATAATGTTGGAGAAAGCTCTCTTCGGAACCTTAAGACTGTGTCACCATTTCATTCTATTCTATTTCAAGATACCAATATCAGGGGAGCTTATTTTTCTCTACAGTCATCACTAAACAGTTACAATATCTTGAGCTAAGCATCAAAGTACTGCTTTGCAGCTCAAATAGGAAACATAAAAAGGTTTTAAGTAGCAACTTCCATTTATTACAATAAAAATACAGTCTAGAATATTGAAAAATATAAGACCTGACGGTCTATAACATATCAAAATAAAATTTGCACCTATTTGGTTAAGATTGACTTTTCTGACAACAAAACTCTTGATGGAAATTTCAGAATGCTTCTCTTCAGACCTCCATGTAAAAACAGGACATAGTCATTCTTCTTTCTTTTTCTGATTTTCCTTATTCTACTCTGCAACACCTTTCACACATCAGAAAAAGTCCTTTCAGCAATGTAGCCTAACATGCAAATTTACTGCCTTGCTTGTAGCACTCCTTGTTAGTCAGCTATACATATGTCTTCAGTCTATCATCTTGGTCAATCATGTTAGAGGAGACAAAAGCATTTACCCTGTTAAGTTTAAAAGAAATTCCTACCATTGAGATACCTTGGCAAGTATCTAAGTATTCCTGCACTTCAAATTAGTGAAACTGCAGCTCCTGGGATACTTACAGGACTCTTACAATTACGGCCATATTGACAGGACCACCTGAACAAAAAGACTGATTAATCAAGTCTAACATTTTATAGCTTTTTTTCCCCCACAGAGATAAGCGCTTTGGGTTTGTCTTTTCCTCTGATGGAGTTGCAGTTAACAGAGATGAACGAATGTACCTTGGACACCAGCTTCCCAGGCATCACCTCACCCACCACCTACCTGCTTGGTCCTATACCATCCACACTCGAGGCTTTGGACCCATCTTAGCCAGCACCACCATCCCTGCTCTTCCCACCCCTGTAACCATGTGACTGCTCACCTAGGTTTCTCCTAGTTCACTCCTGTTTTGTGAGGATAGCATGTGATGATGTAGATTTTTGCATGATCAGCAACCCAAAAGGTCCCAGCTTTGTCAGTCTGACGGACCTGCTGTCCACTGGAGAACCCTCAAGGTTTCTAAGGCACATTTGGAGAACAGCTGTCCAGGACACGTACAATCAGCCAGGTGCCTGCATAATATACCAGGCTTACTGTGTACGCCCTGAACAGTTGCTTGTCCTCCAGCATCTAGGCATCATGAAGTGTTGCCTGGATTTGCCATTCAAGGATGGTATCAATGGTACAGTGTGCCCTGAAACCACTGGATTGACTGTGGATCAGGTATGACATGGTGTGTTACATATATATATATTTCTCACTGGAAAATCTCACTCAAGATCATTCCTGCTTTACTAATGGTGAAAAGAAGGAATATGTGAAGGTTAGAATCATCCGATTACTTATTCCTCCCTCTCAGACCAAAGACAGAGAAGCACATAGGTGTCTTGCTATTGCAGTTTCCACCTGCAGCACATGTTCTTGATAAGCCAGCGAAGTGCTCCCATCAGACCAAACATCCGTACTTCCTCCATCGCTGCTAGGAGCTGAGGGCTGGTCACAGGCCCCTGTGCAGACTTTGCTGCATGGACCACCTCCAAGGAGGCAGGGAGCCAGGGCAGGTAACTCTGACCCATTGGTTATAAATGACCCTTGCCCTTTGAGACAGAAGAATCTCTCCACCACCAAGTGTCCTGCCTTCCTAGGTAGCTATAGCCTTATCAGGTCTAACACATGAACTTCTGAAGTTGGTAGGGGAGTACTGCTGATTTCAGTGGGGTTTCGAGCAGGACCATTGGAGGACTGGGAGAAGCCTAAGCCAGAAAATTAAGGAGGTGCTGTGCAGGCCAGCAGTGGCCTTTTTTGGTCCCGTTGGTCTTCCTGATGAACAAAGGATGGACAAGATGTATTAAAAATGTAAATTAACTTTGGCTATTCTCTGAATTTTTCCTACGTTTTCTTTGTTCTCTCATGTTATATTTTTGTTATTGGATATTCCCTTGATCCTCCAAGTGCAACAAAACAATACACAAAACACCAACAAAGAATAAAAAAAAGAAATTCCACACTGAGGGCATTGATATGGTGACAGAAGTTGTATCTATGCATGAAGTTGGTCTGTGAAGAAGAATTCTACTGTCTTGTAAGACTGAGAAAATACATTTTAAGATGTCCCTTTCCCACTCTCCATATTTGTATTCTCTAGCTACACGTGCAGGAAAGTTTAGAAGAAATGCCTACATTTGAAGACAGCTGGCTAAAGCTTCCAGAGATGAACATCTTACAAATAAAACCTATTTACATATTAAAAAAAGCAATACTGACAGTTACCACCCTGTACCAAATGCAAACTCTGAGTTCAGCACAACTTAAAACCATTAGAAATTCTGATCTAAGAGATATGCCAAGGAATTAAAAGTTTGATCTACAGCATACTGAAATTGACAAGTTCACTGCAATGGGCTTTCGATTAGGTCCTATTCGAATTTGATTCCAAATAATGGATTTTTCTCTCAATGGTCCACTGCAGGTGGCTGTAGCTGCAGCTGTGCAACGCTCCAGACTTTTGTCTTGCAGAAATCTACACTACTCTCCAATTTAAATTTATCTTGTCCCCAGTTCCCACCCTGTATCCTAGATCACATTCAATGCACAACAATCATCTTCCAAGACTTGTGACCTTAGCAAAGCTGAACTCAACATAATGAAAAATTCAGTTTGGGCTTCAGAAAACCATTCCCCAAATTAGATAATTCATTCTGTGTCCCCCTACATAAGGAAGTGTATCAATTTTTTTAATAGTATATACCTGGCATATCACAGAGTGCATACACACTGTCTCCTCTCAGCAAATTCTAGACTTCTCAAGTTTATTGGGAATCTTCATCCCCCCCCTATAGTGACTAGCTTCACCTCAATTCAGGCTGTTCAACTTGTGCTACCTCCAAATTTTCCCCTTCTCTCAGAACCTACTTCCTACTGTGCTTCTGCAATAAATCCTCCCACCAACCCTTCCTCCCTGAGCTCCCACTGCAGTTTCTCTGCAAGTAGTCAAATGAGTTTATTCACATCTTAGCAGCCTTGCCCTTGGTTTGTGTACGTTAACGAAGAGCCTGCAGCAGCAGATTGGCACTAACCCAGCTGAGCTCCTCTTCAACACTTCCAGCAACTGCTGCCAAGTTGCACAAGGGAAGTGGCGATGCTTGTGAGTTGTGCTAACTACAAGAGGAAATGGGAAGTCTTTGAGCAAATTTGATTTGGAGGTTAGCCTGAGGGGAGGGCAGTATTTTGATTTCTGAACAGTTGTATGGTTCTGAGATTCAATCTTCATGAGAAGAAAACCTGAGCAATCATATTTCTAAGTGAATGAAATCTACTCATACTATCATCAGGCCTCCATGTAGATGTGCAGCTCCCTCAGAGATGGTGCTTCAAAGCTCAGTCCTGCCCAAAGCAGGGAAGGCTAAGTGCAATCCCCCATCATGGACAATAGACTGGTAAAACTTACTTGATTATATAATGTGCTTGACTAACAATTTTGGGTTCACCTGTAGTGTAGGAGATTTAGATTCTTCTCTGCTTTGACTGATTCAAACAGACTCTCTCCTATTTGAATTGTTCAAGAATTTCTGGGCCCTAACGATTTCAGGTTTTTGTTTAAATAAGAATGACCAGCCACGTTGTTTTAGTCTCTTTAATTGGGTGGCTGACACTGAACACAATAAAGCAAGTCATCCTTAAGGAGAGAGCTTACGCTTGCATCAATTCAGATAAGCAAAATGAAATATTTGTGCAGTCATTCCCAAAATATACATGCAAAATAAAATTGTTCACCCAAGCTACTACTAACAGTGACTGAAAAATAAAGACCACACTGGTCAAGTATTGAATGTGGGATTATGTGAAGTGGTCACTATCTGCCCTGGGATAAAGCTGATGGAGCTACCTAGCGAGTAACTCTCAAAGAGAGACAACCTAAGCACCCCATTTTCCAGTACTACCTCAGCTTTAGTTGTGATGTTATCCTCTAAAACCTAGCAGTAATCTGTAACCCAGGTAATTAAGTCTGCCTGAGAGCAAATGTATTTTCTCCTTTGCTGGTTCTGCTGCATGCTTCACTTGTTATAGCCCATTTTAACAAGCCCATTCAGCTGCATTTAGTCTTTTGAGATGTCAGATTGATTTTTATTCTGGCTACTAGACATTGCTCAAGATCATACATTATGGACAGTACCTCACTGTCATCTAAGCCACTGCTGTAGTGGTGGCTATTTTGTAATGTAAAAGCCCAGCTGTCTGCTGCTATGTGATAAGTACTAAAAATGGTACACTGCAATCCAAGCTACTGTAACATTATAGCCAAAAGAGGATTACAAATGGGATGGCTGCTGTAAGGAAAGGCTATATAGAGTTGCACATATGCACTCCAGTGATTCTTATCATGGGAAGGGAGAATGGCATTTTCACTTTTAAGAAAAATTTCTCTCCAGGGTGTACTACTGCTACCTTGCTGCCAATTACTGCTTCCTGGCAATGAACTGAGACCGTATGCTTGTAGGCCATGACATTTGATTAATGACTCTAATACAGAGTCACCTGAGGAAGGAGTGGTGTCATTAAGATGAGCAGAAAGGAATCAATAGCTGTAGCATTGTCTCTCCCCATATTTTGTGGGAAAGCGAGGGAAGGAAGTAAAATAAAATGGAAAGGAGTTAGAGCAGCAGAATAATGATCATAGCTGTCTTTAGATAGCTCCCCAGAGTGGCAGCAATTGACAGCTTTTGCTTGGATGGGGCTGATCCTTTCCCCCATGCAATAGCCTCCCTCAGGTTATATATCACTGAGGTAGACTGAATCCCTGCAAAGAGGAAGATGACATCCACAGGGAAGGCTAGGGACATCTGCATGGCAACATTTGTAGCCCCACAACTTGAATTTCAGACAAGTCCATAAATGCAATTCAACTCTTGGGAGACATTGAGAACATCATGATAGTCTGGGGGGGTTGGGGCTGAGGTACAGCCCTGCTTCTAGCTCATGACCTGACCTTTCTTGTAGTTTAACAACTCAGCTTTAAAAACCCAACAAGCTGAAGAAGTAAATAGGAGAAAAAGAATTATCAGCATCTTTTTGCAGCAGGCTCTTCATGTAAGAAACATGCAAGTACAAATGTAGAAATTTGATTTAGCAACTGCGTTTGACAAATACAGACCAGAAGGCACAATTTTACTAACACATGTTCATCCAGCTTCCAATAAAGCCGAATGGGAGATAGAAGGAAATAAGACTGAAGGCCAAAATGGGTCCGCAAAACTATAGAAAAGCTGCCTTTTTTTGCTCCAGCATTCTCACATTCACTATGGAATACAGCTTACACAGATATTTGGATCAATGTAGCACACCTGAGTCACTGTAGTATCTTATTTTCTGCAAGATACGAGAAGCTTGTGTGAAGTTTCCAGCCTGAGACATGAAAGATTCCTGAGGGCCAACCTTTTCTCTCTAAGATTTGTTTATTTATTTGTTACTATAAATATTACATGTCTTCGATTTAAACTCAGACCTTCCACCTGAACATGCTGGGCTTTTTGCCCCCAAATTGCTTACCGTTTCAGAAAGTAAATGACCAAGGAAGAAGAGGGAAGGTCACAGAATCGTTGTTTCATTCTCAGCTTTTTGCTCTCACAGTTCCATTCCATAGACAAATCATGGATAACAAATGCAACATCAACCTGAACATTTCATGCTTCCCAAGTAGAAAAATGCCATATACAGTCATTAAAGGGCACATAAAAGACTGAGGACCCTCACAAAAAGCCTGACTAACAGCAATAGAAAACATAACCAACGTCAAAGAGTTGAACCGAGAAAGAAAAATTCTTCAAAGGAGTGTAACCCAGATACTGTAACAGAAATGAGCCCAGTACAAAACCCAAGGTTTGCATTTTTGCCCTCATGGCTTGGATGGGAGGTTTGAAAAAGGTAGGTCTAAGGCAACCAAGATTTGGAACCAAACCTCATGAGAGCAACGATCAATCTTTCTCCTCTCTGAACACTGCCCAAGGACTTGCTCATCAAGACATTCATGTAATCCCCCTTCCTCTCCATTCATGTCCCAATTGTACACAATTCTAGAGACTAGAAAAGAAAAAATCTGATAGCACAATTTGATTGTGACAATATGACCTTCTTGGAAATACATGCAATAAAATCATCATAGATTACAAAACAAATGTTCAGCTGGTTAGTGTGACACAAGGGCATTTAAGAAGTAGCTCCAACTGCCAAACTCCTGTTATTGCCTTCCAAATAAAAATTAACTGAAGAAAAAACAGGCAAGAAAGAATCATAAGGTCTGTAGACTGGTTATGAAATGTATACAGGGGCAAGATGAGTTTAAGGACAGAGTTGTAGCGCTGACCTGTTTTCAGGAGAAAATAAAGCAAGGGAAGCAGGGCAGCATTAAAAGCTCTCTTGGTGGAGCTCTTCAAAACAGAATCACTCAATGCCAGAAAGCAGAATTGAGGCAGGGAACCTGGTGGGAAGCCCTGCCAAAGTACTTACGGACCTCATTAATGGGAGGGGAATTAGGCACCGGGTGCACTATAATTTGGGGAATTATAAAATATCCTTTATTCTGAAGGTAAATGTGTTACAGACAGATCTTTTCAATTAGGCAGTCACAAACACAAGCATGGAAAATATTCCAGGAGGATGACAACAGGGAGAACTCTGAAGTGGAAGGACCTTATCTGCCCCACTGCATCACCCCCTAAGGCTATGTTGGACAAGATCCTTGGTGTAGTATCTCTGTGGCTGTGCAACCCCCGTTAAACAGTACAAACGAGAAGTTTTATTCTTTTATAGATGCCCCCTTGCAGGAAAAAAAGTGTAACCAACTTGAACTGCAGAATCTTCTCATAAGCAACATGATGCATATCTCACTTTGCTTTACCACTGCCTTTCCCATGGATGTATAGCGATGAGAGGATTTCAGAAAGAGGGCATCCACCAGAATACCGTAATGATAGGAATTTTGTAAAATGTCACAGACTATCCAGAACAGCCAGGAAGAAAAAATACTTTTGCCTTGTTTTGTTCTATCAAGTGATGTGTTTATTTCCAAGAGCTACAGTGACATAGCTGTGTGTGCTAACAGCGAGGCAATACTCTCAGGCATTCAGGCAGCACATGGAGATTTTAACTGTCAAGGAAAAATACTTCTCATGCTACATAATGCATCAAAAATTTGGTGCACTCTTTATTTCACTCTAGGATGACATAATGGTGGTGGTTTTTTTTTTTTTTTCAAAGCAGACACAAGCACTGAGGTTAACGGTTGATCTGTAAACAGACTGTAAATATTCACAAAATTTAGCCCTTTAAAATGAGATCCACCTAATGATATGTTCAGAAGCATGAAGTTAATTGTTTTCACTAACCAGAAATGCAGAAACTGCCATTATTTCCTGCAAATGGCTTTTATACTTCAGATATCAAACTCAGTGTCAAATAGACTATGATTTATGTCAAACAGACTGTACATTCGCCTCAACACTTTCCTTCCACAAAATAAAGCCCCCGGGCAGGAAGAGAAAGTAACTAGAAAGGATGTGTACAGCTGCCTTCCTGCCCTTGACAGAGAGCAGCACAGGTAACAACCCTCACCAAAAAGTTATTGCAGTTACAGTGTAATGGAAAAAAATTTGGCCAAAACTAAACTAATTACTCCAATTTTCCAACTATACTGTCTCCTTCACAAACTTCAAAGCTAGAGGCTTTGTCTCATTTACCCTTTTTCCATTTTATGTGAGAGAAAATTCATGAGGCTCATGAGACTTTAATAATAAGTTCAGACTGTCTTTCTATCTTCAGTTTATCTAACCATCTTTGTCCAAGGAGCTGAACTAAAATTTTCCTGGGATCAGTTATTTCACTGTTTGGGTCAAAAGACACAGCAATTACTGTTTTACTGTTTCCCTTCCCCCCCCCCTCTATTCGCTTAGGGCTTAATACAAACTTATGACTCTGGAACAACAAAAATCAAACCAAAATTGATTCAATGATTTTTTAACCTAAAAGACTGAAGTCTCATGTAACTTCAAAGCTAATTGATGTTAAAGCAGGATAAAACTACAGTCCTCAACGCTGGAGTAAAATACCAAACACACTGAAATTTGAGCATTTATAGAGTCAGATTAAGCAGGCTCAGCTTCCATGCAAGTCCCTCAACCTCAGTATTTCTGTGAGGGCAGGTTGGAGGCCTTCAGATCTAACAGAGCCTTGCCAGGCAGTGAGGTGACAGAGTTCTGATGTAAATGAAAAAAATTATCATCAGTGGCAAAACAAAAACAAAAACAAACATAGAAACCCCAGAGCACTGCTTTGTAAAACACTCAGAACTAGTTAGTGGTGTGAAGAAAAAAATGAGCTTTTCAACCCAAACTGGACATCAGGAACCTGGGCTCTATTCAGACTAAGGACAAAGAACTGGAGCACAAAAATTTTTTTGTCAAAGAAACCCTACACATTCCTGATTAAGAGATGGTGAGCCCTACTCCTAAGAGACATCACCAGTATTTAAAACCACGTGAAGCTGAATGTTCTGTGAAACTCAGTTATCAAATTTCTCCCTCCTGCTCTTCATGCTAACACCTTTCTTCTGGCCTTTCCTGCCTTCCTACAAAATATATTTAAAGCCAGTGTGGATTCTGGTCTGTAAGACATCTAACTTTATCCTAACCAGACAGCCCATCTCAGAATACATTTAAAATAATCTAATAACTAAATTACAGTAATAGTAATTTGGAAGTTGCAACATGCCAACATTCATTACACAGAAGGCCTTGATATAGTACAGTTTTCTCATTTTAATAGACATAGGAAATAACTGGCTCTGTCTAGTGTGGGCTGAGATATGTTAGACATCTAGTGTCAACAACTTTACTTATGTTTCAGAGTTCATTAAATCCATAAGGTACCTATTATTTCACTATTCTTTCCTTTGGCATCTGTGAAGATCTGACTCCAACTTGTATTAATAAATCTTTAGCAAACTTTGCTAAGGTTTTACCAATATAAAGTTGGATTTGGGTCTTCACAGAACTTTTTTTGCTACAGCAATGTAACTTGGAGGTCTCCCAATCACTTCTGCTGTCATTTATATCAATTGGCACGAAATGCCCTTGGGGATATGAGAAAAGCCCGTTATCAGTTGTGTTTCACTCCCACTGTGCATAACGTAAATACAGCCTACCTATCGTGACAAGTCAACAAACCTAACTCAATCTCCTGGCCATGGCTGGGTGATCACTGCAGAACTGCATTAGCCAGGTTAAATTTAGATACAACTTGCCACCCCATGCTTTTCTATTATCTTTCCCCTTGCTAAAGTTTGCTGTCCCTATACGGAAGATAGATAATGTGAGCATCCTTCATCAACCCCAATGCCAGGCTTGATTGAAACTACCAGAGAGGGCTGTGTTTTTAGGCATTAAAGGAGCACAGACCCTGAAAACAAAACAGAAGACAAAAAAACAACCCTTTCCCGAAAAAACAATGACTTTGGATCACCCTATCCCACATTTATTGTTTATTTGTTTTGAAAATATTCCAAAAGGGACATGGTTACTTATGCCAACATTGCCAAATGCTTAATTACACAAATGCTTCCATCTGGAGGGAGGAAGGAAAGATTTAGAGGCTGTTTAGCCAAAACAAATTATATTTTAAATCTGAGATATGAATGCATGCGCCTGGGAGGTCTCAGCTGGAGAGTCCAATGAGCTTTACAAATGTGGGAGTTCCCACAGCTTCTGAAGCTGGCTGATGGGTTGACTACAGGAGCAATTACCAGAAGCATTGGGCCAAACCTTCCCCAGTTCATTTGCTCTGAAATATGGCTGGATTCCTGGCACAAGAGCTTCCACCCCGTTGTGTGGGGCTGTGATACTCTCCAAGGAGTTCTGGACCTGCAAATAGGAAACATTTTCATCTTCACAACTGGCCATCGACATGTAGTGCATTATATTTTAAAGAACGTCTACTCATTTTAGACAGTATCGCACTCTACACAGCCAAAAAACATTTGCAGTAACATTTGGACATGTATTATGTAGACAGAATGCTTCTTAGTTTAGATATTTCTAGCACCAAGTTTAGGCAAAATGCTAAGCATTTCTTCTGAAATATTTCAAAACAAGTATGGGAGTTCACAGAACTAAAAAAAAAATCTGCTGCGGAATGTTACAATATTTAGGCATCAGGCATATTGCAGCTAACTATATACATTTTTGATGCAAAGCAGACTTGAACGAGATAAAAGATTGCCAGCACTGTTCATCTCAAAACATCCTCCTCTCCAAACCAGTATACAATGGAGAAGCATTACACTTCCCTTTGTACATGTAGGGAAGTCAAGGCACGAACACGCACACAACATAAAATATAAAATATATGCCAGTAGCAGATTCAAAACCAGGATGCCGGTTTCATGATAACCATTGCTGTGATATTTAGTGTAAAAAAAAAAAAAAACAAACAAAAAAACCCCAACAAACAACAAAACTAAAACCACCCCACCAACCCAGGAGTGTGCAACTTGTTAGAGATCAGACTAAATAATTTATAGCTGGTGTAAATCAGTAACTTTGAAATGAGCAACACCAGCTTGTCCAGCAGACCCCTCATTTGGATTATATTGCTTATAGGGGCAGTATTGGAAGGATGACACTCAAGCTGACATCTCCAGCTAAGGATCTGACCAGCATGTGTGTTTAAGTAGTAAAGAAACAGAGCCAGAGGAGAGGAAAAGAGTCAGTGAATACAAATGCTATGGTAATATGGACTGCTAGGAAGAGCATATTTTAGTGAATTTGAGATGTACGCATAGCTTCACTCCCACATTAGCCTGGGTCATTGCAAAGAAGCCACAGTGGCTCTGTCACTCATTTTTATTTTGTTTACAACTTCATTTTTTTTTTTTTTTTTATTCTCCAGCTCATTCTATCTTTTGAAGTCTTTGTTACTATGGAAACAATTACAGTGTTAGTCCACACATAGCCTAGTGATACCTCAGAGTGGGAAAAAAAAAAAAAAAGGAAAGGATGTTGAGCAAAAATTACTTAGATTTGGAATCATAAAGCACTATAGAACAGTTTATTGCCTCCCCTTTAGCTCCCTAATTCACTGCTGATAAAATCAGAAAGGTTAGTTTACCCAGTTTAAACAGGTGGTTTTGCCTGAAGTGAATTAGGGTAGTACTCACACAAATGCTCGAACACAAACACAGAAAACAGGGTTGTGCCACCTCAGCAGTTGGAAATGATGAGCAGCTGGGCATGGCAGAGCCTTTTGCTGGAGAAGGACCTTCATGGACTTTGATGCATGCTAGTATACGTGCTACGTACTAGCAAAATAAATTTGCCCTGGACTGTTCTTTGGGATTCATGCCACCAAGCAAGAACTGACTCAGGTCCATGCTATAAAAATTTCTTAACCTTCAGAATAAGGTAGCTACATACAGACTGCTTATTAAGGATGGTGTCCAGACCATGTGACCTCCAAAACCAATGCACTGGACCTTTTTGGAGAAATACCGGTTGACCCAGGATGAAATCATACCAGGGCCATTCTAACAGTTCAACTAAAGTGTTGAGGTTGTACCTCAGAACACAGCATTGTTTATTTTTTTTAGTATAGACATAGCCATATGGCAAAACTATCCTGAGTATCCTGAAAAGAGGGTCATGGAGCACATTTAAGAACTAGCCCCTAATTGTCTGCACTGCTTTACTGCTAGCCAGCTCACCACCAGCCACCTCCCACCAAAACTAATCCGCTAAAGAAAGAGCTAGCTTTAAATTCTGCAGATGTGATCCAGTCAATTCACATGATTTTGGGGGCAGGGATTTATCTGTGGCCCTCCTTCTTTCAGTGAAGCAAGATACAGCCATGCCTTTTATATCACAGGAGCCATCAGAACAACTGTGTATATAAGTACTTAGCTCTTCCCCACAGCACACAAAACCAGCTGCTTAGATCCTGAAGAATAGCAACTATTGAAAAACCTGGCCACAGACAGAAATTCAAACCCATTTCCTAAATGAGCCTGAGGTGCACCCTAGGGAGCCACAGGCTTAAAGAGAAAATTGGAAAGGTATTTGCAAGAGAAGCTGGTCTTGCCCAGTAGCAGCAAGATCCTGCTGCAGCTACGGAGAACAAAAGAATAAGTTCAATGCATGAAACCCTGTGGTAATACTGCAGTACATCTACTATGTAACTGTTTTACTTCAATTAGAAGATATTACTAGATGGTAGATGACTATCAAATCAGATTCCTTTGAGAAGAACAAAAAAGACAGCATTTTTTCACTGTCAGTTGATTATTTCAGGGATTTTTTTAGATATGTGGTCTGTAATTTTTTATTTGTAATACATAGGATGGTGCTTAAGAAGACAAATGTATTAAATTCTGTTTTCCCTCCATCCTAGTATTTTTCCCCAGTATAATTTCTAATGGTCCAGTATTAAAATAAAATTTTTTTTGAAAATGCCTTTCTGCACAAAAACACTTTCTTATTGCATTTCAGATCTGTCTGTTCAAGGGCAATGGATTTTAAGGTATATATATTATCTTCCACTATATATGCCACTTTTCTTAAAGTTCTTCTTCACTGTTGCTAATTTCTAGTCGGGAAGAAATCCCCTGAGCTTTCCTGCAATACTCTAATATACTGAATCTTATTAACTAGTGATACATTTTTCTCCCAGGAAAAGAGCTGATTTATTAAATCCCCTTTTACTTCAGTGTGAATTTCAACTGAGAAAGAAATATAGATATGAGTGTGAGATGCTGGTAAAATTGGGAAATACTAAAGAAATCAATTCCTCTCTGACTTTGAGATCTAAGTTAAATTCTCCATAAGAATGGAGCAACTCTTGGTTTAGTTATTCGGTGTTTGACTATCTAAACCTGGCAACCATGCCTGGAGAGTGGGTAGGAGCAATTCCAGCATGCCTCTCAAAAATGCACACATGCACCAAAGGAGATGGGTGCTCTTCACGTAATTCCTTTTTTGCAGTAAGAGAGGGAGGAACAACTCTGGAAAAAAGTTGAAGGAATCAGAGCTTGAGATATGAGCTGAACTCCTCGCTGCTCATAAGGATCCAATCATAGTGCTCTACAGAGGCTGTGTTTTATGATATTCCATCACAGCCTCTTGTGGTTTTATTGCCACACGTATCAACCGTAGAGCCATATACGCTTTCCTCATTGAACAGCCACAGCAACAAATACTTGCTTTGGAAACAGTTCTAATACAAACAGATCCTTCTTATTGAGGGTAGGTATCAGTGTCAGTACTTTAAAGAGAACATAACTCAGAAAGACCCAGAAAGCTCCATCAGTCCCAGCAAAGTCTGTTCTTGTAGGGGAGCTGAGCATCTTCCAGTATCAGTTTCATACTTATCAAAGCAACTTTCAGTGATTAGATTCCATATAAAATTGGATTATCCTGATTTTATTTCACAGTGAATGAAAATGTAACAATTATGAAAAAAGTCAAATTTGCACATTTACATATTTCATGTAATCAGGAGAAGTGGAGGCATATACTGAAGCAGTGAGTGGTATCACAAACTGTGTATGACTTGTATTATTCTCATGTGACTTTTCAGTACACTTTCTCTGAATTAAGTTAAAAGTAATGAAATTAGTTCAATGAACTTTATACATAGCAAACACGTTTCTGCATGGAAATGTATATTTTGCTTGAGAAGCAATGCTTATCTCTTTAAGTAACACTTTGGATATAGGGTAAGCCCTCTAACAGCATCTCTCCCCACCCCATAGACTATAGCAGGTCCCTGGGTGACCATATTAGGTTAGATACCTATAGCTTTTAGTTGGCTAAAATTGAGATGAATGTCACTTAAGAGGACTGTTTCAGAAGGCATCACAAATTTTAGGTTCAATTTGGGAGCCCAATTTTGGCAGGCAAAACCTGAGCAATAAGGAGACTCTGAAAGCCTGAGTGGCTTTAAAAGTTGGGAAAAAAAAACCTTCTTGGAAAGCAAACTGATTTAGAAACTAAGTTATTGTGTGAAAATAAACAGAAACCTCACTTCAACCTTCTTACTAAATTACGTTTTCTGGACACACTCACTGACATGAGCCAGGAAGATTTTCATGCTGTCAAATCTGAATCTTGCTTACTGAAATTTACTTCTCGTGTCTTTGATCATCTGAATACTGTATTCTCTTCTCTTTTGCAACACCCTTGTACATGTTTAAGGAGTGCTGTCGCATGTTTCTTTAATCATTCTTCCTTTGGAAGAAGAAATCCTAGTTCTGTCAATCAGTTCTTGATTGTCAGACTACAAAACAGGGCTCTCCTCTTGGAGCTCTCCAGTATATGCTGCTGTTTGCTGCAAATACATGTTCTTCCAATTAAGGGAATTTCATCTAAACCAAATTGCTATTCAAATAACCTATTAAGATTATTTTGTGCTATCAACTCTGAAGTATTCACCACTGATTAAAGTGACCTTTTCCATGAAGAGGAATGGAAATGCAGAGTGCTTCAAAGTCAATGAAACAATAATAGGTCTCATTCATCTTTTGGCTGGCTTGAAGTTCCAGTACTTAGAAATACCAAGGAAGAAAACAGCTCAGCATGATCATGTGGGGACATGGCCAAAAGATGAAGAAGGCTAAAGCTCACATGATGACACAGTCACTTTGTTGACCAGATATAAACATTTGTCAACTCTTATTTGAAAACTTTAACAAGTATGTTAAAGGGCAGTGTTACTATATAAATCTGCAGTGGTCTATTACACTGTGAAAATAGAAATTATAATAACAGGTTTTCAGAAGCCAGAGGGAAGTGGTTTTCAATTTCTAATTGTTAACAAAGAGAAAACATCTGAAACAATTCTGCCATCTCTGATGACTTGGTTCACACCACCTATGAGCAGAAGGAAAACTAATTGTATCTTTAATCTAATTACATCTAGTATAAACAAAAGAAAAAGATGAAATTATCTACTCAATTCATATATATGACAAGGCAAAAAAAAAGTAATTTATGGAATCCATTTGAAATAGGAAAATAATTAGTGAAGCACAAGTTTTAAAATGCGGAAAAGAAGGGACACACCACACTTCAATGAAAAGAAAGGATTTCAAAATTCATGTAACTGAAGGTCAAAATATTGTACTGAGTCCCAGAAACTGGAAAAAAATAAAATCCACAAATATGTCCAGTCTGGTTGAAAAAAAAGTATTTACAGTCATGAGTGATTTACCTTTTTCTCAAGAATCAAATCAGAGGAGCTGTAAAGACTTGAATAAAGCGTTAAATAAATATTCTAAATAAATTCAGTGGCAATGAGATACTGATTTCCCCTAAGAAAGCAAGCAATAGGAGAAAGTATATCTGATTTCCCTGGGATCCTTAATAAGCCGTCCAAGTTAAATTTGTTTATCATTTAATGAATCACTGCATTTCCAAAATTAATTAAAGCAATTACAGCTAATTAATATGCATAACAGGCTTATTTGACTGTAAAAACTTGATACATAGATCCAACAAAAATCACACTGTAGTAAATAAAATTCCATAGTCATAGACTGTATTTTCTCCAAGTCTAGAACATGTTTCAGTTTTGTATCTGGAAGACAAATACTTTCCTTTTTCCTTTCCCATAAGATATATTGAGATTTCAGAAATTCTTCTGTTTCACTTTCCACCTATTCAGGGATCAAGTTCTAGACCTTGCTTTAGAAAGTTATCTTTCTCTCCAAAAATGACACCATCTCCTTAAATATCTCAATTAAACTGACATGTTCTCAGAAGAAAAAGTTTCTTATCCTACAAATCAGCATGTATGTATGAAAAAAGCAACTTTTTTAGAAGAGTCCCTGTCAATATTCTCTCTACCAGGTAGAGACTTCAGACCCCTATTCTACAATTGCAATCTCTCAGATGTACCATTTTGAGGTCCTGTAGAGGTCCACACCAAGTAGGAAGTTTGTTACTTAAACGCAGGATCAGGACCCCAGTTGTTAGGAACAAAATGAAAATAAGTTAAACATTTCAACCAAACTTTTAATTAGCTTTGCAAAGCTTTGGATTTGTAGCAATTAAGATTCCCTTATATTGAGTTTGATGAGAAACACAAACACCTGACACAGAACAACAGCTAAGTTGTTTGGAGGGGACCTCTGGTGACTACCTAGTCCAGCCTCCTGCTTTAAGTGGGACTACTGCTAACACCCAACCAGGTCAGCTGTGGCTTTTCCTGGCCAAGTCATGAAAACCTGCAAGGATGGACATTTGACTACATATGAGTAACAGGTTCCTACACTGTGCCAAACTCCTAGTAGAAAGCTTTTCCTAATATTCAGTCTGAACTCGCCAAGCTTTAATTTGCAGCTATTGCCTCGTGTTACACCATCTTACACTGCTGTTTGGGTCTGTCATTTTTTAGCTCCCCATCAGCCGTTGTGGCTGCTATGAGACTGCTCCTTACCCTCCTCTTTGCCAGACTAAACCAGCCCAGCCTCCCTCCCTCATTCTCTCCCTCGGTGCTTTTATACTGGCAGCTCTCTGCTGAATCCACTCCAGTTTCTCTGCAGGCATCCTGAAATGGGGAGCTTCAAAACAGGACACAGTGAACCCTGGGGTGGCCTCACCATCATTGAGAAGGTAGGGTTGATAATTCCTCTTGTTCTGATGCCCATGCTCCTCCTAATGCAGCCAAGCATATGGTTTGCCTTATTCATGATGAGAGCACAGTGCTGGCTCCTGTCTAATCCGGCATCCACTGTAACACACAGGTTCTTTTCAGCAGGTTTTTTACCCCATCAGTTCCTCACCTGTACCCATGAGTAGGTGGTTTTTTTTTTCAACCCAAGCATGTTAATTGGACCCTATAACAGTCATCATCTGGACAAAAAAGACACTGAATTGCTGGTGTCTTTATGATCTGTATAGAGTTAATGCAACAAGAGGATAAAGCATATTACATCTTTGATATGTTGATATCATACTTACACACACTGATTACATTATACTGCTATTCTAAAGCTACATAATCCACTTCCAGAGCATGAACGTTATGAGACAAAAGGAGACCCTGGAAGCCTAATCCTGCAGTCCTTATTTAGTTTTCAGGCTACCAGTTAGGACATTGTTGTTAGCTGGTACAGATATCTAAAAGTACTTGCTTAAAATGCATTCAATGCAAGAAAGAGTAGAGAGGTTGAAATCCCATAGATTCCAGATGCACTTTTCCCTTATTCCCACCTTTTCCTTTAAAGTGTGCCCAGGTAGGTCCAGGCATACAGCCTACACATTAGCAGCTTTCCAGCATTACTTTGAGAGGGTGTCCTGGTTAAATGTCTCCCATTTCCTGTCCTGTCCTTGTCCCACAAGTCATTAAAGTGGAGAAAAACATTTTTTCACAATCTTGCTATCTCTGGAAAAAAGTAATTTGATATTCTTAGCAAGAAAATATCTCAAATATTGATCTGTGCTTTTTTCTGCCCATAGGAATAATGTAAAGCTTCTTAATCACATTCTGTGTGTCCGAACCCAAGCCTTCCAAATAAATGAAACCTGTGGATAGCTAGTAGTGCTATTCCCTAATAAGCAGTAAAAGACCAGGATCAAAGGGCCTATATTGATAAAAGTTAACTAACACCTTAAAAAAACCAGTAGGATACAACGTTGTGAAGAACTGTTCCAAATGGCTATAAATTTTTTAATTTATGTTATCAATTTCACTTTGGAAGAAAGTGAATTTCCTTCAACTGTTTTGGTTACAAATAAAACCAAAATATTTGTGTGAAAAAAATATTTTAAAAATATATTTTGAATAGGTAAATAACCTACATTGCTTACCTTGCAAAGAAAACAAAGTGGAAGTTTTAATATTTTCCAGTGAAAACAGCTTTGAATTTTCTATCAGCACTAATGAAAATGAAGTAAGACTTTATAAATAAATTCTCCTTAAAATATTTAACAAGTTAGTGGAGCAGGACCAGTAGAAGAGAGAGGGCTCAACTTTACTTTGGAATAATGGAATTATCGGAAGTTGGAGAAAAAAATTCTTGGAACTTGGAAAACATGTCAGTGTGGTGTTTGTTTTCCTGACACCAGAAAGTCTCACATATGATTAGACTAGATAATAAGAGTATCCTGTAAAGAGCATTACAAAGACTTATGCAGCATTTCCATTTGGGAAAACATTTTATAGATCTGGCAAGGAGTATTAAGTACTTCTTTTTATCTAGGAGTTTTTAGGAAAATATCCATGCTTGCTAACAGTGCACTGTATTTATTGATTGTTGGACATTCCACTAATCAGAAAGGATTCCTCACTCCTGCCACAGAACCTAAGTCTGGGTGCTGGGAAAAGGATACAAGTAATGCATCAAGCTAATAGAGACTCTGAAATTATCCCCAGGTTGTAATAAAGGCCAGAGCAAGATAAAACTACTGCCTTGAAATTAGATTCTGTAACTTTTTTCAGGAAGGCAATGCCAGGAAGACCATAGCGTTGGTTGAAGAAGGACCTAGTTCTAACAGAGCATAAGACAAATAGCTCAACACAAGCTCAAAAGCAGAGGAGTAGCCAATATGTGGGCATGGAAATGCACCCTAAAACCTGAGGTCATTTCTGGGGCTTTGCTCCTGGCCTGGATAGACACAGCTGGAGTGAACAGCAGGGTTTATAATTTCCACAGGACTTAATCTGATATATCAGTGTATCCTGGAGTAGGGCATACTGCCCCGCATTTCCTGCCCAAGGGGCAAAACACAAAATTGCACAGACAGCTTTCCTCCCCTTGCCTTACCTCATCAACATCTGGTATGCTGGCACAGATATTTTATATATCAATGATCAAGAAATTCATCAGGAGCCAATCTTGACTGCAGAAAAGATAGTTCTACAGAATCATAAAACAGAGTGTCAAGAGTGTTTTACTTCCTTCCAACAATTAACTGGTTAATGAATACAGACGCTTGAACTGAAAACAGAAACTAGCATTTCTCAAGACATAAACAAGTAACTTAAGCAAAACACTTGATTTTAAATTAATGACAGCACCTTCCTGGGTGGTAGTCAGAAGCAGTGGAAAGCAAGCTTTCCAGTAAATGAAAAGCTCAGGAAGGAATTTAGTGAAAAAGAGGGCCTAAATGAGTATTACCCCATCAGAACAGCTGAAGATTGGAAGACTAATGCTCTTAGCAAGTGATGCCAGAGCTTTCCAGCTGTATGCAGAGAGAACAGATTGTTGCAAGGCAAATTAATGCCCTACAGAGTTGAGTTGCTAGTATTGAAAAATGATGAGTCATTAATGATTTTCAGGTAAAAATAAAAGACACAAAAGTATGAGTGATAGCAGGAAAAAAACCAAGCAACTTAGAAGGCTCTTTTAATGAAGGAGAAAATTAAAAAATGCAGGTGAACAATACTTGAATCACAGTGAGTGTGTGAATACATGTATTTTAGTGCTTTAGAAAAATGGGAGAGAACACGTCACGGGTCTAGTAGAAGATGAAGATAATTACAGCAACTGAACGTGAAAAGCCCCATTGTGTTATATGGGCATAAGGAGAAGCAAAAACCTGAAGAGCTGTATGTACAACATTCATTTGCTAACCTCAGTCATGGCACATGATGGCTGCTAATCCCAGTCTCAAATTAATCACTACACTTCAAACTCAGCTACTACAGCTGTCTATAAATAATAGTCCTTCAAATTCCATTAATTATGGACTTCATGTGGTGGTAAAATCCAAGCTGGACAGAAGCTAGTGTACTACATGACAAATGCCCAAAAAACACACTACAAAAATAACTAAAAATTCATGGGTTTTATCTGCTGGAAAACAGAGAAGTGTTCAGTTTAAGTGTTCTAAAACCAAACTTAGTTCTCAGTTTTTCATCAAAAACTCCATGACTATTTCAGAACAAAGGGGCATTCCACAGAAAATTCTGTTTAGTTAAACAGGCTATTTTCAGTGAAAACAATTCTCTTATGAAAAGACTTATTCATATGCAAAGTATACCCTTAGAAATATTTATACACAGTTTTGAAAAGACAAGGATAAGTAAGCAAGAGAGATTAAAAAGACCTCTAATATCAGATATTGTCATCCTGCATAGATGCCTAAAAATTTTTGACCAGCAGCTTCTTAACCTTTTTTTGATAAGCTAAGCGGCTCAAGCTTATGGAATCCGTCATGGCTACACAAGCAAGAAATCATTCTTACAGCTTCTCTATTTAATCCTTTCCATGTTTTTCTGTAAGCTTTCGAGTGTAGAGGCACAAGGGCTGGTTGCATGCAGTCAGGAGCAAGTTCCCTGTTTAATGTCAAAGCTCACATTCATTGCAGGAAAGTACAAGGACTGAAATTAACCAACCTCCAAGGTGAAAATACTTAATCTCCATTAACAGAACTCCCATTTCTCCAAGTTCATAACAGCATTTATCTTTGCCAATGTATAGGCTTTTATTACTGCTTGATAGTTTTTAAGCTCTCTTCCCTTTTTGATGGCCTATTTAGGAAACCTACAACAGCAAGAGTTTATTTTATGTTCAAGCCCTCTCAAATAGTCCTAGTTGGGGATTAAAAAAAAAAAGGGGGGGGGGGGGGGAACAGAGGGGACAAAAGCGGGGGGGGGGGGGGGGGGGGTGGGGGGGGGAGGGAAGACCCCCTTAGCTTCTGACACCAAGGAAAACAGAAACAGCACTGGAGGAACAGCCTGCAAAGCTGGTCAAACCTTGGGAAATGAGACCCTTTCCAAAACAAAGTACCATCAGTCTGCTGGTTGTGCTGAGAGAGAGCACAGGAGAGAATAAAAAGCAGAGGAGATGCTGTCTTGTGTCTACAAGTTCAAAAAGCTAGCTCTAAGGGAGCAAAAGCCCTACTGTACACGATTCTCAAAAATGGGATGGAGGAAAGGAGTGTAAAAATTTATGAGTGGAAAGGCAGCAAAAAAGGTTAGGAAAAAAAAAAAAAAGCAGTATTTCCCCCTGCAGCAAATCTGTCTCTCACAGTTGTCTGGCTTTACTTTATTCTACCATATTGAAAGGGGCATGCATGACTACCTGCTTTTTAGCATTCATCTGAGTAAATGTAACAACTACCAAAGCTGCACAAAAACTGAAAGGGAAACGCATTACCTTCTTTCCACATACTGCAGAAAATATTAGAATACAAGTTTGACAGACTGAAACCCCAGGGTTAGAACAAAAAGGGTATTTCCATGAAATGTCAGGAGATTCTCCAAAGGCCTGCATGACCATAAAGTATTCAGATTGCATTGAAGTATAGTGAGGAGCTGGGCTCCCAGCTGTCGTTTGGATTTGAAACCTCCCATGTGATCACAGGGCTCTATTCAAATATGCGTATACATATTTACTTCACAATCTAAGTCCAAAGATACTCAGCCTAACTCCCAAAGTAGCTCTGCAGTGCATAAATTCATGAGCACGCTCTGATATTTAGAAAAACAACCACAACACGCTGGAGCTCCAACCATTATGTGCAGACCAGATCCAGGCACCAATAAACGATTAGTGTGGAAGATGATGGAAAGTATGCATTTAGAGAACACTGAAGAAAAATCTGTCTGTTGAGAAGCAAGCTGGGATTCAACTCCTGAAAAGTTATTATCAGGTGAAAATACACATCTTGTGAGCTCCAGAACAGGCAAGTAAATGTGATCTAATTAAACACACAGAATTTCCTCTAGTACATCAGTAAGATTCTCTTTTAGAAAGTTCTGTGGTGACGACTGGACTTTAATCACCTGACCAAAATTGGGGTGATGCATTTGTATTACTGGCTTATGCATTTTTTAAAAGAAAGAAAGAAAACGTTGTTCCAGACAAACCTCTGTAGACCAGTGTCCAGCACTAACCCATGTACACAGACACCACCCCATCCTTTCGCTTCTGAAGGTACTGCCCACCCTGGGTGCTAGTGGAAAACACTGGCAAAGGACCAGAGGGAACCCTGCAGAGCAGGCTGGCATACCCTGCGCTATCTATATAACCTGAAAATAAACAGGGAACTTCTTCAGCTCAGACTCATCAGTCTGGTCCATTACATGAGCGGTGCATTTGTTTAAAATTAAAAAATACAGCATCCAGAGCAGTATGATTTCTACCTTGAAATAAAATGTTAATGGAGAATAAATACAAAAATAATTTCCATAAGAGCATTGTTGTGGGTAACTACAGCATTATAAGGAAAAAACACAACAGGGGTTTCTTCTTTAGAAATACTTTATCACCTTTAAAGTCTTATCAACATACTGGAAAAAGTAGATTATAAAAGGGGACAAGGATTAATTTTAAAAGAAGAATATGAAGCCCAACATTTCCATCATTTTTTCATTTCTCATCTCATTGGTCTCACAGGTGATTTGTTCAGATATTTTAACCTATACATAAAGCAATAGGCATCCATTAACATTTTAACAGGGTCGCTTTATGTATAAAGCAACAATAAAGCAACAAGCACCAGTTCTTTAGTGAAATTTTAAACTTACCTAAATCCAGTTCTAACTCACATTACATAAAGAGCTTCAGAAAGTATCACTCATTCCATTTAGTTCATCATAGTATCTTTTTTCCTCCTTGCTACTCCCTTTTTTATACAACACTTTACCAGCTGAACTTGATCAATCTTAGTTTAAGTCATTCCTGCCCTGTCAAATGGCTTCATTTAGTAGATTGTTATCCCACGTTTGTTTGTGATGCTTTTTCTGCCACCACCCCCCCCCCCCCCCCCCCCCCCAGGTCTTATTACCCAGTGAAAACAAACATCCTTTAGTACCTATCTTTTTATGAGCTAGGGTTATTATTTTTTAAAAAATTTCTTTTTATTATTATTGCAAAATGGCAATCAGTTGCTGCTATGCATATGAACACAGGTCAAGGTGATCGTTGCAGGATGTGGCAGAGCAGCAGACACCCTATTCAGAAAGAAATTAGCCAGCTGAGCCAGTCAGCAGATCTGCTCCTTTCCTCTAAGCCCCAACAGCTACTTGCTACCCTCCAGGATGAGAAAGCAGAAAGGATTAAGACTTCTAGAGATGTCAGCTGGGTTAGTTCGGGATGCTGCTGAGCATCTGGTGAGGGCTATGCTCCCGGTCCCTCCTGCTCCTGGCTAACGGGAAGCAGCAAGATCATGCAGGTGGCCTCAGCCACTACCACCATGCACCCTGCAAGGGAGTATCTCTTTGCATAACAGCATGTCCAGTCCCAGCCAACAGCAAGTTGACCCAGCTGGTGCAACACAGCTATGTCTATGCTGCAGCCTTCAGATGAAACCTGACGACTGCCTACTTCTTATTACCCAGCACAGGGTTTGAGGGAAGAGTGGCCCATGGGAAAGTAGAGAGCCCTCCAATTCTGCCCATGCATGAAAAGATACTCCTCCCCTGAACTGCCCAGCTTGGCTACCCCATGTTCCCACTGCCCTGGCCGTCAGTGCTTGTCAAAATAGCAGAAGATCATTCCTGCAAGAAGGGCAGGCAAGATCTATGGGCAGCTAACAGAGATGCACAGAACCTAGATTTGGGAGCAATTCTGGGCCTCTGGGCACAACTGGACCATGTTAACTAATGAATACTATTGATATAACCTATGACATTCCTGCTGATTTGTGTTATTTATTTATGCTAATTTATATTTTAATTTCTGTTGTCCTTAGAGAAGAAATGCTGACTTGCTTTGTTACTTTTGCCTTTATTAAATCTATCCTGGTAGGCCATCATTCTTTTCCTAGTTGGCAGTATAGTAAAGCATATAGGACTTGCAAAGAAAGTTGTCCACATAAAGAGTAAGTCCTTGTTTTCCCTAAGGAGCTTCCCAAAGATCAATATTTCATTTACCATAACTATGAAGACAGCAGATGGGAGAAAGCAGCAGAGAACAACACAAAGTGAAGGTGAAGAGGAGGGAGCCCTCCCTACTGCCCTGAAACTCCCAAAGAGAGAGAAGGAAAAGCAAAGCTATTCTGGAATTGAGCAAAGCAGAGGAGGCAGGTCTCCAAGCTACAAGAGCTGCAGAATGCAAAGGGCTCTGAGCTTAAACACCATCAAAAGGGGAGATTCTGCTCACAGCAGACACTGCTGATCCATAAAGGCTTTAAATACAAAATCTTGCTGAGAGCTCCTGCACTGAGCAGCCAGGCTGTACTGTGAAGAGATTCTCACAGCCAGAGACATGTTGTCTGTCCCTACAAGCAATGAAACACCCATGGGATCATGCTGTAGGCACAGCTTAAAACTCAGCTTCTTCATTTTTACCTCTTTAGGCAGAAGGTGATGTGGTTGAAATTTAGCTGCCTACATTTTGTAGAAGTTTCAGCAAAATAAATGAAGATGTGTTTGATCTGCAATGTCACTGCAAACAGAAGCGATATGTGAAGTAGTCTGGGTCAGACTATTCCTGGAGTAAAACCTTATTTCTGCCCAACATACTGACCTCCTTTCATTTCACAAATACTCCTTCAGGACAGAATTGGATTTTGACTTGCTGTAAATGATTGCATACAAAAGTGCGTATAAGGTATCTCCTATTAATATCCCACAGATTCATTACACAGTAGTAAGTATGCCAAGGTCAGAACTTGACATCAAGAGCCATTTCTTCCCCTTTATACCTCCATGTTGTTTCTCCTTGTTAAGGGAACTAACATTGAGCACTGAGGTCTTAGGAGATACCTGTCATGCTGTTAAGAAGAGAAAAGTTTATGGTACTCACAGGTAAGAAGTTTTACTTCTGCACAAATCTCCTTTTGGTCTCTCTGCCCACCCTGTCATTTCATCTAATGTTTCATTTCAAAGTAAACACAAAATTAATATTTCAGAAATAAAAACACAACAACAAAACAAGCAATTTGATACAATCCAGCTGAAACATTTTCACAGAAACTATTGCATAGATTTACCGGGAATCGTAACCGGGAATAAGTAACTAATTCTTATCTCATTCCACCCTCAAGTCTTCCTAGAGCAAGACCCATAGAGGAACAGCTGATTGCCTAGAGGGGCGAAATGACTATTTCTCATCTTCAACCTTTCTTTATTACCAG
Source organism: Aquila chrysaetos chrysaetos (assembly GCF_900496995.4). NCBI lineage: Eukaryota > Metazoa > Chordata > Aves > Accipitriformes > Accipitridae > Aquila > Aquila chrysaetos. Next base: position 20,913,688 of record NC_044006.1, read on the forward strand.
GTAGTTTGTTCAATATTAACTCTTTACTGCCTAAGAACACTGGAAAGAGCAGACTGAGGGACCAAATGAACTATTTGAATCCTCCTTCTGTTACACTGAGAGATTTTGGGGGAGAAAAGAAGGAGGATTTGCCCCACTAAGATTTCTATGCACAACACAAAAAAGGGACATAATTTTCCACTGCTAGGAGTCTACCTCCAAGAGACCAAGGAAGAGGGGAGGACTACAGGTTTCATTAACGTAGTCTTGCATTCTTCATCACAGTCCATTAAAAATTAAGACAAGGAATTACTAGCTTCATAACAAAATTATCAGGCTATGGCCATCCATTCTTAGTGCCAGAAGGAACTTTTACTTGAATATAAATTTTCATGATCATTAAAGGATCAGTTTGTTAAAAACAAGGCAAAAATGGTAGGTCTTGAATTCTAGCAATGCTAGCCATCTCACTACTTCAAAGCAAAACTTTCAAATGTGTTTATCATTATAAGAAGATGAAGTTTGCTAAGGGAAAATTGGGAGAGAGCTATGCCAAAAAATCTTCTGAAGTGATTTTAGGAAGAGGGGTGGGGAGACGGAGAACAGGAAAGGAACAGCTTAATGTTTCTAACCTTTCCGTAAGTATATAGTAGAAAGGGCTCTCCGGGTGAGTCACAGTGTGGGTGATTGGGAGAGTGCTGCTGAGTGGAAGAACAGCGGGGGCGGAGGGTGATTACGCGAACTCATTGATGACTACTTACATAAAGAGGAATTACTACACAGCAACCACTCTCTTAGAGGTACTACTGTCTTTCTGGAAAGTTGCACAAAGGCCAGCTCTACACTACAAGCTTTTTCTCCGTAAATTTCTCTGACATAGGGGTACACTGGGCAAATGTCACACAGAGGTTTGATTGCTATTGGTAAATTTCTGAGTTTATGTGAGTCAAACAACAAACTCTCTCACATCGTACCCCTTTTCCCAGTTTCTTCTATTCTGTGGAATGTCCATCAGTAGAAACGTTCTAGCAAAATGTACCCACTGTCCATATTACAGCCACCTTTCTCATGACAATTTTGAAATGTGTTGCTTTCCAGTGATAAAAAGCCTTGTTCACTCTTCTTTTAAAACTCCTGTGCATTTTGGAAATACTTCCCTTTTTGCAAACCTCTGTTCTCCATTAAGGTTTCCATAATTCTTTTTTACCTCTGTAGACTACAAAATCCAGGACTCTTTTTCGGACAAAGTCCCAATAAATTAATGTATGTCAATTTGCTTGTTCTTTTCATCCTTCCTCTTCAATCCCAGGCAACTGTTTGGCAATTTTATTTGGACCCAGCAGTCACTTCTTATGGAGAGTAAAATATATTTTCCAAGTTATTGGCCTTGGTAAAGGTTAGCAAAAGTAGGAATTATAGTACTCCACTATGTAGCTGTGAGATGTTCCTCAGTGTATATTACAAAAAGCATGTCATTAATTCCCAAGATACAGGATTATTAGAACATAAACTACAGATTTCTCCTTATCTTATGGATACAAAACATTCTAATTATTTTCAGGGTAAAACAGGGACTGCAGGATTTAACTCTATATACTCCAAGCTCAAAGAAAAATATAGACCTAAATATATTAGCACCATTTCTAAAACCATGAAAGTCTCTTCCTTCTTGCTACACTTTTTTTCTTGGTGAATTTATTCATTACTCATAGAAGAAGAGAACCATAAAACTAACAGAAAATTAAATATGCCACTAACTGCAGATACTCAGGCAAAATAGATTTGTTACATTTAACCAAAGCAGCAACCTGTGGCAGCTACGTATATTTCTGGAAATAGGGCTATCCAGCACTACTCTAGTTCTGACTGCTCAACTACCTCCTTGGAGTTTGCAGCTTCCTGCGATGGGATGAAGTCCCAAGCACTATGCCAAAGGCTGCCCAGGAAGGCAAGTCAAATGAAATGACAGCTCCTTCCTGCATGCTGATGGAAGTTCAAGGAAGCTGAAACAGTTCTCACAGAGATGCCAAAAATTATCTGGGGGAAAATCTTGGTGAAAATCATTAGAAATTTTGAGCTCTAGAAAAATTTATACTGAAGTTCCAACAAATATTGAAACAAAGTTTCTAGAAAAACAGAACAGCATCTGCAGCAAGCCAATAAAAGAAACAGGATGAATATCATTTTAGAGTCTGTGAGATATGCAAAGCTGTTCTTGGTGTCAAAATCTCCAAGCTGCTCTGAATCTGCCACTGAACGTCCCTGCCCAGGTCTTCCCAAACTCTACCACCTTCACCCACAAAGTCTTAAATCCCTCCACATTTCCTCTAATCCCTTTGGTCTTCCTAGAGGCACTTTGAAATCCTCCTCAAGGCAGTTGCGAGGAGCTGTACTGGAACATGCAGGTAAACTCAGACAATATCCACAACGAGTGAATGTGGTACAAGCTTTGGGGGAAAAAAAACCCCATGTTTCATGTTAAAGAGAAGACTTCTTCCATACACATATCTGTAAAAGGCAATGAATAAGGAACAAAGAGCCAGGCCCTGAATTATAACATTAGCATTGTTCAACGATAAAGGTAATTTAATTCTTAAACAGCCAAGTTTAATCCCACAATTTAATCTACTAAAGAACTAATATCATTACTATGAAAGCTTCATTTCCAGTTAATAGACTCTTTTTTTTCAATTAACTTGTATCATCTCAGGTAAATATATAGGCTTCATATCCTCCTCATGTCCCTATGTTTATAACTCTCTAAATGTCAGAAAGTAAGTCAGCCAATTTTATTTCCGTGTTTCTTTTGTAGATTTCAAAGCACTATCCATGGACTCAAAAGCTTTATTATTCCTATTTTACATATGAACAAGCTTAAACACTGAGAGTTTAAATAATCTGGCTTGAAATCACATAGTAAGTTGATGGCAGAGTCAGATTTCCCAATCCTTAGTTGACCAGGTTGTACCTCTTCTGAAAATAAGGCATTTAATAAGACAACAGTCATACTGATTAGCTATTATGCACAAAATGTGAATGTCTGCTGTTCCAGATGGCGGCCTCACTAATCTGCTCAAACACGACTCAGGAGAGAAAAATGTTTGCCAGTGCTCTCTATTCCATTACTTTAGTAACAAAAGTATAAAAATAAAAGCTTTTCTTCGAGAGATACCATCATAGCCACGTTTCATAGAGTGTGAAGTTTGCAATATGTTGCATCCTCACTGAGTAGTGTGGAAATGGGGGTCTGTGGAGGACTGCTGAGTGTTTGCTGGTAACTTGTAAGGGAAAACAATTAACAAAACCAGGCATGTATCTTTTACACTGGGGCCTGAATTGCCAATAGAAAAATGTTAAGAGCCTGAACAATGAAGAAAACACTTTAACCAAGAAAAATTAAATGCAACCCTCAAAAAAGTAAAGACTTTCCAGGTTTGTTTATAACTTGTCTGAAAAAGGAAAAATATGTAAAAACCTTGAAAAAAAGGTTACAGAGGGTCTGGTCCGATACATACAAACCCTACACGCAGAAGTCAGTGTCCATGATACTTTACCACATAAAGTTTTTGCTTGCTGTCTATGAAGACCTGACTCTCAGGCTGGACAAATTAACCCACAGCACACTACTCCACAGCCTAGACTGGGCCAGGGAAGGGAACTATCATTTCTTTATTGTAGTTCATCCTGATGAGGGGAGGAGAACTGACGATGGAGTTGGCAGAAGCGAAAGCCCAGTGCCATCTGTGAGCAGCCCGTGTAAAACAAGTTAGTGCTACAACTAGCAGCAGTGCAGGAAGGAGATGAGTTTCAGAGACCAAAGCAAGGTTTCGTAGCATCTGTCTCATTGCTGACCTATTCAGATGGGATCCAGTGCTGGAGTTACATATGCTAACCCTAGGATTTCCCCAAAGTTTTGTGCCTCAGGACACCTTCCCCCTCTCTGCCTCTGACTCTGGGTTGCCAGGACCTTCCTCCCACTTGCTCAGCCTGTGAAGGGGTTTGCGCCTCCTCGGCCCTGTGTTGGGATGAGGGCTACTCTGCTTTATCCCAAGGGAAGGCAACGCCTTGCCCTTCCTTCCCCTGCCAGAATGGCAGCACCAGCTTGGATTTACCCCAGGCATGAGTCATCCTTTGGAAACATAAGACTGCACTTTATCAAAGGTCTTTGATGGCAGCCCTGGTACCTTTACCCGGTCTCTACAATGTGACCTTGCAAACATGTCCTCAGAAGTTAGGGACCAAATAAGCTGGTGTGATGAGGGTCCAGGCACTAAACAGTTTAGAGATTCACCTGACAGCCTACCCAGGTCACTGTACAGAAAAGAAGAAACAGACCCAGCTGGCCCATGGAGGTGCTGACCCTTCTTCCAGAGAGGTTTCTCCTTTGCTAGAATATGAAAATGCAGTCTAGGCTGGGGTCTTCACATCAATGGTCAGGTCAGGTCCCTGGTACTCAGGACAAACTACCCCTTGTGGGCAAGGCTGCCCACCTAATCTTGTCCGACCTCTATGAAGGAGGAGCTATACATCTTTGATCACATCTTTCATCTATGTTGCCAATTGAGTTTATTTTAAAAAAACAACAGACCTTTGAGCCTCATATGCCTAACTGCACAGAGAAATGGAAGGAGGGAAAAATGTACTAAGAGAAAGAAGAGGTAAAACACAGAAAGACAAAAGACAAAAGAAATCCCATTAGAAAGTGTCAAAACATTGCCTCCATTGTTTTTATAATTTAATTACCAAATATTAGGAAAATTATTGGGAAAGAAAGGTAATGAAAATTTTGAAAAGAAGAGGCCACTTCCAGTAAGCTCAGCAAATTTCAAACATCTCTAAAAACAATTATCAATTTAACCTTCTACAGTGACTCAAGGAAAGAGAGAAACTTCAGAGTAATTTAAATCATACCTTAACAGGGTCACGGCATGGTACGTATGCTGACAACCTGTTACTTCTTTCTAATAGACTGTCATTATTAAACTAAGGAATATTTAATTGTAGCTACAGGATATAAAAGTTCTCTCATATGTGTTTGTTACTCCAACAAAGAGTTTAAAGATGTCACCTAATCGTTTAAAGTTGTTCCCATCATGTCTTAGGGTTTTTTGTACAATATCAATGCATCACTCATCTGTGTGTTTTTATTTTTCAGTGTTTACAGTGTCCGCAATTTGAAGAAAGAGCACACAGTAAAAATATAGACTAAGAGCATTCAGATCATTACTCACACATCAAACCAATACAATCTATTCTGTGGGATGCTACTGTCAAAATTGAATCACATAAGTAAATTATTTTAACCCCTCTTTCTAAGACAGGGAAAGGAGAATTACAGCTTAGTAAACAAATGATTCCTAAGAGAAAACTAAAGAAGGAGAAGAACCTGTTATCAATCACAGGATGACTATGAGTCGGTGATCAGATTTACTGTGGAAAAAGACAGATACGATCCTTGATGTAACTGGAAAGGTATTTCCAGCTGAAAGACAGAAAAATTAGTGTCCTGGTTTTGGCCGGGATACAGTTAATTTTCTTCCTAGTAGCTGGTATGGGGCTATGTTTTGGATTTGTGCTGAAAACAGTGTTGGTAACACAGGGATGTTTTTGTTATTGCTGAGCAGTGCTTACACAGAGTCAAGGCCTTTTCTGCTTCTCACGCCACCCCACCACCAAGGAGGCTGGGGGTGCACAAGAAGTTGGGGGAGGGGTCTCTCTGCCCACCAGCTGGGACAGCTGACCCCAACTGACCAAAGGGATATTCCAGACCATATGATGTCATGCTCAACATATACAGCTGGGGGAAGAAGAAGAAAGGGGGGATGTTTGGAGTTATGGCATTTTGTCTTCCCAAGTAACCATTATGTGTGATGGAGCCCTGCTTTCCTGGAGATGGCTGAACACCTGCCTGCCGATGGGAAGTAATGATTTAATTCCTTGTTTTGCTTTGCTTGCATGTGCAGCTTTTGCTTTACCTCTTAAACCATCTTTATCTCAGCCCACAAGTTTTCTCACTTTTACTCTTCTGATTCTTTCCCCTATCCCACCACAGGGGGAGTGAGCGAGCAGCTGCGTGGGGCTTAGTTGCTGGCTGGGGTTAAACCATGACAGTATTAGCCAACATCCTGAGACATCTGGCATACTGAGCGTAATTTGGGCCATTCGTATTCAAGAAAAAAAAGGGGGGGGAATTTACACTGGAGCAGTAGCAGAGAAGGGCAACCAGAAATTCAGAAAACTGACAAGTCTGTCTTGCAAGAGGAGACTGCAAATGCTCGATTTCGTCACAGGGCAACTCAGGTGAAATATTACTGCTTGCTCTGTATGTCTATGAAATTACCAGATAGAAGATAATAGAATTACCAGTCAGGTGCATAAGCGGTTGGTAAATTGCATCTAGGAAGCAACTATCAATGACTGACTTCTAGCCTAGTGGGTTACATCAAGGGGATTCTGGTCTGCTGTGGGCCCGAGGCTTGTCAGATTTACATCAATGGTTTGGAGAGGATGAGCAAGAAGTGCTCATTTAATCTGCAAATTCAGCAAGTTAGAGGGGTAGCAAGCATATTGCGGAAGTGGAAGAAAATTCAAAACTATCCTGAAAACAGAAGAATTGGTCTGGTGTAAGAGAACTGTAATTCAACAAGGGAAATACAAAGCTCTACACATAGGTAGGCATAATCAGCTGTTTAAGCACCATATAGGGAATGACCAGCACTGATATTGCAGTAAGGAACTAAGACATCATTGTCAATCACAAGCTAAACATGAGACTAAAATTTGTTTAAAAAGTCCATATAGGAATGTACCAGGAGTATTGTCTGTGAAATGAAGCAGTTCTCCTTTATCAGTAAGGCCTCAGCTGGCATACAGATAATATAATTCAGGAAGAATATAGAGTTTAATTGTTATACAATTAAACAGAGTCTGGAAGACACTAAAGAGAATTTTTAGACACATGGAAAAAATATCCTATAAGGAACAGTTGAAGAATTCCAGTTATTTAGTTTAAAGAAGGGACCGTTTAGGAGAAATATTATAATATTCCTCAATACTTGAGATGTAGTTCTACTCAGAAAATGATAAATATTTTTCCACATTCATTAAAGATGGAAAAAGAAGTAAGGATTTTAAGAAGCAAAAAATAGGAATTTTATCATAGCTATTGAGAAAAAGCTTAGCAGTAGGATAACGAGTCATGGAGACAGTCGGCCAAAGGGTGTTTATGGTCACTGACTCTTTGCTGCTGGACCATGAATTTGGGAATCATCTGTCAAGAACAACGTAGATAATATTCCCACCTCCAGGGATGGGGATGAACTCCCAGTCCTTCCCTGCTACATTCACCCAGTCCTCTCAGCAGACTGCAGCTCTGCACCCTTCAGCATTGACTCATCACTGACCAAAGTCAGATATTGTGGAGTAGAAACATGTGAAACTCATGCATGAGTTTGGGAAAAGTTTGTATTCATTCTGCAAATTGCTGACAGGTAGAGACGAAAGATTTCCTTCGGACTCTTGAACACCATCCTTGTTATATTTGGCTTTTCCTTCATCTTCCAACATCTCAACCTCTGCCAGAGCGCTGGATGAAACGAAACAGCCCTTCTTGAGAGCTCAGAGCCCAGGAGCACCACTCCCCTAAGCATCAGCGCTTGCTGCCCCCTCCGTTTCTGTGCCACCAACTCCCCGGGTGAAAACCCTGCCACTGCGAGCTGTGATAGCACACAGTGCCTGGCACCATCAGGAGCTCTTCTGCAAGCACTGGCAGGGTACAGGGACACAGGAAACACTTTTCCAAAACAGTGAGGCTGGCAGTCCAGAAACACCTCTGAAGTGACAGTGCCCAAGTGTGCTCCTAGCTGTAATTAGCTTTCCTTTCAAGATCTTCATTATGGCTATGGCAACAAACTGATTCAGTCAGCAGTAGGTTTTTTGGTTTTCCTCCAGTTCTCACTGTGATGGCTGGTCTAGCAGATCAGTGTCTTTTGATCTCTCTGTCTGGCAAAACAGTCCTGTCATTACCCTGGGGGAGCAGAATCCTCTCCTACAGCGATAAACCTGGCTATTAGAAGGGATTTGAACAACTGTTTTGGTTTTCCTGTCTTCCTGCTAGAAACTCCCTTCAATCTATCTCATTTGCACATAACCCTTTATAAAAACACCCACGCAGTAGCATGCCTCACAGCCATCCGAACAATATTGATGTTTCCCAGTTCTCTGCACACCCATTTTCTGATGTGATTGTGCCAGCCACCATGGAGCCAAAGGCAGTTAACAGCAAGGATCAGAAACAGCAAATTAGAAGCATTTTCCAGCTTCTTGCAATGAATATTTTATTTCTTCAACATCTTTGGTTTCAATACGCAGGAACAAATCCCCAGCTGGGAAAACCAGTGATAGTGTATTGTTCTCAGAGGAACAATAGTGACTTATATAAACTGAGGACTAGGCAGAATTTGACAGGACACTTTAAAAGAAGAAAGAGAGTTAAATTTTAGTAAGTCTGCACACTGAACATTAAGCCTAGGCAGTTTAACACCAGCGAGTTACAACAGTACCAGAGACTTCTTTCGCTACCAATCCAGTCAACTGCTGTCCAGCCTGGATAGGCCATTGCCTGTCTGTGCTGGGCGAGCAGCTCAGGTGGGAGGCAATGCCTCCTCAGCACGTGGGTTAGCACTGCACCAGGGCAGAAGAAATTAGAAACACAATGAAGGCATCCTACAGGTCCCATCCTTTTTTTCCCAGGCATCTGTCAACAAATGCCGTTGCAGCTCTGTTAGCAAGGATAGACCCAGTGGTATCTCATAGCACCTTTTGCATCCCCTATTCTTTCATCCAGAAGTGCTGAAAGAGCTTCTTTGGGATGCTTGATTATGTCTCTCTGTCCAACATTCAAAGAATTTTTCCAGGAGACTCATAATGCATAGGAGATGTAGGCAGTGACTTGGTTTAGAAGACAGGTTCCCTACCATGAAGCAGTTAAATAATCTGCAAATATCTGATTATCTCCAGATCATCAGAAAGGCTGAGACACTGTTTAGGTCTTTTTCCAGTGATTTCAGGATTCTGATTATTTTGCCACGTGTCTTATAACTATTTGCAAAAGTATCTCATCTCCAAACTGAGCACTCACAATGTTAGTTTCGTGGCTAAGGGCATCCACCTTCCAGAGCAAACAAGATTACAGGATCAAACCGCCTATTCAGATACACTCTTTGTCACTATTGGATCTACCTTGAACTGCATTTACAAACCAGATTGTCATACCAATCACTTCTAAGACAATTTTCTCCTGAATATGAACTTTCTACCTATCTGGGTGAATTATGTTTTGTTTAAAGGACAGCATGTCTTACAGCAGCATGCTGTTGCTAGCAAATATCTTAGCAGTTCACAGCCTTCTAGTAGAACTCCCAGTGTTTGAAATCCCTGATAGTAGCCTGGGGAAACACTTGCATGGCTAATATCTGAATATTTTTTGTCAGATAACTAAGTATATCAGAATGAACTCATCAAAACATCCCTTCAAGGTTAACAGCTGTATAATCAGGCTAGTGAAACATTGATCTGCTTAGCTGGTGTGGAAATGAACTGCACTTGACTGACATGTATCACACAAAAGAAATTAATAGAAATAGGAAATGGGAGGCACTAACACAGGATGTGCTTTTAGCTACAGTGAGTGAGAACAAGGCCTGTTGACACACCTACATGGAAACCTCAGCAAGAATTCAAGACTTCTTGTGTAATTTGAGAGCAGAGAAGATAATGAATTAATAGAAAAGGCATTGTAGGATGTCCAAACGAACATGAAGCAAAGTGGAGCACTTAGGCTAACGTCTAAATGTCTCTTTAGCTACAGATGTAAGACTAACAACTAAAACTGCATGCAGCATGTTTAACTGCATGTAATGCATAAAGAAGTCTTCTATAATGTTTCCTACTTCTGTAGGCTGGTGGGGAGCTTACAGCTTTTGCATCAGAAGTATCAATTTTAGCTTGTCACCAAAAGATCCACCCTCCAATACAATATTCAATCCTTTGGCAGTAAAAAAGAATTAACAGCAGCCTTCCCTGTCTGTCTGCCTCCTAGAGAAGAGAAAGTAACCACATCCACTTAAGCAAAACCTTTTTTTCTTGGAGTGAGGATAGATACAGAGACTGCTGTTCTCCTAATCTCTTCCTTTGAATAAATGGTGGGACAGTGCTTCCCATTGCTCCCATCCCCGTAGGCCTGCAACACCTAGTTGGGGGTCAGGAAGAAAGGGTGTATATGACTCCCTGATGGGTGCTATAGCAAAGGACAGTGTTGTGCAGTGGACAAAGAAGTGGGGCCATGGCTGAGGAACCTGAGGCAGATGCTCAGTTAAAGGCGAGAGCTGCTGTTCAGGTTTTACACTCTTGACAAATTGCTTTGCTTGGTGGGATATACAGAAATAATTGATTTGGAATGTATAAAAACAAGAAGTACCATGCAGTCAGGAAGTGATTGATACTATGCTCTGCAATACTCTTGCATTTAGGCCTAGACACCTGCGACCATTAACCTTTACCTAGTGATAGTTGTCCTTGTACTAACTCAAGCTAGGGGAAAAGGATTGGTCAAAAGGCAGATCTCTTAGTGTAACAAATAACCTCCCCCCCAACATGTCTTCTCAATTCTGAGTCAAACTCCGTATAGGTAATACTTGAGAGTTTGAAGGTTTTGAGGCCAAAAAGCTATATTCCTAGGCTTTTTCTTAGAAGATTTGCTGCACCTTGCTCATCCAGCTAGGGGAATAAATTCCCCCTGCCTCTCCTGTCCTTCATCCTGCCTTTCTCACCTGCAGCCTCTGAGCCTGGAGCAAAGTTCACTCTCTCCCCTTGTGCACAAATACGCCCTTGACAGAGGCAGCCTTCTTTCTACTGAAGGCACCTCTTCCCCACTCATGGAGTTAGCTTGCAGGTTTTAAAGGCAAAATAGGACAAAACATTTTTACCTTGAAGCTGTCAGACAGCCTTCTGCTATCTAATAATCAGTTGTACCCAGTCAGCAAAAGTTAGCTTGCTCTATAATAATTCCATTCTCTGGAAAAGCACTACCCAGCAAGATATCCTTAGAGTCACCTGGCAGTAACTAATACCTTCTTATTAGACTCATTGTGTGTTAATCATCAGCTTTAGCACTTTGCCACATATCTGTTTGTTGCATATGCATTTCATGTCTTTTTTTTTCTTTTTTTTTTTTTTTTTTTCCCCTGGAATCACAGTATAGTCCTCAATTTCATTGAAGAAGTTGCACTCAGGAAAAACAGTAATTTCTTTTTTCTCTCACCCTGTAACAGTGGCATTCAAATTGCAGCTGGGAAAAGGGAGCATACAAAAATAGTTGTTACTGGAAAAGGTAGTGTGATTACTGGGGGGTGATACAAATGCATGCCAGACCTGTAGTTTATCTACAGTATCACTGACAGAGGTTTAATTTCTTCTGAGATTCACGGCCACAGGAAAAGCCCAAGTCAGAATACTTAGGATTTGCCCCAAAAGTTGAGATAGAAATGCTGCAGGAGAGAAAACACTGTGTAGTACAGAATGAGCCACTGCACTCTGCAGAGGCTGGTTAGAGTCTCATCATTCCCTCAGGTACAACTTTTACTCTTAGTGTGTGCTTTCATTTCAGTAATTCGCGGTATTATTAGCTGAACATGCATGTAAACAGGTATTTAGCTTTATAAATCAACTTTTTTTTTTTTAAATTAAGGCATCTGTCATTTCTAATCAGTTGTTTATAACAGTGAGTTTAAGGAAGAATAAACTGGCTGAATACTCATGCCGCTAGAGTCGTCAGCTTTGGTCACATTTGGTATTAAGGCGACTTTCAGCTCACAAGTGCTCATTTGTTTATTGCCCTGACAGCAGCGGAGGTCCAGATTGCATGTTCAATAAGTGTTGTTCATGACTTTGCCCAGCAGCTATCCTCCTGGCCTATGCCATGAGGCAAGAGAAAAACAGAGTCTGCATAGCCAACCATCTCTCTCTCCATATGGCAGCTCACATGGCAACCAAGATATATCTTTTTAAGCAAATACTTTCCCATTTTCTTGTTTCTCTTCCCATATATACCAGCTACCTATAAAATGGAAGGATGAGTTCTCCCTTCATGATCTACTACATACACCTAAATTTGGTACAACCCCGTTCCCTCAGTGGCTACTTGAGAGAGACACACTGAAAAAATGCTGCATCTGTGAATTGCATGCAGGTTGCAGCTATTGGTATGTGCTTTTAAGAAGATGCTCCACTCAGATTTTGGAAGCAAGGAAATCACTGCTGTCCTCAGCAGAGAAGGCCCTTTTCCAGCCAATGTCAGCACCTTGGAATTGAATTGGTTGCTTCCCAGTGGGCAAAGAGCTTATTTTTCTGACCTTTGATCAAATCGCATGGTATCCATTGGAATTAATTTCTGGATGCCAGTAGCACATTCAGGTATCCATCAGCTTCCACTTATGTGGGAAATTCAGGCAGACTTAACTGCCTTCTCACTTACTCAGCTAGCCCTCAAGACCCCATTTCCCCTCCCTTCAGGGAGTACCCTCTACCCATATCACACACAGGTTAGACCTGTTTGCTCTACAGGTCCACGCTGCTAAGGCAGCTGTGTCTGTCCAGGAATTGGTAGAGCATTGCGCAAAGGAAAGAAGAAAACCCCAACACTTCCCTGCCCCTTGTGTTTTCCTGTGATGTATAGCAAGGTACACACCTGGCCAGTTGGGAATAGAGACCCACCTCTTCCCAGAACCGTTAGGTGGTCTGAGAAGAAAAACCTCACTTAAAGTGTTAAATAGTCCATGTGAGATTACCATCTATGTACAGTAACTGCACCGCCCAGCTGAAGAGTTACCTAAACCAGAAAGCACCAGTAATGAGAAGAAATACAGAGTTTGAATTCACTGACTGTTCGTCTGTATTCAGCTGGCGTCCTGCAAGACCAAGGACTTTGCTCCATACCAAATGCTAACACTCGATAGTCACAGCATGGGCACACCCTCAGCAGCTCTTGCTCTGCGACTCCACATAGCCAAAAAATGCTGCTGGACCCAAAAGACCATCTAGTTTATTCCTTCATCCTAAACCAGAATAAATTCTATTTTATTCCTGACAGATGTTTATACAACTTGTTCTTAAAAATTCACAGTAAAGGAGGGTCTTCTCAGGTAAACTACTCCTGAGATTTACTATTAAAAGATTTTAATGACTACTGAACCTAAGGTCAGCTGGCTGACACTTTTGTACCTCCGTTATGACTGAAAATTTCCAAGTATTTTTATCTTCAGCTTAGACAGAAAGTTGGGGGAAAAAAACTAAATGCTTCACCTTGGCTTCATGCTTCTTTTTTCACCAGTTATTCTATGGCGTTTTCCCCTTTCACATCCACATATAATAAAAATTATTTTAGGGGAGTTATCTGCCATTAGGATCAAGAGCAGAGGTGGGCACACTTTTTAATTAATATATTAGAAAATTATCTTTATTGCTACTCCCTACCATTGCCATGGTTTCCAAACACACAACAGTATTATTAATATTCAGTTTAACACTTCTAATGAGTGCCTGCTGTTCCCTGTTGGTCAGTGTTTTCTGGATTTATTCCCCCTCCCCCAACAAAACATTAATTGAATCACAGATTGCAATTAGTGTTAATAACTATTTAAAATGACTGCCTACCTTTTACCCTTCATTTATCATTTAATTTGATTTTCAAATAAAATCCATTAATGCTAGATAAGAATCAAAAGAATCCCTCAACCCATAGTTCTCAGTATACATACTTCTCATAAGGGACACTAACTACCAAGTGGGGAAAAAAAAAATTAAAAAACAAGTTAAAAACGAGGCAGGCAGATTCATTATTTCATAACAAGTGGGACAGACCTCTCTGAGTATGCAGGAAAACATTCTCTTCCGGTGGAAACAATAGGAAGTGGAGAGGGACAGAAAAAGGATATGAGAGCATTTTGACAATGCCTGCCTCAATGCATTTAAGACCACTAGATTTACTAATTTCTACCCTTTCTTCATCACAGCATTGCCAACTTAAAACAAGAAGGGTTTATGAAAAGAAGCTTGGACCATGCTTCTCAAAAACAATAGCTTCTTAGCCTGATAGAAAGTATTATAAAGATCAAAACTGGACATTTTCTAACAAATTACTTTTTCATTGGAAAATGCCAATTCAGTGACACTGAACTGTGCTGAAGAGATTGATTTACTTGACAATTTGTGTAAGAACCACTTGAAATGCCTCATTTAAACCATATCATTTTAGCTAATACAATGAAAACATTTTTTTTTTCCTATGCTAGAAAACTCAGATTTCTTTCGGGATCACTCCACCCCTCACATTTTGTTTTCCTTGGGGCCACAATTTCCAATCATATCATAACTGGGTAGAATAATTTTGGCCAGTTCTGGTCTTTGCAATAGCTTCAATTTTTAAGGCCTTCTTTAAAGGACACTTTTCCTACATTTACATAATGAAAAGCTTTGTTACAAGCACTGCCACTAGTGGTAACAATTCTCAATTACCCTCACGGCTTCCACATGGCATCACACATCCTGTGACATTAGGCAGAGCAAGCACAAATAAATGCTGCTAACTCCTGGATAAGCAAAGCACTCACCCAGATATTTTTTTTTTTTTTTTTTTTTTTAGACTCCTTCTCCAGGATCTTTTCTTTTGAATTCACCTGTCTCTTCTTTGGTTATCAACTTTTGAACCTACTGACAAAATTCAAGTAAATTTGACTAGGGAGAATAACTCAACCATACTGAATTCTTCCATTTTTCATGAAAACAAACAGATTGAAAAGGGACTATTTTAGTGCTGCAATCAAGGAAATTATTGGAGTGTGAGAGTGCACCTCATGAGGCAGCAGAGAATCCTTAGGGCACCCTCATATGTATTTTAACCATGGGAAAAAACTTCAGTCTGAGCTTCTTGATTGACACCTCAACTCAATGAGCTTTGGGACACAATCTGTAGGATGCTACTTCCATAATCTCACTGTTCATGAGAGAATTTATAAAGTGAGCTAATAAACTCTTTGCTTGTGTAGCACAGTCCTTTGCCCCACCAGCTCTTCCTACATTGGAAAGCATTCTGCTTTGACAAATAGATAAATGGGGAAGGGAAAAACATAGCATAATGCTGATGTGAATAACTTCTGGTGACTTTTAAAATTATAATGATGCCTCCTTTTTTGCCTCCCAGAAATAGAAATTGCTGCTTTATAGCTGCAGTAAATCAAGCAACAGATGAAGATGTGCTAGAAATGGTAACAAGCTGAGCTGTTCCTGTGTGGGGACTGGGAGAGCGGATTCAGATTGCTGACGTGCATTCACAAAGTGAGTGTGGAGGGCCCTGGCATGCCCCTACCCCTAGCCACATCATCTGGACAGGAAGGAGCAGGTGCTGAGTCTTGCTCACAGACACCCAAAGCTGAGGAGATGGACCATTCCTTCTGCTGGCAGCAAAAGAAAAGAAAGAGTTGGGTACTTTAAAAAAAAAAGGGGGGGGGGGGGGCGGTCATGGTGGTGGTTAATTTATTAGTCCACTGAAGAAATCTACCCACGTATCACCCAGAACATATATGCTTACCTAGATGTCAGGATGTATGTTATGGACTTCAGAACAGGACAGGCTGCACTAGCCTAGTGAGATTTACTGAACTGTGCTGACCTTTGCATACTGGTTTTCATTTTCTGAGATACATCTATCTATATATTTTATATAAACACATACATATATATGTAACACATATAATGTACAAAATAGATATGCTCATACACACACACACACACACACACATATATATATATATAAAAGAATATATAAAAAATTGGTTTTCTACTTGCCCCTTGAATAGTGCACTTCAAAAGCACAGGAAACCTAGCTGTCAGAAGGAAAAAAAAAAAATTCATAGTTTCCTCTGGCCCAGTACATTTTTCTAGCTAAATAAAACAGCTTTGCATAGGCAAGCATCCAGAGGGATACAAGAGTTCTTCTCACGTGTATTTTTCTATTAGAAACCCTGTGTTTCTCTCAAATCTCTGTAATGGATTGTTGTGTTCATCAATTTGAGAGCTGTCAGGAGTTAGACAGCTAGATTATTTATGTGATTTTTTTTGAAGTCCCTTTGAGAAAGCCAAATGTGTACTTCCCCTTTCATATTTCTCAGTGGTAGAATAGCTCCTAGAAGGTAAACTAAATCATCAGGTACAGCTGTGAAATCCTCTTGTATTCTAGTTACATCCTGGACAGCATCTGTCCTAGCACATTTTCTTCAAAAGGATAAAAAAATAAAAATTATGAATTGAAATTTATTAAGTGCTTAGATGATAATTCATGACATGAAGTGGAATTCAGCTTAGTCTCTTGTCTGAACTGTTCCATAGAGCTCAACAAAGTAAAAATCAGTAAGCATTATTTTCATTACTGGAGCTGGCAGAGCTGACAATGCATTGTGAGAGCTTATCTTTCCAACAAGAATTTGCTGTTTTTCCAAAGTCGCTGTTTCTAGAAGTACTGTGATATAAAAGAGGACTCTTACAGATTCAAGTACAAGTGAATAAACAAGAGTGCATGGGTTAAGGTTTTTGTAGATTTTTGCAGTTGGCTTTTTGTAATTAGTTGCATTATAGCAAGATGAAGCTCTACACTCTGACCATAATATCCTGCTTTTAGCATGCACCTCCACTTGTCCTGATTACATGAAATATGTAAATGTATGTTGATTGTGTTTCACTCTGGAAGAGAATACAACTGTTATGAAAAAAAAAAATGTCTAGGCTTTTTCAAAAAGAGATCAACTGCATCTAGCTTTCATACAGCCTATTATCACTGGAAGTTGATAAAACTGATTACTATAGCCCTGGTCCTGAGAAATGCGTAGCGACTCCACCTCAACATGGAGAGGGCCTACATGCAACAGAAGCTCATCTTTAATGATTTTTGAATACTGACATGCCCATTCCCTCCTTGACAAGACAGATGTTTCTCCCTACTAAAGCTATATCCAACACAAGTATTTGTTGCTGAGGCTGTTTTGATAAGGATGCATTTGTGTCTATAAATCCATCAGGGGCTGCAATGGAGGGTCATAAAATACAGTAGAGCAGTATAATCAGAATCTTAAGGAAAGTGAGGAGTTCAGTTCATATCTCAAGCTTCAATTCCTTCAACTTTTTTCCAGTTGTTTTTCCCTCTCTTACCACAAGAAAGAAGGTCATCTGAAGAGCACACACCTATGTTTGTCTATATGCACAGTTGAGAGACCTAATGAAAATGGCCCTGCCTGCTTGTTCATGAGCATTAGGGAATAATTTCTGTATTTGAGCAGTCAAACACCAAGTACAAGCAGTTAAAGCAAGCATTTCTACATTCTGATGGATAATTTCAGTTAGATCTCAAAGTCACAGAAGAATCATCTTCTTCAGTGTGTTCAGATTTTACATGTATCTTGTGCCCAATTTTGTATTTCTAACAATACAAACCCTCACTCTCAGAGAAGTCAAGCGTGATATGGTTATGCAAACTATATCAGGATGAAGCTTATTCAGAGAAGAAAAGTGACACTTGTTAAGTAACATTCAATCTATGTGTTATCTTAATTTACATTGCTGCTTCTATCACTGAATGAGAGACATTCCAGTTAACTTCTGAGGTACAAAGGAAGGTTTAGGGGATGTTCAGGCTTGAAGGAGTACAGTGAGAGTTTACAAACATGCTGAAAAATAATAAATATAGCTTAAAACTAATTGTTCTTGAGCAAACAGTTAAAAAGAGATAAGAGAAGATA
Organism: Aquila chrysaetos chrysaetos; assembly: GCF_900496995.4. NCBI lineage: Eukaryota > Metazoa > Chordata > Aves > Accipitriformes > Accipitridae > Aquila > Aquila chrysaetos. The sequence goes on from NC_044006.1 coordinate 20,931,510, forward strand.
CCAGTGCAACACTCTATTTCCAGATAAATGATTACAAATTACATTGGAAAAAAATACTAGAAGAGAAAAAGCAATTTTGACAGAAAATAATATACATCATTTGCATCATTACTTATACTAGGAAAAAAAAAAATATTGACAAATCTATGTTGTCTATCTAAACAGTCAAGGAGCACCAGACACTCAGCAATCCTAGACTTTCTGAAAGGCATCAATAATTTGATAGTCACATGGTTTCTTTTCACTTCTCCAAATTACAACATAATAGAATAATATGGAAGTAGAAAGCATTGTAGCCCTTACAGTTGGCTCCCATGTTAAACATTCCCCCTTTAAGACCACATTTCCAGCCAAGGGCACACCAGAACTGTCCAAGGTCAAAGCCTGTTTGCTGTAGTTTTACGACAGGAAGCTTTATACCTACTTACCAAGTGCAGTATTTGTAAACAATTGGGCTTAGGATGTTATTAACTGTGACTCGAGAGGGAACTGAAACCAAGCTCTGCATGTTCAAGGCATGAATGTTGGTGAAGGATAAATACACTTCCACTTCATGACTGTCCAATTCCAGTCCACACCAGTGCAACTTGTAAGTCAAGAGCAGGCGTACTCAGGCCTCATTAATGATGGAGGGAAGCAGAGAGGAAAGGTAAGGCTGTGCTGAGTGAACCAGGGCTGAAGGAGGTCTGGTCAGCCCTCCACACCTACAAAAATCCAGTCGCACAATCTCAATACACCACCTTCAATGCTGTTCTTCACACTGGGCCGATATAATCGGTCATTATTCTAATCATCCACAACTAGTACTGATTGTGAGGAAAGGGGAAAATCTGACAGAAGTTTTGTGTAAAAGAGGGCTGAGTCGATGCAGAGGTGTACTGTCAGAGCTGTACTTGAGAAAAATGCATTTATGTATAGCAAGAAGAGGTTATGTACGGAGATACTGGTTTGTGGCTTACTTGCTGTTTCTCACTTTTCTGCAGTCGCTTGACACACATCAAGTGTATAGCAGCAGCTCTAACTCCTTTTCAAACAAGTTTCCATGTGTATATTAAGATAAGATTAGGCATGCATTGTTGCAGAGGGCAGATTTTAAGTGGGCATAAATCATCACAGCTTCACTAAAGCCAGTGTAATCTTTTTAAGAAAGGCTTAGATGCTCAACTAGATAAATTGATGTCATGGTAGTGAAATCAATGAGTTATGATGAATGAGTTAATGCAGGTTTATGCCAGTTGAAGGACTGTCTTCCTCCTCCCTCTCCTACTGCCTTACTAAATTATCCATCACTTTCAAAGGCTAGTCAGCCACATCAGGATGTAATTGTGGGTCAGCACATGCAGGCGCATAGAAAGAAAAAAGGTGCATGTTACACCTACCTGAGTGCCACCACTGATTCCAGCCACAGAGGGGTCTGCTCCTCTTGGTGCTCATTTAATCTGAGTTCACTCCTCATACTCCTTTGACAGGGCAGAGCATCAGGGTTGCACTAGAAGCAACATGAATTTGAAATCAACAGAGGAGAAAAAAATAAGGTTAGATATTATCAGAAATTCCTTATCAGAAGTCCTCTATTTCTACGCACAACCTCCAAAATTATCAGTAAATTGAAAATTTCTGGAAAACTAAACCAGAACTCCCATAGCATATTCCTGTAATGGAATATGATGAAAGGTCAAAATCCAAATAACGCTTCACTCCAGTTGATCAAAATGTGACAATTCTTTGGTACTATTTCAAGTAAAGTTTCCACATGAAACTAACTTCTGGGTTCCTTTTAAATTCTGAAATGAAATAAATTCCAGTCCTTCTAGGAAATTAGAAATTAAGGAACATGGGTTCTGTCCCTTGTCCATTATGACTGATGTCTAGCAGTCACTTCTGATATCTTTGTGCCTCCAGCTGTAAGATACAAGAAAGAAAATACCTAGCCTTTACTGAATTCTTTATGTTTAGCAGGAAATAATGTTGTCACACAGGCGCTTTGCACAATTCTAAATTCAGAGAATACACGCAGTACAAACGCAATATGTCTGACAAAAATATTGTAACATTTTGTTGCAGCTATTTTTCCCCCACTATAATTTCTCACACATGGCATTTTGGAGGAAACAGGAAGAAGTGTTTTTTTCATTCTACTTGCTGCAGCAATTCGGCAGCCCAGAACTTCTCCGGGATTACACTTGTGAGCAAGTGTGTGCAAAATGCCCTCAAAGCAAAATTATTCTCTTACATGTTTTACACCCAATTTTCAAAATTACAAATAATTGCACTGCTCACAGAGGGAAGGGGTAAATACAGGATGAATCAAATCTCTCATTCAATGAATTTGGAGATCCCAGGCTTCATTAAGATTGTCTTGACTGTAACCCTCTGCTGAACCAGCCATAACTCCACTGACAGCTCTTGCCTGCATAAAATGGAGGTACAACCAGCTCTACTCACTTTTGAGAAACGGTAGTTTTACCTGTCAAAAAAACCTTCATATTGCTGAAGAAGTCCATAGTAGAGTAATATGACGGTCACTACATGTTCAATACATGACCAATTGGTTCTTAACACATTTGCCAGGTGTTTGCAATCATTGCTGAGCTAACTTAGATCCAATTCATAGCTGCAGTTATAGCATAATAATATACTGTGATCTGAGCACTTATTTCACAGGAACCCTCCCCCAAAACGCAGAGAACAGCATGCGGGTTCTCCACATTAAATCTGTTGTTTCATGTCATACTTAAAGGAAAAGCATTTGAACCTCCTATTGAAGGTTGTATGAATAGGTTTCTTCCTTTGAATTGTCCAACAGAGATTGTAATTGTAAAAGTAGTGTTTCATAATTACTAATTAATGTACATATATAATTTTAGACAATGCAAGATAGGATTTTAATTTTCCATGTTAAAGGAAGGGTCTGAGAAGGAAAAATAAAAGTACTGATTTGCCAGGAATACAAGACATAGCGAGATACTAAATACCTAGATATTGTTTTTTCTAAAAAGCCAAAAGAAAATAACAAAATATTTTACAATTGTAAACAAACTGACTGCTATGAGGAAAATACTTAGGTAGCATGCAAAGCTACAAAATTTAACATTTTTTAGTGCTTATTGGTTTCATCTTGCCATGTTTAATAGATAAGTGTTCTCTATCAAGATTTAAAGCTGTCTTACTGTTCAAAAATATACTATTCTTAATTGCCTTGCTTGCCAAAATCAGTAAGAACATTGCCTTTAGTACACAGCAGAACAGCTAACACATATCACAGTCTGAAGGTTTTTTTAGTTTGCAGTTGAATGAACATTGAGCAAGTGTTTTTATTATGCCAGCATATTTTTAGATGTTTTTATAGTTATCTTAAATTTGATTTTTTTTTCCTAAGACTATAACATAATTTAAGATATCTGATCCTGACAAGATCATGCCAGCTCCTTTGAAGATGGAAGAGGGTACTTCGCTAGATTCCAATTAGAGGTTTGACTGGCTGTAATAAGGTTCCCTAGTGAGATTTATACCCAATAGACAGTAAGGATTGATTATTCTGCAGTATTAGCATGGTGATTTACCTAATCAAGCGCTGAAACTAATTTGCTTACTTTGTTGTTTTTGACACAGACAGTATTTCACTATTAGTTATTACAAATTTTGCTAGTTCAGTTAAATAATGTGAACTACTTAGTTTTAGTGACAAGTTTTCTTGTTTTAGTTAAGATTTATAACTGGAAGTTACAAACGGAAGCTGATGTTTTGCTCATTTTTGAAAGGCAACATGCATCCACGTCTTCTGCCTACGAATACCCAGGATAGACAGCAGGCAGTTGGCCTGAAAGCCTGAGCTCTGCTAACAAGTTTGTTTCTCACTCCACGCTGACAGGAAAGCATCCGGCACACTAATCACACTGTTTTTTTCAGTAGCAGCTATTTTTCCACATACTCCTGCCTCTGGCTTTGATTTGAGTGCTACTGAAGGAAAAGAGGCAAGAAAGAAATAGAACAAAGAATGTTTTCTCCTCAAAAAGCTCATCCAAGTTACTGTGAGAGACAGAATTATTTTTGAAGGGAAAAAAGCCCCCCAAAACAAAACATGAGCTATAGCATGTGATATCACAGTACCCCATTACTTCTTTCTACCATAAATGTCACAGGACTGACCAATGCTAGCACAAAATAAATTCAGTGGAAAGAGCAAAGATAATAACAATTACCACTAAGTGATTGCAGCTGACTGTTGAATACAGCCCTAACAATACTACTTGTTTGTGTGTGTGTATGCACACATACATATTTTAACTTCTGTGTAATAGTTCCAGCCCATTCCTTAACACCATAGGTTACCATGCAGCTAAAAGTTGTGTTTTCAAGGACTACCACAAGTATTTGGACTACACTAATGTCACAGCTATAGCAATGATCCCTGGTAGAGTAGCCCTGTTGGGAGGGGCGTAGGGGAGAAGTCAAACCTCTGAACAATAAAACTGCAACTCTGGAACTCTGTTTTTGCTAAGTATCATGCTTTGCTTAAGATGATGGTGGACAGAGATCATTATTCTGCATGTGAATGCTAGGATTCTTATCCATGTGGTACTTGCACACACTCAAGAAATTCCACTACACAAACCGTCTCCGCTTATTGTCTGAAATATTGGGGGTGGGGAGTGTGCATTATTTTTGTGTGAAATGCATAGTCACAGTCAGACCCTCACCCTTATGCATCCTTGACCAGGATCTGGAGTATGCTGCTTCCCAGAGCACCATTAGCCTTCAGGCACTCCGGGGGGTCAGGTTTGTTTCATGAACAGCTCAGAGAAAACATTAGCTGTCTCTCCACAAGGATTACCTCTCAGGTGGAAACATGTTCTCTACAGCTGTAAGAAGCTGACCAAAGAAATGGATTTTCTCTCATACTGTTAGCAAAGGCATATCAGGAATCACAAAAAGGAAAGGAGATGCTGTTCAAACCCCAATATATCATCTGCTACATGGTGCCCACATGATGCACCTGTGTCATTATCATTGCCTACTTCAAATGTGAGACCGACAGCAGTGCAAGGAATACTCCAGGAGCTTACTTTCAAACCTTTACTAATTGGCACACTCAGTGTAACCTAATTGAGGATCCTTCTATGGCAAAAGCATTAAAATTTTAATTCAAGCCTTAAGAACATGGGAAAACACAGAAAGCAACACTAATATGTCCTTTTAACAGAAATACGTACTAATTAGCAACTTAATGAGATAGCCAATCTGCCATTAGGATAATTCCAGTTAGAATGATCGTGACAGAGATGTCTGATGACAGTGCAAGTTCTTTAAGACATAACATGATTCAGTTGTGTTCGTTACCAAAGCAGTTAGGATTTGTTTCTTCACATGTAATTAGAGATAGGCTGGGTCTTTATTAGCAATAGCTCAAACTAAGGAAATGAGGAAACAACAACTTACAACATGAAAGTGTTACAAACTTGCTTTTCTGCAGGACAAATCCTACAGTATTTCCCTTTGCTCTGTGTCTGCAGGTATAGCAAGAACAACATGAAGTCAACTACATGTCTGGCACTTTATGGTAGAACTGGACAGAGACCAATGCGTAGTAGAAAAAAAACTAGCCAGCTGACTATAGCCCATTTGCTTTCTGGAGGCACATTTCTAAAGAAATCTTTCAAATATCAGATGGGTTCATCTTTCGCTCAACAGAAAACCTCGAAAGACTCCCTCCTGACTCGGCTACCTCCAAATCAGACACCAAATAAGCCCTCACATTCTGCAAAACCTCTCCTTCTCACTTCTCAACATATGCTAAGACAAAGGATGCACATAGCCTTTTCTGCATCCTCCCAGAGCCTTTTTTGTGGACTTTCAACCTCCTTTAAGTCACAGAGCCACAAAGTCTCTCCCCACAAAAGCCACTCAGATTAAATCATAGCACCAGGCAGTAAATCATCCTAGAGTGAAAAGCCCTCTCAGACTAGATACAAGAATAAAATTCAGGCTTGAGAACATTAGATAGTGTTTGGGTTTTTAACAGTACTAGATTTAGATGAGGAAATTATAGTGCTGAATTATATGAGAAGGCAGTGTGGATTTCCTGCAGCATTTATTTGCTGTGTGACTGACAGTTCCTATATAATTGGCGGGGGGGGGGGGGATAACCACTAATGAAATATTTGTGGCTGTGACAGATAGCAGGAAAAGCCATGAAGATAACTATCAGCTGGGGAATAGTGCTACCTATACTAACCACCTATTTCATTACCAAATGAGACAGTAATTCTAAAACAAGCATTATGAAAAATTTGGGGGGTAGAAACCCAGACATGATGATATGCATAAAAGACAGTTCATCTGAAAAGGGAGGATGTTTAATTAATAACAAGAGGAAGCACAGCCTAATTTAGTTTGTGAGTAGGTGGAAGTAGTACAGAAATCTGCTAAGGAAGTAGTTTGATTCAAGTGACAGAGACTTGGAAGATGTATGCCATATTTGAATACGGAGTTATTAACTGGAAACAAACAGTAGCCTCTTCCTTCACTGGGACACTTCAGGAAAAAATAATCTGAAATGTTGTATCAGAAGACATGAAAATAGATATTAGCTCAAGCTTATACACTGCTTAGCAGAACTAACTACTACTCTACTAGTGCGTCTAGCAAATACAATGAAATAGCAAAAATCGCTATAATAAACTAATAATTTGTTTAAAGCATGCAGTAAAAACCTCTGTTGATCTCTCTCTGAGGAAAGAAACATCAAAGTACAAGTTTTCAAAATAGGGATTAAGTAACACAACATTTATTTTAAGAATCAGAATCCACAGATTGTTGTTCCTCCTTCTTTGCTGTATCTTTGCACTGACCTGTTTTTGAGGAACACATTCATCCAGTGAATTTCATTTTCATATAGCTTTGTTTTTAAGCAGAACATTTAACCCAAATAGCATGTCTCAAATAAACAAACTGAAATCCAATACCATATTCTGATATTTTATTTTATCTCACACTATCATAAAAGGAAGTGGGTTGGCTTCTGTACACAGCACTAGATTAGTTTGGTTTGGTGTCCACACTGGAGGAGACCATAGAAATGTGACAGAGATAAAAAGAAGACTGCAGAAGTGCTACTTCATTGATTAAGAACCTTAATCTATTCAGTTTATCAAAGTGAAGACTGAGAAGTAATTTGATCACTGTGTGCCAGTGCTTTCACATGGTGAAAATGTTTAGTGGCAGGGGACTTGCTGACCTTGTTGATGAAAAGGTAAGAAAATTAAATTTGCTGTATGCTAGAGCTAGGTACATTGAAGCTTGAAAGACCATGCAGTCCCCCAGCAGCCAAGGCAATTGAACATTTCAGTCAGGGAGGCAATCTCATGCATTGAGTTCAGTTACAGCACAGCTGTGAAGTTTTAATATTTTGGTCCCATTTGAGTTCAAAACCTAAAATATCAGTTTGATTGCAGAAATTACTCAAACCAATTTTCATTTTGGGCTGTGGTTAGGTCACTGATTAGAGGCTACATGTTTGGCATGGTGGCAGATTTAACCATCACACTGGAAGACAAGTTAATTCTGCTTTAAGAAATCAAGAAAACATCCAGAACCAGGCTTTTGTGGGAAACTAGGCTGAGAGCATGAGGCAAGGGAATCTGCATCATCTCACTCATACTCTTGTGTCCACATTAAGACCATAACTCTAATAAAACAAACTTCTGTGCTTTAGCCAAACTTCTCTAAGATTCAGGGGAAAAAATTACCTCAGGGAAGACAGGCAGCCTCAGAGCAATGATCTTTTATTTTAGGCAGAGCCTATTACTTCCTTAGCACAAGTAGACCTCTGTCTATCATCAATCACTGTGTCATACAGTTCAGCTGTCTTGAGAAATACAGTATTTGCCCAAACAAAAATCTCTGACCATAAGAAGAAACTGTATTAAGACAGAATAGCCCAAGTTTGACAGATTCCACATCTGCCAACTTTCAGGACTTCCTTCCACAGATACAATAACCCTGGCAGCATTTTCTGTCCTCTGCCTCCAGAACACATGAACATCTGCCCCCTCCTTCTTTCCTGTACCCATCATAGGAGTTCAGACTGTTTCTAATCTATATCTGCTCTTGCACAGTATGGTAGCAGCAGGAAAGAGCTCTGTTCTTAATAAGACATTTTCTTACATTCACAGAACAGGCAGGAAATTGGAGACCTTCACTCCTAGTAACATGGATGATCAACAAAGTCTTAGCTATTCTAACTAGCTAAGATATTATTTCCCCCTACAATCTGGAAATAGGAACAGGTGACCTCAAAATATCCTGAAAGTACATACTCTATCTCTTACTATATATCACTTGTAAAGATTTCATGTGTCAGAGTATGTCAAAATACCTGGTGACTATTTCCAAAAAATAAGTGCATTTGTCAGCATCTTTACTGGTGGAAGCAAGGACTGAAAATACTTCTCTGGGAGAAAAGTATGGTTTGTATTCTCTTTGCTATTTGCTCTTATTATGCAATATCCACTGAGTTTGCAAGAAAACATGGATTCATCATCTCTTCAAAAATTCTTCACAGTTAACTGAACTAACTCTAATGAATAATGCTGAAACTGTGCATGCTCTGCTACTCAGATTTCAGGTGGCTTTTTTTTTTTTTTTTATGACCCACACTTCGAGGACTGCTTCCTAAGTTAATGCCTCATTAACTCAAAGCATAAAACCCTCAACAAAACAACCACCCCCCAAACCCATGGTAAACACAAGACCCATAGCTGCACAGATTTCATATGCTACATTTAGCCGATCTGTGAGAAAATACAGCCTTAAAAGTGCCATGAATCTGGAGCTAGTAGTGATCTCGGGCAGTAAGCCTGCATCGTACTCATCAGCTCAGACGAGCCCTGTCACAGCCAGGCCAGCTGGGGCTCAGTGCAAGCTCAGCACCAGGAGCAGTCCTCTCCAGGCAAAGATGGGTTGAGAGCCCAGGCTGATGGTGACAGAGGCAGGGCAATATCTCCACATTTGCATCAAAAGTGAGCATGGAAGGAAGGAGCTAATTCAGGTCCAGCCACACTGCCTTGCGTTGCAGTAACATGCGAGGGTGGGTCAGCAACCTGCACACTCCCTGTTTGAACAGCGAATTCCTGTAAGCAAGCACAACTCCATAATAATTCACCTGAAATGTGGTAGCACTTACAGCTTTGAAACAGGACAGCAAGTAAGGCCAGCTCCTTTATAAAACAGACAATTTAGACACAGTCCCTCCACAAGAAAATTGCTATATAAATATACAATATCAGCAAGAGCGGAAATCAGTGAAAAGACCTCCCAAAATCTGATGGTGATGTGGAGTACAACCCAAACCAAGATTTCTTCCAGCCCAGCAATGTTTTTCCTGGACTAGCCTTTCCCTCTAGCTCTTCTTCGTGCATATGGTGCATTTTTGGTTAAATTCATTTTTTAATAGATACGAACCAGACATTTGAAAAGGTAGTTATTTGGGCTCAGGATAAACAAACATTGGTCTAGTTATATTATATCAGTATTTTAGAAAAAGCCTGCATAGTACCAAACTCCATACAAAAATATCCCATTTGTCGCCACCACAAATTGAATAAGAAAGCATCTAGTAATATTTGTAGACTGGTCTTTAATTTAATGACACTGAAGTTTATAGGATATGAAAAGACTGCTTCTTATTACACTAGATGAGATGTGAACTACTTTTGCTGCATTTGTCAAATGTTTGGAGTACTGCAGCCAGGATCAGTTAATGGCAGAAAGTAGATTTGAGAATGGTGCTGAACAGACACAATGGTGGGTCAGGCAGCCTGTGTGAAATATCAAGTGCTGGGACATGGCTCTGTGTTAGTAAGCAAGGAGGAAAGACACATCCAAAGAAACACAACAATTGCTAACCTCATAGATGAGCCGACCACATAAAAAGAGCAAAAAAGAGCAACAAAATGGTATATTTCACAATGGAAAAAAGATTAATTACATTGAACTTCCTGGCATTTTCTGCTTTCTCTTCTACCACACACCCATATGAAGTACACCAATAACTCCTTTCTTATCTCCTACCTCAGCTCTCCAGGGAGGGGTGGGGAAGCAGGATTCTTCCTTGCCTAACAAGGCTGATCTTTCCTAGCAGATGGAGAAATCTGCCTACCTGGAGCACTTCTTTTGGCCGTATCTCAAAGTCCACAAACCTACAGGTCTTTGCATTACTGAGCAAAAGCATGCTCGGGGCAGGCATCAGTATCACGCTACTTGCAGCATGACTTGGGATAGCAGTTACGACGACAGTGGTGATGCCAAGAGACACCTCCATGTCTGAAAAGAAGAATGTGTACCCTGCAGTACAGCATGACAACACTGAGAAAAGGAAAATAAACCTGCGCTAGACATCGCTGTTCTTTTGTTCATAGATCAGGTCACCCACAGGTGCTTTGGAAGAAGGGAGAGACAGAACCTGCAAAATCATTTCAGGGTTTGTGCACCTGTTCCCAGGAATAACAGAGATGAGATAGGATAGCTATATGTTAACAGATGCTCTTACTTCTTCGGCATTCCTACTTCTAGGCAGTCTGGAAATGACATTTTCCTTTTATCCTATTCTGTTTCTACTTCCTGCCAGAATCAGGAAGTGGAGAGCATGATTTCTTTCTTCGGCACACCTTCCAAGCAAACAAACAAACAAAAAAAAAAACCCAAACTAACCAGTGATTACGTTTCAGCTTTTTCTCCCAGAACAGCCTTACAACTCTTAGCATAAAAATAAAATATATGTACTTCACTATTTTTTTTAACACCCCTTGAGTGAAAACAAACAAACAAGAAGCATTCCAGGAGCAGCAAAACTAATGAAGTCAGTATTCCAAATGATGTGTGTTTTTAAGTGGATTTTCTCATGTTCCGTAACAGATGAATGCTGATGGCTTCCCCTCTATAAGAGTGTTAACATGGTTTTTCTCCATCACCCAGCTGTCAATTTCTGTCCCATTTGCAGGAATGTAATTGTTTTTAAAACCTCTGCCCCTCTGCCAAATGCCACTAGAATTGACCAGTGGTTCAGAAGTTAATTGCAATAGCCTGACAGGCACACACACATATACACATGGAACGTGACTCCAAAAGCCTCATTTCTTTCGGAAACTAAACAAAGAAATAGTTACATTTAATTTAGATACCTGAGAATAAATACATGACCTCATAGAAGAGGAGACTAGAAACAAAACAGAAAAGGACTGCAAGAGTAATTCATGTTTTGCCTGGTGGCTGAAATGGCCACACAACTGTGAGCCTTACAAATAACCTTTCTTTCACCTCAGAACAAGCAGCTGTCACCTCTGAGAGCTGCTTACCCCAGCGACATAAGCAAGGGATTGCTGGTTATTGATTCCATTAATCACAAACCCAGATTGTGAGTAAAATGTCATCCTGATGTGCTGACAACGACTATTGAGCTAAAAAAAAAGAGGCTATTTTCAGGGGTAGAGAGGGATTAGAAGGGGACTGCAATCATAGTAACATAAGAACGGAATCAAAGACAGCATTCAACTATTGCTAGTGCATAACTAAATTGCAAAATACGTTTCATGCTAGGAAATAGCTCCATCTCCTGTTCTGCACAGAGAAGTTCTCAAAATCCTCATTTAAAAAAATAAAGAAGAAACCCAGTCCACAGCTGCTGTTTTAGAGTCTCTGCAAAGAGAAAATAAAATTCAAGCTTATGTCTACAAAATTAAATCCTTTTATGTACACATTTAAATACCCTTTTTATATTGCTGGGATGGAGCATTAGGAAAAAAAAATTCAAGTAGGTGCTAAAAGAAAGATGTTCCTATTTGTCAAACCATCATCTGAAATGATGATGCAGGATGTTCTCAGCTCCCCCTGAAAACCTCTCATATGGTTGGAACATAAATCTGTCCTATGTCCTGTGCTGCAGGGCTTTGCTCACCATTTTAGACAGTGCTTTAAAGCTGCTTTTACTCCATAATATGGCCAAGCTTGGGTGCTTTTCCAGTCTCTCTGGTGACAGAGTTATCCCACTGAATACTTAGATGAAGTCAACAGAAGTTTGGCCATGAATTTTATGACAAACTTTTCCCTTGCAGCCAAGCAAAAAGAGTTAGGAAACTAGGGTGCAATACTCCTGCTCTTCCCAACAGAAAGACATATTCTCATTCCATCTTCTGCTGTGCTGCATGCCTGAAAACAAAGTGAAAAAAACTGAATGGGACATGTCTTCGAAAGGATGTACCTTCTGCAGAGAGACACAACAACTTCCTGTGAATCATTACTTAGAAGACTGCAACCACCTGTGAGACTACCAAGGGGCAAAACCAGGGTAAAATCAGCTATGACATCTGATTCAATCAGATTGCAGGACAACTCCTTTCAAAGTAGCAAGTAGGGGCAGCTCTGTTGCCCATCAAGCAGCCTGTATTATATCAATTAGTAATAAGACAGATAAAGAAGCCATGCAGGACAGCATCATTTCACTCTTCTACCAATTCACCTGCATGGAAGGACTTGTCCTATCAGGCAGAAGAGTGGAAAGGTCCTCCTCCTGCCCATTCAGGATGGCAGAAAGGGGCCTCTATGCACAGCTCTGGCAGGGAAGATAAAGTAAGCATTTGCAGGCAAGGCTAATGGACAGTCTACTTCCATGAGCGGGAAGGTGAGAGCTAAACCACATGCAGAATTCAAGACACTGATCGGAAAGTGAGGTTGTGCTAAAGGAACAAAGGGATTCAACTGTGTATTACAGAATGGCACAACAACTGAGCAATAAAAGAAGGATTCAGGTAATCCCTTTCAAACCTGTCAAGAAATTTTAAAGCTGCACCCTTCCACCTGATCAGGGCAGTTTGTTGGTCTGTAAGGCTGTGACGCAAATGCAAAGGGAGATAGAAAACTCCAGCTTCCCCATGTTCCCACCTGTGCTGTAAAGCCATCAGATTCCTCATGCTTTGTAATGCAGGGGCTTGCATGGAATTGACACTCCCGTTCCCATTCAGTATGACCTCTACACTCCCATGTTGCCTGTGAATTGTCTATACTTCCAGAGCATTAGATAACAAGCAAGACCTATGCTTCAAACATTGACAGCAGTAAATTTACACAAATAGGATTTCATTAAAGTCTATTTATAAGAAATAGCTATTTTGTGTCTGTACCTCACCACTTTTTTGTCTGGTTATTGAACAAATGTAAGAGTAAATACAACTTCCTCTAATTGTGTGAGAACAAGCCTAGGGCTTCCTCCAGTTCACACCTACCCTCACAGGAGCACAAACCCCAACAGATACTTGACTTGCAGGATCACAGTGAAAGGTTTCATAGCCATTGAGTAGCTCCCTTTGCTAAGTAATGTACCAACTACCTTTACCATTTGCCTTTTACAGCCTCCCTGGATGCCTTTATATTGGCATTTAACCCATACCAAAATAACATCTGTGACATAGCATTCAAATAGAAGGCATCTGACTTATGAATGGGAGAAGTTTGAGTACTACAGAGGTTGGTAGAAAGAAAAAGGCTCCTAAAGGCTTAATTGATTTGTCCATAAATTGCAATGGAGATGGAGGTATGCCAGTCATTGTGTAATACTTGTTCAGCCTGCTGGCAAAGGCAAGATAACTTATGCTGAGCATTTTAAATCTTTCAAGAGGAGCAAGTGGTGCACTACTTGCACTTGCATGCTGGAAACAAAGTACTACCCTGCTGCGAGATCATACCCTCTTGAGGAAGTGTATCTGCTTGCTGGACAAGAGCCAGACTTTCCAACTGCTCCTGGGAGTAAAGTGGGCTGAAATCCTCTTCATATCCTTACAGCACTCATACTAAAGTTCTGTATGTAGCGTGGGCTCATGCATATATTGGATGCAACGTGAACCTGCTTGTTACAACAACTGGAGTTCAGTGTGGTTGCTGGGTGATTATTTCACATCAGAGGAGTTAGCACGATAAAAATGAATCTCTGCAAAGCTGGGGGGTTTGTAATTATTATTTGTCACATAGCGCATTCAGACTTTGACACTGAAAATAGTTATGCTATTTATTTCATAGCCTGGGAAGGTAAAGAACACCATCATCTACTTCTAAATGCCCAGCAGACAGCATGAGGCTGGTGGATCTGTAGGGAGCATTTGTCAAGTAGGTGCCCTCTGAAAACATATGAAAACCCAGCAGTTTTGACCACCCACCTATACAACTGCAGTATTGGTTGATCGTATTCCACTGCAGAAAGTAACATCACTTCTCTCTTTCTTTTTGCTTTAAGTATCAGTCTTCTCAGCTCAGAGCTCCTCAGCAAGGCAACAAAGCAGCACAACAGCAATTTATAAGCAATTACCTCTTCATAGAGGCCTGTGAAGGAAGATCTTGATACATGTTGCCTACCTTCTCCTGTGCCATTTCAGATGTTACAGGGCTAGCAGGATGGCTTCACAATGGGAGCCAGTCTTAATCCAAATACCACTGCCCAAGGTCTTTGGGAGCAAATCAGCTTCAAGGGCTGGCTTTAGAGTGGATTAAAAGAGAAGGAAAAATTTTTTGCAGCTCCTGACAGCTTCCTCTAAGAGTAAGTGCTACAATAAAACGAACAGCTGTACTAGAATTCCCTTAAAGCAAAAATCATTGCAGCACATAAAGCAAAAGAAGATATAAAGTTAATCCTGTTTACAATAGAAGTATGGTCCGTCTGGACACCTTTCTGTCGAGGCATTGCGTTTTCACATAATTTGTGTGTACCTCTTTGAAGACAGCAACGCCGTACAAAGGCCAGCCAGGGATAAATCCAGGGAGATGGAAAAGAAAGGGGCTGCAGTTGCACTGCTTATTAGCATTTCCCAGAGCAGCACATAGAGCTGCATTGTCAACCTCTGTCATGCAGGAGAAGGGGTCTGTGTCCTGTGTGGTACAGCCTATGACAAGGCAGAATAGGCAGATGCCAAGCTGAGCGCCTCACTCTGACATCACTGTGCTTGAGGTCAAACTAGCTTTTCTCTAGTGTCTCCAGAGCGTGCTGGACTCCAGGTCTGGTTCCAGGGACTCATACCACATCTCCCATGTTGACCCTACTGCAACGTATTTTGCTGTTCCCAGAGGAAAGATGAGTTTTTACCCAAGACACTGACCTAAGATTCAACAGCTTGAGCTATAATTCCTAGCTCACATGCTCCCTGTGAGATTTTGGGGAAAATCACTTTGTGGATTTGGTTTAATCCTCTATTGTGATTATTAGCACTTTCTTTCTCAGCCCAAAAGCTGGCCAAGCAGCATGCAGACCTCATCTCTGTGACTACTACTGCCTTGGAGCATGCACAGCACCAAACTGACAGTCCACAAACTCCCTCAAAGTGACAGTGTACTCCTTAGATCAATCCTGTAACAAACTCATATAATACCCTTGTTGATTATCTATGCCTCTTCCTGGGTAGAAGATAGATCATTCGATTCCACCAGCTGAATCTACAATATCTAAAGGTTATTCTTCTGCAGGTGAGATTTTGAAAGAGCTGCTATTAAGAGAAGGTGTATGCAACGCAGCAAGAGAGCATCACTTTGAATGA
This sequence comes from Aquila chrysaetos chrysaetos, assembly GCF_900496995.4. NCBI lineage: Eukaryota > Metazoa > Chordata > Aves > Accipitriformes > Accipitridae > Aquila > Aquila chrysaetos. The sequence continues at coordinate 20,947,082 of NC_044006.1, forward strand.
CAGACCGGAATACACACGGGTATAGCCCTCTCCTGTAAGTGTGGTGAAAATGTTCTCACCTACAGGAATAACAATTCTTGCAGCTTCAGGTTTTTAAATATAAAAAAAAAATTTAAAAAATCTTAGAAATAGAGTTGGTTAAGTAGTTCAAATAGCTAAACTCTCCAGTGTCCAAGGCTATCATTTTAGATAATGAGACATTTCTCCATTTTCTAAAAGGTTAAAGACAGACTCTATAAATTCTGCATCTAGCAGCCCAGGGAGGCTTCTCCTAATAGCCCCAACAGCCATCATTTCATTGTCTGGGATGCATCAGGATCGGTTAATGCTGATGAAGTGCAAGGCTTTGTATTCAGAATAAAAGCAGGAACAGGTGAGGCTTCTTGACTTGAAGCTGCAAAAGACCTCTCTGCAAATAAGCTGCAGGAAGGGAAAAGAAAAAGAAATTAACTGCCACCAACTACAGTGAAACCAGTAAATAACTACTACAAAACATTTGCTGAGAGAGAAATGTACAAGGTCGTTATCATACTATACACTGCATAAAGGGTAATCTCTGCAGACCAGACTTCATGGGCCAACCTGTGTTTCACAGAGCAGGTGGCAATGCTGCCCTTTAGGTACTGGCAAGCCAGAGGACATGTGCCTCAGCCATCTGGAACTCCGTCAGCACACACTCACACTGGAAATAAAATGCACAAAGATTTGCATGGCTGATTTTCTGCTTCATGCTTTGGCGAGGACAGCAGAGACAAGAAGCCTTGCCCTGCTGACCACTTGTGACAAGAATTTACTTGGCAACAGAGCCCCTCAGGTGGCCAGATGAAACCAGCCATCTGTTAGCTGTGAGGCTGCAGCCAGCCACTGCATGAAAAGGTAAAAATTAAAACGGGGGGGGGGGGGGGGGGGGGGGGGATGATAAAATCAAAGAAAGGACCAAGAAAGAACACTATTGCTGTGCTGCAAATTTTTTTTTCCTTCCTAACAACAGAGGGCGTCAATCCTCCATTCTGTCCCCAGCCCTGGCTCCCTGCAAGCCAGTGTGACATTCTGGAGGTTCTCAGCTCTTCCCTTAGCAAGAAGCAGCAATTTTATTTCTAGGGAGCAACACATTTTATGTCTACTACTTTACCAGAAGCAAAAGAGGCAAGAGGACTAATGGTGGCTTCAGGCAGTTAAATAGACACCACTTCCTTTGTTAAAGGATGAAGATTTTTTTTCAGGTTGAAATGCAGAACTGCTTTTATACTAGGCATGCATTCACAGAAGAGCCATTTAAAAAAAATACATCAGCCCTCTAAGCAGACTTTGAGCTCTTCCAGAGTAGCAATCTTCCATCGTGGGACACAGAGGCTCTTTCTTCTCCCCACCCTCTAGGCTTTGAGGCCACTAAGATGGCTCTGCATGCTACGTGGCCTGAGGTAAGACAACCGCTCAGAGCACCGGGCAGATTGTCAACTGCGGACTATGGTAAACACCTATTGCTCTAGCTGATCACCTCTATCTTGAATCCAGTTGGGCCCCCTATGGGGAACACAAGCATTGAGCTCCAAATTTCATCAGGATGGAATCAGGGAAAGGACACTCTGCATCCTGAAAGTCTTTAGGGCTTATGAAAGAAGGAGGAGATAGGACTTGGCCATTCATGCCATAGTTTTTGACACATAGCCCACCTGGAAGAAAGCCTCTCAAGCATTCAGTGTCCTGGTCTGGAGACAAAAGCAGCATCAGGTCATGTGCTAAAGGTTGTGTCTGGTGCTGATGCAAAAAAAAAAAAAAAAAACAGAGGAAGGGCGACAAAGCCAGGCAGATCTCCTGCAGCCCCTCTGTTTTGAGGCACTCTGACACCAGTGTCACTACCTGCTGCACTGCAGATCAGGCTACCACCTGTAAGATGCACCTGGGACCAGGGAGCAGGAAAGCACAACCCTATGAATGCAGAAGGGGAATGTGTACTCCCACATCCACCATGGAAAGGTAAACCAGAGTCAACCCAACAGTTCAGTGCATGAAAATGGGAGTATTGGACAGGCCGTATTTGAGACGGGAGTCTTTATCCTGATTACATAAAGGATCCCTCAGCTGTGGAGACGATATGCCTTGTCCAAGGCCACAAAGTCAGCCCAGGACCACACCAGAAACAAAACCTGCATCTCCAGAGCCTCCAGCACCAATGCCATAATGCCACATCCACAGGGACTCCATCCAAGAGCTTCATCTCTGAGCCCTGACAGGATAATCAAACATTTCCTGCTCAAAGCATAGGCCGTATTTCAGAGAATTTGTGTGGCCCAAGTCTCCACGTGGCAATTTCTGACCCAAAGAGACTGAATCTGAGCAGCAGATCCTTCCAAAAATCTTTCATATTAGTTCATGTTAGCCCCCCCAGCACTGATGTTCGGGAAAACATTAAGTGACACAGTCCAGGTCTCAGTTTCAGTAACATTAACATTAACGTTTTTCCTGTGAGTTCCAGAAAGTAGTCACAAACACAGCCAAGCCCTGTCACTGTCAGGTGCTCAATTTCTAGCTCAAGGGAAGAAGGTAAACCACACACTCCTTGGCAAAGAAGAAATTTTGAGTCAAAGTGGCAGAGGGACTGAGGCTCACAGCGAGCTCAGAGCAGGAAAACACAATTCATGATACCATGTTGCATAAGGAGATCAGTAGCTGCTACATATATAATTTATGCTGCTGAGTCAGACATGTCCCACATTTGCAGTGTTAACTATTAATGCAAATTAAAAAAAAAATGCATGAAAACAAAACACGCATATCTAGAAACAACACCAGTCACTGAGTAAACAGATCATTTGGGTAAAGCTTTGAAGTGGTCAAAATTATTAGGTCCTATTTTTCTACTGACAAGAATTCTATTTGAAATCAGCCAAAGCTTTGTTGAACTAACTAGCATAGCTGTTTTCATTTTTCAGTTGGCATGCTGGTTATGAATAAATAATGAAGGTGCCATTTATTTAAAAAAATATTCAACATCTCTCCCTTGAAAACCCCACAGGGTGAATACACAGCTCTACTTGTCTGTTTGCCTCACACTAAAAAAACTTGTAACAAAGTACAAAGATTTGAGCAGGTGACCAAAGTACATCTATTCCCTCCCTGCCCCATTTTCCCCCACCAAAGAGTTACCACACCAATAGAAATTGTCATTTATTTGTTTTCTTCAGAAGATTAAGAGTGTGCTGAAAACTTTCAATGTCAAAACCAAGCATCTTCATAGAAAGTGTGATTCTCCCCCCCAGTCAAGTCTATGCTTTCAGATTTTGTAGAATCTAGGTTTTCAATAAAAGCCCAATAAATGCTTTTGTAAGGAAAGAGTATGCATTTTCTATGGAATTTTATTTTTATTGAACAAGTGTTTGACAAGAAAAATTCTGACTATCTCTTGCAGATGAAGGGTGCTTGCCCAGTACAGTGAGTTCACAGTTGCAGCTAGACAGGTTGGTTGTGTAGAATGGCAGCCATACCCAAACTGCTTGCTTTCTTGCAAGACATTAGAAGAAACCCATCATTATGGTTTTTCATAACCAGTGGTTGATCTGAGCACTGTGTTCTCAGTATATGGTGGGAGGGGAACAGACAGGAGCAGGAGAGTACCCATACAAGGGCCTATGCAAGTAGTCTGACACATCTGCAGAATCAGATATAGGATTTTTTTCCACTCCCTGTATCAGCTGGTGCTAAAGCTTAATTTGACCATTGTATCAATACAGAAATGCAAAATCTAGAGTCTTCACGTTCAACTTCACTTTCTACCATGAGTTACCATTCAGCGTGGATGAGCACAGCAAACTACTACTTCCAAGAATTGTGCCCACATTTAAAATAGAAAAATATTTTTAAGGGAGTATGTTCTCATCTAGAGGACATTAACAACCTGACAATTAAGGTTGAGATTTCCCCCTATAAACAGAGTTTAAAACCAGCTATTTGAAGATATTCCACTGTTTAGTTCTGGAGACCAGTGTCTGGCCCTCCTACTGCAAAGTCCAGAGCAGTTTTTCAAGCTGGCTGGCTGCTTCCATGCACTACACAAGCCAGATTAGTTAGGACCACAGCATTCAGTTTCCACAAACCACAGGGTCTGCAAGAGCTTTTTGTAGGAGTCTGGTGACACTAAATAGCCGCTTGGGATGTATTCTGATCAGAAGGTAGACTGAGACTGACTGAACACAACATTCAAATACAGGCCCAGCTCTTTGTGTCAAGGGAAGATACTCACGTATTACAAAAGCAATAGCAGGTGCCATGAAAGGCCACCTAGTGAAGTCACCGGATAGAAGGACTCAAAGCTTAACTAAAGGAAGTGCTATTATTATTATTATTATCATCACAATACCAAATTAATTTGTGGCCTTGTCACATACTATGGAGAGTGCAAAAACAGGCTGGGGCACAAAATAAATCCATAAGGAACAGGCCCATCCATGGCTTCTAAAATACAACCGGTAGAAGTGAATGAGGAAAAACCCTCAGTGCATTAGTGGCAGGACATCTCCAACAGCAGAAGGATCACTAGAGTTGCCCTGTGTACAATGCACAGGGGTTGCTGTCAGAACAAGGTGGGCAGGTAGGATGCATCCTGACCCCAAACAGCAGCACTAAGAGCTTTGTGCTCCACGTTATCATATGCAGGAGCTGTTCAGGCTGTGGCTGAGGTCTTTGCATTGGAAACCATCCCTCAGCTTTTCACAACCATCATTCCTGCAGCACTTGTCCGATGAGGATCAACAATGGAGGAGGAGACAGCCGTTAGCCAGGGACACAGCAAAGCCATGCCCTGCCCATGTGCCTGTTAACTGCAGGGACAGGGAGAGATGACCAAAAGCCTTGACCCATCCTAGTTATGAGAAATGTTCATTCTTCTAACCAAACAATGTGAAGAAGATAGATGAAAGTCTCTTTTTGTGAGGGAAAGGACGAGCCATATTTCATTCCAGGATACAATACCAAACGTATCTTTACAAACTGACATCTTTGCTTCCACAGGATTTTTCTAATGGCTTTTCACTTATTTATTTTAAATTTGAGACAGATTTTGTTTAAGGTCAAAAGCACTCAGTTTACCCAGCTATTTTTAGCCATGCTGGACAGATCTGCTGAATTATTCCATGAATTATTCATAGCACCAAGAAACAGCCTGGGCATTCCTATATTTGAAGGCAATGACAGCTTCTCACATTTTTGCCATGCAACTGCAAATCCAAGCTCTAGCAAGAGTCTCATAGGTTTGTCAAGGGAGGCCAGAAATGAACCTGTCTGTTTTCCTCTGGACAACTATCTGTGCTCAAGTGTTGGAAACATAGTGAAAATCAGTAAGGCCTATTACAGTGAAGACAGAATATCCTGTTGCAGGGGTGTTTTAATTTTATTATTATTTATTGTGTCACTCTTATATGACATAAGTTTTTGTATTTGTGTTTTCCAGGCTTAAAAGCCACACCTACGAAAGCAGACAAAAGGTCCTCAGAGCAGAGAAAGGAACAGCAGGGAGGAAATTGCTGCTGATTGTTCTGGAAATATCCTTCACCCAACTTACTAATTACACACTCCGTTGATCACCTATAATTATGATCTGAAAGGAAATTCTACACCCTAGCAATTTAGCTAGTGTTTCTTTTTTAAAGTCAACCATTTCCACTCTAATGAACCTCAGTATGAAGCAGCAAAACCTGGAGGGAAAGGCTACAGACACAAAAATGAGTGCTTGCTGTCTCATTAACATTTTACTTGCTTGGCTAGGAGTCCTTTTGTTACAGGAAGCTAAGTGTTTTTATGGCCAACTCTCCTGAATCTGTAATAATATCCAATATGAATGTAAGTGATTTCTGCTTTTAAGCTACTGAGCCTCTAAGTAATCTCCACTAAAGCTAATATATCCACAGTCAGTGTGCAGCACTAGCTAAAATACAGGTAATTGCTGCGTTGGCCAGCTCCACAGCACAACTCTAAACCTGACTTTTGGCAGCTGTTAATATTTATAGCTGGATGAATCCAACCTGTCAGATATGGTCTTACTGAAAGCAAGAGTATGTCTGGAGCTAAAGTTTTCTTTGAGTTGGTAAAAAGTTAATGCCAGGCTGAGATGCCCCAACACAGAGCTGAGCGCGCAGCAACCATGGAAGAGAGTTTCCCTGCACAGGTAGAGTTAAACATACCCATGACACATAGGATTCCTGGTCTTTTCTCAAAGAAATCTACAGCCTAGATTTAACACAACCTTTAAAAGAAGAGTCTTAGGGAACCACAAGGAATACAAAGCAGTATAACTTACACTTCAGATATTTCTGAGAAATTAACATAGCAGGTATTTAAGTGAAATTTAACAGTAAATAAAACACTGTTAAGACTCCTATTGTAGTGGGATCCTTCATGAATGTAACCAGCTGAAACAGCTGCATCATGGCTTCAGAAAAAAATCATTATCTAAAACCAGGTCAAATATGAAAGTGAGAAGAAAGCTACCTCTCAGTGAATGAATTTGGGTGAGAAATGTGCTTCTCCTGAGCCCTGCTCTCACCTTCTTAGTGGGCAATTGGTTCTAAACAAGAACCAATCAGATGAGGGTGAAGAGGGTCAAAGAGAAGATGGGGCTGCCAGTTCTCTTCCACAGGCAGGAATGTGTAGCAGAAACAGTCCAGACATGCTCCTTCCAGCCACCTTCCCACTGCAGTGATGAAGGCTGTAAAGAAGGTGGATGAAGAAAAGAGATCAGCAGCAACCTCAAAAGGGAGAGGACTAGGAGGCAAAAACAAGCACAGAAGCTGAAACTATACAAGCTGGTAATTAATATTTCTAAATAGGACTGTTACCTGTTCTCTCCATCCTTCCACAGAAACCAAGGCCATTTTGGTTTTTAAAAGCTGTCTCAGACATGCATTATTTGAATTCAAAGACAAAAGCAATATGTGACACAGGCCATGTGATTCAAGAAGCCAGTAGCCTAACACAGGTGAGGCATCAGTGCTCTTCAAACATCTAAGGACCAAGGAGAGAACTCTCCTCTACCCAAGAGAGATTCCTCTCTGCCCAGAAAGCTGCTCCCAGGGAAATGTGCCTCCTGCTCAGGACTTTATTTAACCCATCTCTACAATGGATGCCTTTGGGCCATCTCCTCAAGGGACAGGGCCAACCATGCCCAGAGCTCCTAATGGGGTCAGTGCTATCCACTACAAGAACCTCTTAAAAACTTTCCTACCACCTTCAATGATATTGGAAGTCAACTTTTCCTTAGAGGATTTCATTTCTGCAAGCTGACTTACTCTAAGACACGAGAAAAACGCAGTAGAGATTATTTTCTGCTCACACTAGCATACATTAATTTATCTCATTTTCACCATTTCTTATATTGCAATACTGCTTTGAGATCTTATCTCTTCTGCTGTGTTTATACTTTGTGTTTCAAGGCTCTTCTGTTTGAGAGTGTTAAGTTTTGCGGAAAAACAGCAGAAGACTGCCTGTCATCATGGATTCTTAACATCTCAACTGAAACTTGTCTTATGAGCTTTGGGTTGAAGTGAATATCGATAGGCTACTAGCATGAAAATATTGTCACTGTGAAAACTTCTCTTAAAAAATCATTATTCAAAGAACAGAGACTAGGTGCCAGCTTGGTCCCATGTACCTTTCGTATCAATCACACAGGCTGGGCATTGGAAACATTGAGTGACCTCGTGTGCGTTAGTTCAAACAACAGCTGGGAAAATAAATAATCTCACAGAGACCAAAGAAAAGTCTAACTAGTAGCCTGGGATTGTTTCCAGCAGTGGCAAGTAGCAGAAGCTGGGAGAAAAGGTAAAAGGCTGGCATGCTTCTTTCTCAGATTGGTTCTGTTTCATCAATCTGTGGTAGGATTTGTGAGCATGGGATGCTCAGAAGGGTTGAAAGATTTGGTATGGAAAGCAAATTTAATTTTCACTGTTTGAAAATTGTGTGTCAGAGTGTAAGTTTCATTAATTATCAAATTTGCAACTTTACTTTGTTTTATAAAAACAGAAAATTAATGAAAAGCATTTTTTCAAAGATCCTTGACATAATAAGCAGCACCACATGAATAGGACCTTACACAACACTGCATGAGAATACAGTTCTGATTCACCTTTTGTCTATTGAGGGCCAGGAACCTCAATTTCAAAAGCCTGACAGCATAAAATTGGGCAGAAACCAATAAACACATCCATAGCAGTTTTGATATGAGGTTTTACCAGAGGCCAAGAACTTGTCACCCACAGCATATAATTTCAGATAGATAGATCATCTAGGAAGACTCCCAATGCTTAATTTAAAGACCTTCCATCACAGACATCCCACTACAGCATCACAAATTGTTCCAGCAGTTACATGTTCTCATAGAAACCATTGTGCCATTATTTGTTACTGATAATTGACTAACTTCAGATTTCAGTCTTTGGCCTATCTTTCAGAAAACTCTTCCTTATTTAATCTGTTGTGGGTCAAACCACAAAAAGGTTGCAAAACTTGATCCTTCCCAGAGTGAAATCCAAAACTGGGAGTAAGATCCATTAGCCTCCCTACCCAATAGGTAGGGGTAGACTCTTGTCCCAAAACAATACGAACTGCTGGTATGCAGTAGAAGGCTAGCCAGGAGGAAATATCTAGGCCAGAGGCACATCTGGATCTCTGATAGCTAGGAACTAGCCACCTCTGGCTTTTGAGGATTCATCACCCCACACACACCAGGCAAGAATCATTCCCCCAAAGGTAAAAGTCAGTGTCTTTTCTATGGAAGAGCTATGGAGGATTCAGCCTTCTTTCAAAATGTATGCAAGAGTGGTGGTGACTGCCTTTTAAATCAGCTCATTGACAGAGCACTCGCATGGGAATCTGAAAACTCAAGTTTAAATCCATCCTCAGATCAAGAACAGAGGAAGTTCACATTCACATCACCATTTTCTTTTTCAAAAAATGTGCCCAACACTGGTATATATGAGGACCTGTATTCCATTTTATTTTGTCACTCCCTAGCCCTTCAATTCTCAAATGGTTGCCTGCTGAGTGGCACAATTTCAAGAACTGGGTAAAGACTGCTACCCACCACCAGAAACCTCTCACTATAGCCTTGTAGTTATGGCACTGTCCTAGGAAATGAGGTCACAGTGAACTTCAGCCCTGCACTTCCCAGGCAGGTGCACAACCTAGTTGCCCATTACACTAACACGAATCTCCCTGCATTTAACATGGAGCCCAACGCCAGGCACTTTCATCTTTGTTATGGCTCTTGTCAATGACATCCCTGGGGCACAGACACAGGGGAGATCAGATGTTGAGGATGTTAGTCAGGCCAAGACACAGGCTAGGCGCCATTCTCCTGCCAAGAGAGACAATTCTAGTCTGCAGCTCTGTGGAGAGTTTTGAAGCCAAACAGGGAAAGTACCTGTGAAATACAGGCATCTCCAGGAACTATAGCACCTAAGAGGAGGTTTTATAAGAGTGCAGGTTTAGATGTAGAGATCTGAATTCCACATGTCCTGTATCAGGCATTTTAGTAGCTGGAGACTTTATAGGCTCCGTGATCAAGTCATTCCTTAACTTTCCTCCTGGACTACATAAACAGGCTGATTTCAGGTTTAGTCTTTCCTATGCCCCATTCTTGGAGCTGTCTTTGAAAATTTAAAATATATGGATTTACTGGGAAAAGAGAGACACACTACTGCCCCTGTAAAATACATAGCAACAAAATCCTTAGTGGACACAGTAACATCCCCTAGCGCCTTTTTTTTTTTTTTTTTTTTTCCATTAAGAGATTAGAAATGCTTCTTATGATAGGATTTTCAGGAGGCTAGAAGGGGAGATTGCATGTATTTTTTCATGACTTTTCCCTCCATTCACAGATGCCTTTTTTTTGTCAGAAACAAAGAAACTATGAAGGAATAGACATCACTTCCTCTAGAAGTGTGTGAAAGGACATATCTGGAGTTTTACAGCTAAAAACAAAATGGGAGCTCTTAAATACATCTAGTGGCAAGAAATTCATTAAGTGCATTATGTCCTCTGAAGTATTTTAGCATTAACTTCAGTAAGCTTTGCTATTTCTACCTTTTTTGTGGCATATGCAAATAAAATGTGATGATCCACAAGAGAAGCCAAGCCTACTTTTCTGCTAAGACAATCAACCTAATGAATAATTAGTGTAAGAATATTAGTAACATTAATGCTTAATGAGTTGAATCTTCTTTGCATCATATCCTCTAGTTTCCCCAGCTTGCTAAATAAAAGTTTATTTATTGTCTTAAATTAAAGGACATTTCTGAAATGAGATATAATAAAATTGCAAAGAAGGAAAAGCTAATCAAGATAATTAAAATGAAAAATTGTTAGAATAATTCACTTTCACCTGCAGTTGCAGTACAGTTGAACTAAGAGTTTCTAATTAAACAAGAAAGTATGTGAAGTGCAGTTCAGCTGATTTGCATTTATGGAACTGGAAGAAAATATTACCTTATTAAAGTGAGTTTCAGAGGAAATGTCACAGCACAGAGGTTGGCCTGACGTGACTTTCTAGTAGATTATGCAGTCATTTATAAATTTGACTGCTTCACAGAGCCAGCTCCTCTGTGGCTCTAAATCAGCATGGTCTCACTGAAGTTAATGAAGCCACATCAATTTATACCAGGTAAGCATCTGCCCACTAACCCTTTCAATGTATATATTGCTGCACAGAGCAAAATTCAGCTACATCTGCCACTGTGTACACCTGAGAAAGATACCAGTGAAAAGACAGCTTAATGCTGCTGTGCCCAGATAATAAATTTAACCAAATTCTGCTGCCTGGACAAGGGCTGTAGCACACTGTCTGCCTCCAGTGATTTATTCCCGCAGCTATATACACGAAAATGTGCTAGGTGATATTTGCTGGCCATGTTCTTGGTGAAGTCCAGCCCATGAATACCACTGCTCTCAGTGCCGTACACTTGTTAAAACTACCATATTTACCCCAATCCATGACAGCCCTGAATCTGAACTGACCTCACATGTTCACAGCTGGGAAGGAGGAGAGGGGCTTTGGTTGGCACTGCCTGGTGTGATGCACAATCCCCTTTGTGGTTGGGTCTCTATGCTTTCCTACCTGCACTCCCAGCAGTGAGGTTAAACACAACAACATGGTTGCAGTAAAAACAAGGAAACCAAGCCCTCTCTCACTGAGAGGAAGCAGCCTGTTATTACTTTAAGAACATAGAGTAGCTGATGGCTAATCCTGCATTGCCCTACTGCCTGTGTACACATTCTTGATACAATATAATTGTGAGGGTATTCAAGGTATTTCATTCTGATTAGGTTAATCTAAGACAATTCTTGGATTTTAAACTGCTGCAGCAGGCAGAAAGGATCTTCTGAGATTCAAATAACATATTTCATCTCACAGATGGAGTCAAGCAGAACTCTAACTATGGGCATCTGTGGCAACATCACAACTACATCTAGATTATAAAAATGTAATACTTGGTATTGGCAGAGTATTTACTATGTCTCTTAAAAAAAACAGGATTCCATGCAGCTATTTTATACTTATATTTTGTACAAAAGAAAATGACCTTTTCTATCATGCCTTTGCTAGGAAAGCCACAGCTGGTTTTGGGAGGCATTCTGTGGTCAAAGATTCAGCTGTCAAAGTTGTGTTACATTAGAGACAACAACGACCTGCCGGCAGAGATAACAAGACAACCCAACAGAAGAGAAGCTTCAGAAAGAGAAGACTCATTTCCAGCACTGCTTCATTCATTGCAGCTACAGGCCTAAATTAACCTTGCAAAACTGTCAGGAAAACTTATCAGGCCAAGCATAAAATTTACTCTACAACTCTCTATCATAACCATGATGACAAAAAATATTAATGACATTCAGTTCACCTGTCAAGTTGATTGCTCAGCCCAGATAAAGAGCAACAGTTTTGTGGAGCTGTTTCAGCTGACAAGCCCCAATCACAGCCATGTCATAGCACAATATCCAGCAATGTAGTCACACTAATTAAGGGGCTGTTCAGCCCGGTCTTTTCCTCAGCTGCCAGGGGCAAGCAGATAGCTAAACGGCCCAGACCAGCCTCGCTGTTAAACACAGCTGTGTCACTAGGTCAAATGACTTTTTGGCCCCATTTGATTTAAAGTGCATTAGGCTGGCTTCTTTTTATTTATGTTTTAAATCCTTTCAGTTTAATGTTAACTATGGAATTATATACGTGCTTGGAAAATCCATTTCACAAAAACTAAGTTGCCTTAATACTGAGTATGCAAGAACCTATATTTATACTGATTTTCTATGCCACATGCCACAGGAGCTCTTCTACGTGCTTCGAGCAACCTTTGTTAAGATTAAAAATAATATTCAATGCTACCAAACAGACAAATTACAAATAACCTACAGCTACTAACACAACAATGATTTATCAAAGTGAAGAAGGCAAAGAAACTCGAGGCAAGTCACTTAGAAGCCATGCCCCCCCCCCCCCCCCCCAAAAAAAAAAAAAGAAAGGAGGTGGTGGTGCAGGTACTCCTCCTTTTACTTTTTTCTGGCCAGTTGTGTCACTGCCATTCAGCAGCACTGCCAGAGCACGGAGAGAAGAGGTAGAGAAACAAAAACAAGGGAGAAAAGGAGGACAAGGAAGAGACAGTAGCAGGCTTCTCGCCTGGGCTGGGAACACCCCTTTTGCTGAGTATTTTCTTTAGTCTCTCATGGTGTTATACAGGTTGCAGCTGACACGGGCCAGTGTACCAGCACAAAGAAACTGTTAGAGAAGATCAGTGCAGGACATTTTTGGAGTCCTGTATCAGATGTCGGTGGTGAGGTGCTGGCGGTGGGGGCTACAGGGGCCTCTGTGAGGAGAGGCCAGGGCTGCCCTGTGCCGGACACGGCTGGTTCCAGCCGGCTGCAATGGCCGCTCTGCAGGGCACGGCTGAGCCCCTCGGCCACGATGGTGGTGCCTCTGAGAAAGGGTGTTTTAAAAAGGGGCAAAACCCTGCCTGGCAGAAGGCGGGGGTGGGGTGAGAGAAACAGCCCTGAGAGCCTGGAGGAGGTGCTCCAGGCCTGGAGCTTGCTGATGACTTGTCAGCCATCCAACACAGGCTTGAATATACTGGGGATGCCAGGGGCATTCCACAGAAGAAGTCTCCAGACACTGCAATGGGTGCCTGAAGATGAAGGTCACACAAAAGATTTGTGGTCTGGTAGGTTTTCACAGGTGGCCATTAAATCTGTGATGCCAGTACTTTGACAGCCTCTTTACATTCATCTGCAGTATCTATCAAAGCCACATGGAATGACTGATACTACCATCTCGGGGGAAAAAACAAACAAACAAACAAAAAAACCCCACCACACCACCAAAAAACCCAAACTTCCCAAAGCTCCCAGTACTTGAGGTACTCAAACTTCTTGGTACTCTTGAAAAACAGACACCATCTCAAAACTATTTGAAACCTAGAAAGCACACTGGAAGTTGCTATTACTGTAAACGCATATGTGTACACTGAAATGAAATTGGACCGACAGGAAGATGTTGAAGGAAGAGGTTGCCTACAAAGGAAAAGAAGAGGAAAAATAAGGAAATCCTGTATACAGAGAAACAAGTACAGCTAGCAAAAGGATGCCATGCTTTCCCCGAGATTGAGGCCACCCATTTAAAAAACAACGCATTGTCCTTCTCTAGTCTCAAATGAGATGTTAGAAGAAAAGACCTCGAGGCCCTTTCTAGCATCGTTCTCTATGAAGCAAAGAGCCATTCTCTAAAAATCCACATTATTTGGGAGCTCTACATGAGCTCTACATGTTCAGTCTGTAGAGCTGTTGGGAGGGTTAGTAGGCTTGCTTTGGACACAAGTTGATTGTGTGTGACCTTGAAAAGTAGGAAGACACACAGAGAAAAATTGGCTAACTTCAGCCTGTACTGTTTCACCATACAACCTGCCAGAGTTAACCTCCCTCCACCCTTTTCTTGTAATTCGCATGTTATAGCCAGACTTGCAAGTTTGTCCCATGCCTTCCCTTTATTATTTTTGGACACACAGGAGGAACCAGGCATTGCTTCAAGAAGTTTTAGCATCTTTCTAGATCTGTAAGCCTGCGAACTCTGCAGCGTAAGGAAACTTCCATGAGCTAGACCACTAAAGGGTACAAGACCTCCGCCTGATGACAGCAAAAAAGTTAGTGCTGAAGCCACCATTAACACATGTATTAAGTGACAAATTCACAGAACCTTTAATTCAATAACCTTTTCTTTTTTTTTGTCTGGATGATACACACACTTCCAATTTGAAGATACTGGTATTCAAAGTTATTTAACAAGTTGTTTATGTGAGCGTATTCCAACCTGCTAGGCATTTCTGCTACTGCATTTGCAATGAGATTTTCATGGTGAGCAAGAGGTCACATACTGATTCAATTTCCTGATCACAGCACTCAAGCCAACACAATCAGTGTATTATGGCTACTTCAGTATAATCCCACTTTTGCCTGGACAGTTATGATCCATGGACATTCCTAAGGATGAAATTCACCAGGGAGAAGGAGATACCAAATCCATGGAGAGGGAAGTTTTAAACAGTACTTTTTCCACCCAGTAAGTGGTCACAAATACTAGACTTTGCAGAATTTCCTATTAGCGTTGATAGATTTGATATATAGGAAGAATGCCTTTCATAAAATAGTTGGATATGAAAACCTTAAAGCCACAAGTCAGAACTTCACAGATGACCACATCAAATGAAGAGGATTTAGCAGTATGAGTGGGATTTAATGCTGAGACTTGGAGCAGAACAAAGAACAGATAGTCTCAAAGAGCTAATCAGAACAGAAAGAGGGATTCAGAATCTCCTCCGCAAATCTAGCCTTTGGTAACAGAGGCACCAGTTAAGAGAAAAAAAGGACCTTTAACACTTTCATGTTCATAACTAGTGCAAATACACACACGAATATAATGTATAACTTACTCCAACCACTTCCAGAATCCCTTTTGTAATTTGATTTTGCTGTTCCATTTCAGCTATGACCTAGCATTCTCCTAGGTCCACGGACATTCTTTTATCCATTCATCTCCTTACATCCACTCACTGTGGTCTCCTCAAATTACTTTTTAAAAAAATTCTTTCGGGTTATCTTCCTAGCTTTGTCATCTGTTATGGGTTTGTGTGGCATGGGGGTTTGTTTTGGTAGCGGGGGAGCGGGCCGCAGGGGTGGCTCCTGTGAGAAGCTGCTAGAAGCTTCCCCAGCTCCAAGTCAGACCTGCTGCTGGCCCAGGCCGAGCCCATCAGGGACGGTGGTAGCGCCTCTGGGAGAACAGATTTAAGAAGGGGAATGTTATAAGTGGTGATGACAAATTATACGCCAGCCCGTGGACAATCCAATCAAAATTTATTGAAGCAAGCGGCAAACAGGCAAAACAGCGCTGGGCGGCCGGGGAGTCTCTGCTCTACCAACGGCGTGCGCCCAACCCCTTTAGAGTCCCCTTTTTATAGTCCGTGGTTGCCAGGTTAAAGCCCAGAGTCCCGGCCCACGTGGCCTTGTCTAGTGTCTTCTGCGATTGCGCGCCTGGTTGCTAGGGGGTCGTGGGATGGAGGCTGTAGTCTTCTCCGGTGTTTCTTGTCATCTAGAGCATGCGTACTCTAAAATACTTCCTTATTAGGCATTGAAAGCCGATATATGCCGTTCACTTAGCAGGACCTTACGGTTACAAAGTTTCCAACTGCACCTGTTTGCAAGAGCTAACACTGCCTTGCAAAAGCGAACATACTGTGCAAGGCTTACAAAACCGGTTTGATTAACAAATACATAAGATGAATTAATACATAAGATGAATTTATCACAGGGAACAGGCAGTGAGTGGGGGGGGGATTGGAATGTGAGAGGAACACCAATGCAGATACCGAGGTCAGTGAAGGAGAGGGAGGACAGAGAAGGTTGATGCCCCTCCCAGCCCATGGAGGGGAGCGGGGGAGCAGAAGCCCACCTGCAGCCCGTGGAGGAGCCCACGCCGGAGCAGGGGGATGCCCCCCAAGATGGCCGTGACTCCATGGGAAAGCCCGCGCTGGAGCAGTCTGTGACTGAAGGTCGGCTCGCGGAAAGGACCCACGCCAGGGAAGTCTGTGAGGAACCGCAGCCCGCGGAAAGGACTCACGTTGGAGATGTTCCTGAAGGACTGTCTCCCGCGGGAGGGACCCCACGCCGGAGCAGGGGACGAGTGAGGAGTCCTCCCCCTGCGGAGGAAGGAGCGGCAGAGACAAGGTGTGGCGAGCTGACCCCAACCCCCGTCCCCTGTTCCCCTGCGCCGCCGCGGGGAGGAGGTGGAGAGAACCGGGAGTGGGGTTGAGGCGGGAAGGAGGGAGGGCTGGGGGGAAGGTGTTCTAAGGTTGGGTTTTACTTCCTAATATCCTTGTTCTGTTTCGACTTGTAGTAAATTAAATTGATTTTGTTTCTTCCCCAAGCTGAGCCTGTCTTTTGCCCGTGACCATAAGCAGCGAGTGATCCCTCCCAGTCCTTGTCTCGACCCACGAGCGTTTCTTTGTATTTTCTCCTCGTCCCACTGGAGCCGGGGCGGGGGGAGGAGTGAGCGAGCGGCTGCGCGGTGCTTTGTTACCGGCTGGGCTGAAACTACGGCACTACCTCACCATTGCAATTTTTTGCCCTGCAGTTGCGTCTATCACTGCTGTAGCAACTGGACAGCCAAACTGATACAGGCAAGATGTAGTTTTTCTTTCTTCCCTCTCCAGGAATAGTTCAGTTTCCTCACCTGATTCACAGTGCTATCAGCAGAGTTGAGTGGGCAGGGAACTGCCATGCAAAGGTTTGGACTTTGCAATTGCCAACATTACATTGCACCCTGAGTTTTGCTCTCTCTCCCCCACCCTTATCTTCCAGGGTCAGCCACCCTTACCCACATGCAAGACATCACTGCAGGTTCTCCTGTTTCTTTTAGTAGTAATAGAGTACAAAGCTTTTTAAATAAAGGCAGAAAATGTCTAACCCTCTAGCTACCTCCACAATCCATCTGGCCAAATCAGTGCAGCGTTACTCCAGGCAAGGCTTTTAAAACCAGATTTTGATAATGTGTTTGTATCTAGACATCCCATTATCATGGTATTTTTTTAACCACCTCCCTCTTTTATATGCACATCTCTTTCTGACAGGAAGCTATTTCTGATAACACACCCTGGAAGTTCTCTTAATAGCATTTCCCTTGTGTATGTAATTAATTCACCCTCCTTGCTTTCTCATTCCTTGTATTTGTAGATTTACCAAAAAAAAAAAAAAAAAATCAGATCTATCTCTTTGTCCTGCTGAAACTGAACCTGAACAGACAATGCTCAAAAAAGAGCAGAGATACCACCCCGTCAACAAAACTTTTCCCTGACAGGTACATATAAGAGTTCGTTCAAAGGAGTCATACTAAAACTTCAGACACTGCAAGTAGAGTGAGGTATTTCCTATCTGAAGTCAAACTTTACCTTCATTGCTATTGTGCTTGGAAGACAGGACAGAAAAAGAAAAAAAGTCGAGAGGGCACATAATGCTGAACAACTGAAAAGGCATAGGAATGAGAATAAACATCTGATGTCCCTGGAAAAAGGAAATTCAGTGTAGTCCATGCACATTTGGATACATTTCCTGAGAAACCAAAGCAGAATCTGGCTGGGAGAAGAAAAAAACAAGAGCACAACTAAGTGCAGTTATTTAAGTGCTGCAGTGTTCTATTGATTTATGTAGTCCTGACACTGAGTAATTCACTGCAGATTTCCTTAATCTTGCATTTAGGATTAAACTATGTAATAATCATTTCCAGTACAAATTCAGAATTTCACTAAATCTGTTCTAGTATACAGTTTGCTTGATGTTTTCAGAGAATTTAAAAACAACAACATGAGCTCAAAGCTGTGAATATAACCCCTGTTTTAACATGATAGTATTTCAGTAGTAATACTGGTTTAGAGATTGCTGTAATATGTTGTGATAATCATATATCATAGAAGCACACAAAAGGCCAAGAGGATATGTTTATAACTCCTCCCTCTTCCACTTTCTCCATTTCACAGCAGGCTACACAGGAATGCAATGTAAGTTTTAAAGAATCATGCTGCTATGTGAAGCAGTGTAATTTTCTCTCCTGAAAACCAGTAGAAGTGCAGCTAGGATAAGTAGATATGATCAAATGGTTGGAGCAGTATGCCTTGTCAGGTGATGACAGATGTTTTCATCTTGCACTGACATAGAGCTTAGGCATAGAGCACCAGGTTTCTGTTGCACTAGAACAAATAACTTCTTAAAACTGTTCACTTCACTTTGCACCTCCTTCAGCCTTTCAAGGGTTTCTTTGAAAGGAGAGCAATTCTCACTGAACACTAGGTGATGGGAAGATATATCACAAAGGGAGTAACACGTTCAAAGCCAAACATCTACGCACTACAGTGTGTATTCCAGATGCATCAGCTCATTTCCTGAGGTCATTATAATTCTGCTGAAAATCTTCACCAATCATTTAAATCATACAATCCCTTAAAAAAAAAAAATTCCTGTAACATATCCAGAAACAAACCAACAGGCACCAGGGCAAGGAAACAAGAAAATTCTACTACTGGGAAAAGGAGAGAGAGTCATTATAATCAGTTCATAAAATCAATAAAACTATAATGTCTTCTGTAAAACTATATGGTCTCTTTTGTCAGGTGGCTGGACATAGGATGAGAGGAAATGGCCTTAATATTACAAAAAATTTCTTTACTGAGAGGGTTGTCAGACATTGGAACAGGCTGCCCAGGGAAGTGCTTGAGTCACCATCCCTGGAGGTATTCAAAAAGTGCATAGACAAGGCACTTCAGAACATGGTTTAGTGGGCATGGTTGATAGTTGGACTTGATGATCTTGAAGGTCTTTTCCAACCTAAATGATTCTGTGATTCTATAGGTTGTTGGTTGAAAGCACCAGGAAGCGAATAAGTAAACAAATACTTGAACAAAGGGAAGAGAAAGTGAGCCATCTTGAAAAAGAAGTATGGAGTTCAGAAGGTTGCTGCGCTGATTAGCCAGGGGTGCTAAATATTCAGTTAGTTTAGGGTTGGCTTCTGGGAAGTGTCAGACAGATGGTGGCTGAAAAGGGAAGTCTTACTTAACAGGTTAATTATTTCTTCAGAATCCCAAGTGAGAAAGTTAGGATGCTGTCACAGCTGAGAATAACTACTGTTAACTATTGTCATAGAACATTGAGATGTCATAGAATATTTAGAATTTTTGTGTCTGCTTTTTTTTTTTATAAATTTCTTTCATAACTTTGTTTCCAGCTCTGTACTCAGGAGTACGTTAGCTTTAATAAGAAGAACTTGCAGTGTTCTCAAGAACTACAGGAATTTAGGTGAAGCTGCCTGATACTTTCTCAGAGATAAGGAGTCTAGTAGAAATAGCATGTGGGTGCATTACTCCTGCAAGTTCAGGTGAGTTTGAAAGTGTCAGGAACGAGGACATGCGAGGACATGCATCTTGATAAGCTGCAAATTTGCAGGGAAGTTTGATACTGCAAATGCCAAGTTCTGAGGAAAAGCCCCTTGCAGACCCCAGGTAGGAGGGAACAGGCAGCTAAGATGCAGTTCACAACTTATCTCCCAGATCTCTGCCCCAGTTGCTTTGGTTGTGGAAAGAAACCTACCACTTTGAGTTATACTACAAGCATCTAGAATAAAAGATCACCTGTCCTAAAATCAAACCTTATTACTAGTACACAGTCTAGGATCACAGGTAGGGATGCACTTATGGAAGCTTGACAGCTGAGGTAGTGATTTACCTGGTTCACCTTTTTAATTAAAAATTCTGTCAAATTGAGCAAGAGCATTTACAGTCACCTAAGGAAACCCCTTCTACATTGGCTGATACTCCATGTGACAGCAGACCTTACCTAAAATTAATACAAGGCCTGCATGACCTCATAACCTAGTAAATTCTGTTGACTTCATCTCCCTTGCCCAAATTACCTTAATAATTCTGCAGTCTAATACCTACTGAGGTGGTGTTATCAACTGAAATTGCAAGGAAACATAATTAGCCAGGCTTTTCATGGCAGTGTTTTATTGCCTTTACAGATAGTGTTTCATTCTATTTATGACTACCAACACAACAAATCTTATGGGACTGCCCTATTTTGGTAGTTGTGCGAACACATTGATTTCCTACTAGCAATATTGCTCAAATTATATAGTTCTGAAGGACACTAAACAACAACAAAACAATTCAAGACAGTTATTACAGCAGCAGTGTAATTTATTTACTATTCTCCCTAACCCCCAGTAAAAATAACACATTCTTTTTGTTACAGACCAGTATGACTGCAGATTTTAACTGATTTTATATGCCCATAGATTAATTCTGTTTCTTCATACCAATGTAAATTCAGAATAAAGGCATTTTGTTATAAATAAAGACCATGAACAGAATGTGGTTCACAGTATTAAGATGGGTCATACATGATAAAAGGTGCCAGATAACTGATGTTTAAATTAAGTTCCAGTTTACTGAACAAGCAAAAAGCTGTTGGCGTATTCCATGATGTCCTGGGTTCAGCTGGGATAGAGTTAATTTTTACAGGAACCTGGGAGGTGGGGGGGCATAGCCGGGGCAGCTGACCTGAACTAGCCAAGGAGCTATTCCATACCATGTGACATCATGCTCAGTATATACATGGGGAGTGGGCCGGGGGGAGGTCTCTCCTGCTCTCGACTTTCGGTGGGGGAAGTGGCGGAGCGTCGGGTCCCGGGTGGTGAGCAGTTGCACTGTGCATCACTCTTTTCTGTATACTCTTTCATTAGTACCGTCGTTGTTGTTGTAACTTTTTTTGCGTTGTCCCAGTAAACTGCCCTTATCCCAACCCTCGAGGTTCCAGGTTTTTTTTCTTTTCTCTCCTCCGTCTCCCCCGTATCCCACCGGAGGGGGCGGGAGGAGTGAGCGAGCGGCTGCGTGGTCCTTTGTTACCGGCTGGGCTGAAACCACGACAGTCCTTTTTGGCGCCCAACGTGGGGCACGAACCCACGAGATAACGACAGATCTGGCCAGAGCGTGTTGAAACAAATTTGTCATACGCATTCCTTATATTAGATAAATAGATGTTAGTCACAATGTTGATTAATTTGTTTACATGGTGGCGTTTTGTAGGTCCTTATATGCTCTATGTATTGCCTGTAGTTACGTTTCTCACCTCTGGGAGAGTGATTGGGATTATCATTTTGCTGTACTGGGCAATGTCGACTTGTGAAATGATTACATCACTGGTCATGAGGTTAAGCTGGTATCTGTATGAGGCAGTGATATCATTTCCATACTTTGGGCACCTTCTATCGGATTTTATTGGTAATTACAGCCAATCCATGGGGGAGTTAGGGGGGGATACTTCCCCCCGTCCGTTCGCCTCCCTTTTCCCCTTCCGACTAATTACAACAGCTTTTGAGAACTTTGAATATCCTTGGGATGCACAAGCCACTGTGCTGTTAGTGCTATGCCTCCTGAATATGTTTCAGGTCTTGTTTAGGGCTACAAAAAGGCTCTTTAAGAGTACCACCCAGAGATCTGCCCCAAAGCTGGATATTCATGGGTGGCACGGCATGTGGGAGGATATGGGCAGGTATCTAGAGAACTTCTCACCCCCAGTGGCTTGGAAGTTCACTCCCGAACAACTACAGAACCCTCATGAAGTGGTAGAATATTTGAAAGAAAAATGCTGTGGCTATTCCAAAGACGTACAACTCGCTGCACTGTGCTGGGCCCTGGCCAGTATCTACCAAACACTGCTTGATATTAGGCAGCACCCTCAGGGAGAAAAGGGGGAAAAGATGGAAAACAGGGCAGCAGGCACGGTGGCTACCCCTGCCCCGGCAACAGGCACCGTGGCTACCCCAACCCCGGCAGCAGGCACCGTGGCTACCCCAACCCCGGCAACAGGCACCGTGGCTACCCCTACCCCGGCAACAGGCAGCGCGGCTACCCCAACCGCAGTGACGGATACTGCAGCTAAACCAGAGAACCAACCTGTGCCAGTATCAGTCGCCCCTGTAAAGAAAAAGAAACACACAAAGAAATCAGTTCGCTCAGTGAGAGATGAAGATGAACCAGGGTCATCACGAGAACAGGAGGAAGAGGCAGAACCTGAAATAATCACCCGATCTCTATCCCTGAGTGAGTTGCGTGACATGCGAAAAGATTTTAGCCGCCACCCAGGTGAGCACATTGTTACCTGGCTGCTCCGATGCTGGGATAATGGGGCTAGTAGTGTGGAATTAGAGGGTAAGGAAGCCAAGCAGTTGGGATCTCTGTCTAGGGAAGGGGGCATCGACAAGGCGATTGGGAGAAAAACACAAGTCCTCAGCCTCTGGAGGCGACTTCTGTTAGGTGTAAAGGAAAGATACCCCTTCAAGGATGAAGTTACATGTCACCAAGGCAAGTGGACCACCATGGAGAGAGGTATCCAGTACCTGAGGGA
The DNA here is from genome assembly GCF_900496995.4 of Aquila chrysaetos chrysaetos. Classification (NCBI taxonomy): domain Eukaryota; kingdom Metazoa; phylum Chordata; class Aves; order Accipitriformes; family Accipitridae; genus Aquila; species Aquila chrysaetos. The sequence continues at coordinate 20,969,555 of NC_044006.1, forward strand.
ATTAGCCGTGCTGGAGGTGATTTATAATGATCCAGAAAATGCGCAGTCACCCATAGACCCAGATGATGTCCAATGCACACAACCCATGTGGCGGAAGTTTCTACGAAGTGCACCACCAACCTATGCCAACTCATTGGCAGTAATGTCCTGGAAAGAAGGCCATGGACAAACGGTGGATGAATTGGCTGTCCAACTCCGGCAATACGAAGGAAGTCTCTCTTCCTCCCTACGGGCCTGTGTCTCGGCTGTAGAGGAATTGTCCCGAGAGTTCCAGCAATTCAAAGTGGATATGTCTTCCTCCCCACCTGTACAGGCCCGCATCGCAGCTATTGGGAGTAAGCATTCCTCTGCCCAAGAGAGAGGAGAGAGAAAGTACACACGACGGGCTAACCTGTGGTTTTACCTGCGTGACCATGGAGAGGACATGAGGAAGTGGGATGGAAAACCTACCTCAGTCCTGGATGCACGGGTACGGGAGTTGCGAGAAAAAGCAACCAGGAAAGAGGATTCTTCTTGGAAAACTGCTGCTCCAGTTTCCTGTGAGGAGTCCCCCAGATGCAGTAGATGGGCTGATCACATTTCTGATCCTCTTGAAGGGACTTCTGATTCACGGGTGCGAAAAGTGAGTAACGAATATTCTAACCAGGATTAGAGGGGCCCTGCCTCCAGCCAGGTGGAGGAGAGGGACAACCGAGTCTACTGGACAGTGTGGATTCGATGGCCTGGCACATCAGACCCACAGGAATATAAGGCTCTAGTAGACACTGGTGCACAATGCACCCTAATGCCATCAAGTTATAAAGGGGCAGAACCCATCTGTATCTCTGGTGTGACAGGGGGATCCCAAGAGCTAACCGTATTGGAAGCTGAAATGAGTCTAACCGGGAATGACTGGCATAAACACCCCATTGCAACTGGCCCAGAGGCCCCATGCATCCTTGGTATAGATTATCTCAGGAGGGGATATTTCAAGGACCCAAAAGGGTACCGTTGGGCTTTTGGTATAGCTGCATTGGAGACGGAGGAGATTGAACAGCTGTCTACCCTGCCTGGTCTCTCTCAAGACCCTTCGGTTGTGGGGTTGCTGAAGGTTGAAGAACAACAGGTGCCAATTGCTACCACGACGGTGCACCGGCGGCAATATCGCACCAACCGAGATTCCCTGATCCCCATCCATAAGCTGATTTGCCAATTGGAGAGTCAAGGAGTGATCAGCAAGACTCACTCACCCTTTAATAGTCCCATATGGCCCGTGCGGAAATCTAACGGGGAATGGAGACTAACAGTAGACTATCGTGGGCTGAATGAGGTCACGCCACCGCTGAGCGCTGCTGTGCCAGATATGTTAGAGCTTCAATATGAACTGGAATCAAAGGCAGCTAAGTGGTATGCCACAATTGACATTGCTAATGCATTTTTTTCCATCCCTTTGGCAGCGGAGTGCAGGCCACAGTTTGCCTTTACTTGGAGGGGTGTCCAGTACACCTGGAATCGACTGCCCCAGGGGTGGAAACACAGCCCCACTATTTGCCATGGACTGATCCAGGCTGCACTGGAAAAAGGTGAAGCTCCAGAGCACCTGCAATACATTGATGACATCATCGTATGGGGCAACACGGCAGAAGAAGTTTTTGAGAAAGGGAAGAAAATAATCCAAATCCTTTTGATGGCTGGTTTTGCCATAAAAGAAAGTAAGGTCAAGGGACCTGCACAGGAGATCCAGTTCTTAGGAGTAAAATGGCAAGACGGGCGTCGTCAGATCCCTATGGATGTGATCAACAAAATAGCAGCTATGTCCCCACCAACTAATAAAAAGGAAACACAAGCTTTCTTAGGTGTTGTGGGCTTTTGGAGAATGCATATTCCAAATTACAGTCAAATTGTAAGTCCTCTCTACCAAGTTACCCGGAAGAAGAATGATTTTAAATGGGGGCCTGAGCAACGACAAGCTTTTGAACAAATTAAGAGGGAGATTGTTCATGCAGTAGCTCTTGGGCCAGTCCGGGCAGGACAAGATGTTATAAATGTGCTCTACACTGCAGCTGGGGAGAATGGCCCTACCTGGAGCCTCTGGCAGAAAGCACCTGGGGAGACCCGAGGTCGACCCCTGGGGTTTTGGAGTCGGGGATACAGAGGATCCGAGGCTCGCTATACTCCAACTGAAAAAGAGATATTGGCAGCATATGAAGGAGTTCGAGCCGCCTCAGAAGTGGTTGGTACTGAAACACAGCTCCTCTTAGCACCCCTACTGCCAGTGCTGGGCTGGATGTTCAAAGGGAAGGTCTCCTCTACACATCATGCAACTGATGCCACGTGGAGTAAGTGGGCCGCACTGATCACACAACGGGCTCGCATAGGAAACCCCAGTCGCCCAGGAATTGTGGAAGTGATCATGGACTGGCCAGAAGGCAAAAATTTTGGAATGTCGCCAGAGGAGGAGGTGACACGGGCTGAAGAGGCCCCGCTGTATAATAAACTGCCAGAAAATGAGAGGCAATATGCTCTGTTCACTGATGGGTCCTGTCGCATTGTGGGAAAACATCGGAGGTGGAAGGCTGCTGTATGGAGCCCTACACGACTAGTCGCAGAAACTGCTGAAGGAGAAGGTGAATCGAGTCAGTTTGCAGAGGTGAAAGCCATCCAGCTAGCGTTAGACATTGCTGAAAGAGAAAAGTGGCCAGTGCTCTATCTCTATACCGACTCATGGATGGTGGCAAATGCCCTATGGGGGTGGCTACAGCAATGGAAGAAGAGCAATTGGCAGCGCAGAGGTAAACTCATCTGGGCTGCCGCACTGTGGCAAGATATTGCTGTTCGGATAGAGAAGCTAGTGGTAAAAGTACGCCACGTAGATGCTCATGTACCCAAGAGTCGGGCCACTGAAGAACATCAAAACAACCAGCAGGCAGATCAGGCCGCCAAGATTGAAGTGTCTCAGGTGGACCTGGACTGGCAACGTAGGGGTGAGCTATTTATGGCTCAGTGGGCCCATGATACCTCGGGCCATCAGGGAAGAGATGCAACATATAGATGGGCTCGCGATCGAGGGGTGGACTTAACCATGGACACTATCGCACAGGTTATCCATGAATGTGAAACATGTGCTGCAATTAAGCAAGCCAAGCGACTGAAACCCCTGTCGTATGGAGGGCGATGGCTGAAATATAAACAGTGGGAGGCCTGGCAGATTGACTATATCACACTCCCACGAACCCGCCAAGGCAAGTGCCATGTGCTTACAATGGTGGAAGCAACCACTGGATGGCTGGAAACATATCCTGTGTCCCACGCCACTGCCCAGAACACTATCCTGGGCCTTGAAGAGAAAGTCTTATGGCAACACGGTACCCCAGAAAGAATCGAGTCAGACAACGGGACTCACTTCCGAAACAACCTCATAGACACCTGGGCCAAAGAACATGGCATTGAGTGGGTATATCACATCCCTTATCACGCACCAGCCTCCGGAAAAATCGAACGATACAATGGACTGCTGAAAACTACATTGAGAGCAATGGGGGGTGGAACTTTCAAACATTGGGATACACATTTAACAAAAGCCACCTGGTTAGTTAATACTAGAGGATCCACCAATCGGGCGGGCCCCGCCCAACCAAGACTTCCACATACTGTAGAAGGGGATAAAGTTCCTGTAGTGCACATGAGGAGTATGTTAGGAAAGACAGTCTGGGTTAGTCCTCCCTCACGCAGAGACAAACCCATCCAAGGGGTGGTTTTTGCTCAGGGACCTGGGTACACCTGGTGGGTGATGCAGAAGGATGGGGAAGTTCGATGTGTACCTCAGGGAGATTTGATTTTGGGAGAGAATAGCCAGTGAACTAGGCTGTATGATATTTAACTGCTAAATAACCTGCCAATGTATGTCATTGTATCTATAGTGTCTATATGCCATATCAAGGGTATTACTGTAAGAATTACCCAAATGACTGAAGAATGGACTTTGAAACTGAGCCAAGAACAACAGTGATAGAACTTGAACTGGCACCCAGCAATTTCCTCAAGATCAACCTCTTCGACCTGCAGACCAAGGGTGTGGGTTGCATCAAATGTACCAGCCAGAAGTTCCAGAGACAGCATACAACAACCCAACACCTCACACCATCTCTCTTATCCTGAAGAAGTGTTACAACAGATGGAGCCTCAAAGTCATGGACTAAATAAAATTGATGGACACATTGGAGGGATAACCCATTGACTAAGGGAATACTATTTGTATGTGTGTCTGGGGGGGGGGGGGGGGGGGGTGTCCATATACATATATATCTATATATAAGACAAGGAAAGTGGTAGCGGTTGATTGGAAAATGTAAGATCTGGGCATGATGTAAATGGTATAGAATAAGGGGTGGATAATGTCCTGGGTTCAGCTGGGATAGAGTTAATTTTTACAGGAACCTGGGAGGTGGGGGGGCATAGCCGGGGCAGCTGACCTGAACTAGCCAAGGAGCTATTCCATACCATGTGACATCATGCTCAGTATATACATGGGGAGTGGGCCGGGGGGAGGGCTCTCTCCTGCTCTCGACTTTCGGTGGGGGAAGTGGCGGAGCGTCGGGTCCCGGGTGGTGAGCAGTTGCACTGTGCATCACTCTTTTCTGTATACTCTTTCATTAGTACCGTCGTTGTTGTTGTAACTTTTTTTTGCGTTGTCCCAGTAAACTGCCCTTATCCCAACCCTCGAGGTTCCAGTTTTTTTTCTTTTCTCTCCTCCATCTCCCCCCTATCCCACCGGAGGGGGCGGGAGGAGTGAGCGAGCGGCTGCGTGGTCCTTTGTTACCGGCTGGGCTGAAACCACGACACATGATAAACAGCAAGTGAAAGTACAGGACATCTAAATTGAAAAATAAGGTCAAGCTTGAGGTGAAAGAACTTGGTTAATTCTGTTTTTTAAATATCTAGATTATTCCCTAAGATGTTTCAATTGGATAATTCAGTTGGCTTCATAGTGCCTAAAACACATACCCTTGCACACCAGCTCTAGTATAAGTCTCCAAATATATCTAGTGAATGATTCCAAAAACCATTTCTGAGAATGAGTGCATTTCTTCATCACTGAGTTGATGGAAATACATTGGGGGAGTCTGGACAGCATCTTAAATGTTTCATAATCTGTATTTTTTCCCAAAGAAAAAGTTCCTATGCAGTCACTCAGGGACTTAAAAATGTACCAGCAAATGAGCCATATAAATCAAGGAAAGTTTAAGATCTAAAACCATAGAAATAAAATACAGTTCAACTCATAAGAAGTGGCAGGACATCTTTCAAGTACCATACATTGTGTCTCAATTGTACTGAAGGATGATAACACATAATGGTGCAGAAATAACATAATTCATTAGCATCAATAGACAGTAGTAAGTAATAAAATTATTCAGAGCTGCAGTGTCATTAATCTATGCCAAGTGACATAAATGAAACCTAACATCTGAAGACAACATTGCAGGAAAAAATCTAAATGGAGAACATGTCAAAGAATCTGAGCTGCATGCAAAGCACATTGTTGTTAGTCTCTTCAACCAAGTAGTACTGTCATTTTAATCATGGCATAACATGGGTTTGTAGAGTCAATCTTATGCAAGGCAGGCTATAATCCCACTGTAGCTGCAGCTTAACCTCCTTCCACTTGAATTCCCCAAGAGGCAGGAAGGCACAAGCATGGCCAGATGAGCAGAGAGCAGAAGGCCACATTTCTCAGATACACTGACGCAATATTTGGAGCTGCAGTGGGTCCTGGGCAAAATGCTGCTTAGGGCATGTCTGCTGGTGATCAGCATGGGACAAGGCATAGATTTTGTCATAGAAAAGTAGGACCCTACAGAAATAGGGGCGGGTGTAAACAGGAAACATCAAAACAAGCTGGAAACTGGGAGGTGGCAAGCTGAGGTGGGTCCATAGCAATTTGCCACGTGAAAGAGAGCAGGGGAACAAAGGTGACAGAAAAACAGCGCAGAAAGCAAAAAACACGGTAAGATTCAGTTTAAGGGACCCAGAGAGGGAAAAGAGCAACCAGAACCTTTGTTCTAATTGTATAGTGTTGGGACCTAAAAGGGTGAAAGAGCTTTTATTTCAACATATTGAAAACTAATCTCCTGGCAGCAGAAGAGATTAGCAACACAAAAGATAAATGTTACACTGCCATTAGACTTTCAGAACTCATTGCACACATTCCTGCTGTCATATTTCAGCATCCCATTAGAAATCACTGGTATTAAAGGCCATTTCAAAGCGGGACCTTCCTGAAAGTGTTTTAAAGCAGTACTGATCTTTCATGATGACAGGGGAAAAACCTCAATTCACTCATGAGACTGCTCCTGCTTCAGCTTCTAAATTAATCTGGGACCAAATGCCCAGACAGACACACAGTGCTAATGACAGAAGCCTTTTGCTTGTAAGAAACAGCATTTTTTTTCTAATTAAAAAAAGAAACCCAGCACATGATATAAGGGAGAGGCTGATTACCTAAGAGACTGGTTCAACAGCTGGAGTTGTTGTAGCAGCCATGGGATTCCCAGAAATGATGCTGCAAAGAACACCAGTTCAGCATTGATTACTGTATACAGAAACACTGGATCCTACCATCCATCCCAGAAATAGGAGCCTGGTTTCTTAGTCGAGATAAAGATGATCATCATTCCTATTTTTAGTAAAAGGTGAAATGCTGAACCCTTGCTCTTTGGCTATCTTTAAAGAGAGGATTTTGCTTTAGTAGGAGAGAAAAGGTGATTAGAGACTTCCTGCCTCTTGACTATCTATGAACTCAAAAGCGATGGTACAAAATCTGGATGTTATAGGCTTTTCTTCAGTGTTTTAAAAATATTATACACCACCATTGGTATGAAAATTAGAAGAGAGCTTTGCTCTGACACAGAGTATGATCCAGTGGGTTGAAGAGTCAGACTGTTTTGGTCTTCTGGGCCTGACCATCCAAAGCTCCTGACCCTTAAGTGACTGTAGATCTGCGTTTTGATGGTGTTTAGCCCATAGCAGATGCAACATAAGGAGGCATAGTAAGGAAGCCTCTATGCCTATGAAGAGTGCATAAAGCCACATCTGAACCTCAGTGTGCTTCCACAGAGATGCAGAAATCCAGCAAGCATGGAGCCTGCCGGAGAAGAAACATTAGTTTGATTCCATAGTTGTGTCCAGACATTAAAAGCATCTTTTTTTTTTTTTAAGCATGCTCCAAGTAGCAATATCCTTCAAAGTTTTTATTGTGATGGGGTAATCCCAGTTTCACCTTCCTGTAAGTCTTCCCAGTGTGGAGCAGGGAAAAAAAAAAAAAAAAAAAAATATCACTATTCTGGCCACCTAGTCTCCCTAGATTCCCACTATCATGAGTGGAGACTGAGAGACTCCTCCAAGTGTTGATTCAGAGCTGGAGCCTAATTTAGCTAAACCATGTGACTGACTTTGTTAGTTTTGTTGGATGTTATCCCACTAAACCTTTTATTTTATTTTATTTCCAAGAACATTGTCATTGCTCACTCCCACATGTTTTATATGCCTCTTTGGGCACTGCTCTTGGTAGGAATTTCACATTGTTCATTAAATTCCAGCCTGTGCACAGAGCCAGAACCCAGCCCATGCATAGCACAAGTTTTACTTTATAGGCAACCCAGGAGACTTGCTTGCAGGAAGCCCTCTGTACCTCCCAAGTTGAACTGTTCTCTTCTTCCTCTTTGGCAGCATGAGGCTTTTTTTTTTTTTTTTTTTTTTTTTTACATTTACTTTAAACCTTTTAAATCCATTCATTGAGGTACTAGCACACTTTCTGTGAAAGCACACTGGCCTCGGTCCTACATGGAATGCTTTACTCAAGCATAATCAGCCTTGCTTAATAAAAACTGATATATTAAATACTGTTTCTGCTGAAGTACACTATGTTGATTCTCCTGGTGATTATTTGATTGTAATGTCAATAAATCAGTCACCAGGTTAAAAAAGCAAAACAAAAAACAGTTAATGTGGTCAAGTGTAGGAATCCTAACATGGGGAGGAAAGAGGCACATCAAAAGCTCTGGAAGGGAAGCTGTTGGGCCTTGTTTAGTAATGATTGCATTCTTACCCTCATTTGCTCAGCAGCAACAAAGCAAGCCAACCTCTCCCACCACCAATCAAGACAAATATGTGGGAACAAGGATTTCTTCCCTGGGAATAACTGCAAGACAAAAAACGCCAAAGAGTTTCAGCCAGTGTAAAATTGGAAGTGACATATACCACTTTGCAGATGATTATAGCCAAGAAAGAGGCAGCCCTCTCTCCCCCTGTGTTAGTAACTTGCTGAGCTGCAGTTACTATCTCGATGTATCAGGGTGAAGATAGATGAGACCCAGTCTTTGAAAAGCAAACAAAAAGTGTATGAAGGATGTTGCCCCTTTAAACAGAAAACAGTTAACTATCTATCATTTCACAGCAGAACAATGAAGTAACCAGACAACTCCAGGCTTTCTTCATTGCGGTCAGTATGGAGAGAAAGAACTTGGCTTTCCCAAGCTTGCAGCAGACTGCTCATTTTTTCTGGAGTGCAGTGGGAAATCCTAATGTTGTAATCATAGTCAATGCAAAACAAAGATGTTGGTAATAAGAATTATGGATCAGATCTCTGATCTTGCATCTTCCTAATAAGAAAAAGAAGGAAACAGACATGGGTAATCTACCCCATCCACATGCTGCTTTGTGGCTTGAAAATAAAAAAAAAAAACCCTCAAAAAAATCCAAGAAAAGGAAAAGGCTTTCACAGAACTCACCTCTCATTCAGTTTCTCTTCAAATGGGAAGCTGCAGCTTTCAGTTTAGGAAAGATTCATTATACTTTTGATAAGCTGCAAGAAAAGGCTTTTCATGCAGAACCACTTAAAAAAAATTACTTGGCACCCCAGCAGAGTCTGTTTCCCACCCACCAAGGTTGCAGCACAGCACCTAAAGTGCATGAGCAAACATCTGGACTACAGTGGACAACATGTCTCCATAAGGCCAAGCTGGGCACTCAAAGATGGCAGTGAAAGACTGCACAACGCCTCCTCCATCACCTGCGAGTGGTTTTTCTGTGGTGGGCTACAGACATCAACCATGCTCACCAAGCACTGCCAGTCATACTAAATCCCCTGCAAGGAAGGGAGCTGCCTCAGCTGTATTTCCTCTGGTCTAGCACATCACATCCTCCCTGGTGTTTCCAGGTGGAAATGCCACCATAGTGCTTCTCCACTCTGAGCTTGAAGTCCAACTGGCACCACCTTGCAGCATCTCACCCTGCCTCTTCATTGATGGCATGATCTAATTCTTATACTATGGCTTAATGACACTAAGTCAAGAGTACAGCCATTCTAAGGGATCTTCCCGCAGCAGCCACCTTGTTACCCTGAGCCAAGTGGGACAATTGTCTGAGGCCCTACAGCACCATTTCCCAAAATATTTGCTATTTTCAAGTTTGTACTTGTCCGTCAAGAAAGATTGCTTTGCACTACCAGGGCTTAACAGTGATTTTCTTAGCACCCTTGAGGCTTCCTCTAGGAACAGACCTGGAGCAGATGCCAGAGTCCAGCTCACTCCTTTCTTTAATGCTGTACTTCTAGTTCCCCTTTTCTGACAAATTCCATTTGTGTAGTTTCTCCTCTCAAATATATACAACCAAGTGTACCCACTGTATCACTCCCCTATCAACTGACCTTTCCCAGCTAGAGGAATTTCTTCAAGAAGCATCATCTTACTAAACGCTTTATCTAATGAACTCCTGCAGAAATATTGCCTTGACTTTCAGTTGACACCTCATAAAAAGTGGCTCCTGCATTACCTCTACAGTACCTTATCCACCCATTTCCTTTGCAGTAGACAACAAGATGATGTTTCTGACAAAGTAAAAAAAAAAAAAAGTCCCCTCTCTTATATGTCCATTTAAACATGGAGTACTTAACAGCATATGGACTAGTCACTTAATAGCACTTCAGGACAGCTTTTATATACCTACAGAAATGGCAATTACCACACTTTGCAATGAGATTTGCAATCAGTTGGCCACTTTTCCTATGTCATCATGATTAACATTCACCAGTACTATATAAGTCAATAGCTTTAATCCTGCTGGGTACCTGTCCTGGGTTCAGCTGGGATAGAGTTAATTTTTACAGGAACCTGGGAGGTGGGGGGGCATAGCCGGGGCAGCTGACCTGAACTAGCCAAGGAGCTATTCCATACCATGTGACATCATGCTCAGTATATACATGGGGAGTGGGCCGGGGGGAGGTCTCTCCTGCTCTCGACTTTCGGTGGGGGAATCGGGTCCCGGGTGGTGAGCAGTTGCACTGTGCATCACTCTTTTCTGTATACTCTTTCATTAGTACCGTCGTTGTTGTTGTAACTTTTTTTGCGTTGTCCCAGTAAACTGCCCTTATCCCAACCCTCGAGGTTCCAGGTTTTTTTTCTTTTCTCTCCTCCGTCTCCCCCGTATCCCACCGGAGGGGGCGGGAGGAGTGAGCGAGCGGCTGCGTGGTCCTTTGTTACCGGCTGGGCTGAAACCACGACAGTCCTTTTTGGCGCCCAACGTGGGGCACGAACCCACGAGATAACGACAGATCTGGCCAGAGCGTGTTGAAACAAATTTGTCATACGCATTCCTTATATTAGATAAATAGATGTTAGTCACAATGTTGATTAATTTGTTTACATGGTGGCGTTTTGTAGGTCCTTATATGCTCTATGTATTGCCTGTAGTTACGTTTCTCACCTCTGGGAGAGTGATTGGGATTATCATTTTGCTGTACTGGGCAATGTCGACTTGTGAAATGATTACATCACTGGTCATGAGGTTAAGCTGGTATCTGTATGAGGCAGTGATATCATTTCCATACTTTGGGCACCTTCTATCGGATTTTATTGGTAATTACAGCCAATCCATGGGGGAGTTAGGGGGGGATACTTCCCCCCGTCCGTTCGCCTCCCTTTTCTCCTTCCGACTAATTACAACAGCTTTTGAGAACTTTGAATATCCTTGGGATGCACAAGCCACTGTGCTGTTAGTGCTATGCCTCCTGAATATGTTTCAGGTCTTGTTTAGGGCTACAAAAAGGCTCTTTAAGAGTACCACCCAGAGATCTGCCCCAAAGCTGGATATTCATGGGTGGCACGGCATGTGGGAGGATATGGGCAGGTATCTAGAGAACTTCTCACCCCCAGTGGCTTGGAAGTTCACTCCCGAACAACTACAGAACCCTCATGAAGTGGTAGAATATTTGAAAGAAAAATGCTGTGGCTATTCCAAAGACGTACAACTCGCTGCACTGTGCTGGGCCCTGGCCAGTATCTACCAAACACTGCTTGATATTAGGCAGCACCCTCAGGGAGAAAAGGGGGAAAAGATGGAAAACAGGGCAGCAGGCACGGTGGCTACCCCTGCCCCGGCAACAGGCACCGTGGCTACCCCAACCCCGGCAGCAGGCACCGTGGCTACCCCAACCCCGGCAACAGGCACCGTGGCTACCCCAACCCCGGCAACAGGCAGCGCGGCTACCCCAACCGCAGTGACGGATACTGCAGCTAAACCAGAGAACCAACCTGTGCCAGTATCAGTCGCCCCTGTACAGAAAAAGAAACACACAAAGAAATCAGTTCGCTCAGTGAGAGATGAAGATGAACCAGGGTCATCACGAGAACAGGAGGAAGAGGCAGAACCTGAAATAATCACCCGATCTCTATCCCTGAGTGAGTTGCGTGACATGCGAAAAGATTTTAGCCGCCACCCAGGTGAGCACATTGTTACCTGGCTGCTCCGATGCTGGGATAATGGGGCTAGTAGTGTGGAATTAGAGGGTAAGGAAGCCAAGCAGTTGGGATCTCTGTCTAGGGAAGGGGGCATCGACAAGGCGATTGGGAGAAAAACACAAGTCCTCAGCCTCTGGAGGCGACTTCTGTTAGGTGTAAAGGAAAGATACCCCTTCAAGGATGAAGTTACATGTCACCAAGGCAAGTGGACCACCATGGAGAGAGGTATCCAGTACCTGAGGGAATTAGCCGTGCTGGAGGTGATTTATAATGATCCAGAAAATGCGCAGTCACCCATAGACCCAGATGATGTCCAATGCACACAACCCATGTGGCGGAAGTTTCTACGAAGTGCACCACCAACCTATGCCAACTCATTGGCAGTAATGTCCTGGAAAGAAGGCCATGGACAAACGGTGGATGAATTGGCTGTCCAACTCCGGCAATACGAAGGAAGTCTCTCTTCCTCCCTACGGGCCTGTGTCTCGGCTGTAGAGGAATTGTCCCGAGAGTTCCAGCAATTCAAAGTGGATATGTCTTCCTCCCCACCTGTACAGGCCCGCATCGCAGCTATTGGGAGTAAGCATTCCTCTGCCCAAGAGAGAGGAGAGAGAAAGTACACACGACAGGCTAACCTGTGGTTTTACCTGCGTGACCATGGAGAGGACATGAGGAAGTGGGATGGAAAACCTACCTCAGTCCTGGATGCACGGGTACGGGAGTTGCGAGAAAAAGCAACCAGGAAAGAGGATTCTTCTTGGAAAACTGCTGCTCCAGTTTCCTGTGAGGAGTCCCCCAGATGCAGTAGATGGGCTGATCACATTTCTGATCCTCTTGAAGGGACTTCTGATTCACGGGTGCGAAAAGTGAGTAACGAATATTCTAACCAGGATTAGAGGGGCCCTGCCTCCAGCCAGGTGGAGGAGAGGGACAACCGAGTCTACTGGACAGTGTGGATTCGATGGCCTGGCACATCAGACCCACAGGAATATAAGGCTCTAGTAGACACTGGTGCACAATGCACCCTAATGCCATCAAGTTATAAAGGGGCAGAACCCATCTGTATCTCTGGTGTGACAGGGGGATCCCAAGAGCTAACCGTATTGGAAGCTGAAATGAGTCTAACCGGGAATGACTGGCATAAACACCCCATTGCAACTGGCCCAGAGGCCCCATGCATCCTTGGTATAGATTATCTCAGGAGGGGATATTTCAAGGACCCAAAAGGGTACCGTTGGGCTTTTGGTATAGCTGCATTGGAGACGGAGGAGATTGAACAGCTGTCTACCCTGCCTGGTCTCTCTCAAGACCCTTCGGTTGTGGGGTTGCTGAAGGTTGAAGAACAACAGGTGCCAATTGCTACCACGACAGTGCACCGGCGGCAATATCGCACCAACCGAGATTCCCTGATCCCCATCCATAAGCTGATTTGCCAATTGGAGAGTCAAGGAGTGATCAGCAAGACTCACTCACCCTTTAATAGTCCCATATGGCCCGTACAGAAATCTAATGGGGAATGGAGACTAACAGTAGATTATCGTGGGCTGAATGAAGTCATGCCACCGCTGAGCGCTGCTGTGCCAGATATGTTAGAGCTTCAATATGAACTGGAATCAAAGGCAGCTAAGTGGTATGCCACAATTGACATTGCTAATGCATTTTTTTCCATCCCTTTGGCAGCGGAGTGCAGGCCACAGTTTGCCTTTACTTGGAGAGGTGTCCAGTACACCTGGAATCGACTGCCCCAGGGGTGGAAACACAGCCCCACTATTTGCCATGGACTGATCCAGGCTGCACTGGAAAAAGGTGAAGCTCCAGAGCACCTGCAATACATTGATGACATCATCGTATGGGGCAACACGGCAGAAGAAGTTTTTGAGAAAGGGAAGAAAATAATCCAAATCCTTTTGATGGCTGGTTTTGCCATAAAAGAAAGTAAGGTCAAGGGACCTGCACAGGAGATCCAGTTCTTAGGAGTAAAATGGCAAGACGGGCGTCGTCAGATCCCTATGGATGTGATCAACAAAATAGCAGCTATGTCCCCACCAACTAATAAAAAGGAAACACAAGCTTTCTTAGGTGTTGTGGGCTTTTGGAGAATGCATATTCCAAATTACAGTCAAATTGTAAGTCCTCTCTACCAAGTTACCCGAAGAAGAATGATTTTAAATGGGGGCCTGAGCAACGACAAGCTTTTGAACAAATTAAGAGGGAGATTGTTCATGCAGTAGCTCTTGGGCCAGTCCGGGCAGGACAAGATGTTATAAATGTGCTCTACACTGCAGCTGGGGAGAATGGCCCTACCTGGAGCCTCTGGCAGAAAGCACCTGGGGAGACCCGAGGTCGACCCCTGGGGTTTTGGAGTCGGGGATACAGAGGATCCGAGGCTCGCTATACTCCAACTGAAAAAGAGATATTGGCAGCATATGAAGGAGTTCGAGCCGCCTCAGAAGTGGTTGGTACTGAAACACAGCTCCTCTTAGCACCCCTACTGCCAGTGCTGGGCTGGATGTTCAAAGGGAAGGTCTCCTCTACACATCATGCAACTGATGCCACGTGGAGTAAGTGGGCCGCACTGATCACACAACGGGCTCGCATAGGAAACCCCAGTCGCCCAGGAATTGTGGAAGTGATCATGGACTGGCCAGAAGGCAAAAATTTTGGAATGTCGCCAGAGGAGGAGGTGACACGGGCTGAAGAGGCCCCGCTGTATAATAAACTGCCAGAAAATGAGAGGCAATATGCTCTGTTCACTGATGGGTCCTGTCGCATTGTGGGAAAACATCGGAGGTGGAAGGCTGCTGTATGGAGCCCTACACGACTAGTCGCAGAAACTGCTGAAGGAGAAGGTGAATCGAGTCAGTTTGCAGAGGTGAAAGCCATCCAGCTAGCGTTAGACATTGCTGAAAGAGAAAAGTGGCCAGTGCTCTATCTCTATACCGACTCATGGATGGTGGCAAATGCCCTATGGGGGTGGCTACAGCAATGGAAGAAGAGCAATTGGCAGCGCAGAGGTAAACTCATCTGGGCTGCCGCACTGTGGCAAGATATTGCTGTTCGGATAGAGAAGCTAGTGGTAAAAGTACGCCACGTAGATGCTCATGTACCCAAGAGTCGGGCCACTGAAGAACATCAAAACAACCAGCAGGCAGATCAGGCCGCCAAGATTGAAGTGTCTCAGGTGGACCTGGACTGGCAACGTAGGGGTGAGCTATTTATGGCTCAGTGGGCCCATGATACCTCGGGCCATCAGGGAAGAGATGCAACATATAGATGGGCTCGCGATCGAGGGGTGGACTTAACCATGGACACTATCGCACAGGTTATCCATGAATGTGAAACATGTGCTGCAATTAAGCAAGCCAAGCGACTGAAACCCCTGTCGTATGGAGGGCGATGGCTGAAATATAAACAGTGGGAGGCCTGGCAGATTGACTATATCACACTCCCACGAACCCGCCAAGGCAAGTGCCATGTGCTTACAATGGTGGAAGCAACCACTGGATGGCTGGAAACATATCCTGTGTCCCACGCCACTGCCCAGAACACTATCCTGGGCCTTGAAGAGAAAGTCTTATGGCAACACGGTACCCCCAGAAAGAATCGAGTCAGACAACGGGACTCACTTCCGAAACAACCTCATAGACACCTGGGCCAAAGAACATGGCATTGAGTGGGTATATCACATCCCTTATCACGCACCAGCCTCCGGAAAAATCGAACGATACAATGGACTGCTGAAAACTACATTGAGAGCAATGGGGGGTGGAACTTTCAAACATTGGGATACACATTTAACAAAAGCCACCTGGTTAGTTAATACTAGAGGATCCACCAATCGGGCGGGCCCCGCCCAACCAAGACTTCCACATACTGTAGAAGGGGATAAAGTTCCTGTAGTGCACATGAGGAGTATGTTAGGAAAGACAGTCTGGGTTAGTCCTCCCTCACGCAGAGACAAACCCATCCAAGGGGTGGTTTTTGCTCAGGGACCTGGGTACACCTGGTGGGTGATGCAGAAGGATGGGGAAGTTCGATGTGTACCTCAGGGAGATTTGATTTTGGGAGAGAATAGCCAGTGAACTAGGCTGTATGATATTTAACTGCTAAATAACCTGCCAATGTATGTCATTGTATCTATAGTGTCTATATGCCATATCAAGGGTATTACTGTAAGAATTACCCAAATGACTGAAGAATGGACTTTGAAACTGAGCCAAGAACAACAGTGATAGAACTTGAACTGGCGCCCAGCAATTTCCTCAAGATCAACCTCTTCGACCTGCAGACCAAGGGTGTGGGTTGCATCAAATGTACCAGCCAGAAGTTCCAGAGACAGCATACAACAACCCAACACCTCACACCATCTCTCTTATCCTGAAGAAGTGTTACAACAGATGGAGCCTCAAAGTCATGGACTAAATAAAATTGATGGACACATTGGAGGGATAACCCATTGACTAAGGGAATACTATTTGTATGTGTGTGTGTGTGTGGGGGGGTCCATATACATATATATCTATATATAAGACAAGGAAAGTGGTAGCGGTTGATTGGAAAATGTAAGATCTGGGCATGATGTAAATGGTATAGAATAAGGGGTGGATAATGTCCTGGGTTCAGCTGGGATAGAGTTAATTTTTACAGGAACCTGGGAGGTGGGGGGGCATAGCCGGGGCAGCTGACCTGAACTAGCCAAGGAGCTATTCCATACCATGTGACATCATGCTCAGTATATACATGGGGAGTGGGCCGGGGGGAGGGTTCTCCTGCTCTCGACTTTCGGTGGGGGAAGTGGCGGAGCGTCGGGTCCCGGGTGGTGAGCAGTTGCACTGTGCATCACTCTTTTCTGTATACTCTTTCATTAGTACCGTCGTTGTTGTTGTAACTTTTTTTGCGTTGTCCCAGTAAACTGCCCTTATCCCAACCCTCGAGGTTCCAGGTTTTTTTCTTTTCTCTCCTCCGTCTCCCCCCTATCCCACCGGAGGGGGCGGGAGGAGTGAGCGAGCGGCTGCGTGGTCCTTTGTTACCGGCTGGGCTGAAACCTCGACAGTACCTCACTGAAACATGGGGCTCATTGCAACATCCATTACACTTACAGCATGGACCTAAGGTTCTCCTGACTTGGCTCTGAGCCCCTCCTGCAATAACTCACTGCTGACCATTCAGAGCTTGTTTCCAAGGAAATATTGCAAGAACTACATGAGCCTAATATACAGAGACCACAAGTAAACCCACAGCTTGAGAAGGTTTTGCTCCATCAGTACTCTTTATGCAGTCATCCTAAAGGAAAACAGAGCCATTTTAGCAAGCTATGGTGACACACACCGACTAAGTTTTACAGCTTTACACCAAATTTATGGGGAAGTAACTTCCAGTACAACCCCAAATTGCAGCAATAATATTTCTTCAGATTTTACTTTTGTCCAGCAATTTGTTCCTCTGATGGAGAGTTGGAACTGCCTTTACAGATAGGTCTGTAACATGCCACAAAAGCTCTCCAGGCTGGCTCTCACAAGCCCAACCGCTGCTTTGCAGACAGTCATATGCGTCTCAGAAGCACAGCAGACTATTTCTGTGCTCTAGACAATTAACTGCCTGATAGGGGTGTATTTACACCAGTTTTGGTTTCAGATCCATCCCTTTTAGTACAAAGGCAAGAATCCCTAAACTGCTTTCCACTGCATGAGCAGGCCCTGAAGAGATTTGTCTTCAGGACTTTTTCCAGTTACAGACAGGAATTTAATGACAAAGCCTGAATAATTGGCAAGATGGGAGCTAGAAATGCAGATAGGCCAACACTTTTTCTGAAGAAGTTTAAAGAGGAGATTGAGACTAATGAAGCATCAGGTTGGTTATAACCAAGTAATAGCTGTCTTCACACTGTCAGTCCAGTTGCTTGCCCACATGACAAAAATGAGCTGGCAGTTCATATGACTAGACTACAATAGCATGCCCATTGCTCCAGAGCTGGGCCCCTTTCTGTGCAAGGCCCCGTGAGAGAGACAGCAGCACATACAGAGCCTCATTTGACATGGCAATAACATGCAGCAAAAGACTTGCCTGCCCAAAGCTCCTTGTGGAGGAAGAGCCTAAGAGCACCTGTCAGACCTGATAAGCCTGTTCTTTTGTCTCAGGGGGAGTTTGTATCATTATTTAACTACCAAAAGCACAATCAGATAACAAGGTGCTCTAAGACCTGTGAGGAGGACAAGAAAATCTCAAGACATTTTTCATGTTTTGCGTTAAAAAGGGCCTGGATAATTCTTAAGAAGTGAAAAAACCTGTTTCTTACCAAGATCTGATAAGCTACTTTAGCACTATTAGCCCACAAGAGAAGGAAGGTAATACAGCTCAACTATATACTCTTCCTTTGCAAGTTAGGCAACCATAAATTACCTCATATTTCCTGGTAACCAGGAGTGCATGTACAGAAAGTTGCAGCCCAGTTATAACTCATGCTGTACTCATGGAATGTTTAGTCAGAGCCCAGATGTCATCTGGTATCTTGAGGTGTTATGGACAGTGTGAGGTGCCCATGAGCAGGGCCAGTCCCACGTCACACAGGGCAGCTCCTTCATTCCTTAGAACTTGCTCCATCTCCATGCAGTTAAGTTGAAAAAATAACTTTCTGTCTTCAGGAACAGATTTTGTGGCTTGCTCAGCATTATAAGCCTTACCTAAATCCTTTGCAAACAGAATATAAAATTCTCAAGCCAGTTATGCTGATGCTATCAGTAATATTGGCCAATAAGTACATCATCACAAGCTAGCTTAAACTATAGCTGTTGCATTTGGAAACATAAGAAGGTAGATGCATTACCAAGTACTTTTTACATTTAGATTTTGCATGGAAGAGAATGTTAGTATATTTATAAATCTGGGAGGAAAAAAGAAACAGTGCCATGTTTTTTTCAGTGGTTTTGAGGAGAAAAAAAAAAAAAAAATCCTTTCTTCAACATTTTTCCTTACTTTGAGTCCTCTAAGTTTTTGTCTAGGAATTAGATTTGGTTCTAAACTACCTCTAATTTTATTTATCTAAGAGTGGAATAAGTGAGTATTTCTATCTTGTGAACACTCAAGATAAACATATTATACCAATTCATCATGTTGTAGCATGTGTTCCATAAACTCCAGGAAATACCATCATCTTAAATGCACATTTCATTCAGGATCCCAGCTCATTTCCAACATCACAAAAAAAAATCATAAGAACTAATAATCAAAGACACTTTTATGAGTCTCAGTGCTCCTGACTCTCCAAGTTCTGTAACAACAACAGAAACTCAGTTAGAGAATAATGACGTTTTCAATATTTTTTTCCTGTTACTGCCATTTACACAGTCCTAAGGGTGCTGTCTGGGAAAATAACAAGAGCTACTACAGAACAGCTTGTTGTCAGCATTGAACATCAGCCTAAGTGAAACAGAGATCAACATGAAGTGCACTTTACAAAGCCTATCTTCAGACCTCAGGTATATGCTTGATGGCAGGAATTCTTCAAACAGCTGGAGACATTGCATCCTTCCTGCTCCCAGCTGCTCCTCCCTGCTCCCACACCATCCCCTGCTCTCTGCAAATTGAATTGTGGCAGCAACCTTTTAAGCAGGTGCTGCATGTGAGCAGTTAACACTTTCTCTACCTCTTCCTTTGTGCAATATGGAAGATCCAGAAGTATTTTTAGGGATACCAGGGCTAGAATAAGTGGGTAGCATACCTATTCTCTACCAATGGGCTTCCCAAGCGAATGGCAGATGATCAATGTTATCTTACAATAGATGAGTCAGACAACTTCAAGTTGAATGAAATAACTACTGCATAGAAAGTTGTTTTGTTGAGCATGTCATGAAGCATCCACCATGTGGCACATGCCATTAGTGGCATTGGCTTGCTACTCCTCTTAAGATAAATCAGTTAAGTTTATGCAGATAGTAAAATTGCACCACTGTAAAACTGATATAGCTGGGAAGAGAAAGACTCATATGCTGCCATTGACCTGTTAACCACATATAGTTAACAGCTATTATTTCACATGGTGTGCTTTTTTCCTCCCATGTTCACCGAATGATGCATTTCCCTGTAAAGAGTATCACTCCTCAGGTTTCAGATCTATGGCTCTTTGGAGAATAGGTGAGAGAAGCTGCTTACCACCACCAGGTGTATATTTTGGAGCACAAGCTATTCTGTTATTCAGGAAGTACTGGAAAAACAAAGTCATCATTCCACTGAACCCCACCCCACAGCCATCTCTGCAAGGAGGCAATTAAGTTGTTGCAGGTGCCCTAGTCACTCTGATACTGCTTTCCCTCCTTCATTACTCTGGCACTTTCAGAAACCCTACATTAACCTTCAGGGGTCAGTTCACTTAATGAGTTGGATAAACTGTTTCATCAATTTGCTTTCAATTGATGAAATTACAGAAATAATCTTTGTGAATTCATGAGTCCGTCTGTGCTCCTCCTTATAAGCTATAAAATAGATAATTTATGCTGCACTGCAAGTTACATAATTGTTTAGGTGTTGGATTGCTGAAACCCTAAGGGAGGTAGATAAGCATAGGGGAGTGAAGGTGAGTTTATGGACATAAAAGATGCAGCATCTCCCAGGTCATCTTTCACTATCTGTTAAAGACTGCAATAAGTCAAGTACTAGCATTTTTTTCATTTGCAGCTCCACATAGAAAAGCAATCAATCCAAAGTTATGCACACCAACAATTGGCTACTGACTTCAAAACCCTTTAATTTGAAGACAAGATCACTTCTAGTCAGCATGAACTTCCAGGCTTCACCATACACCACACCCGTCAATGACATGCCTCTTGCAAAAGACTGAGTTGCCCTCCTTGCCTCTTTGCTCCATGAGATGGATTCCTTCCCTGCACAGCTGTGTATTAAACTCTGATGCAGCCATCTTGTGCCACATAGCATTTACATAGTTAGAATACAAGTAGCATGAGACTTAAAAGGTCCAGCTGGGGTTTAGGCAGCACATAATTTCTGGCAAATAGTCTTGTTAAAAGGGTCACAGTTGGACACATGACTTTCAGATAGTGCGTTTTCCTCAAAGATCGAGAGAGACTAAAAAGACATCGTCTCTGAAAGGCAATACAGCTAACTCCTACTGATTTGTCTCCAGGGGAACCAATATCTCTATTGACTGCAATATTTCCTCCTAAAATTTGAGATTTCACTTTTCATCATCCAAGTGTTAGATGTTTCCTCAGAGTTGTAAACAATTTTGTTTGCATCTCATCTCTTCAATTCTGTCTTAAACTGTTGTTCTTTCCAGTTTAATAGCACATCACTTTAAAGTGTTCTGCTGGAGTGCCAAATGTACCCACAGGCATAAGATAAACTAAAAACTTGAATATACCTAATAAAAAAAAAATCAACTTCTCTGTCATTTCCACTTGGCCAGAGCTAGTCCACATAGCCTTTCCTTCAGTACTCAATTATGACAAAATTAAGAAGTTTCCAGACAATTCTTCTCCTTCACCATTAGCAGTACAGTGTAAATTCAGATAAAACTGTTTATCTTTCCTCCAAGTCTGTTGTGCTTAACTGTCTCAAGTAGACTGAATAAATTGCAGTTGAGTACTCCCAGTATGCGCATCTCATGCTTTTCTCAAAAAATTGGAATGAAAAATGCATGTTTAAAAACACTACCCTGGACATCGCTTAAAGTATATGTGAACAGGATCTTAAGAAGAGAGTAGCATTTTAAAAATATACAACAAAGTGAACAGAATATGATCTTGGTTAACACCGGTTTAAAGTTATTGGTTCTAATGGCCCTTCAAATATCCAAGACTCAAGAGTTTTCACTAGTGCTGAGGTTTTTTTGTATGGCCTGGTTTATTTGATATCCAGACAGGTCTGCCTCCAAAATGTCAGAACTGCCATGTCTCTGAAAATCATCCCCCTAGAGGATTTTCCCATGCAGAACTTGTCACCTCCAAGCTGTTGGACCACCATCATATGTGTCCTCTCATTGAGAGGAACACAGAGCATGCAGTGGTATAATTTATTTATCTGTATAAAATAGTGTTTACTGTGATGTTACTGCCCAGCCAGTCATAAGGCTGCATTAATGCTCAGTAAAAGTGTTTTATTTATTGCCTGACCAGAAGATGGCCCTCTACAGCCACGTCCAGAGGAATATAGCATTTTTCTTCTTTCAAAATTAAGCAGGGACAATAAGAACACCTGGGGACAAAAAGTGCAAGAAACAAGAAGTTCCCTCACTTACCTCCTCCTGATGCCTTAATTAAATAGTCTTTATGAATTACAAACTCTGAAAGCTGAAGGCCTCTCCAAGGAGAAAACAGCAGATACTTCTCCCCAAACCTGGTTGATGAAAACAATATCCAAAACAATATCTGAAGTTTTGCAAGAGACATGGATCCCAGCCACAGAGCTTTTTAGACGGGTGAAACTAAAGATAACTTGCAGAATATGTTGCTATAAAGCCTGCTTTTGTCTCGCTTGTTTCTGCCTGTAGACCTAAGTTTTGTCAATTTTGCCTTACAATAAATTACATATATTCTTCTCTAGAACCATGATGTTGATCTGTTAAAATACTGTTTCAAATGGGCTGGTATTAACCACAGGATCCAGAGGTCCTTGTTCCCAGGAAGGGCAGTCCATAGACAGACAGAAGTCACCATTCACAGATGTTTCAGAGGCATCAAGGGCTCCCCATAGCTCGTTCACTCATCAGTTGCTGACAACTAAGCATTAATTTGTGCACTGAGCTGTCTAGAAACTGGTATGGGAGGATGGTATTAGCCAGGCCATTATTGGTAGCAGCAGGTTATGACTAGAGTCCTTTAAGCAACTCCATTGAATTCAGCACCCTTTGAAAATCCCAGCTTCAGAAGTGGACTCTGCAAAGTCAGGAAGCTCCAAGAGAAGCACATCTGCAATAAGATCTGGCTATTTTTTTTTCCCCTGAAAGCATGTCCCTTACCATTACACACACGCAAAGTATTTGAGTGGAGCAAATCTCAAAACTGGGGCACAAGTGCTACACACCACCTAGATGGACAAACTCACTGATTCAGTATAACCTCAAGGCAGTTTCTTCCTTTTGGCTTTCTTATGCCACCATGGCCCAAACACAAACTTTCTTCTCCCCACTGCATTGCCATTTCAGGTTGATGCATTATGTGTATGGCCTCATTTCTGACATGCTTCCTGGGAGAAGTGAATGGTAAGAAGTATTGCACTCTCATGGGTCTCAGACAGAAAGACAACCCACATATTTCACCCTGTGCAGAACATGGGGTGTGTAAATCATTTAATTAACATGTTCACCTTTTGGAAAAACACAAAACAGGTAGAGCATTGCCAGCAGCCTTTGGGCCAAGTGTCTTTAGCATCCCTGTCCAAATTCCTTTATGGACAGCAGTTTCTTAGTTCTTCCCAGCTGTGGAGGAAAGCTAGGAAAGTGGACTGTGATCCAATTTCCAACGCATACAGTTTAATCCATCTCCATTAGGTAAGGCACTGTCATGGTTTAACCCCAGCCAGCAACTAAGCCCCACCCAGCTGCTCACTCACCTCCCTCACAGTGGGATGGGGGAGAGAATCAGAAGGGTAAAAGTGAGAAAACTCATGGGCTGAGATAAAGACAGTTTAAGAGGTAAAGCCACACACGCAAGCAAAGCAAAACAAGGAATTCATTCACTCCTTGCCATGGGCAGGCAGGTGTTCAGCCATCTCCAGGAAAGTGGGGCTCCATCACACATAATGATTACTTGGGAAGACAAAATGCCATCACTCTGAATGTCCCACCTTCCTCTTCCTTCCCCCAGCTTTATATACTGAGCATGACATCATATGGTCTGGAATATCCCTTGGGTCAGTTGAGGTCAGCTGTCCCAGCTGCATACCCTCCCAACTTCTTGTGCTCCCCCAGCCTGCTCACTGGTGGAGTGGGGTGAGAAGCAGAAAAGGCCTTGACTCTGTGCAAGCACTGCTCAGCAGTAGCTAAAACATCCCTGAGTTATCAACACTGTTTCCAGTACAAATCCAAAACATAGCCCAATACTAGCTACTGTAAAGAAAATTAACTCTATCCCAGCCAAAACCAGCACAGGCACACAAGACCAGATGAAGTAACATTGGTTTCCCAGGGTAAGCCCTAGTGCTTTGTTAAATCAAAACCTAAATACCAGTTACTGCAAAGAAAACTAATTCACATTGGGGAGGTTATAAGCAGCACTACCTTTGCTCATGAGCTTTGCTGCCAAGGAGAGTGAGGGTGTAACAGAGCAGAGACTGGCAGACAGTTCTTGAAGCACAGGAGGAGCCCAGCAAGCACCAGAAGGCCCTCAGTCAAAGCACATTAGCACATCTGAATCCTTTCACCAATTCCCTAAGAGTACTAAGTTGAAATTCACTTGACAGAAAATGTGGAAGATTTGGGGAAACACAGGTTTAAACACAAGTCTATTGCCATGCCCAATTATGCTGTATTCCCTTCTGTCAGAGTGGCTTAACATTAAGGTAGCCGCTAGCAGTTTATGGGGGAGGAAAAAAAAAAAAAAAGGAGGACTTATATTGAGGAAAGAGTCGTGCCTGTGTTTTTAATAACAAAATAATACTGATGAAACTACAGTCACCAATGGGTTCCTAAAATTTACATTTGCTAAATCCACATGAACACACCATATCTAGAGGCATTCTATTTCCATCATTTTCCTATCCTTTACAAGCTGCTAGAAACAGTACTTTTCAAACTTAAAGGCAACATTGCTTATAACAGCCAGAAAGAGATAGGAGGCAGGAGAGCTTACATATATTTCTTAAAAGACTGTAACAAGGGGAATAAAAAAAATCCTTCAGCTACATTAAATACATAGCATATAAAAAATTAGCCAAGTTGGAAATGTCTGCCAATTACACAGCCAAATTAAATACATAGATAATTGGTACAAGATAATTGGTACTAAGTTAAACTCCCATCTAAGGGGTTGTGAAATCACAGATGGGAGAAATGAAATGAGGAGGAGGTGTAAAGCTAGCCCTGATTAAGTCTTGTTTGACTTGACCATTTGAACAGCTAATCCTTTGCTAACATATCTGTTTTCAGAGATACCTCATTTTTATAAGGCTGAATCAGTTTTTGCCTATTCTTATATGCAGGATGGTTTTGATCTGATCTCAGGTTTGGGGGTGGTGGCAGGTTGTTTTACTCTGCTTCAGATTAATGAATCTTTAATCACATTGATGGGGAAAGTTAATAGAAAAATTAATGAAAACACAACATCAGTGGCTGTGATGTATATTGAATAATAATGAGAACAACAGATGCAGTCTGTTTGATGGCCCAATTTAAAATACTTCATGCCCAATTACAGACACACTCATTTTCTATAAGGCAGACAGTTGGATAAGAAATAGATTATAATTTTCTGCTTTATGACTACTATATAGAACACCTAAGGTCATAACATGGATGATTTACAGAAAACAATAGTTCTCATAGGACAGATGTATGACAAGGAGCCCCAGTTCTCACCTGGCATGCAAAGGTACAAGCAGGAGGACCCCAGCTAGCCTTGTGAAGGAAAAACACCAAAGGTGAGTCTTGTTTTACAAAAAAAATTACCACAACCAGAAGAGTTTGTCCTTGAATTGCATCACCCAGATGCGGATTTCCTAGTTAAGAAAGGCGGTTGGGGTACCATTGTGTCCTGCATAGCTACATACTCCCCCTTCTCCACTCTTTCTTCCCTCCCACAGGGACTATGTCTGCACCTACTTCACCTTCACTGCTTCTCTTGCACAAGGGAAACTTCCCCCTAGAGAAGAGCCAGCAGAAGGCTCTTCATTTTGGTGACATCCTCTTTTGGATGTCCTAGACAGCTGTCCCTCTTACCTGGGCAGAAATACAGTTCTGCTTTACACAAGGAACTCCAGGATCTCCATATTGTCTCTGCTCCACAAACCCTGCCTGATTTAAATTATAAAAAAAAGAAAAGAGCCCAACACAAGTAGCAAAACCAAAAAGCCATAAAATGAAGAATGACCCCAAACCCAACCACCCCCTCATAAAAGGCCCAGACCAAACGATTCAGTTCAAAATAGCAAAGTACAACATTGCAATTTCAACTTCCTCTATTATAACCAACAATTTGAAAATTCCAGGCCTAATATATCTGAAGGCAAAATTCAAAGTGTGTTCTTTACTCCCCTGCTTTCACAGGGCTCCGTTCAGGTTGGGGGGGGGGGGGGGGGGGGGGCTGTGCACGTGTTTATTTTGGGGGGTTTATTGGTTCTGGTTTCTTCAAACTAGAACTTAGTTCAACCTCTGTGAATTGGCACTTTTGAATGAGACACCAGTGTATTGGGAAATCTCTGACTGGATATACTTCAGGCCCTCGCACAGCAGAAGTTCAATATTAGTTTAAATAACCTGATATAAACCACTTTGAGTGCTTAAAACAAGTCTGCAAAATGACAAAGTTCCCGCATATTAGTTTCATCCAGTACAAATTCGTATAAAGGTGACTCCTCAGATTGCTACTGTTATCTATCAGAAAAGTCTTTGAACCCAATGCTAACTGCATCTGCCTGTTGTCTGCACAGGGGAAAAACACCTCAGCAAAACAATTGTTTGACTTATTAAACCCACCTGAATAGCACTGAAGTGTAAGGTCACTGTTTTAACAGGATCTTGTTTAGAGACTCTCCCTCTTATTGATTTGGGTAGAACATAAGAGCTAGGAGTGACGTTGAGAAAAAGCAATATGATTTAAACTAAATTACTTTTGCTTGCTACCCAGGGCAAAAATACAATGAGGTCTGAAATAGGTCAAGTCCTGTTTTATCAGCTGCCACCTTAATCAGTCTGGATGTGTGAAGCTATTAACCATCCATATGGCTGTTTTGTCTAAACAAGATATTCTGTATTATTGGGAGAATCATTTTCAGATTCATGAACTTGTAAATAATCATTTTTGAAAGGGCCTAGTCAGAAATGGGGATTCACTTTTCACTAGGCATCCTACAGGCACAGAAGATGACATTAATAAAGTCTTGAAACTATACATTAGCAAAAAGGGGTACATATCAAGATTCATATCACGTTATCTCACCTAGA
Organism: Aquila chrysaetos chrysaetos; assembly: GCF_900496995.4. Lineage (NCBI taxonomy): Eukaryota > Metazoa > Chordata > Aves > Accipitriformes > Accipitridae > Aquila > Aquila chrysaetos. The sequence goes on from NC_044006.1 coordinate 20,996,438, forward strand.
ACACAGATCTTACTGCCAGTTAAACAATAACCTGGTACCTGCAGACACCAAAGGAGAAAACAGGCTGTATTGAATCAGAGCAAAGTCAATCCAGCACTTAGTTCTGTCTCTGACTGAGCCCGACAGAAAACACTTTAGGAGAGTGTAAGACTGGGAAAACAAATCCTTCCCCATGATACTCTTCCCGTCTCTCAGGATCCAAGGCTCAAGGGACTTTTCAAACCAGAGACAATGCCTTTGTCTAAATATTATCAAATTTTTCTTCCAGAATTTTGTCTATAAATTGTGGTCATCAACAGCAGCATGCAGCAAAGAATCCCACAGTCTCACTTCATACAATTTTAAAAAATCCTTCTGGACTAAAACAGAAATAAACAAGGAAGGAGCCTCCAAAAATTACTCCTAGACAGGAAACGGCATACTATCAACTTCCCACTGGAGCTACAGAATTTTCTGCTGTGTAAAGACATTACTAGCTGCAACATTAGAAAGAAAAGACAATATTAACTGAAACTTTGTCAGAACACCTCCTATTTATTGTTTCTTGATAGTTCAGGTTGCCTGTAAGTTACAGTGAAACATGCAGGACTTGCATAAAGCATAAATACATGGCAGCAGAACGTACAAACATATGCCACAACAGTACACATGCAAGAAATAAGTGAATGTAGATTTGCAGTCTCAATTCTGTAATCATTCATGCAACCTAATGCACACAGGAAGTGGCCAGTTGTCTCAAGCAACACCGCTTCTGCTGTTTCTGGGCGAGTTGTCATCTTTGAAATTAGCTTTGAGCTGCTTCAGTACAGAAGTTTTTACTCATCAGAAAAAGCTGAGATTCTCCAACAGCAAAGGCACATGAGCTAGCAAGGCATAGGTGACAGGATGGTACTTAGTACACCAAAGAGCATAATTACTGTGAGGTCTTTATCAGTGACAGAAGATGGGGCTGATGAAGATGGTCCTACTTTCCAGTGGAAGCAAAGGGTTTGGTCATGGACAACACTGAAGGTAGAAAACCAACCTACAAGGCTTACTTGACCCTGACAATCTTTCCAATGTTCTCCTATCAGACTGTCACATGCAGGTTGTACTACTTGCATACAGCCACTGTGGCACTCACAAGGCATCACAAGCACCAACACCTTCCCAGCCATCTCTAGCAACAGAGCAAAAGCACCACAGCAATACTTTCCTACACTTCAAGGAAAGTATTGCTTCTTTCCCATGCTGCTCTTAAGGGAAGCAATGCAACTTCTCAGAAATCTTACACCCACTTTTTCCTTTCTAGAAAACAAGCAAGCTGTAATATTGCCACCTTCCACCTTACCCTCCAACACCTGTCAATTAGCTCTAGTCCTCCTAAACTATGGGACTTACTACTCTTTTTTGATGGGATAATTGGCTACCCACTAGTACTTGTATGATATGGGAATAGGGTACTGCACCTTCCTAAATCCAAATAAAGGAAGCAAGTTTGGAAAATACTGCCCGAGTCTGATAACTGGGAAGATGGTTCTGCTACTAGGTGGTGGCATTTTTGAGCCCCTTTTGTTTTAGTACAGTCTGACACATCCTAATGAAGAACTAAAATCCCGCAGCTTTGACAGACCATAGTCATATCTACTGTTACGGGTTTTTAACAAAAAAAGCCATATTTAAAATTCTTTTTATATCCTTTGCTAATCTTCCCTCTGGTAGCAGGAAGTAAAAAAATCACAGGAAGAGTCAAAACTATATGTGCTTAAAAGTAAAAGCTCTGCTTCTACTTTGGCCATTCCTATAGTGAAAAGCTTAGGGTACCAAGCATTCAGAAGGCTAAAAATCAACAACAAAAAGAAGAGACACAAACAAACAAGAATCCCTGGTAGCTATGTGGGGAGCCAGCAAACAGGAAGGAACTTCAGAGCATTACTAGGAAGCAGTAAATATTGGTCATAAAAGAGATCGTACCAGTTTTTTTACTGGTCACTATTGCGAGAACATTTCTAGAAATGGCAACGTGCACGTTCATGTTAAGCATATATATTGCTGATGTAGTCGTGGGTTCTATTTAGCACCCATCCTGCAGAAATACCTGCACAGACACTTCTGTGTGGCCAAGCCACTGGTCCATCACAGCTGCAGCGTATTTACCATCTATGCAGACATCACCAACCCTTCAGCAGCTGGACTAAGGCAAAATAAATGGGATCAAGCAGGTAGGGGGTGTGTGAGGCATATAATAGCTCAAGGACTAAGGAAATGGGGTTGACTTGAGAGTCAGGCTAGGATTAGAGCAATACTCTGTATTGAGGTCTCATAAGAGCTGTAATAGGAGGACCAGGGATCTAGGAGAAAAAAGCAGGAACCCAGCTTTGGGGAAGCGTAGGGAAGAGCTCTGGAACATGCAGGAACTTTGTACCACTGCTTGCAGTCTGAACTCCCCAGCACAGACATTATCCCCTTCAAAGCATTTCACAATATTAACCAATTGATTGATGCAGTATGCCTGTTCACTACAGCAGGAAAAACTTATCTCTATTGTACCAACATGGAAACTGATCCAAACCAACCACAACTTCTCAGATACCAGAATTAGAGGGTACAGTAGCAACTAGAATTAGTACTTACCAGGACTGACTCCCAGCACCTCACTCAGGCCACCATTCCAGTGGAAGGAACATAGGCCCTCAGGAAGATCAGTTATACACAGCTGCCCCATCACCACCACCAATGGCTGTAAGCAATCCACAGCTGCTGCCTAACAAACCCAACACTTAATCAGAGAGTAGCAAGCCCAAGTCCCCTTAAAATAATAGTAAAACTCTTAAGGATGTTTGTGGAATAGAGACTTTGTCTGTGCTCATCTGTGAGGTATATCTGATCAAAGTTTTAGTTCATGAGCAAAAGCATGACAATAGAATAAGATGTTTGCCCATGTCTTTCTGATTTTGGAGCATTCCTGTAAGACTGGAGCGGCAGTGTGTAGGGACACTGGCACATTTGCTGCTCGTTAAGTCTTTGTTCCCTTCCTCAGCCCCTGTAGAAATGCTTGTGGAGCAGGAACTACCCAGGAAACAACAGGGTGCTGCATACAGGTCAATCCTCAGTTTGGGAAAGTGGTTGTGGACAAAAAAGAAAAGCATTAAATGGGTACAGGCTCCTGACATAGCTTTTCAAGCCTCAAACTGCCCAGCTCAGTTACTTAAAATGGTATCCTCAAGGTAGCTGAACACCAGCTATGAAACATAGTCAGGAAAACAGAGATTTGGATCAACCCCTGTTGCTAGAGGCCCTACTACCCATGTTTAATACCAGCTCAAATCTCTCTATGCTACAGTCACTTCAGAAAAATCTTGCCAGATGTTTGGACATCAGGAGGTCTCAAGGTAATGGATGGGCATGGCTCCAAACCATGCACACAGGGGCAGGGGGACAAAATATCTATATGGTTTTATAGTCATCCATGGATGAAAGCAACAGGGTGACACAGGGCTTTGGACAGGTTTCCTTGACACAGAAAGTCCCTTTCAGGCTATATATCCTCTGTTTTCATGCTTAGGTTAGTATTTACACAAAAAACCACTGACCTTCATGATGCTTTTATTTCTGCTTATTCCACATGCTTAAAATGTACCCACGAGGACACTGACTTTGGTCACAAGCCCCACAGAGACCCCTGCTGTACATGTCCATGTGGGAGCATCATGGAAAGGTGAGATGAATGAACTATCAAAGAGTGACATTAGTGTACAGGAAATCCCAATAAGCCCACTCTCATGCTGTTAAACTACAGCAAACTGAGGACACAATTTTCAAATACAGCCTCCCCAGGAGACTTCATGTTCTTCAAACCTTGCCTTGTTGGGGAAATTTAATTTCACAGTAGGCCTGCCAAGACAGGGGTGGGGAGGGAACCTGACGTTATTCAGCCCTTCTTCAGGAATGTACATTCATGTCACATCTTTATTGGTCCTTCCTTTCCAGAGGACCTAGGAGTGCAGTACATTTGGGCTCACAAGACACAGCCTTATTTTGCTCTGTCTTGCAAGAACACAGCCAAAATTGTCCGATTTTATGGTACACTTGTTAAAATCTCAGCATACAGGATGGCATAGGTAAAGCAGGAAGCCATGTCTCATTTTCCACCCTGTAAGTGACTGTCTGCTTTTTCTACACCACAAGTCTAGGAAACCAGGCTGCTGCTGCTGAGATGAACACTGGGGCATACAGAGAAAAAGTTATTGAGTGATGGACTTGGCTCCACCAGCCCTTCTCCTCCCGTTCCCCAGCAGCTGTACAAGGGGCAGCAAGCCCAGCTTTGGAAATCTGTCTTACCCCTTTACCTTCTCTTGTCCACACTCAACCCTCTCCTTTAGCAAGCGAACTCTGGATCTGACCTCGCTTCCATCCTACGTCTTGACTTACACTGTGAGGGAGCTTTCAGCGGAGCCTGAGCAAAGTTTAGCATTTGGGTAGATGGGACAGCTGCACTGGCTTTAAATGGTGCTGCATGCTCGCCTAGACCAGATTAGCTCCCCTGCCAGCATGAGTACCTCTCACCTCATTGCCGAGGATATCTCCTGTGCTCTAACCATACCTGTCCAAAATGCCCAGTCCTGCCGCTCAAGAAATTATCACCAGCTGACATGTAATACAGTTACATTTCCCTACAGGGACATATCTTTCTCTGGCTCTCTTCTGTCCTGTGTGAAGGAAAAGGAGAGGAAAAGAGCCCACAACATGTACCGTGCTGCATTTAAGCAGAAACATAAGCACAAACCCTCAGGAGGAGAGTCCCTTTCCAATTAAAGGCACTTCCATTCTGTTTTCTACGTGCTGTGTCTCAATTTACCTGTAAAGCCATGTGCACCTCAAAGATATTTCAGAATTGGGCATGATTTCATGGGAGTCAGGAGACCTGAAATCTGTTCCCATCCCTGCCACTGAACTGTGGCCTTAGCTGGGTCATTTCCCTTCTCTTTCGTCTCCTCTTTCCACTTTTTTGAGATTAAAATTCTTTCAGGGGATAATTTCACAAACCAGCTCTGCTGCTGAATAGAGCCATCATTCCCGCTGCCTTACCCGTGAAGTCTGCATAGCTGCAAGCAAACCATGGCATTGACCTGGTTAAAACAACGTGGGTTTTTCTTCTGTTTTGGGGACTGCTAAGGGCTTGTGCTGGTGAAAGGACAAGAAGGCAAAGGTGGAAAGCTTGTCCTGCCCCTTGTCTGGCAGCAGCTTGTGAAACGACTGCTCGCACACATGGTCTGCAGCAAGAAGCAGCCTTCTAATCTGCCTGCTCTGAGCTGCTCTCAAACCGGAGCTCACACCCAACAGGCCTGGACTCTGCCTGGTTCTGAGTTTTCTGCTTTATACTATGCGTCCATGATGCACTCTTGGAAAAAATAAGGGGTTCAGGTTCAGATAACCACATTCATGCACCCTGAAAACATAGTCAGATCCAATACTTTCTGGTGCCTTACAGAATACAGTCAGCACCTGGAGAAGGCTCACAAGCTGTTGAGGTGCAGAACCCCCTCCCCATCCTCTCTGTTCACTGAAGCACTGTTGAAGAAGGAAGAAAAGGAACAAGCACAGGGGAAACATGCTTGAAATTGGACAAACCCAAGATGTACTTCAAAAGCTTCACCGTACCAGAGAGAAACAGTACAGTTCAGATGTATTTAACGTCATGTTAATACTCAGCCTCATACCCTAATGAGCAGCAGTGTGACATTATTTATTCATTCTAAAATAATTTACTTCTGTGATGGTAAGACTGAACTATGGCTCCAGCAGAATCTTATTTTTCTTACCAGCTGTAATGAAGTTGGTTTCACAGGAGCGCTCTCCCCGTTGTAATGAGCTGCCTGTCTCCTGCCACTACAATCCAGTGAGAGAAATAAGACCAGCTGAGAAATACTTTATACTTTGATCTGTCTCAACAAATCAGTTCAAGAGCTCTAAAACAGAAACCCCAGGGAGAGGGAAGGGGAAGAGGAGAAGTTCAAGCAGGGGAGTTTTAAAGCTGTATTTGATTTGTTTCACTAGAACTGTAGTAGCTAAGAAAAAAAAAAAAATCAATCACATCTGTCCAACTTTTTTGAGATTTCTCAGCTCTCTCAGGCCCTACTACACTCCAAACTTTGGACAACTGTATTTCAGTGATAACCAAAAGAACAAGTATATATGTTTATCTCTCTCTCTCTCAAAAAACCTGACATCAGAAAAGTCAGGTTCTATAAGCTGGCTGAGTTGGATTTCTCCAATTTTTTGCCAATATATCAACAACCCTGTTATCCACCTCTTAGGAGAAAAAATGAATCAATCAAGAAAGTACAGTAAGAGAAGGCAGGGGTGGAACCAGACAGGTTTTGCTCCTTGCCTTTGAAGTTAAGCTGCTCTGAATGAGCAAGGCATGAATCCTACTTCTGGGATTCATCCTGCACCTTCCTTTGAAACACTGAGGACGAGGAATTCATTACAGCCTTGAGCATTACCATGCTAATGTCTCCTAGTTTTAACATCAGCTACATGGAGGAACTTTGTATTTCTCTTGCACTCTTGCACTCTTCTTGTTTTCTGGGTTTTTTTGTTGCCTGCTGTCCTGGGTTCAGCTGGGATAGAGTTAATTTTTACAGGAACCTGGGAGGTGGGGGGGCATAGCCGGGGCAGCTGACCTGAACTAGCCAAGGAGCTATTCCATACCATGTGACATCATGCCCAGTATATAAATGGGGAGCGGGCCGAGGGGAGGGCTCTCCTGCTCTCTCTCTCGACTTTCGGTGGGGGAAGTGGCGGAGCGTCGGGTCCCGGGTGGTGAGCAGTTGCACTGTGCATCACTCTTTTCTGTATACTCTTTCATTAGTACCGTCGTTGTTGTTGTAACTTTTTTTGCGTTGTCCCAGTAAACTGCCCTTATCCCAACCCTCGAGGTTCCAGGTTTTTTTTCTTTTCTCTCCTCCGTCTTCCCCCTATCCCACCGGAGGGGGCGGGAGGAGTGAGCGAGCGGCTGCGGGGTCCTTTGTTACCGGCTGGGCTGAAACCACGACACCTGCTAACTTGCTGCACGATCTTGGTGAAAACGCGTCACCCAAGTGGCTCCATGTGCTAAGAAATGATGAGGCTAGCCTCCTTACACAGGGAGTACACAATGAAACATCTGGGAAACATTATTATCAAGAGTTTGGTGCTATTGGAGAGGGTTTCCTATATGATCAGCAGTACCCCTGAAAGAGGGTAGAAATTTTAAGCCTTTTGGTAAAAGAGAACAGGAATTAGCAGGAAAAAAGCAGATTTCAGTCATGAAGCTCCACATCATCAACATCCAAAATGATCCTCATTTTCCTGCTGCTATTTCTAGATACCAGCACACGCTAGGAGTTTATTCTGTGCACAAAGATGGCCATAGATGTGCAAACCAGTAATGCCTTAATGCAAGTTCATGGCTCTAGCTGACGCTACTATTACATTGTATAAAACAGGGAATTGTAAGGACTTTGTAAATCTAGTCCCTGAGATGGCAGTTTTCCTGCCCATTTATCTTTTGTAATGGACAGCTCTACTGCACATATTCAACCAGCATGCTCTTTCAGAGACATGCCAATTAAAGTCACATTTAGTATCTCATGTATTTTAGCCAAAAGCATATTAGCTAGCCTGAGTGCCAACAGCATGTAAGATAAATTATGTTGGGGAAAATGTATTTTCCAGTGTATTGGCTGTTTTTATACTTTTAATACCACATTCGGTTTCCAAGAGCATTTTGTGGCTATGAAGATTGTTTTAAAGAAAAGAAAAAAAACCCATTTTAAGTTTAGGAAATTGTGAATTTAAAATCTACAAAATTCAGCAGGAAATTCAGAGATGGTGGCAGTGCTTGAAAAATAACTCTTCCCTTCTAATTGATGTTCAATGGTCAATGGCATTTTAAGAAAAATGCACAGCTGAGAAAGCACACATAAGAAGGAGGAAAAAACCCATGAGTGAATAAATAAAAAGCGTTCAAGTACAACACTAAATTAGCTAATTTTTTACACTTGTCCTTGTTGGTTTTGGTGTTTGCTACTGTCTTATGTGCACTGATAGCAGAGACGTAACAAAACTGGAACACAACACAATTTTAATTAGCTACATTTTCAGAAGGACTTAATGTCAGTGTAAAACAACTTCCAGATGTGTTCTACCTCTTTCTGTAGAATCATGATGGAAATGACAAGGGTCAAAAAAATGCTGCTACCTTATTAGCAGCCAATGCATTAATACAAGTGTGTCCCTGTACTGCTTTCACCTCCCTAGCGTGCAGTCCAACATTTCTGACAGGAGCTAAAGTTAGTGCTCTCCAAACGGTGGAGCGAGCTTATATTTAAAAGCAAAGAGAGGCGTGGCTGGAGCCCAGCAGCATGCCTGTCAAGGAGCCTCTCAAGCCTGCCTTGCCACCAACGGGAGACCACTCTGGTTTGCAGGAGAGCACACATCTTTGGGGAGAACATGTCTACTCTGACTGAGGTTGGAAAAATAACGCTGGCAAAGTTGTTCTGTCCATTCCCTAGAGGGCTCTGCTTCTTCTAAAAGCTGAGCGCGTGCAATTATTTATACTGGTCATATCAGCTTACTTCAGCGCCAGACTTTGCCTAGCAGTTATCAATGCTGGCTGGGGGGAGGCAATGCCGCCTGCCGAAGCGCAGCTCCAGATTCCAGTGCCACAGGCACGATGGGCTCTTAATGCCCGCTTCGGCTGCTGTAAGTAAGCAAGAAACAAATGCAGGATTAAGTGTCGCAGCAGATTACTGAGCGGGACGCCTGCTTTATCGTGACTCTGAGCTTCACAGATGCCAGGATGGCTCAGTCCACAGAAGTGACCAGAAGGTCACATAGCTGCATGTCTAGGGCCATCGGCATTAGGCACTATTTGCAAGCTAAGTGTGGATGTGAACCAAAGCTGAGTGACAGGAATGTGCATCTGTTGAGGCAGTTGGGCCTGCAGATGACATTCGTTGCTATCTGAAAGCCACCAGCAACATGGGTCTCTGCTGTTGGGGTCTTAACTCCTGCGTAGGCTGGCTTGGGACCCAGATTCTCTTACAAGCTGCCAGCCACCATTTCACTCTGAAATGGACCAGCTGAGAAGCCAGACACAGATAAATGACTGTTGAGAAGAAATACAGTGGGTAATAGGCTGAAAACCAGAACGGTTGTGACCCTTGTTTTTCTGGGATTCATAGATACAGTGCACTGAATTGAAAGCCCTTGCTCTCTTATCTGTCAGCGGCAAAGATCACATCCCAGCACTTCCCCTTGGTCTTCCCACAGCTCAGAATAACTGAGGATAATAGCTCCTTCTTCTAATGAAAGCAGCAGCAGCAAAGGGAAATATTCTTTGTTGGTAGCACAGGTTGAGAATCTCTAATGGTGCCTTTTCCACCTGTGTTTCTGCGTGAGCTCAGAAGATTGGTCCTCTCCCACAGCACCCCTCCCACAGTGTGGTTATTAGCATCTGTTTCACCTCCCTCCTGGATCTCAAGGGTGCCAGGGCGTTAGGCATCCTTTTTCTACTGATCATATACATATTGCTGATATTAGAAATGCCCTCCCTGGCAACTTGTGTACGGCCACAGCTGGCTTCTTCATGCTTCTGCTGTACAGAGCACTACAACACCGTCCATAATAGGCACAGAGAACAGGCAGCCAGGGTATGACTTCATTTGCAAGGCACGTTGGCATCAGGTCACACGTCTCTCACGCTGGTGCTGGCACGCCTTCACAAGCAAGCACGAGTGCAGGCTCCTCGCTTTAGCCAGCAGCTTCAGAGACTTTGCCATGCTAATCTCCAGGGGCTCAGCACACATGCCTGAAGCGTACAGCAGCATTTTAGCTGCTCTGAACCTCCTCAAGTGCTCCCCAAAACTAGCTGCCATCACACCTCTCTCACTGAATCTGCAAGCCATTAGTTTTCTGTGTATGACGTTTCAGAGCCCCTTTAACCCCCGCTCCCAGCAGTACAGGCTTTTTACCTGGAACAAAACTGGGCAGCACAAAGAGGAAGGGAGAAGGGGAAAAAAAAGAAATGCAGTAAAATTTCTCTTTTAGCCACTTGTACCTGTCTAGCAGCATCCACAGAGCTCATCCCAGCAGAGCTGAGCAAAAAGCCCTTGCCACTGCAGCTTGCTCTCAGGTATTTCTGCTGCTTTTGAATGCAGAGGAAATTTTCAGTTCTCACAAAAAAAAGGCATATTTCTTTGCATGAAAATGTTTTAAAAGAGCCACTGGTACCTTTGTAGTTAAACCTCACTCCCTGTTTTTTAAAAAAAACATGCTCTACTGATGAGAAGAATGGTCATAAATTACAGTTATACCAGAAGGGTCCTGTGTTGGACAAGTGTTTTGAAAAAAACGCAGCTTCCCTTTACATATTTTTATTTGGACAATGTTAGTTACTCTCACTAGCAGACATTTTTGCTAAACAGATCCATACATCTGTTCAGACAATTAGCCTTTCCATTAAAAAAAAAAAAAAAAAAATTTGATCTCAAACCCATTTATTTCTTAGGCAAAGAGGGGCAATACTTCTAGTTCTGTACCACAGAACATCTGCTGAGGAGCAAAGCAGCTTTCTAAAAAATACAACCCCAGTCCAGGGGACCATAGAAGCACATGAATAAATAATAGAACAACTCTCAGAAAAAAAATTTTCCTATGCTGTACGAATGCTTCCTGTCCAGAGCTTATTCCCCTGCTGTGTGACAGCTCCGATGTCTGCAACATCTTTATTCACACATCAGCAGTAACTCCTTCCACCGCATGCCAACTACATATAATCAAGTCCCAGTGGACTGGGAAGATAAAATCTGTTCAAGAAATACTTAAACCAGACCTTTTTCTCCCCCCCTCTCTATCCCCAGGACAGCAGGAGGGATCCAGATTTATCCAAGCATCCAGATTCACCCAAGTGTCTTCCATATAATTTGGACCCCTTTGTAGTTTCTGAAACACTCCCTGATAATTTCAGCCTAGTGGAAGATGGCAGTGAGCCCCACAACATGTGGTTTTCTGATATCTGTGCCAATAAAAGAAGTATCAAGCTGTGCGCAGCCCATAGTCATGGGAATATGTTGCCCAACAGGCTTATGCACCCAGTAGGAAGCAGGACAGTGGATGCCTGGAGCAGTTCTGAATTACAGCATGCTGTATGTCTCAGCGTTTCATCTGTACGGATGAAACAAAATGAAAGAGTGGCCATTAACGCACACAGGAGCTTGGTTCAAGTGGCATGCGTGAGCTTCACGCACATGCATTCCTGCTTGCTCCGCATCAGAGAAACCTCACCTCAAGTTTAAGTGTAGTCAAGACTTGAACCTCACTGAAAATTTGGGAGATTCTGAATGCTAGTTGGCCTCCATTTTGCTTACTGCTAATGTGATTAACTGAGAGTGTATGCGTGAATTGCTCTAAACTGTTATTTATAGGAAGCCTACAAATATCTAGCACTTTGCTTTAAGGTCTGATCTCCTGGCCTTTACAATGGGTGGCACAGTCTGAGGCATTGGAGGTAATTTCTTTTTTTTTCTGCTGTGGAAATATCCTCTAATGTATTTCAGAACTTGTTATCTCAAAGGCAGAATTTGTCCAGATTTGCCATTTAAGGTTTGATCTCAATGTCAATTTTTTCCCTCCTTGGTTCTTAGATAAGATAATTTGTTGTGCAAATAACTGCCTGGAATTTTGCACATCAAAGGATTGTACTGTGACCGCCCACCTCCTGACACCGTGTCCCATGACTAAGTCGTACCCTCAATGAACCAGCAACAGTTAGCTTAGAAAACAGGAGTATGGGTCACAAGAATTTTTGTAAAACTTTTGTTTTAAATTGAAAGGCTTTAGAAAAAACCCAAACAATTCTTTTTTCTCCATCATGAAAATTTTGACTCGTATACACACACATGCACAGAAGCTCTTTTCCCCAACAAGCTCCACCTGGCATAAGATTTGATCCTAGCGAGATCAAAGTTAATGGGAGGTAAGTAGAAAATGTCCAGTCTTGTCTAGTATCAATTTACTTGGTCTTCCTATCACACTCAGTGGCCCAGTGGCCACTACCTACAAAAAAATAATTACCAAAGGATTTCATGTGCATCTGTTTTCCATGCAGATAAAAGCAGTTTTTCATGCTGGTGGAGATGATCTAGCATAGATTTGCAAGCAAAACCTGGGTATGGCAAGTGCCTTGATTCACACCCATGTGATGCACCCTTAGGGTTAAAAAAAACCATGTAACCTTGGGAACTGTGAATTCTGCTTTTTATCTTAAGGTACACAGCACTCTTTGAGGGGACCCTTTTAAAGCATTCCTCTAGGGATATATTTATTAGAGTTCAATGGAGGTAACTTCTGTACTGGGGAGCATATATCTTTGCTATAACATTATCTTCTACTTACATTTTCTTTCTACAACTGTCTTTTGTAAAACTGCACCTGCAACATAAAAGGTAAAGATTTTTCTGACAGATTTTCCTAAATCTGCAGCCTCCAAAATTATTCCTTAAAAACACAAGGATGAACTGAGATGTAATGCTTCATTAAGCACGTGTAGGTTTGCAGCTGATCTCTCCAAATGAAAACCAGGAAAGAATTCAATACTGCTTTTCAACACGCCGCCCGTAAGTTTACCCAGAACACCTGTTGTTCTTCAGCTTGAAAGCTAATCTCAGGTGCTCTCTTGCAGTTTATTCCTGTAATTCCTACATCAATTAACCTCTGTTAGGTCACTGACAAAACACTGTAAAAACCACTCTTAGTAGCAATTACATCTGATGCTCAGAAAAGCCAGGACTTTGGACATGAATTAATGGATTATATACAAAATGCCACCTGAAAAAAGGCTTTTTCCCCACCAAAACACTCAAGGCATTTCTATTGCCTGCCACACAGCTTTGAGTAGCGCTTGCGGCTCACAGGATTGCTATTGAAGCACTAGTCAGAGCTTGGCTCAATGTTTGCCCTAAGCTGGCCACTGCCCAAGACTAGATGGTGATGTCCTACACCAGAAATGTGGTTTTAGACAACATGAGCTAAGCAGATGTTGAAGCTGTGCACCTTTCTAAAGCATAGTCTCTGGGCTAAGAATGAGTGGCATATTCCAGAAGACTAAGGGAGCTAGTCTACCTCTTCCTTGCCAGTCAAGGGAGAGAGCCAGCAAACCAAAGCTCGCAGCCCTGAGCAGGTATCGCCCTCCACCAGAGCCTCTCCACTGAGCGTTAAGGGAGGAAACCGGTTTCTCTGCGGTTAGCCCAAAGGGGCAACGCATGCTGCAGCTCAACAGCCTTGTGAACAGGAGGGCTGAAAGGATGCCGACCAGCGCACGTTTTGCATGACTTTTGGGAATGCCAGTGAAACAACCGCGTTGAAGTGCTCAGTGGCCGTGCCGGGGCGGGTCGCCACGCTACGGAGCAGCTAACGGGGCAGACAGCGAGGTGCTCTGGGCATGCTACAGCCTCCCTGTGCATTTCCATCCCTTGCTGCTGGGATAATTTATGCAGCCTTCCTTCAGTACAGGAAGCTGTTCACACAGAGTTAAACAGAAACATAAGGGAATACAGTTTTAGAAGGAAATCATTGACTTCTGGGGCAGCACAAAGGGCAAAACAATAGCAAATGGCATCTGGCTTCTGTTAGGATGCACAGCCTCTGCGAATTACAGCCCAGACAAATTAGACCCATCCAAAAGTCTGATCCGTGTCATCTGATGCAGTCAGCTTAATTCAGGATATGCCTCTTTGGTTTCTCAGTGCAATATAAATTAAAAAAAGCAGTGGCAAATTAAATATGTACAGGGCCTTGGGAGAACTTTCCATCAGCTTCAGAATATAAAAAAGGAGAAAGCAATATGCAACCAGCAAGCAAGGTAAAGGGAACGAAGGTTCCCCAGCACCACAGCAGGACTGCCACAGAGTAGCTGCCTGAGCCTGCCAAATTCCAAGAAAAACAAGCCCACTGTGACAGAGCAACCCCGCAGCAGAGGAGCGTGTCCTGTAAGTCATTTCACTACTATGAGATGGACTCTGAATTCAAGGTGACAAATTGCTGAGTTGCCTGAATTTAGTTTGGCCAGGTGAGTCTAATACCACTCCTCTTACAGGGAGTGCTTACAAAATATTTCAAAGACTGAGAAAAACACACTGAGCTTCACCCACCCATTTTTGTTACATGTATTTACAGGTCGCTTCTTTTTTCCTCCTCCTCCTCACCTTCTGACAATACTGAAACATCTCTGGTTTAATAGCAGAAGGCTGCTAAGCAATCCAGCTAAGAATATTTTTATTAGGAACAAAAAGTTTAGGAGAAAGACTCTAAAATATTGTATGCTTAAAAAAATAAAATTAGAGAATAATTTTTGTGCTTCACTTGATATAGAAACAGAATTACTGAATTGTTCTCAAATATAAATTCTTCCAGCATAAAGCAAATATGTGCACCACCACGTGAGATGTCTCCCCCATGTATATGGCACCTTAATAATTAGAGCATTCTCCACAGCTGAGGGAGATCAAATTCAGTTTCCTCATATGCCTAAGGAGATTCAAACTCTTGGGAGAGACAATCAGAGGGTGTAGGCCATTTTGGGGTGGGTGGCTGTGACCTCCTCCTGAAACTGCTCAATTTTACATAAAAAGTTAAAAGTTTCATTTCATTAATGTGCAGGTGGGTGCTGCTGCCACAAGGCTGAGAGAAGTCAGTCAGTGGGATCCCTGCTCCCACAGCTACGGACGTGTTTTACACAAGCTGGTTATTGAACGGGCAGAGACAGGTAAACCTTGGGAACTCCTGGTCATGCTCGCTCATGGGATGTGCTGTTTGCCAAGAGGACATCACCAAGAGTAGCATAAGCACGTGAGGAGAGATTTTCTCTTTACAGAAGCAAGATTCCTAGGCTTTTCTTTTTGACTCCCTTCCCCATCGCAACTGAGAGCATCTCCAGCCCAGCTTGCCATCGATCTCTGATGCTGAGAGCAGATGGGTTTTTTTGTTTTTTACCAGGCAATTCATTCATAGTTCTCTGACAAGAAGGAAGATCAATAAGGTAACAGTAGTGCCTCAGGGAAGAGAAGTGTCGTGGTTTAACCCCAGCCAGCAACTAAGCACCATGCAGCCGCTCCCTCCCTCCCTCCCCTCCCTCCCCCCCAGTGGGATGGGGGAGAAAATTGGGAAAAAGAAGCAAAACCCACGGGTTGAGATAAGAACGGTTTAATAGAACAGAAATGAAGAAACTAATAATGATAACATTAATAAAATGACAAAAGCAATAATGAAAGGATCGGAATGTACAAATGATGCGCAGTGCAATTGCTCACCACCCGCCGACCGGCACCCAGCTAGTCCCCGAGCGGCGATTCCCCGCCCCCACTTCCCAGTTCCTATACTGGATGGGACGTCCCATGGTATGGAACACCCCGTTGGCCAGGGGTCAGGTGCCCTGGCTGTGTCCTGTGCCAACTTCTTGTGCCCCTCCAGCTTTCTCGCTGGCTGGGCATGAGAAGCTGAAAGATCCTTGACATTAGTCTAAACACTACTTAGCAACAACAGAAAACATCAGTGTTATCAACATTCTTCACATACTGAACTCAAAACATAGCACTGTACCAGCTACTAGGAAGACAGTTAACTCTATCCCAGCTGAAACCAGGACAAGAAGAAACAGGACTTAAATATAGTGATTACCAAAGGGTGTCTTCACTCCAGACACAGCATGCACAGAGATTCACCCTCCCTCCCCTCTTGCTCAGCCTGGCTACATGCAATGTGTCCCACTCAAGGTCACCTGCGGGTCCTTCCTGCTGGACTCTGGAGCTCTGACAGATAAGGACAACCATTCATTCAGCCGTCAGTCATTCAGCAGCAGCAAACCCAATTATGTGTAATTATAGTAATGCTAGGAGAAAAACCTCCATAGTATATGAAACATTAAAAGGAAATAAGCCATAGAATGCAGGGCATCTGAAATGAGAGCTCAGGGTCACAGGCAAAATTCAAATGCAGTATCTTGACTTAAAAAAAGAAAAAAAAAAAAATCAATCATTATGGTCTCCCAAGGCATTTCACCTCTAATTGAAGAGTGAATTGTGTTTACTTACCTGATCATGTTCTTGACTGTCTCTCAGCAAATGAATCGTGATTACACTACATAAAATTCAGTGTTTGGTCCCATAGGACTGGATTCAGTAGAAATGCCACACTTTAAGACACATATGTAAAAAAAGACTGAACCCTGAAAGATATCTATATTGTATAGAAAAGAAAAATATTTGTTTTAAATATAGGTTGTAGCCCTTCCAGTTCCTGCTTCCACAGCTGAAGTGTGCAAAGGAAATGGTACCCCTCTTGAAAGGAAAATAAAAGCTGGTTCATGTTCAGATTAACAATGGTCAAGGGCATTGTAGGCTGTTGTCATCCAGAGTGTACCTAAATCATACTATGACACATGCAGATTTTACGCACAGAAGGATCTCAGGCGTTTTCATGATGCATATGCATAACATGGGGGGCTCAACTCCTACCAATTTTAATGGTGTTCAAAACTGATAAAAATGCAGCTTAAGTGAAAAACAAGAGAGGCTTTTGTCTGGTAAACACATTTGCTACTTGGATATTGTCATCACTGAAGCAGAATGAGGAAGTCCATGCAGCATTTATGAATGAAGAATAATTTATCAGAACAAGCTGGGAATTTAAGTGAACATGGATGTAATAACGAGAAACACCACAGGAATTCAAAAAAAGGTTTTAAAAATTTCTGGCAAACCACTGTGCTGCCTGTTTTAAGAACCAAAAACCCAAAGATATTGTTCATCCCCCCTACTTGAACATGATGGACGAGATTCTTGGGTTGTCATCTTTTTGCTGCAAAATAGCTTTATAGCTGAAGTAGCAATAATTGGGCAGAGTATCTCTACAGAGGAGAATAGTTGCTGGGTACTGTGGTTGCTACCTCAGTAGCAATTGATCTTCCAGCCAGTAGATGGGATATCACCGGACATCTATGTCTTCTTACATTCAACTGTCGGTTGGCCTCTTGAAGAGGTATAAGTTGGTAAGTAGATGGAGGCTTGTAGCTGTGGCAAATTGTGTTTGCGACATTACTGGTCCTAGGGATTGGAAAAGCACAAACTTAGTTTAAGATGATCTGGTACATCATTCATTGAACACTGTCTGGGTGTCTATGCTACAATTTCTAAGTGGTCTTAGCTGTTCTGGTACTGCATGCTAAGACACAGGTACGCTGCCTTGTCACCAAACTCCTATAAGCCCATCAAGGATCATTAGCTTCACCTTAGCTTCACCTAAACAAGACAATGCACAAAGGGGAGTTCACTCACTCAGAAACAGAGAGGAGACCAAGCAGGTGGTAAAAACATGACCTTTCTCCATAAGGTCAAATAACTTTATTGTGATTAAGCACTACAATACAGTATATATCCATAAAAAAACTCTATAGTGTATATAAATTATTCCTTCCATTCAGTAACTCTTTTTTTGTTTTTGTTTTTTTTAATTTCCATTACAGCTTTGGTACAATGTGATTTTATTATATTTTTAAATACTTTTAGCTTCACAAACTCAACACAAAGTACAAAACTAATCCGAATCGGGGATATTACAATCTACACAGTGGTGTTCAGTGGTAGGAAAAAATCTTACCTCAATGAATTCATGTCACTAGCTAAGCTATAAAGGCATACCTAGCAGACATGACAAAAATATGCACCATTAACCAGCAAACATTTTTTTTTTCAAAATTTATTTTATTTTTTTACAGATTTTTCCAGCAGCAAATCACTTGAGCATAGTCAGCACTTATGTCCTCAACTGATTATCCTGTTGTGTTCCTCTTCATTTGAAGGCCATGAGTTATTTTGTCAAATAATGCACCGCTATCCTCGTATATCCACACTAAGCCACAGTGTCAGTACTTGACCTGCCACCCTGCATTGTTAATGCTCGCACAGTTTGTCCTGCAGCTGGCAGAAATAACTGGAACGTTATTGGAGGGGCAGTGTGGGGCAATCAACCGTAGGTTGTTCTGTGGGGCAGGAGGTATGACATTACAGTAGACAGGCATTCCAGTGGCTGTAAGTGTTCCTTGACCTGATTGATTAGGTAGCATGATTGGTTGTTGATATGATTGTTGCGGCAATCCTTGAGAACCCTGGGTCATTGGCACCTAGGTAGGAATATGGAGAGACGTAGGAAAAAAATAGTAATTACTAGACAAATTAAAGTAGGTCCCAAGTATCCCTATCTTCCTTCTAGCTGAATTTGAGTATATAACACGTTCTGCCAAAATGTGTCATTTTGTGCTGCTCAGAACTGTTCTCGTCCCTGAGGATTTTCTTTGTTAGAGAAGGCTTAAAGAGAAAGCCCTCTGCTCCTGAGTCTAGTAAGTGGCTCTGTCATGATCGAGCTGTATATGAATTTCTGGGATCAGTGCAAACAGAAGACTCAGCCCTGGTATATCTAGGCCATCTAAAAGGTCTAAACCTTTAACTTGATCATTAACCTTTAAAAAGCATTTTCAATATAGTAATTCTGAAGATGTAAGGGGAAAATTTTACCCACAAGCAATTCCCCCATTTCCACCTGGGTTGCTGTAGTGTTTTCAGAGAAGCCAAAGGAAAAGGTGAATGGCTGCTCAATCAGTGCAATCTATTAAAATGAATTAGATGTCATTTAGTTCCTTAACTTTCCAGAGGGACCAGCAGGAAACTTAAGCACAGGCCACCTCTCACAGGCTCTTGGCATATCTCCCAGAAACCAGGTATAAA
The DNA here is from genome assembly GCF_900496995.4 of Aquila chrysaetos chrysaetos. Taxonomy (NCBI): domain Eukaryota; kingdom Metazoa; phylum Chordata; class Aves; order Accipitriformes; family Accipitridae; genus Aquila; species Aquila chrysaetos. Next base: position 21,015,238 of record NC_044006.1, read on the forward strand.
GTTGGGGAAATAAGTCTGGGTAACTTACGGACTTGGTAAAAATCAAGCCACTGCCTTCCTTCTCCCCAAAATCCAATAAACAAAACTCTGTCTGGCTACAGCTTGTTATAGAAGACATGGTGAGATCCTAGGCAGGAGTCTCCATAGATGAGTAATTTTTAACTGGATCAGGCAAAGCCCTCAACTTCATTACAGGAAACAATACTGCACTGGTGAAGAAAACCCCAAAACAACCCCAATGTTTTGTCTTTTATCTTTTTAAATTCATTTTCTTCACAGGAAGAAGTATAATTCCTTCATCCTTTGTGACATTATACCCACACTGCAGGCTGTAATAAATAGCTCATCTGAAGCATTCCCAATTCAGAATGAAAATGAGGAGTACTAAGAATACGTAAACAGGAAGCAAAGAAACCAATTTGACTCAGAAGCATATTTATCAGGAGGCCTCCTGCCACACAGTGTCCTAACAAAGTTAATAAAGACCATTCTGCGATACGAAAACTTAATTCAATTACGCAGTCTCTGACAAAAGCAGTCTTTCTTTACGGCTCCCAAGTACCTGATAAGACGACATGGCTGGATACTGCACCATCATGCCTTGCACCTGATTTCCCTGTTGATTATTCATCAGGTTCTGGCTTTGGGGCGGCTGCTGCATTCCCATGAGACCCTGGAACCCCTGCTGCTGGTTCGGCAGGACAGGCTGGTAACCTGAAAGAAGAAAGACGTCTTCAAATACTCTGTCGCTTGTAGGGGCAAAATTAAAACTGTTCTAAGGAACAGCAAATGATCCCATCATTTCCCCCTGCATTTGTGAAAAAGTTGCTCTATTTCTATAGAAGCATTACTGGAAGTGAAAACTGAAGGGGAATAAACAAATGCTGTGAATTGACAGTGCCGGCACGTTCGCATTGAGCGGGCAGCACATTTTCCTCACGCTCTTCAGCCCTGCGGCAGAGCCCACCTTGAGGGATGCCTGACTGCAGCGTGGAACGGTAAAGCCCTGAACAGACACAGGGTGCTACTAGCTTCTGGCTACTTCCTCAGAGGCAAAACTGCCACTGGCTTCAAGGACACCGGTATTTGGCCTTCAAAGTCTAATCTGGTAGTTTTCTTTCAGGTCACGTTTCTTATCTTACCCTCTTACCTTTCTTGTAATGCAGCTCCCTAGCACGATGTAAACAGAGAAGCTTTATTTAATCAAGAAGAACATCTGCATACACACGGGCTCCTACTTGCAGGGCTTTTTATATGATTAGAGCATATTAAGGGTCATATTCTACCCTACTAGTTTCGTGTTTGGCAAAAGAGGAAAATCATAAATTAGGGAGTGTCTGGTCCTCCCGGTTGCTCAGTGGGAACACGGCTGACACACGAGTGACTGCACAGGGATGAGAAGTTGATGCTTCTGTTTCCACCTGCGATTGGCTCTGTGTTCAAAGTCACCATGACGTTGCAGGTTTTCTGCTGGGACCGCTCCTCTAGGACTAATTGAGAAATGGGCAAAGTCTGGATGCTGTGGAGGGCAAAGCTGCTAATGAGGCAGAAGCGCCGATGGGAAGTGAAGCACGAGCTGTGCGCTGCTTGGCAAGGAACACGATCCAGCCTGAGAACGAGCCTACCTGGATGGAACTGGGCTGCTGGGGGATGCTACCATTTAGAGATGAAGGATTTTGCAGAAAAAGTGGGAAAGGAAAGGAAAGGAAGATGCAGAAAGATCCCATCCTTGAAAAATGCTGCCAGCCACAGTCATTATAAATCTATGAATAATTTCTACTTAAGACGTTCTGTGTCCTTTAGCACTCGTATTTTTTAACATGCGGTTATGCAGTGCCCTATTAACTCCGTAGTGATGCTCTCAGAATAAGCATATTTCAGGCAAAGAAGAATTATCAGAAGGAGCAACGCTGTGTTATTTTTATATGAAAAATGCGTGTCACGTCTGCTCAATTTATATTCATGAATACAGTACACGGTTCAATATACTTCACGAATTGGAAATCATCACCTGGGTATTTCTTCATTATGTAAGAAAAATAAAGTGACGAATGTCTCTGTTTCTGCCGGTCTATTGTCAACTGATAGCTTTCCTTCAAAATCTTTTCTGACGCCAGAGAAATGCCAAGTATCTCTGATCAATTTTTTGCCATTAAAGATGCTTTTCCACAGATATAAGATTAATGTCTCCAGTCAACCGAGCAAAATAAAAAAAATTAATTCCATGAATGGTTAACTTGGCTGGGATATAGCATCAAACATCTCCCAAATGCACCAGATTATTATACATTCAAATTTGCTCTTTTCCTATGCACAAACACAGTGTCAGCATATTTTTTAGTCACAAAAATTACCAACATCAGAAGTGCGTAACTGAGTTTACAGAAGGCTTATACAGCAATAATAAAATTGCAAGTCCTCTTCTGCTCCCTTATACCAATTATGGGGGGGAAGGGGAGAAAGGACAGAAATAAAAAAATTTAGCACTACTATTCTGATATTTGCAAGACTGGAAGTTTAAGGAGAGAGGAGTCAACTGACAGCAGAAGCAGCAACAGATAATTCATCTTATGTCACTTGCAGTTGTCAAAGTAAGTCCCAAATGTTGTAATGAATGGTAGATTGATGGTGGACCAGGGATCAAGTGACCCTATGTTGGGGAATGCAATCAAACATTTGATCTGGGCTCACAGAGTTGCACCGTGATGCACTGGCACAGGATGGTGGGCTGGTGCTCTGCAGAGACAGACGGACACCACTGGGGTCAAGTAGAGAGAAGCCCTTTTATTCTCTCTAGTAAGTATAATTGCATTACCATTACTTTAGTCAGACTACTGCTGATACTCTGCTGTATGTTGGAACATACAGCTGTCTCTTTGCCTCAGCTTTGTGTTCCATATTCTCCAAATACAACAAATTTATTACCCTATACAGACGTGACTATCAAACTGAAACAAAGGGTTACGGAAATAACTAAGTAACTACACTTATGCTGAATGTGTAGGCATCATCTCATGGGGCTATTACAATAACATGTACCTCTGCCCTGAAAATCTCCTCTGTTAGCAAACACTGCTTAGTACACGGCACAACCACTCCACGTTTCAGGTGCAGGAATACAAAAAGGGGATAGGTTAAGAGCTGAGGTCCACTAGGCTGTGGACTACTATTTTAACAATCTTATTACTCTTCAGGGACTCCAGCAATTTCTCCTGCCCATAGGGCATGTGCACCCCTCACCTCTGCCCAAACATGCAGAGTCCTGCTTACACCCCTGAGAGTCAGGAGAAGACCTCTTTCCTACTCCCTCTGCAAGCCCTTTACAACGTTCTGACCACACAGAGGGGCCTCAATCCAAGCAGAATACTTCACATGCACTCTAACCCAATTCCAATGTGATTAGATGGGAGCAAAGAGGTATTAATGTAAGAATCTGATCACATTGTCTCCTGAACCTTCTTTGCCATTAAGGGAAATGGCCCAGAAGGAGGTCCTGTAGTCTCTTGACCATTTGCTCCCTTAACTTGTGGGTGGAAATAGGGATGTTTAAGAAGGTTACTGGCCTGCTTGTATCCTTGCAAGATGCTGGCTGTCATCTCTTCCTCACTTAATATTCATGGACTTCTTTTTTATGATCAGTACCCTTTGGAATATGCAACAAAGTTATGGATGTCAGACCTTGCTGCAGAACCCCAGTACAGCATTTGGTCAAAATCCAGCATCCTCTTCAAGGCTCTGCAACTCAAGTGAATCCATTTCATTTTACCTGATAGCAAAGTCTGACCCTTTACTACGTTAAATATATGAAGAAAGATGCAAGTTCATCCATTCCATTGAACATAAAAACCTGACAAGGTACAAAAATGTACTCCAACAGTGCAGAGGGGGTAGAGAGTATTAAAAGGTGAATTAATTCCCTTATCTACAACAAGTTCTATAAGCAAGAGGAAAATGCTGCAAAAAACCAAAGCAGCCCAAGTCCGTTCTGCTAGATGGCTTCTGTTTCAGCACGAATGCAAGGGGAAGGAATTGGCACTCTATGTGGCAATCCATTTGAACAAGAAGTTGTTAATATCAGAAACCAGCTGCTCTGAATTTCCTACCTCCGCAGCCCAAATGCTGCAACTCTAACTCTGCATACTTCGTAACATTTGAAACAGATCCTTCAGTGTTTACTGTGTGTTGATGTCTTCATATGTTTTTGCGCACTGGCCAGGAAAAGAATGGAGATGGGAGAATCAAGGCTCCACATAACTGATAGTCTTAATTTATCAGCCTTTCAGCAATGTTCATGAAACTATATCTTTCTAGCAAATCTTTCTTTTTTCTTTTTTTTGAGGGCACAGCCTATCAGAGATCGCTATTCCCCCAAAACTCTTTATTTTGTACACAGAGAGCAGTTCCAATCCTCAATTTGGCTCTGCCATGCTTCTGACATGCTCTTTATTTTTCAGTGAAATGAAAATAATACAGTGTTCTCAAAAGTCTTGGGAACTGACTGCAGTGTATGAGAAGCCAAGCATTGCTGGGCAGAGAGGGATGTTTTGGAGCTACACAGGTGTCAGGAAACAAGTGAGAACAGGAAGCAGCATCATGCTTTCTGCAGCAATAAGTTTTCTTCATGCTTGCTCTTTTGCTCATTAGCTTTCATACTACATAAAGTGTAATCCTTAAAAGCCTCTTTACTGTCCCCTGAGAACATACACACGTGGGTTATTTTCTAATGGCAGTACACATCAGATGAACCATCCTATTACTGCAAGCTCCAGGGCCTCTTTACTGCAATTATATCATCCTGCTCTATGTTATCTCGGCTACAAAGGAGGATTTTTTAAATCAGGGCAAACATGAGAGACATTGTTAAACAACCAGAGGAACAAATCGTGCACAGAATTTCAATGAATGCCTCAGAGGAAAAAATGAGCCTTGGATTGCAGTCAAAATGGGAGAGGCCATCATACCATCAAGGTAATTCTCTGAACCTTTACAGCCTGCATCACCATGCTGACAGTCAGCTAACTTAAACATCCCAGGGGGAGAAAGACTGCATGAAAGACCCACAGATGTTTTAATTTCTTAATGAGGCTATAGAGCTCAAAAGACAAAACGCAGTGGTCTTACACCTCTGCCAGTAACGTCATCCAGAGCTACAATTAAAGCATGCTTGGTGCTCTGCTGGCCTCAGCATACAATCCTTCATGAACAGCACATCCATGTTTGGAGGGACTGTTTCATTGCTTATTTTAGATTTGAAGCATATATTAGCAAGATACCTTTGTAATGTGTGTATCAGCACTCCGGGTAAAGAGTAATCAGCGCTTCAGCTGACGAGCACGGTGGTCTGGCATGAGTCCCTGAACTGCAAATCTCATTGTACTCTTGCCACTTGAACAGAGTCCTTGCATCTAAGCCCATCCAATGCAAATGCATAAATTCACAGTGGTTTTGATAAGAAGTGATTTGAAAGCTCATCTGCTCCCTTCCCATTTCACTCAGTGTAGCACTGGGAGAAGCTGAGCCGCTGCCACCAGCAAACTGAAAATGCACGTACCTTGGCAACACACTGCAGCAGCCTAGGCAAGCAAAGCCAAAAAGAAATTCAAAAGGGAAACCTCAGCAGGGCTAACTGGGCTAGGTGCAATGCTACACAGATCTGGTCATGCTCCTGCCCGCTCTGCAACTACTGCAGTGCCTTTCTGGTGCCCTATGTCCTCCCTGGTACAGACCAGCTCAGCCTCTGCTGCAACTGCCACCAGAAGCACTGCAAAGAGATTGAATATAAGCTCCCATGGAAAAGTCAAGGGGAGCGAGCACCACCTCTGGATGCAGACACAAGGGAATACTCTGCAATGTACTGAAAACAGCGTAACAGCAGATTCTGCATCCAGTCCCAAGTGCTGTGCTCGCCGCACATTTGCAGAAGACTCCCCGAAACTGGTAAGGGCTGAGAAGAGAGCTACAAAAATGATCCGAGGTCAGAAAATGTACCTCTTCCTGGGAGACCTACTGAGCTCACTCTGCTCAATTTATTCAAAAGATGAAGAGGTATCTGCTGGTAGATAGCTCTCGAACAGAATAGAAAATGGTATAATAAAATTACATGGTTGGAAGACAAACCTAGAACTGTTCAGATTAGAAATAAAATTCAAAGTTTCAATAGACCCTATAATTAACAAGGGGACAATTTACCCAGAGAGGAAGCACATTTGCTATCACCCAAAACCTCTAAAATGAGGATGGACAGCTTGCTAGAAGATATTCATCAGCTTAATAAGAAGCTCTGCAAACAAAAATATGATTAGAGTGTGCTCTGTGTCCAGTATTATTCAGAGCATTAAATTACATGTTCCAGACTTGAAATACTTAGGAAAAATGTTAGCCAGTTAGCTGTTAACACTTCTCCTACCTTCCAAGGAAAAGGACTAATCTTTTGCATGCGAGACAGGATCCTCTTCCCAGTCTCTTCTCCCTGTGATTACATACTGGCAATGCCACCCAATTCACTCCACAAGCAGAGTTCACCTGTGTACGGTGGATATTCTAAGGGCTGTTCCTGGCCTATTTGAGTTTACTTTTCCCTGGCTGGAGTAGTGCTCAGTAGGTTTTGTAGGCTGAAGAGTATGATCGGTATCTATTCGCACAGTTTTGCTAGGCTACCTTTTCCTTTACTTTTTAAAATGAGCTGTGGGTAAAGTATTAAAGTGGCTGGATGCATCTTTTATTCCATAATCATAGAAACTTACAATGCCTATGATAAGTTACTAATCAGAGAAGAAAAAGTGTCATTGTAAAACTACAATTCAGTCACGCACACATCAATAAGTTTGGTAAAGTTTTTGGCAACTCACTTATTTGCCAAAAGCTCTGAAATGATCCATCCCAAAACACTTGCAAAACTGGAAGGAAGAAAAAAAGTGAAGCAAGCAGTTTGGCAAGATCAAACACTGTATCTTGACACAAAGAACCTTTTGGTTCTCAAACAGACCCTAAACATTATCTATAAAATACGAGGAAAGGAAGCCAGGTTGGGGAACCTTGCGTTTAGGACACTCGGCCAAGCTGTGGGAGGTGCATACTGAAATCCCTTCCCAGCATGACTGAGAGCAGGAATTTGAGGCAAGGGGTTTCTACCAGCCAGAACAAAGCCCTCCCTGCTACAGGGGTCTGTCAGTCCCTCCTGCCAACGATCCTCTCCTCGCGTGAGATACTCAAGTACTGGACTGCAACCAGATACGTCACCTCCTACATGAACATCGTAATTACCAGCTACAAAATCTCCCCATATACTGCTCACTCTAGAGGAGCGCTGCTCCAAGGCGTTGTGCTCAGGCTGGCTTCTCACGTCCAGGTGTTAAGATTTCAGCGGCTGCTGGGGAAGTTTTGGGTTTTTTTTTCATTATGCAGTTAGTCATTACCTGGCCAGTTGCGCCACAAATGACGGACTAAAAGTCTCATGGAAAACATAAAATTAAGCTATAAATTTAAGCTGATTTTGATTTTAGCCTCGCCCCAAAGTGCCTGCAGTTTGGAAGACTTCCACAGAAGACACACTAATTAATGTCTCCCTGCTGGTGTGTCATTTTCTGTACGAGTCTGAAGATTTAAACTGCATCTTGTGCAGCTGGAATCCAAAACACTTTGTAAAGAATTTTGTAGTTTAAGCTTGGATCTAAAATCCAAGGCATGCTGCAAACCAAATCTGCTGCAGTTGATCAGTCCAGTCCTACTGTGTCTACTTTCTCTCTGCAACACACATAAAAATGTCTTGACCTAGTAAGATATTGGGCCTTTGTGTTCCACAGATAATCACAGATAATTTATGGGTGTGAACTGGATGCTATGTGAGCTAGAAGCACAAAGACGTAATAGCTTAATGCTAAAAAATCCATCCCTTTCCCCTCAAAACATAAGACCATGCCATTATTTTATTTAGTTTTCACACACATACAAAGGAAAAAACAATAGTACCTGTGCCTGAAATAAAGGAGTCTTAAGAAGCAACAGGTAACTTGGAGGTACGAGGTGGCTTATAACACACACAAGACAGCACATGCCAAAAACCACAGCACATGCCAAAAACCACAGCAGCACATGGACTCCTTTCCCCACGGCACTCCGCAGGCGCAGACCCTCAAAACCAAAAGAACACTTTTCACCTAAGTGACTTACAGTTTGGCATCTTTCATTCCAGGTAAAAGCACTTCCCACTCCAGCAGTACAGCAGTACAGCATGCAGGGGAAAGCATGGGGTATTACGCTAATTTGGTTTTCAAAATTTAATGACGTCAAGTCTTTCAAGTTGTGGGAGATCAAAACCATTTTTAGCTAATGGCATTCCAGTTACATTCACTGAAAACACATAACACAGTAAATATATTCCTAAACTGATTACAATGACAGTGACTCTGCAGAGCTGGGCTTATAAAACTGCAGGATTTTGAACTTAGAGTCTTGACACATAATTGCTGCCAGAATCGTAGCTCCCTGGTCCCTAAATTGGCCATAGCTTTATTAAGAGCACCTTCATGCTTCCCAAACCTGGTAACAGATCAACAGCCACATTTTTTGGCAGACCCACAGAGAAAGAGCCATATTCAGCTGCATTAAGGAACTCAGCAATGTGTATATGTATCAAAGATAGGAGCCAGTAAGATTTATTATCCCAAGAGAAAGAAGAAAAATTCTGGTTAGAAGACAGCTTGTCTGTCTTCCCCACCCCTCTTTCTCTCTCTGGTTTATGAAGCTACAAATCCCACAAAATCAGTACTGCAAAAATATCTTCATCCAGCTGCAGAAGAAGAAGAAATCAAATTTGGAAATTCGCTGCAATTTTGCATTATTTCAGAGCGACCTATCTGCTGGATTTGGTAAGAACTGCTGATTAAAATACTCTGATACACGAGAAATTTTTTTTGTGGATAACAGCTCTGAAATCCCCCACCTGGCTAGTTCTGTCCAACTGCTAGAGCAGGATCTGTCTTATTCAGCTGAACTGCCCCTCCTTGTCTTCTTTTCATTTATCCTTCCTCACAAAGCTACGTGAAAGCCTGGTTTTACTTGTTTTGCAACCCCAGGGGCTGGAAGAAACCCAAAGCACAGAGCATCTGAAGTGTGGATGGTTTCATGTGCTGCTCAAGACAACACGGCCAACTGGGGCCACTTCTCGGCAGCTAACAAACTGGGGAGAAAAAAATTAGGGGAATAACACAACTCCCCTAGCAATGCAAACCCTCCCAGTTCAAAAGATGTGGAGGATCAGGGCCTCACAAATCTACTTTTTAACTCTGCTTGTCCTATATAAACCGGAAGAAGGTACACCTTTACAAAAGCGAAGAGAGTGTGCTTTGCGCACAGGCTTTTCCTCGAGAATAGTCACTGCATAAAACAAATGGCCTCATCCAGGTGGTAGAAAGCCTCCTGTTAGGGTGGTTTAGATTATGCCAATAAGAAATGATGAAAGTAACACTGCATATCCCACGTGAGATTTAGAGCTTCTTACGTGTCAAAGAAATATCTGTTACATTTTCTTCTACGCTTTTCCTATGGTGCCAGGTTCCAACTGCTGGAGACAAGGAATAGCATTATCTTTTAAAAACCATTTATATGCATGCTCGCTGTCTCGTGGGGGAAAAATGTTTTCGCAAAGAGCACTGAACTGTTACTTAGAGCCTTCTACTTCATCATCCAAGCAACTACCTTTAGGGCAAACACGCAAAATCATGGATACAATGAATTTAGGAATCACTTAAAGATGCATACCCATCCCTCAGTTACTTTTCCACACCTTAGAAGAGTTGTTTTAAAACTCAGTGACCTCACTACCAAGTAAAAAGGCCCAGACAAATAAGAGGTATGATTAAATACTTTCATTATATACCTAATGAAATCACATACTGTAACATCTTCTGAGACTAAAATTTTAATTAAGACAGGCTGGCATTTTGGCTTTTTTTTCCCCCTCTATGTTCCAGGGGAACAGCAGGTAAGGTCAAACAAAAAGCTTATGTGATAAAATTGCATGAGAGTGCTCCTGGGAGACCTGGCATTATTAACAAGAACATGAAGAAGGGCACAGTTGAGCAGTTCAAAGATAAATGATTGCATTCAGTTTACTTTTCACTATCAACTGGAGAATCTGAAAGCACTGTTATTTGACAAGAAATGTATATAAATAGGCATCAAAAAGAGCCTGAATGGATACAAATACAGGAGATTCAAGGTTGGGGAAATGTTTTTCTTCATTTTAAAATCTGGATCTATTCTTTTACTTGTCTACACAAAGGATTTCCAAATTACAGGGACAGCTTTAAGAACAACTTGCTTGATGCTGAAAATAAACCTGTTCTTGCTGAGCACCTAAACCCATGTTATTATATGACACTTTAATCACTTATTTTATACCCTTTTCAATATACTTTTATTTTATGTTTTGAGACCGTTTACCACTGTTCCTATTCTTCAAAAACTATTACAAAAATTATTTGCTCTTCTCCTTGAAGATAAATCTGAAGATAAATGGGGGGGCACCTCTTACAGACACAGTATGTAACTCAAAGCTTCTGTAATATTCAGAAAAGAAAATCCTATTTTTAAGACAAAATCCTTTTATCTCACTTCAGTAAAAATATAGAGGGAACAGCCAGCTGCAAGCCAAAATAATTGCAACACAATAATGCAGGGCTCCATTACAGCAGCATAATTCTGGTAAAGCAGCTGATCCAGGATCTTGGCACTTACCCAGACCCTGGAGCCTGACTTAAATGCATTAGCCCAGACAAAGTATGTGCAGCTGTTTTGGTAATCTGACACTTCTGCATTTTATTGGAGACCAAAAAAATAAAAAATAAAAATTAGAAAAAAGAGTCACTCAGCCAGCAAATGACACAGGTGATAGAGAAAGAGAGGAGGAAAGTATTTTATGCTTTTGAACTAAGTTAATCCATGGAGTCACGTGAACAGGTTCGACAGCTTTGGGAAGCGGTTCCCTTTGGCCAGCACGATGAGCAAGGGTTTACACTGGAGCAATGTAGATGCCCAAAGCCTCATCCCCACAGAGCTAAGCCACTGAAGGCACATATTGCAAGCTGGTGGGCGGTTCTTGTGACATCTAGGAGGTCCCTAATAGCACTAGGGCAAAAACAAGTATAATCCTTCTGCTCTCAGCCCCTGCCCGCCCATCCCGCTGGGGTTAACGAGAGTTAATGCAGAGCCATGGGCAGGCCAATAGATTGTTCTGGAGAATTTGTGGGTTGCTCTTAAGATAGCTTCACTGCTTAAAGACCAAACTAGATGCAAGTCTAGTCCTAGCCCTTACTATGGCCATAGATGGTTATATTGCTGTAGTCTGCCGCAATTCCTCTTCATAGGATTTTTGATTAGATAATATACAACTAAAACACCGATGTAAAAACTCACTAGTGTTGACAGGAAGATTCCTTTGGCATATGACATGCTGTAGGTATTGCCTCACATTGAAAACTGGCAGCTGGAGAGATGCCCTTGCCAGCAAAACATTATAGAGAGTTTTCATTTAGAATGACTACATCACATTATGTTCAGAATTCTGCTGAATTCAGAGACAAAGTGTCCATATGTTCTTGCAGAAAAACTGAATTTTCTTTAAAGCTAAGACTTACAGTGAACTGTGAAGAAATTAAGCTTATGATTAACAATTTTATTACTATTACTTTCAGAAAAAACCCCAAACCAATAGCTTTGGCTGAAGACTGCAAGAACAAACTGCTCTTTTCTCATCTCTCTACCCAGAAAACTGTACTTTGCAGAATTGCAAAATGTAACCTTTGTTACAAATGTATTCTTTTTCACATGGGAATATTTTTCATGCAAAATGGTAACTTCTTGTAGTTCAGGGCAGGAATATCAATACTATAGCTGGTACAAACTTACACTTGATATAAATTCAAACCCTTATTAAAAAAAATTGGCACTAACTTAACTCTCGGTATGCATACACATACACACAGACGCACACACACGTGTATCTGTATCAGTGGAAACAAATATCAAATAAAATGGAGAGCTAAAGAAGTTAAATAGCAGCCTGTTCATTGTAACCACTGAGCTCTAACCTAACCACCCGCTTTAATGGTGGGATGCAGGGCACATGACAGCTCCAGATTGCACGATGCAGCGGTCCAGCACAGGGCTTGCCCAGGAGAGTTCGTATAAATAATGAAAGCAGTCAAGTAACATCAACTCAAGGTAGTCCACTGGAGAGACTTTTCTTTGTGATTGCATCGGAATGATTTCTTCACCTGAGTCAGGTGGCAATAGGATCATTTTTCCCACTGAGTATAACGAGCCTGGCCTTTCCAAGGACAGCAGACTTACAGCTGTTATTTCCAGCCAAAAGTACCTGCAGACATGAGTGACAGGGCTCAAGATATAGGAAGACAGTAATAAATGTCCATGTTACTGATCATCAGCTAGGCTACGCGAATTGACTGTGCCCAACTGCTCTGTGCTGAATGTAAAGCAAAGCAGGAGGTGGACTAAGCCTTCATGCATAGAGCAGGCTGGAAGAGCATACGGTCAAGTCGATGCAGCTCACAAGATGAACAGTACCCTGTCTAATACTCCCTATATCTACCTGTGTCTGCGTTTGCATTCTGTTATATAAAATGGTTCCTGGCCATAGTATAACAATTATTTGCAATATCCACTTTGTTAGCAAATCTGTAAGAACTGTGTGCAGTGCGACAGCTAGCCACCCAAGCAAAATTAACTGTGATCCAAAACTAGAACAAATACAAAACCCACAGGATCAGATTTTCCACGCAAGCTGTGAACCCACAGATTCACTGAATTTCAGCAGGTCCATCTCTACATTACCTTAGTTTGATTTTCTGGATTGCCCCCAAATAAATAACAGCAGGTCTGAGCAAACAACTTGTTGATCCCCCATGTATTGATCTCTAACTTAGCTCTTGGTATTGCTGAAATATCTACAAGCACAAGCCCAGGGTGAACCTCCACCATGCCAGCTACCGTGCAAACTTCAAAAAATAGCTGCAGTCTGAATAGACAAGACAACTGGAGATGGAAAAATAAGCACCCAGGAGAAATAACTTGCCCAGACTAAAACAGCAGAACTGCACAAAACTTTTCTGGACAATACACCAGAATCTCTGTGGGCTGCCTCAGAGAGCACTAGTGCTTAGAGCCCCATCCTGAGCAAGGAGTGCTCAACCAGACTGCTGCTCACCAGCACAGTCACAGGGATGATGGTCCACGTGCTCTCGCTGTTTCTGCCACGCCGTTTGCTTCCATGCAGCTTCAGGTACAGGCTCCTGCCCACACCCTATGTATTGGAGGAAGGCTGCAGTGTGCGCTGGTGCTGCCTGGTTCACCGTACTGTGTTGCATTTTACTGAGGGCAGAATGGGGTAAATTACTGCTAGCAGCATAAATTCTCATTAATCATCTATGCTTTTCACCCCTGCAAGCTGGGCTTTGTTTTCTGGCTCAGCCTCAAGGTGAGTTTTCATAAGCGCGACACCAACTGTAAATAACATCTGCAACAAAGGCACGTGCCACTGCCTGATGGCACTCTTCCTCCTCACTGCTTCTGCATATACCTATAGGTTAACGTATCAAATCACTGAGCAAAAGGACTTGCGCTTGTTTATTTACCTATAACATAAGGGCACAGCAAGTTATGGGCTACATCCCCCAGCCAGATGCAAACAGACACAAGGATGATACTGAAGCCAACAGGACTATGATGGAGCATATGTCTGCCCATATGGGTCCAACTGCAAAAATCACATCTTTTCCAAGTGCGCCCATGCAGAATGTAATCCAAAGACTATTGGAGTTAGCAATCAACTTTAACCAGCTTTACACCATACTAGGAGCACTCGACTGCAACATAGTGATTACTCTGGCTCCTATACAGCAGAGCACTTAAGCATTTGCTTAACTTTTAAGCATATGAGCCAATTTCTTGATTTCAGAGCAATGATTTACAGGCTTTACTACACTTCTGGACTGAGGCCAGGAAACTCAGCCCCTTGAAGGAAGGGATCTCCAATGGGTGAGATACTGACACATTTATTCTTACCATCCTTTAAAAGGCTTCTGAGAAACTTGACCAGGCAGGTAGCCATCAACCTAAGGAAAAAGAGGCTCCATTCCAATAAAATTCAGTTCTACAATATATGACATGAAATCATTTCTCAACTTTCCTTTTCCACAGCCACCGCTTAATCCACAAGCTGGAAAGTGGGGCAAGATGGGACTGAGCCTGCATTCACATGTGGCCCAGTGCACACATGTGTACATACATGAAAGTGCCATTAGACTAAGTATTGGCTATGAGCCAAGAGATACTGGCAAATAATAAACCAAATGACAACCAGGGATGAGTCTAACCTACTTCACTTCTGTGGCACAGGCACAAAGCGCTCCCAGGCATGTTGATTTTGCAATTAAACCCTCTAGTTTACTAGTAGATCCTCGTTTACTTCTCTTGTCTTTCTTAATTAAAAAGACCTGTTAAGGAAATCGGGTTAGGCCTTTTCTGCTACTAAAGCAATCGTTATCACTAAGACCGTCCACTCCCATTACCCCTTGAAGTACCAGGCAAAAGACATGTAACATACCTACATGTACTTTGTATCAGTCTCTGTTCTAGGCATCTGCTCTATTCTATATCACTGCAGAAATGCAAACCCTGATTGCAATTCTGCCATAGGTACAAAAGCAATACATCAGATTACTGCACAAAAACTGAGCTGTATCTTCCAGCTAAACCTTTTTCTTGGAAGGAGATGAACAGCAAATTCTACAGAGGTAGTCACTCCAGTGCCTGGTTAGCTTCACCTGTGGCCAAATTCATCTTACAAAGGAGGGAACAAGTAAGTAAAAGCCAAAAATGTCTGAAAAAGTAAAAACATTCCCTTTCGACACTCCAAATAGAACACTACCAATTTCTAAGACTTCAAAGATTTTGTTCCATTTACATTTAAAAAATACTTTAAATGAAATGAAACAGTTTAATTGTCCATAGGCAATTTAAAGCTTTTATTTCATCTTCTGGGTTGCCTTGGGGGGGGAATCATCTCATTTCAAAGGAATTTGAGAATTTTTTTTGTTTTAATTGGCCAAGGAATCTGCAAAATAACTCCTTCATACAGTCTTATAAACTCTTTTGATAAATCAGGCAGCTAAATCTGCAAAGCATGCCTATCTCCATATTACAGGCAAACGTATTTTCAACTCTTGCATTGAGTCGGCAGAATAATATGAACTACATTTTTTTAAAAAAGAAAAAAGGGGAATTCATGGTGGAGGTAAACTTCCACCTTTGCCTTTTCTAAGAAGGGTTTAGTGGCACTTTTGAAAACAAGAATATTAACACCTGGACAAGAGTTCCTTGTGTATTCACAAAATAAATGAACAGATACGACACTGTTGGCAGCAAGCTTTTCTGCACAGCTGTGTCAAGACATCTTGGCCCAAAGATGGCGGGAGAAAGAGAAGAGGGAGAGGGAGGATGGACGTGGCTTCAGAAGACACTGCTTGGTTTCTACATTGATTTCCAAGTCCCTCTGCTGAGTTGGCCAACAGGCTGACAGCGGTGCTTGGGACATGGGCAGACGTCACTCTGCCAGTCCCTGCCTCGCTCACGCTAGCGGCATTTTTCCTGTGGGCTCGAGCAAGCCTGGAATCAGGCCTGTGGTCGACAGATGTCAAAGTGTTCAGCCAGAGCATGGTTTAATTCAGCTGCATGGAAATAAACCTCTTTGCCCTTGCTCATGCCCAGCTTTCACTGCAGAGCATGTTAGTCAGTTGGAAAACTCCCGCTATAGCTGGTCCAGTGTTATCGCTGCATGAGGATATTTTGGTTAACCCAACTAGTGCAACAGCCTGAGAAAGCTGATCTGTCAAGCAAAAGCGTTGTATGCAGACTTGCACTGCGAAACCCATAGGATCAGTCCTGATCCCTTTACCTCCCCTCAAGGCATCTGCAACTGTGCAACTCTAAATGATAAAAAATTTACTTTCATTAGTGAAAAAACCCAAAGCATAGCACAAATTTAAATGGAGAGTCACCTGAATATTTGTGCTTTGTCTGCTGTGGGTCTCTCCAGGGTGATGTCTGCTCTCAGAAATCACTGGGGTAGAGCTGCCACAGAGCATTTGCTGCCACACGGCACACTTTTAATAGTTTGCAACCCCAGCAAAGCTGTGTTTACGGTCTTCATGGCCAAAGGTATTTGCAGAGTCTGAACTCGTGAGCAATGCTAGCTAAGCATTCTGAGCTATGGAAAATGCACAATAAAGACCATAAACATATGGAGTCTTCAACTCAGCATAAATAGTGAAGATCAGCCTGGGTGTGTGGTCAAGGTAGATTTGAGAGCCAGCAGCAGAACTTTTTCCTTGCATACATCATAAATATTGATAGCTTTTTGCTTGCCTGGGACATAGCACACCCTGAGTGCATTACTTCTTTCTGCGTATTAGTTTTCTCATCTGTAAAATAAGGTTTTGAGAGGTGACTTCTTCATGAGACATTTTGAAATCCAGCAGTGCTGAGAAGTGCTATATACTCAATTAATAAAGTCAGTGGAAAAACAACTGATCTCCAACATAATATATAATATGAAGAGACCTTTGAGTGCTGATTTTGCTAAGAGTTACGTACAGAGCTTTGCAAAATTTTCAGTTGGATGAAGAACCCTACTTTGATCCAAAAAAGATGGGTGTTTTTCTCTGTCAGCACCTGCAAGGGTAGGGCCAAATTCCCAGAGCCCAAAGTCTGCCAACACAGGCAGGGAAGTGAGGAAGAGGGCATAGTAAGAGTCATTTGCCAGAGCACAAGTCGTAACTAGAGGTGTCTGCAAATCAGAGATTTGCCAGCAAACCAATATGAATGGACATTTCAAAATTAATATCAAAGGGTTTGCAAAGGCTTTGCAATGCTTGCTAAAAGGCAACTGCCAGCTCCCCAGGCTCAGCTGAGGTGGGAGATGTCTTCTGTGGGAAGAGCAGGTTTCTTAGTGGTTTCTCACAGAATCACAAGTATCCTCCATCCTTACCTCCTCTGAGCCTATGAAATGATCTATGCACATGGGCAGGAGTATATATGAATTCCTATACATGCAATCATTGAATTTAATGCAGCACCAGCAATCATCCAAGTCGACCTTAGGCTAAAATACTTGTTTCTTGCTTACACAGTCTGGATGAGGTAACTGATTACATATACTTCTTCTGGGGCTGCTCAAAGTCAAACCGCAAAGCAGCTGCCAGAAATGTCTCTCCATGTAAGATTTACAACATGCCTTTCTGAAGTGGTAGCTGATGTGCCTAGCCAATCCGCCAAAGATGTCTGTGTAGCTAAAATTTTTGAAAAGAGAAAATCACAGGATCTGCAAACACATCTGCAGAACGTTCTTTAGCAACTACTGCTCATTCCGAGTGCAAACCTTGAGAATAAACACTAAACTTCTGTAATTGAGAAAGGACAAATGTAAGTCATACCCTTAGACTACTCCTCATGACAAAGAACTCGGTCTACACCTATAAATTTTCCTTACAGTAGAGCCATTGTTCAATTTTAAACAATTAGCATAACTTCTTCAAACTTAAAAAACCCAGATGAATATAATCTTCACATTTTAGCAAATATATCTGCTGTGAATAAATAATTTTATAATTATAAAGCCAGACTACTTTATAGACCTTGTTCTCATATTGTGGAATGAGCTATTGCATCAATTAAAAGGAAAACACTTTTTTTTCCATCATAGGAAAAGCCATGGCAAATTGGTTCATAAATATTCACTGGTATTTTAGGCATGGCCATAAAAAGAAGGCATTTTACTGGCTGTCCTGGAAACAGCGCATTTAATGTCAGAGCATCCCCAAGAAAGGAGAGCTGAGGAGAGGCTCATGTTGCAAGGAGTAACAGTGAGGTCCTGAAGCAGCCACGGGTCACACTGATAAACGCATCTACCACTGTGTCAGGAGGAGAAAAATATGATGGATGAGCTTGTGTCTGTCCAGAGCTTACAGTGGTGTTTCCAGGAACCTGCCTGGCAGGGAGACTGAGCTGGCGGATGGGAGCAGTCCCACCCAATGGAACAGGGACAAGGACAGGGCAAGCAGACGGCATGAGCACAGTTGGTCCTTGCCCAGGAGAGTGGGTCTGGCTGCTGAAACACAACTTTCCCTCTCCCCAGCCCATGCCTGAGCCAGGGCACCACATCACAGCTCTGAGTCCTTGTGCCGCTCACGCTCCCGGCAGCTTTCTGTCATTCAGGGGAAGGACTCCCAGATGAAGGAACTAATTATGACTTAGGTACTACTCGTGAGTTCCCTGTTACGCTGTCCTGCAGGTCTCAGGTAGGAAGGCCTGCCCGCAAATGCTTTCCAGATTTGAGAAGGATTTTTTATTTTAAATCCACACAATTGATTAGTTTGGTGGATATTCTGCACAGACAGCAAATAAACTCTATGAGGTGTAGAGGTTCCTGCATCTTGCCACTGTCCTACTCACTGCAGAGACTCCATGGCCCTGGATCGCTGTGTAGCTGCTCTTCCTTCCCCCCGCGACACTGCTACACAGCAGAGGGGGAGAGGAAATGAGCTACAAAACAAAGCTACCCCAGCTGCATGAACTGCTTAAAAGAATGAAAATTAACAAGTTGAAAACAAACTGCAAGTGTTCTTAGAGTTAATTAATAATAAAAAATAATAATTACAACTACAAAATATATCCCATAAAAATGCCATCATCTTTACAGAGCAAGGCAAAGTCTCCATTTAAAAAAAAAAAAAACCAAAAAACCAGGGCTGCTCAAATTTGTTTGATAAAAGAAGTTATGATGCATTACAATTTACACAAATAACAGTCCAGAATACTATCAAGACTGTAAAGCATGAAGATAACATATTGTTCTGGCAAGTGATAAAACTGCTCACAGTGACAGCTGTGATTTATTGAAGCAATTCAAACACACTTTGAAAGTATATTAGCTTCGCCTCTGCCCACAAAGGGCGCATTTTAGCAGGGTAGGCCACGCCAGTGATAAATTACATACCAGCAAGAAGTGAAGGCAATTGGCAACATCAGATGCCCGAAGGCCCTGAATTACTGTGATAATGTGGTTTTCATGATAATACCTCACATGCAACGGCATCTGAGCACCTAAAGAAACACATCAAAGCTGTATTTTCGTTGGCTTTTTGGAAGATAACATTACGATGGTGAGAGTGGCTGGGACTTCCCAGCTAAAGTTGACACACAAAGCATTTACAAATTGGCTCTGCGACAAAGTTTGGCACAGAAAGTCACAGTTTAGACACTACCTTTTAGGCGGAAGCTGGAAAATAACTGCCGCTTGCTTCCAGGTTGTAGGCACTGAAGCAAACCACAGGCTGTCAACCCACAGTAGACCTTGCCTGCGCCTGCCTGCTGCATGGCTTTGACAGGACTCAAAGTGACCCAAGTGCTGCAGTGGTTTAGCTGTGCTAATACCCAGAATGGGATGAGGACTTGGCCGTACTGCAGTCACCATGGCCATGCCGGCACCTGCATCACCGCTTCTGTGAAGGAAGCAAGTTACTGGGCACACTTGTTAACTGGTCACACCAGTTCAAACCTGCTATAAGAGCCAGGCTCTTCCCACGGCTCAGAGTAGCGCTGGAAAAGGAGCACAGAAAAAGCATGATGCCAAAGTCTCCTCCCACGGCAAGGTTTTACTACTGTAAAAGCACTGAAAAATTATTTTAAGACATAAGGGCTAAATTCTACCCTCTGACGTACTAGCATAGGCCACGATTGACTTCACAGTCAACCTGGACTTCAGAGGATGGCCTTTGAAGAGAACGTGTCCCTGGGCAGTGCCACGGGGAGCCACACGGCAGACTCTTCTCCTTGTATTATCAGGGAAAGTTTAACAAATTGTATCTGCCTCCAATTATTACAGTCCTCCCCCCATTTTGACACACTAGGAAGCACATCTTTGAGTCTTTACTGCTCCTAAATTAAGGGCAACAAGAGAAATTAATGACTTGGCCGAAGCAGCTACATTTTGCTGTGGATCGAAAGAGGTTTATCAGCAATTATACTGTAATTGGCTCATCTCCAAAAGATAAAGCACATTTAACAAAGAGTTTGTTTCTGGTAAGGATTTTTAACTTTTATTTAATCCAAAACATTGCCTTGGGAAGTGATAATGAATATATATCTATTTCTATGCTACCCCTTACCGTATAACCTTAGGACCTCAGACATATTGCATACTTACAGAAAGAGTTCGTGTAACTTTTTAGAGGAAGTTGGCCATTTCTTGAGTTTATGCCAGTAAATGCCTGAGAGAATCGTGTTTCTGTATTTACAGTCTCCGTATGAAAAATGTGCCAGTGACACTGTAACTGAAATGGTAAAAAAACACCTTTATACAGATTGATACTTTAAAAGTAAGCTAGCTAAACACCTTCTCTACAGATGGAGACTTGGAGAAGATGCAAAAGTGACAAAAGTTAGTAGTTATTTTCCTAATTTCCCTAAAGCATATGGGAAAGAAGAGCTCAGCACCTTTTTGAACCTGACCCTTTTTTTTTTTTTTTTTTTGGTAGCTCTAATGTAATGATTAGAAGAAAGAACATTTTTTCCTTGAATTGAAATTCTAGGTAGTACAGATATTACAGCACAGTGCAGTGCATTTATTTATGGCTCTGCAGCACTATTCTTCTTTGGAAACGTTTGCAGGAATTAAAGTCATTGTGTGTTAAGTGTTATTCTTAATAGTTATTTCATTGCTACCTAATGGAAATACGGATTCACCATTATTTTAAGATTAATACAGTGTAAAAGAATTAGTTTAATACAGTGTAATTATGATTTTTTTTTAACAGCACTTAATAGAAATACAAGGCAGAAATAGATTTCTTCAAGCAAGGGAGAAGAACAGGAGCATTTTTGTTTCTTCAGTAACAACAACTAGAATATCAAAGCCGTAACAGGGAAGTGACTCCTCCCCTTTCTTTTTCTTGTCTATACCCTTCAGATTTACATTTGCCACTTAAATAAAGGAACATGTTTGCAGCATCCCCCAAATTCTACCTTACCAAAAGACTGGAAATATCCTGCTAAACTTTACCTCTGAGCAGGGGAGGGATTCTCCCCTCCCTACTGCAAATTGGGTAGGAGGCAGTAGAAATCGCCACAGCCCCTGACTTGATTTCAATGACAGAAGAAATAAGAATACCCTTCCCTGCCCCATCACCTGCCCGCACTTGTCGTCCTGAAGCGATGAAATAACCCCTCACAACATTCCAGTAACCAGGGCAGTAAAAGTGACCAGAAAATGCTTATTTCTATTCCTCCCACACTCTCTAACCCAGAAAACATACACTTTATCCCCTGTTCCTTGGAAAATTTCACTCTTAAATGGGTTCCAAATCGTTGTCCTTCCCAAACACCCAGTCTTCAAAATGTCTTTCGGGACATTTCCCCTGGAAGGCTAACTTCTCCATGTGGGCACAAATGTTACTTTGTCTCAAGAAGAGCCCAATTCACTGGAAAACTATTGCTCCGTCTCCATCTCCTCTGACAGCTTCCCAGGTTCTTCGTGCTGCACAGCCTCTCTGGCCACAGCAGCCTGCCGAGCTGCTGCTGCAGCAGCAGTTCATTTTTCTTCCAAAGGGAAAAGAAGGATGGTCTCCTGGGCCTCCGAGACCTCATTACAGAACAAAACCCAGCATCTTGTAACACAGTGAGTGTGATGGACTTAGGATTTCACGACTCTCTTTGCGAGAAGACAACTAAACAGAGAGTACCATGAAAAGGAAAGGAGGGAAGGCGGTGTTTCCTCTTGCCATCTGTTCCTTGCTGTCTCCCTTTTTTCCCCATTTTCTCCATACTGCTCAGAAACTTGCTGAGGCACATACTTCCCCCCCAACACCTTTCCTTTTTACTGGGTGTTCAATAATACCCAGGCATGGCTCTACTCAAGGGCTCTAGCAACTATAGCAACACAAACAACAAGTTAACACGAAAACTGGAAATGCTCCATGCATGTCAGGTTCCTTAGGTCTCCAAGGAAAATAGTAGTAGGATTCCCAGGCCTAAGACAGTGGCTCTGGAAAGCTGCCATAAAAGGTAAATACTGTATAGAAGCTGAGAGTATTTTACCACCTGCTTTTACAGCTTAGTAACTGTAAAGTGTCTTTTTGCAGTGTTGACCTTCAAATGAAAGGAAAATTCCCCCCTATATTATGTTCAATTTTTCAGTTTCTGTTATGTCAATATAACAATCTTTTGTAACAAGAAGACAAAAGCTTCTCCATCTTCTTGGGATCAATATTATTGCTCAAGCAAGGACAACTGGTATCTCTTTGTTAAGGGTCTATTTTAATGTACTGCCAAAATACAACTACAATTCTAACTCAGTAGATCACAAACTGCTTTTCAGACCGAAGACTGAAGTAGCGAGGATGGTAAACCTACATACACTTCAGTCATGCAGCACTGTTCTCTCCCAAGCCCTGCACACAAATAAGAAATCTGATGGCGCAGGATGGTCTGTGCAGATGCATCTCTCCCAAATGTCAGCTCACACCAGCACAAGGCTAAGGTCTGAAGTAAAGAGAAGTCCCGTAATCCCCAAGGCTCCCTTTGCGCCAGCCCTGCTCTTTCACAGTGTGATCACAGCAGTTCCGCTACTAAAGGACCCTTTAGCAGGGAGCTGCAGTTACTCCTAAAGCTAGGGATGCATGAACTGTAAGAAAAAGCTTGAGAAATAAATCTGGAGTAAGCCATACACAGACATCTGTACAGAGACAAGCAGGTCCCTGAAATGAAAGTCAAGCACTGGGAACTGTGAGAAATTTGTCATTGCTTGGCTACAGCTGTATTGCCTTAAGGGGTCACATAAAACGGGAACACAGGTCGATGCACTTGTGTCTGTACAGCCTCAGAGAGCACTGGGGTGGCATGGTTAAATATTCAGAAATCAGGAAAAGGCAATGCAAAAGTAGCCCCTACAACCTTAATTCCAGCAACTTAGGCATATATGATTGAGATGCACTATTTAATTACCTAATAATCATATATACTGCAACAGAATTTGCCCTACACATGGCTGAAGTGCCTCCCAGCAGTATTTCTAATCTTATTTCCTATGTTGCAAACCACAGCACGACTTCAAAATGGTTTTGAGCATGACAGCTTATAAAGACTTTACATCAGCCCTTACACAAGTCTAGACATTCAAGCACACAGATGAACTGGTATACATTGCTAGCAATTTTCTCCAGATGGATCCTTTGTGAGCTGTGGGAAGAAGCCCGTGAGAATTACGCTGAGTAGGCAAAGTGAATTTCAAAATATCAAGCCTCGACAAAATCTGCATCTGCTTTTGCTGGAATACCTCGAAAGGGCAGTCATCTTGTCAAATGTTAACCTCCTGCAGTGGGGAGAGTTGGCACTTGAAGCCACAAGTTTTCTTTCCTCTTTGTTTAGCCATACAAGGAAGAATGTACCTGCCTATGCACGTTCTCCTCATACTTGGAAGTCACACATGTGGGGCTTTTCTTAATTGTATAAAGGATGTTCTTCTTTGGAAAGAAACAGATTGGCACAAAGCATACTGAAAAATAAATGGGCAAAAAATCTCCACACAAACTTATGTGGTCTTGGGGTCATCCCAAAGCATGGGTATAGAAGATGTTAAGAAATCAGTTGGGATCAGAACAGAATCTGCTGTGCCTTAGGAAGCAGTATTGCTCAGTTCTGCTCATGCTCTTGCCTCAGATATGGGGAAAAAAATCCTTATACAGGAAAGCATTTAAAACATGTAAGCAAGTCCTACTGAGCAAGATGGGGCTCATATCCCTGAAATGACTACCTGAACAGGAATGGATGTAAGTATGCACTTCAGTGGCCCACAGCTCCACTGCAGGGAGAAAAAAGGACAAGTCAAAGGAGGCAACTGGTTTTCACATGAAAGCAACCGATTTGGGGGAATGATATCAATAAGCATTGCCTGTTTCACCTTTGCTTCTGTCATACAGTGACTGCTCTTAACCTCACAAAATTGCTTCCAAGAAAAAAAAAAAAATCTTAAGTACTTTTTAAACAAGACTGAGCTGCTGGTACTGGGAAGTCCCCAGCATTCATGCAACAAAGGGCAACTCTCGGGGCCAACACAATTCCTCCCAAGGACACCAGCGGCTCACAGGCTGTGTTTCTAGTATGACAGATACACTCAGTTGTAGAAATTGCAGGTGTTTAAAGAAACAAGGTTTTAAAAAGGATAGATTCAGTATCTTCTTCTTAGTTCTGTCCTTCTTTAGACACTAGGAAGCAATAGAAAATGCTTGGATAGCCACTTTTTGAGCAAAGGTAAAAATTCAGCTGGTATACTGAATCCTGAAAGAATGCTTTTAGTACCTTCACTGTGCAGGAAGACTAAGGCAGTTTCTTAAGCAACTCATGGGCATTCTCAGAAAATTACTATAAAATTATGCCTAGTTTCAAAACCACTGGAAACACACGACACATGACCTTGACCTAAGGAATTGAACAATAATTTGGAACATTACGGCTTTTGCTCATTTACAGCACAACCCAGCTATGAAATTATACACGACTCCACCTAACTGTTGGACTTCTGGGTTTCACTCCAACAAGCTAGTTTTTAGGATTTTTGAAGAGAAGTCAACTCTTGCAAACTAAGCAGGTGGTTTTCTGAGGGCTGACTCCTGTAATGCACACCCAAACATTCTTCTCTTTTCCATATCAAGGAAGTATGCCTTCCCTGCAAGTATCCTTCTCCAACCAGTAAGCTCTATGGACCTTGCACTAAACAATGGATAGCTGGGAGTACTTTGACTTTCAGGTATTAAAACATAAATCTCATTCCCAAATTGCTGAACAAGAAGATAAATGAGATATTCTTGAATCTACTAAAGCGGAGTCTGAAATCAACCACCTGCACAGCAGATCCACCAACATCCACCCCTGTTCCATCACCAGCGTAGCATGCACAGTGAAGTCCTACCTCTCAGCATGACAGGTCTGTCACCAACACAATACATATAAAAGTCAAGCTAGATCACATTTCTGCTTATCAAAACTTACTGAGATTTTCAAATTACTACAATATATTATAAAAAGTGGGTTATCACTTGTTTCATCTCCAGATTAAACATGTCCAGACCTAAAGATTTTGAAAGCACTGTAACAATGCTGCTGTAAAACAGATATTCAACACAAGTTTTTGACATTCACTTTTGTGCCTAGTGAGATCAGCATGATGAGAGTTATTACAGTAACTACCGATGTATTTGCACACCACAACGTAATGAAAAGAAGATGAGAGAAAATGTGAGACACTTCTTAAGAGGGTATCAGAGAAAGGTTTGGGTTTATCAGCCCATTTTTTAGGCCATCGCTCTTGACATGAGTAGCCACCATAAGTGTATTAAAACTTTAACAAACCTATGAGAAATGAGAAATTCAGGATTTCCTTTCAAAGCCAATGTTGCGATCACTCATCAAAGCACCCTGCTAGGACTGCTTCACAGAAATACAACCACTTTGCTCATTGGAGACTCAGGCTTTTTCCCCCTCTCATTTTCTCAGTTTTGACTTGATAGATGTGCTGAGTCTGTTCATTTACAGGAGGAAACTCAGGAAAAGAGTTCTGGCTGACTAATTATGGCCTACTCGGAAACAGCATTTTACTAGTCAATTAGAAACAACTCTCTAAAGCAAATTGTATTTCCACATGCCCACACCTGTTTCTCCAATAAATTGTATCATTCTATATTTACACAATGGGCCATATAATAGCACAAATGAGCTGCCTAATGCATTTCAAACACCACTGTAAACTCATGTAACGTATTCATCAGGACTGAGTAGAATGAGCAGACAGAAATTGAACTAACTGTGCCCTCCTCCAGGCTTCAAATTGGTCAGAAAACTCATTTATTTGAGGACTAAAAAGACTTGGTCCTACCACACACTGCTCACCTGACTACAACTCTTAATAAAAATGAATAGCTCTGCTCTTAATAAAAATGAATAGCTCTGCACTTCCACTTTCTTCCTTATAACATAACAAATACCTCAAAGGGCAGGGGGGGGAGAGGAAAAAAGGTACAAGCAACACTTCCTTAACTTCTGTCAAATTGAAGCATACCATGTCAGCCTTTGTAGCCATTTGGTTAGTCTAAAATTTGCACAGAAGAAATGAAGAGTGTGTGCACAATTACACATTACATTTATTTTTCACATTTAATAAAACTAAGAAATCTCTTCCATTTAGTTTGTAAACCCTCCATAGCTCACTATCAACACATAGGCAAAATGGATAAAAGCAAATGAGTCTTTATCACTGCGGAGTTTCCACCATGGAAATATAAATATGGTTCACTGCAGACATATGGTACCACCATGAAATTAGTGGGACCAGTGTGCAGACTCAACAATACCCTACAACGCACTGCTATTGATAGCGATGTTTCCTAGGAACAAGTTTCTTGCTCCTTATATTGCAAGGCCATATTTCTGGGAGACAGAGATGAGCAATTCAAAGAAAAGCAGAATAATATTTGGTTTATTTTACTTTGGAGTGTTTTCTTCCTTAGCATGACCCTGACATAACAAACTCATGGCTTCCCATTTTTATGGAGCTAGCCAGGGGCTTGAACGGCTCCTGCCTATTGCTCCAGTGGGCCAGTATGCTGAGGCATGGATCTGGAACAGAAAAATAGAGCTCTTTTCACTCCTGCTCCCTGCCCCCCCCATCCTTTGCCTCTCCTTATCAGAGCATCCTGTACGCTGCTCCATGATATGAACTCATGACCCATATCATATTTGCTTCACTGATCCTTTCACTGACTGGCTTCTATGGAGTTGGCTGAAAAGCCCCAAGGTGAAGTGAGGTTAGCAACACCACTTTGGGATCTGCAAGGCATGCACGGCAGCTGTAAGGAACAGCAGTGTGGCACTGAGGGGAAAGGCATCCCCTGAAGCTGCACGGGCAGGGGAGAGAGGCTTAGGCTAAAGCAGCTCTGACTTGTATCTTCAGTCTCCTCAGCAGCTCACCACAATGGAGCAGAAACTTTATATGATGTGGTACCACCAAAAATTTCGTGGAAGGCAGCACTGATGATACGGTGCCGTGAGTGAAGAGCAGGAAATTATTTGAAAGATGTTAGTACACCCACACGCCTTGGACATCACCTTCTCCCTCCATAAAACAAGTCCTATCATCAGAGGCTCTATGTGAGTTTTAGCTGAGAGAGCGCAAGAGCATTTGCCTATACCAGCACTGCAATACAAATCATTTAGTGATAGCTTGGGTATAAAAGGTGCTTGGTAAAACCCGGCTCCACATTTTTACACACAGAACACAGGCAAATTCACACTTTTCTGCAACAAAGAACATCAGGAAACCTAATTCAGATTTCTAGTTCCTGCATTAGATGATAATTCTATTCCACCAAATTGCTTTTGCTTTGCAATGTAGCTGCATTTATAATTATTTATTGCCCAGCTCAAGGTTAAGTGAAGGAACGGCCTCACTGAGATCCTGTTTAAGCCCTTATTTTTCACAATGTGCTACAAAAGATTAATTGCTTTCTATTTCTCTGATAGAGACAGAATTAAAATTGCCATTTGATACAAACTACTAATGCAGCAATCATTTTGAAGGAGCACATTCCTTCTTATAATTTAATGCATTTCCCTTCTTTTGCTTATTCTATAAAGTGGTACTTGGCAACCTTAAAATTTTAATTTCTGGAGGTTCCTTTGTAGGTCCTGTAAAAATCCAGTCTTTTGCACCCCTGCAGACTCAGCACCTGATGAAAGGTAGTTCTCAACAAAGCACAATCTGGAAATGCAGCATTGTTGAGCAGATGCTATTGAAGATGTTCTGTTTTACCAGCATGGTACTCGGAAGCCCTGAGGACAGTGCTGAAGCATATAATAAATTGTTTTGATAACACAAGCTGACAAAAAGAGCAAGGATACTTATATATCTATATAGCCTAAATATTTGCTTGCCCAGAAATGGCTGCACTTTTTTTTTTTTTTCCTTAAGTAATGCCACAAGGCTAAGGTCTTTCAAAAAGAAATGATTCATAACATGCAAAAGACTGCTGTTATTTACAGGCAAAATCCACTAGTCGCTTCTCATGATGGTTGTGGCTTCTCATTGTATAAGCAAATATAAAGAACACCAAGACTGAAGATGAAGAAAAATTCAAACACTTGCAAACACATGAATTATTCCAAACAGTAATATTTAGGAAAGCACACGTACGATCCCAAAAGCTACTTACTGTTTTCAGCACTCAGTAGGAACTTTGGGTGCCCAATGTTTTACGGGTAGTGAATGAATGAACAGCTGCCACAGTAAAAGCTTTTTCTTTCTTTTTCCGATTTACCTAAGCTGTCTAAGGAACTTTTTAGAGATGGACAACAGCCCTGAATTGGGTGGCCACCATGTTGCCTACCTTAATATTCTTTTAGGGCTGGATGCAAGCTCTATGCTGGGTCCCAGGAGTGAAAAAGAAAATCTCTTCACATTTATATATACAGTTCTTAGCACAGAGGGCTCTCAAGGCTAGCTGTAGCTCCTTGGTATGATTATGGTACAAAAATCAGTATTGCACAGATTGGCCTCTTTTCCTTTCCTTGTTCTTAAGTGCTTGTATGACAGTAGTCAAAAGACTGTGTTTATCACTAAGACATTAGGATCCTGGGAACTGCATTGAAAACAAAAATTAAATTAAATACATAAAAATACAGAAGGAAAATCTGTGTTAAAGCACTTCTAATCTCAGCTCCTTCCAGATAAACTGGGGTAAAAGCTTATCTAACTTCCCGTTATTCAGGTATGGTTGGGTTAGGGATTCAAACTTCAAAAAAAAAAAAGCATTGTGTAAAAAGGAATTTCAGTTCAACGTATTGAGTAGTGTGCTTATTTGTCTCTCCATCCTGAAAATAACATTCCTGATGAGGATATAGTCATGTCTTGCCACCAGCACATAAACAGAAGCAGAAACAGTGAGTTAATGTAAGTGAAGTTCTGGAGTGAATTAATGTAAAATGACTCCTATTTACAGCTAGGTCTTTAGACTGGCAGCGAAGGCTGAGTAAAGAATCACCTCTTTCCCTTCTCAATCTACATCCTATTAGCCATGAAGGAACCCTCACCAGAGTCTGCAGCAAGAAAACCTGCGTTTATCCTTATCGTTCATAATGATAAATGCCAGTGATACCCACTGGAAGTGAAACCTCAGCAGGGGCTATGTATCACTAGCAATAACAGAAATAATCAAGCTGTTGTTAGAACCAGACACTCACACAGCAAATTCAATTTTTTTAAATTTTCTGTTCAATACAAATGACAGCTACCAGCCATCACGCATTACAATTAGCTCATGCTGCAGGAATGCTATCTGCTCTGGTGCATAAAGAGCAAGCTGCAACAGACAGCAGGACCTGGGGAGGAGGTGAAGAACTCTTTGGAGAGGTATCAGGTATCCTTGCCTGTTGCTGAAGAAACCAGCTCTTTTCTTTGAAAAGACTCAAGGGCTGCCTCCTTCACAAACCCACACTATCAGCCTTATTTCACTTGCAAACAAACAAAAGAGAAATTAAGACAATTGCTCACTTGCTATATAAATGCATACATTCTATGTATCCAACATTGCTGAGTCAAAATAAAAATGTCCTTGCAATTGCAGAGGGATGCTGTTCTTGCAGACAGTTTAGGCAAACAGCGACTGACTGTAATAAAGTTTGAACAAAATTCAGGTAAAGGCACTGGGACCTTTTTACATATCAGGGCTGGTCAGCAGAACAGTGCTTCAGTTACTGGGACATCGTTCTTGGGTTCCTCTGCCCTAACACTGAACACACGCTGTGGCCCTTCTTCCAGGCAACTCATACTCACATGCATTTCTTCTGCCGCACCCCAATCTAAATAAGTGTCCTGTTCTATTAAGTTTTACAACTGCAAAGTGTGCTTCGATTCTTAAATCCTCAATCAATAGCAACTGTAAGGCAACCCCCTGCCCCGCCGCCCCGCTCTGCAGCGCGGATCTCTGGTGTACATTTTGAGTATTTCTTCAATTACTAGCTTAGACCCAAAAGCCCTTCTGCACTTCTCCATCCCACTGCATGCTTTCATCTGCAGGAAAGTTACAGAAAACCAAGCCCCAAAGCCTAGAGACCTACTGTGAGCAGCATGCCTGAAGCAGAGCTAGAGATGGCCTCTACCCCTCCAGAGAGGCCTTCTAGCATTTCTGTCGATGGTGGGGCTCCACCAGTTCTAGCAATGGCAGGATGGTATCAGAAATGGAAAAAAAAAAACCAAAACCAAAACCACCAAAATAAAAAAAAGAAAAGATGAAATCTGTCTTTGCTCTCAAGGACTACAATATAAACCTCTCAATTATTCACTGCTGGAAAATTCCATTGCAAGAAGTGGGAGTGCTGTGCATTGATCCAACACAGAAGTAGCAGTAGAGATGATGTATGACTCTTTTTGGCAAAGAAAAGACAGAAATACAAAGATTCTTTGTAGACATTGTTGAATACCTTGGAGCACTCCCTCCATCTTAGTGTGGCCTCTGCAATTTTTAGAGAGGCTATTTTGATGTCCTGTCCACTGCACAATGCTGTTAGAAATCTTTTCTCTCTCTGCTTGCTCCTGTACATTAACTGACATGAGATTAAACACATAATAATTCTCTAAAAAAAAAAAAAATTAAATCTGCATTTTAGTGTGAAACCCTAGGAACTCTGTCAGAAATAGCTTAGATTTTAATTAGTGCTAGAGAAGTTGAACAAAAGTTGAGAAGCCTTGAAAGAAAACCACAAATAAACGCCTGTCTTAAGACTCTTATGGCTGTCGAGCTTACCAGTGTTCTCTTCCCTCAATATTTGTTCTCTCTTGGTGTGAATGCTGAATAATTAAACAAGTCATCTGAGGAAGAACAAAGCTTTTTGACAAAAGTGATATTGCCTTTTAATTTTCAGAATCAAGTATGCTGCAGTGAGTGTTAAAGTATTAATTCTGCTATTAATTTAAATTACAGATATTCTGTAAAGCTGAACACTGGTTCAGTACTGGTGCAGCACTATTGCTTAATGTCAGAAGGACAACAGGATTTAGTATTTCTAAGACTAGAAATTTAAAAACTGTTAAGGTCTAGTCCTGGCTCTCCCAGCAAGCTTCTGAAAAGTATCAAATGCAGTATTCAGTCACAGAATCCTCCTCCAGCAGTAGGGGAATGAAATCTAGGGTGCAAAACTCTAGGTAGGAAACTCCCTATGGGTGGCTAATAGGAAACACTGAGGAGGTGGATGGGTCTTGGAGCTAATCTTAATCACACACCATATACAATAGCGAAATACTATAAAAGCAAGACGTTAAACTTGCAAAAAAAGAACATAAAATATATAATCAGAACTAAGCAAGTTTCTTGCTTTATGCCCTTCTTTTTCATGCACTTAATTCTCTGTTCCTTCACACCTTTAAAGAACGCACTGCAAGTAAGATGGAGAATGTTCCTGAACAGCAGAGATCCTGGCAAGCATTTCCCCTGCAGTGCACAACATGGGTTGAAACCCTCTCAGGCCAAGGCATCCGGGTTTCTTGTACCATGGGAATGCCTAAAGTTAGAACCAGATTATGAAATCAAATGAAAAAAAAAAACCCCAAAACCAAGAAGGCCTCCATCTTCTCCAGATGAGATTTGGGGGGGGGGGGGGGGGGGGGGGGGGTGGAGAAGAACAAGCCTGACAAGCAGTCCTCTAGGTTTGCTACAGGCACTTCCATGGCACATCCATCAGAAGTCTCTAAGGCAGCTGGCAGGAGGAGCGCTGAGCCCTGCCTTGCAGATTCTCGTGGTCTGAGACACTCAGTACTGTCCAAATGGAAGCGTTTGTAGGTAAAGCTTAAAGTTTCTGGGCAACTTAAATATAAAATACTTGGAAGGAAACTAATAATATCGATGTGGATCACTTCAAGATCAAGATTTTGAACTTAGTCCTCCTACTGCAATTGCTGCAAACTCCTTCTTGATCTGGCCCTACTATTTCTTAAAATGCTTTTAAAATTCAAAGCCTTACATCAACATTAATGAACATAGCACTACACTTAAGTATATAAAACAGTAGGGCTCTGTCCCT
Organism: Aquila chrysaetos chrysaetos; assembly: GCF_900496995.4. Lineage (NCBI taxonomy): Eukaryota > Metazoa > Chordata > Aves > Accipitriformes > Accipitridae > Aquila > Aquila chrysaetos. The sequence goes on from NC_044006.1 coordinate 21,047,434, forward strand.
CCCATTCCTGTCAAGCCCCTGTAAAAATGAGACACACAACCCTTGCAGTGTTTTTCAGGAGCAGCAGTATCCGCAGAAAAAAAAATAGCATTAAACACAGATGGACACCTTCCGTACAAATCTGTTTCAATAGTGCAGTAAGCAATTACTGTTGGAGAAATAGTTTCTTCAGATAATTAGATACTTAAAAATTTAAGTTGTTTATGTTTATATAAGCACAGAAATTATAGACGGAATTATGCAAACAAATCTATCATAGACCATGAGCTCCTGTCAGGTTGCTAATGAAGGTAGAAAGTGGCAATCTTTCTTTATAAGGTTCTCTAATGACCATGATAACAAATCAATTTTTTTTTAGTGCTGCACATTTCCCTTCCCCCATTTTTTTCCTCTCAGTATCAGTTTATAGTGACAAATGCTTTCAGGGGACAAAGACAATGAAAGAGACTTGAAGATAACACTCTTCAATTATGCCAACACCCAAATGATTAAATTAAGCAAAAATTCAGTATTTCATTGTCAATTTGACTCTGAATTCTACCTAAACAAATTTATGGAGTCTGTTAAGGTACATGTTATCTTCACTTAAAATTTGTTTCAGAGATGCATTAAAGCGACAATTGCCTCTTTTTCCTTACTGGAAGCTGTAAAGGCTAATAATACAGTACTCCATCACAAATATTACCTTTCCTTCAAGATGAACATTTGCTGTTTACAGAAGATCCATGTATACTTATTAAGAAAGGATTCTAGATCCACGCAGCGTTCAGATATATACTTTCTTCACACGACGACTTCCTTTGCCTACTGTACACAACCAACTATACTGCTTTTAGGAAAGGCAGAGATTTCCTATGCAATCTGCGCCTTCTCATGCTATCTGGGCACTGAAACGGGTTTTAATGGCAACATTTGTTTATTCTCAAATGTACGAGAAATCCTAAAATCATCACAGTAATTGCAGGAATTACAGACCATCCAATTATGCCAAATACCATCTTATTTTCTCTGGAAATAGTATAGTGTAAACCGTTAGCTGGAAGATTTTTTTTAACCAAATACTATAGGTCTTAGCTGTATTCTCCTCAAAAGATGATCTTCATTAGTGATGCAAAACACATGCCACAGATTTTTACCTTACAACTGTGTGAAAAACCATGCTAACCGCCTTTTAGAACTAGGCCCAAACAAGAATCTAAATATTATTTTATCCATAAAATTTCTGTTGCGCTCTGAAATTATCTGGAACACATGAGGCAGACATACAACAATGAACCAGCAGGAAAAAATCATGCTATTTGTTGCAGCTTGTTCATTTGTGAACAGCAATAAGAACGGTTGCATATCCCAAAGTAATACTCATGTACTTATCCAGCTCTTGCTTATAAAGCACCCTAAAGACGAAAAATCCTCAAAGTGCACAGCACTTACTATAATGAAAGAAAATACAGAGACACAGATATAAAATAACACATTGTTGATTTCTTCTGTCATGATAAAATACAAATCGTTACTGATTTATCATCAATATATCTCTATTTTTCTATTCAATCACAATAATTAGGATTGAAAGCCTTCAAAACTATCAATATAGAGAGAATTACTGAAGAATGAAATACTGATGATGCTAGACGTGCAATTTATAGAGTACTGCTAGATGAGAACACAGAAATAATATTTTCTTCTGTGTGGTTACAGAACTGGGCATTTCACAGTATCTTAAGTATCATCTGTTATAGAGTGCAGAAATGAGTAATAGCAACCTACCCAAAGAGTTTGAAAAATGAGCATACTGGTTTTGAGAACAGCTGCCTGAACGCACCCTAAGAATCCACCTATGATGTCACACGCATGTCACGGTGTGACAGACACCGCCTTGACCCTGGCCCCACTCATTGGCAACACTTTGAAAAACTCTGCACTGCGCAGGACTGGACACAAGCATGGTGCAGAAGAAGCATAATGAAGAAGAGCAACGATGGTATGTATCTGAGTGAAATAAAAGTATTTCTGTTTACAGACCATGCTACCATGCCGTCACATACCACATTTTGGCTTGAACAGAAGTACACGTAATTCAAATGGCAGAGGATTTTACAAAATCTTCACGGACAACGCTCTTTGTACCAAGCTTCTGACAGAAATGGGTCACTTATGTTCCCATACAAGCCAGCACTTAAGGAAAAAAATATAAATAAAAATCTAAATAAACGCACAAAAAAGTTCTCATCCTTCTCTCCAAATGATTTATTGCTGCCAGAGCTCTAATCTAATTTTAGGTGAGCTCATCTTTTTTTCTACCCTGGAGCCATTTTAACTTAATATTGCTCTCCTTCCAGAGCCACGAGAGAGTACAGGCTCCCTTAGCCACCACAGATGTTGTGCTGACATTTTACTTTAGCTGTTTGCTGAAAAAGTCATCAATATCGCTCTGCTCCTGACGAGACCTTTTCTAAGAAAAATGAAAACAAATTGCTGGCATTAGATCAAACTTTGACCTCTGCAGCCCAAAATGGGGAATGTAAGATCTGAACTCCTTGGTGCTGCCTCAAAAGCTTCCAAAAGCTCCTCCAAGCAGACAAACTTCTTTATTTTAATAAAAGATTTTCTGAGTTGTCAGGCTGAGGCTGCCTCCCTGTTCACGCTGCCATACGAGCCAGCTGGCAGGTACAGGCAGACAGCCTGGGCTCCCATGGGCCTGCCTGCACTGCAGCCGTCCTCCCTCCGAAGCAGCAGCAAGTGTTGTGAGGTCTTTGGGAAAACCATCTCAGAAATCATCTTTTCATCTGCCTCTTTCCCATCTGCTCCCCCCCTTCCCATCCTCAATATTCCTGACCTGCGTTCTGTTTCGCCAGCGTTATTCTCCTTCACATCTTCATTTTCCTGCCCCTAGTTATTCCCAGCTCCCGCACAACCTGCTCACATGCTGATCTGAAGCTAAGACTGCATGGAAAGGGAAACCATGGTCTGAAACACTCGCTCGTTGATTGCTATTTTCCAGTCATGTACAAGTTTCTAGGAAGATTTAAAAGGTTTTTTGGTGGTTGTGTGGTTTGTTTTTTTAAAACTGGTTTCTGAAGGAAAAATGAGTGTGATTACTCTGCCAGTTTTCCTCAAATAACCCTCAGAGGAACGTTTTGAGTTCATCGTCTAATTTCTATCACGTTCGACAGAGAGATGAAAGCTGCAAAGATACGACATTTCTAAAGTTTCATAAAAATCTGTGGCTTGAAAGAGCAGAGGGACGCCCCAGCTCCCTTGCCCTCCTGTCGAAAGGCTGCAGTATGAGCAAGCAGTTATTCGCTCTGTTTAGGTGCTGCCAGTCAATCTGCTGTGGTGGCAAAACACCATCTCCTGCCCAGTGAGCAGCTATGGGGCATCAAAGAGGAGCCAAAAGCGATGAGGATTTTGCAGGTGGGCTGAAGCCACAGGGCACATGAGGAGCAAAATGTATGCGTGCGGGGAGGCTGATGGTAAGGAAAGCAGATGCAGTGACACTGGGCACAAAGCCACCCAAAACCATCATTGAATCATTTGGGGTTTTGGTGTCTCGGTGCTTAGAGTGAACCTCCTTCAAGAAATCTGTAGCATAAGTAATGTGTTTTCCTATACTTTCATTTCTCTTTTATTTTAGTAAAATTATGCAACATTTTGGAAAGCTAGTTATTTTCCAAATACCAAGGGATGCAGTAGAACGTAAATTCAAACGATCCTTACACCATCTCCAAGAAAAGACCTGTAGGGAACTGCAAGCTGCTTCCTGGCACACCTATCACACACTCAGACGACCGCTATGGGAAAGGATGTATCTGAGCCCAACGGGATGAACCAGCTTGAGGAATCTGTTCTGAGCCAAGTCTCAAGATCTGAGAACAACTAAACGCTTCAAATCATTGCCACAGCAGGGAGTCTAAACTGTAGTCACAATGTTTTCATTTTTAAACAAGAGATAAGAATAATGTTTCCAACTGAGCAGGCAGCTGAAAGAGCGAATTGTGGGAAAAGACTGACACGCTAGAGATTTTACACAAACTCCTTGACTCATGTTTTCCAAACATGTAAGGAAAACGATGCAGTAAACACAGAAACAAAATTAGCATTTGCATCTCTGCGTTGTCTGTACTTAGACATAACAGCTCCTGTGCTACAATATATCTTTAAAACCAGGATTTCCTCAAGATCAAATAGCTGGGTCTTCTCCAGAACATCACTCAAGTGCTTCAGACCATCTCTTGTGCACTTCATTTACCATAATCTCTACTATGCTATGGATGTAGCATTAAACTGGTAAATATGATTTTATAACAACACAGTAGACCCATATAATGTCATCTAAGTTGATTTGCACTTAGGTTCAAAGACCCACTATATAGAGATAATAAATATGGTACCAGACTGTCAGGCAGGAGAAGCTAGAAGAGACAGATGACCTTTGTGCAATGTTTCACTCTCCTCTCTCTCAAGAATGTATAATTATGAAGGTATGAAAGCAGACACAGTTAGCCACCACTGACAATGACCAAAATGCCACCAATTTTATTAGAACACAGAACAGCTTAAAAAAAAAAAAAAAAAGGTAACGAATTGCTTAGTTATAGCTGTGTTTGCTGTGTCTTTGTTTCCCTGAGCGCCTGAGACAGCGTGAACAAAATTGCCAGCAGTCACATTACAGAGACAGGTTGATGGGTTGGATGACCCCATAAATCTTGTTCACATCTCATATCTGGGCTCTTGACTTGCATCTTAAAAAACTTCTGTATCTATGTCTTTGCAGGCAACCTGCTTTGCTATTCAGAAGGGTTTCTGCCAAACCCAGACAGAACAATGAATGCTTTGTCCTACCTGGCATGTCTGTAATTGCAAGCCCTACTGGGAAACAACATATACCTTGGAGTTACTCTTTGAGACACCCTACGAGGGGAGATGTGCATTAAAGAAACAGACAATCAACAACTTAATAAAAAAATCTCCAAACTCAGAAGAACCGTTTATTCCCTTGAAATGCGAGGACCCCTTCACAAGCACCACACCTGCCCTCCCCTGACACGTACCAGCCCAATTCTGCCTACGTCCCTCTTACTCTGGTGTCATCAGGAGTGGCATGACACAGCAGGAAAAGAGACCGGTTCACTGTGAGACCTGCTACTCACTCTCTTACAGTGTAACGGCCCCCCTTCCAGCCGCACATCGCTGCAGGGAGCTGGTGCCGATGGGCACCAACCACACGGACCACCTCACCGCTCCTCGGGCTCAGGGAGAGCAGAAGGTAGTGGAGCACGACCAGCCCTTTCTGCGTTACTGCAAATCTATCCACCTTGTAGAGTCTTAGAAACATTTGGGGAGTTTGCATGATGAAGGACAAACTGCAACAGTTGGCCTGAACGAGCAATGTGACTGCTCACACCAGTTCTCTTCTGGATCTCTCTGTGTCCTGTCACGTGGAGCACGGACACTGAGGACATGGCACTGCATGCAGAACAGCAGTGGCGGAGAACGCAACCTCCGCTCTTCCATTGCTCGGTATCTCCAAGCAAAGTGTTTCTCGATTTGTAATTTTCACCATATTTTCAAACAGAACAGCAACCAGCTTTCTCCTTTGCTGTTCAAATTCAAAATTAAAACACAACCAATAGGTTTCACCTATTGGTGAAAGTCACTGCAAGCAGCTGAAGAAACGAGTAACAGACGTAAATACCTGCTTGCTGTGCAGTCTGTGGGATCTGTTGACTCCGCTGTGCATTGTACTGAACTGAGGCAATGGGTCTGTACTGCTGAGTTGTTGAGGTAGGGTACTGACCAGATGGGTAATAATACACTGGCATCTGCAAAGAAAGAGAACAGCAGCTAACTATGGACTCCAAAGCTCAAAGATTCACGAAATAAAACAAAACTGGAAGGGGAGCAAGAGTTCAAGTCAAGCATGTTAGTGGTAACAGTAATCAAGGGGAGAGGTTTGCATTATGTCTCTTCAAGAACTGCTGCTTGCTTTCAGCTTTGCTAGGAAAAGGGCTATCAGTGCCCACATTTCTTCTCAGATACTTTAGGAAACAGAAGAAGAATAATTTTAAATTAAAGAGACAAAAACACACAGGGTGCATAAAAAGCTACATGCATATACCAAAGAAATCACAGTAAAATATGAAATGCTGCAGAAAAATGGATGCAAACACCACCTTCCATATCAACATAATACATATAGACAGAATGTTGAACCATTAGTGAACTCTGGAGAAAATGGTCAATTCGAAGCAAAGAATGGCCTGGAGTAAAAATATATAGGAGCAAGATAGAGGGAAAGATGGAGTGCGCGTGCCCTTAACACTTTTAAGAAACTATTATTAATTTCACGCTTTTGTTTAACTGCTACAACCTTCCTTACATGAACGTTTTCATGTAAAGCCTCTCTCGCACTTGGTGTGAACACAACTACAGTTCAAAAAACAATCATAGTTGTTTTCTTGCAGGAGCTGAGGGTAGGCACTGAGTCAGCAAGTTCTGCTAGGTGGGCTTCTTTTTTCTATTATTATTGTCATTACAGAGCAACATGTACTACATCACCTTATCACGCAGGTGAACATGGAAGTTTGAGGGTGACTGGAGCTAAAGATTTTTCCCATACATGCTATACCACCATTACTGAGACATTTGAGCTAAACAGTTTTCAACTGACCCGTAGCAAGTTCAAAGCACTCAAAATTTTTCATTTTCAGCTGCAGTGGATGCTGTAGGTACCTGACAGAGTTTGGCAGTGTATGGTATCAACAAACTACAGAAGGACACCAGCTTGTGAGAATGTTGCATCTCTTGTGACTTCTGCCACATCTGTCAGCATTTCTTTATAAATCATACTTTTTTTTTTCCCTTTGTGCGTAGCATTTATCCTACTCAGACATATACACAGAGTTATACCTAATGCTTTTGGTTTTTTTCATACAAAAATAAGAACTATTTTTGCCACTTTTATTTGAATGGAGGAAATGTTCCTGGAACAGCTTATTCAACTTGATCACCCATAAAGTATTAGCAGAGCAAAGGTAACTGCATCCTTTTGTATACTGCTAGGACATCATAAGAGAGATCAGAAATTTACCTAGAGATGATGTCAGATGAGAAAGAACAGGCATAGACACAAAAGACTAGGCAAGAAGAGGGTATGGACAGCTAATTGGGCAAGTAGAAGACTACTGAATAGGTAACTGGTGGGAAAAGTATCAGGATCAACAAAGCTGGACTTGGTGGTATTGGTGAAGTGAAACCCCCAGACTGACTGACAGTCAATATCACCTGTCAATCAAGCAGCTGAATACACATTCATTCTTCAAGTCTATTCATCTTCTCGTCAATCAATGGAAATAGCAGAGAAACAAGAAGGTTTCAATTAGAAAATGTTGTAAGCTATCCTCCCTCCAGACAATACCAAGTGACACCTAATGGCTACGGTCTGCCCTCAAGTCATTTGTTTTTCAGAGACTAAAATCACAAAAGCAGAATGCCTTTGTAAAATGGACAAAACCGTGATGAATTTGTTTCTCTGCAAAGAAAAGCCACAAGGTATAGGAAAGTTGACCCAGGCATTTAAGATGCAAAATCATTCTTTAAATATCGTAGCATTCTAAGCTGTGGATCAGGCAAGTTTAGTGTGATAAACTCATCGTGTGGAAAACTGATTGTTCTCAGCAAGACTCTGCAATAGGAGACTTGAAAGGACGGAGTAGACTCAGTCTAAGTAAAGTCAATGCAAATAGTTAATCCTGCCTTGGAGCAGGGGAACAGAGTAGACATCCTCTCAAATATTCTTTATTTTCTATTACCATATTCTACAAATTAAAGAATATTAAATCCCTGGGGAAATACTCTCGGTTCTCCTGGCAGCAGCTTAATCTCACTTAAAGGATTTAAATTTATTTGATTTACCCTCAACTTCCTCATTTTCCTTGTGCAGACAAGGCCCTAGATATTTGAAAATACACGAGCATATGAGAACAATGTGAATTATCTCTTGTGGAAAGATTCTGTAGGTATTAACTTTAAAACATACCCTAAAGAATATAGGTTTTGAAGTGAGGTTTATAGTTGAACATGCTTAGCACAAAAACATATACGTACACTGAAGCATTCAGAGTAATTTGGAACCATGTATTTATTTTTACTATACAGATAACACCTCAGAGTTAGTCAAAGGGTTTTTTCTCCCTTTCTCTCATTTTCTCAGTTCATTGGAATACATTTGTTATATACCCCATTTAGAAGCTTATAAGAGTGCAATCTATCAGCCTGAAAAATGTTAGTAGTAGGAGTATTGGGGAAAAAAAAAAATCATTTCACTTAGAAAGATTAATGGATGAATTTGCCAGTAATCATGTACACATGACTGCAAAGAAGAGGTTTGGGTTTTGGTGGAGTTTTTTTGTTGGTTTGGTTTTTTTTTTTTTAAGAGATCAGACATTAAAAGAAAGGCTTGGTGTAAAATATAGACATGGATAAAATATGTCTTTCGTGGTTGAGGGGTTTGGAAGGATCTATTTTCATTTATCTTGAGTATATCTCTGCATCAGTAGTTGAAATATGTTATTTGTCCTTTCTGATATTACTTCAGTGAACAGTGGAATTAGAGGGATCAGAGATAACAAGTATCACTTACATCGTCTACCCTGACCCTCTTGAATTTTTTAGTTTCTCATTACATCAGTGTTACTAATACTTTTGCTTATGTGCTCTTCAACAAAAAACATTACATTTCTGTAGCAGCCTACCGATATGCCAAATTATACTTGAATTGCTTTCCCATGTGAATGCACAATCTAACCTTGGACCTTTTGCTTGTATGACATATTTCATTTACAAAACCAGGAAGCTTCCACTGCACTAACAAGCATGCCAACACAGCTATATGGTTATTCTAAAAAAAAAAAAACAAAAACCAAAAAACCCCCAAAACCCCCAAACCCCAAAATTTAAAAAATGCTCCTCTAAGACCATAACCTAAATAAATGCTGCCTTCTTTAGTCTAAAAGCATAGTTTCTTGATCTTAATCCTTGGCACTGCGAAAAATGCCCCCTCTTTAATAATTACCATGGAAATAGTTGACAGATGATCCTTACCCCCGTGGATATTCTTATTTTGAAGGTGAATACCTTCCTTGTTTGTAGGCTGACCATTCCAATGCATTTTTTCTCTCATGTACAGCATTTTCTTTATTTAACTTAAACTGCAAGGGGACTGGGCACGTTGCTTCAGAGACGCTCATGAAACGGCACAAACAGGCATTACTTTTTCCTCCTCCTAATGTGCTTTGTCTCTAGACGATGGGCAGAGACTCAACACAGCATTGCCTTTCAGCTTTGTTCTGTCCACAGACATTGTGAAGCCCATTACCAGGCTGGGTCTCCCTTGGACTGCTCTCTAGCAGCATCCCTTACATTCACAGGTATGGTTTTTCTTCCTCATGGTAGGAATAAGATTCCACACATCTCTCAGGCTGATTTTACTTTCCTAAACTATCTCCCTACTGACTTACAGCTTGATTCTGCCATCAGATAGGTATTCTACCTTCTCTTAACATTGCTGATATCCAGTTAGCTTTGGATTAACACCTTCATCCAGATGATAACCGATGCTGACACTACTGCTAATGGCAGCTACAGTTGCATAAATGGGAGTGAAGACAACAGAAACCAGAGTGATGCATGGACACATGAAAGTACCATTTCTTCCCAATATCTAACTGGCTGGGATCAGTCGTTCTTCAAGGAGTTTTCTCTTCCCTCTCCCAATAGTTATAATAACAGTAACAAAAAATAATGGCTTGTGTACAACAACTGTAGGATGTCCTCAAATATAATCTGAGATCATCAAGGAAAGATCCACTCCCCAACCTTCTTCATAGCAAGTTTCCTAGAGGACACATGCTATGAATAAAAATTTTGTCTTAGGGTAGCTATGGTCTCTCTAAGAGGGGGCTTCTGCAAAGAGACGTCTAAAATTAATGATGACACAAAATTAATTCAGGTGAAAAATCCCTTAACATCTGTATTACTTCTCCAAGCCTCTCCAAGAATTCATGCCATCTCATTTTTGGACATAATTTTGCCAGTATACCCTCCAGAAAGAATGAGTCAGAGGTGAAAACAACTTTTAAGGGAGGATATCCTTTCCCATTGGCATAGGACTTGCAGTTTTCCCATTTCTTCATTTGCAGAGGCAGAACAATGACAAGCACCATTGAGAGAGTGTTGCAAAAACTGAATGTGGACCCTTGTTGAAGTGCCTGGGCCCATAAGTGCTACAGAAGAACCATTGGAAAGAGAAGAAAATTGAAAATAGAAGGAAATAGAGAAAGTCAAGATGTGCGTTCGCTATTTGTGATACAGAAAGCAAACAGGCATTTGCTGCTAAAAAGTCCCTTTCAGGAAACCCAGACCAATGGTTGGGTTTTTGGTTTATTTTTTTTTTTTCCAATTGGCTGAACAAAGACGGATCATTATTTTCAGGTTATTAAATCATAACTCTGTTGTCAAGCTGGGGAATAGCTGTGATAAAAGAAGCCAGCAGAAGAAACGTAAGAGGTCCTCTCACCACTTCTTAGGCATGTCATTTCAAACTCAGTCTGCTTCTGCTTTGATACAGACTAGGAGAGAGACTCTTGGAGAGCAGCTGTAGAGCCACATTTAATTGAACTTTAATACAAAAGCTAATAATTTAAATGCAGTACCATTGGGTTTGTAGGCTTGGTGAGCATTTCTTTCTCCTCCTTGCAGCTCCCAAAGGAAATGATCATACTCACAGGACCTCCACCCATGTTTTCACTGCTATTTTCCAACAGTATACAGGGCACCGCAGCCAACCTAGTAGGAACCTATCAGCAGTGCATTTACAGGAACTAATTAGCCATTAGAGTCAAGCCTCTTTTTTACTGGTAGAAATTCAATAGCAACATTTAAGATATAAAAGTGCTTTTACATTGATTGTGTTGATTAATGCATCACATAATGTTTTGCATGCATTACTGTCTTTATTGCTCTTTTTTTTTTTTTTTAAGCCTGCCTCAGACCACCTGCTTTGGCATCTGAGAGCGGCATTACTATTGCATCTAAGTCCAAAAGAGTAAGAGGTGATTCAATTGATCTGTATTCAATTCAATAAGATTGCCAATAGCCACAGTGAAGTTTTTCCATGGGCAGAACAGGGAGTCAGGGTCTAGCTGCCCTGCACAGAAAGCTGATCTGTTAGGAACTACAGTGGAACTACTATTTCCCAAGGCTTCGCTCACCTTTTTATAAGAGGGATCCCCTATTTGCCATACATGTGCTACAAGTAGTATCCAAACCACCGTACCACGCTCTGGGGCTGAAGAGAATGAATTCAAACTTGAAATGTCAATCAGAAGTTCCCATCTGCATATGTGGATGCAGAGAGCTGCTGCCTCCTCTCCCTCCCTGCAGACCAAGGCCACTGCGCTTTCACGTGAGCAGCAGGGACTGATACCCCCGCACCCTCTTCCACACAGGTATCTGACACAGATTTTTTTGGAATAGCGACAAGCTGGAGACGAATGGTGTGCGCGGTGCAGCGGATGCAGAGGAAGCTGACAGTGCTGAATTTCTCACCTTTCTACACTCCCCAAGGACAAACCATTCCCCAACGAAATAACTGAAGTTGCTGCAAACCCGAAAGATATTGTTCTGCCCTCGGCAACTTTCCACTTTGTTACAACATAGAAAGAAAGCGCCTGTACGTCCCGTATTTGGGCTACGGACAGAGACACAGCAGCCATTAGACACACCAGTATGGTATTGGTCCCATAGCAACCTATATATGAAAAGGCACCTCCACATCACTTGTCCTCTGAAGAAGCTAATCCGCCTCTCCAGTAGCACCAGAGCAAGTATCAATGAGGGAAAACAGCTGCACAAGACAACACTGTATGCCAGACGGAGTGAAAACCCTGCACCCTGCTGCCACACAGAAGGGTGAAATCCAACGCTCCCGCCCCAGGCGATGAAGGCTCAGCCACACGTTCGCCAGAGCTGCGGGCAAACCCACAGAACCAGCCTCTACAAAGTCAACCGAGGCGGGGGTCTAGCAGAGAGCCCAGGGTGGGCTGCAATACTGGGCTCACCCGAAGTGGGGGAGAAGAGGCAGCGTGGGGTCCCCCACCACAGCAGGCAGCATGATGCTGCAGCCCCCTTAGCTTCCTCAGCAAACCCCGGACGGGAGGGCTGGGAAATGCATTGCTTCGGTGACAGCTTGTAAAATGGAGGTGCTCGCATTTATCTGGTTCACTGGAAGTGTCATGAGGTTTGATTAAATGGTGCTTGAAAACATTGAGGGCACCGGGGGGTTGTACATGAGGAGAGAAGCCTGGCCAGCCTCTACTTACTTGCTTAGGAGACAATCTAGATGGGGAGACGGACTCATCAGGGGATTCTGCTCTTCTGGTCCTTTTTTCCTCCCTTTTTTTTTTTTAAAAGCTACATTTGGCAAACAGTGAAATCTTTTTCTAGGAATATTTTCAATTTACAAAAAAAATCACATTATATTGAACTTCAGCTCCTTAAAACCTATTTTTTGCAAGCCTTTTCTCTCAGAAAAAATGGCTGCATAGTTTCTCACTACAGAAACTACGGATGTCACAGTCCTCTATGGGATGTGAGCATCCAGTAGTCTTCGGATTTCTTTTATTGTTAATTAGTGATCTAATTAACTAGATCTCTGGCCCACTTAAAACATCATAACAGTATAAATTCTTCATTACTGTGGCAATAAAGAACCCCATTAACAAACGCAACTGGAAATTTTCAGTAAGAAGTGGCAAACAAAAAAACCAGTAAGGTTTATACTACTTTTAGGTTAAAAGAAACAGTGAAGTTCTTTTATGTTATTTTGTATGTATTTTCTTCCAAAGGATAAAATGAAAACAGGAGAAGTACTATTAATACCATTTTAAAGTAGAGTTTAAATGAAGTTATCTATAATTGGATAACGAAATTCGGCTTTTTAAAGTGTATGCCTTGAAAATGGGCCAGAAAGTCATCTGTGCATTTTACTTCTTGACAGTAATCACTTTCAATATTCTGTAAAGGTACCCAGGAGACAAGTAGAGATGTTTGGTAGTGAACAGTAAAACATAATCAGTCTTCAGGAAGACAGTTAAAATTACTGATCTGTGACTTCTCACATGTTCGAGTCAATTAAATATGATTAATGACTACCTGGGCTGATGTGCATGTTGCTCTTTTGGTATATATACAGGGAAAAAGGACTACGGATATTTAGTCACCCTCCTCCTTCATAGTTATGTGCAGATGTGTCCTGGAGTATGAACATATGTTCAGAAAATGGTTTGAGGATAGGGAAGGAATTGCTGAAACCCAGGAAATGATAGAGGCCTTGCAAGTTTCCTGCTGCCTAAAAATCTGCTTAGCTTTTACTAGGGCGGGGAAAAAAAAATAAAATATCTAGAATCTGGATCATTTGTTTATATTCTCTTTCTGATGGTATAATGAGCACCATGCCAAACCGGTAACAAAGGTTTTGCCTACCTGAGCAGGTGGCGGTGGCTGTTGCACAAAGCCCTGGGGCGGTGGTGGTGGCTGCAGCACTTGCTGGGATACTGGTGGACCTGAACCTGTAAAGCCTCCTGGGGGAAGCTGCTGACTTGGGGAAGCCATAATGTAACCCGTCTGCTGGGCAGGCTGCTGCAAGATAGGCGATGGGTAGACAGGACCAGAAGGTGATTCGGGGTTGTCTCCCGATGATTGACGACTTAAGCTCATCTGGTTAAACTGTGTTGTGATGTCATCTCGCTGCGGGGCAAAAGGCAGTAGAAAATGATATAGACATGATGTCTGCGGTAGAAACACAAATTAGCAAAACAAAAAAGGTTCAAATGGAGCATGAGGGGGAAAGGAATCATTCAGCTCAAATACGTGCCAAACTTTGCACAGATATCTACAAAAATTGAGGCAATTAAAATGAAAATCACTATAAATGCTTTGACAAAGACTTCCAGACTGCAAGGTGAATGGCATCGCTTTGCAGAAAAGCCAATGATTTTGGCTTCTACCCTGCCCACCCCCCCCTTTATTCCAAAATGACAAGTGAACTTTACAGTGTTCAAAATAAGACATTTTAAATATAAAGGGCATGAAAATAATGTTATGAGTACCTCTTCCCCCCCCACCCCAGAATTCCTCGGCCAAACACAAGCTGGTAATTTCACCTGTGTTTCAAAATGATCCCAAGAGAAATTCAGTAGGATTCAGGTGCAGACCTTTTCCTTTTTGGACTGTTTTGAAAATCCAAGGTTGTAGAGAAGGCAAAAAAAGCTAAGCCTTCAGTTGCTATTTCAAGGCTTTTTATCCAGTGTTGGAAAGAAACAAGTACTTTATTTGACTGGAGGGGAAAAAAATAAATCTATGGTAGGAAGAATGTACCAAATAAAGTCAATGGACCTAAGTCTCATTACATGCTGGTAAGGATACAAGGATTCTAGACAGTATCTGTTCAGTCTTGCAAAAAGATCCATACTAATCAATGCTCTCAAGTTTATTCTGTTACGGTCGAAGATTTACAAATGTGGTTCTATGCATCTTCATTTGTGCCTGTATCATAAGACTTTTAAATACTCAACATGAAAACATACTCCATACGGCAATAAATCCAGCATAAAACTCCATCATGTGCTAATATGCAGATTATGGTCCCTTCCTTATACCCCCTCATGGATAGAGAATAAGCACTATAAAAATTCTTTTCACTTAGAACATCCATGCTATTTTTAAAAAAAAGCCTCTTCGATTTTGTTTGCATCCCTGTGGTGTTCATTCTCCAAAACCATCCTGCACAATGTATTTACTGGCAGGAAACTTCAAAATAGAAAAAAAAAAAGAAAGTTTGTTTATAGAAAGCACTGCCAGAGACTGCACAGAGACTCACCCTCCCACTCTGAGAGCAGATACCATGGGCCAACATTTTAAACACTCCTGGAAGATCTTCAGGCGGTGTAAGAAAGTAATGCTATTAACTTTACCATCATCCCACATCCACATTCAGGCACATAAGTTGTCTGTCTGAAGTTGTTTCTTTAAAAAGCTAGGATATTCATTACCTGGATGGCGAATGACTGCAAACAGATTCTACGAGAAACTTCACTGAGCCTGGAATGCCTCTGGATTTGCACAACAGAGACCAAGAGCTTCAAAACCCTATAAGTCACACATTGTGTGTATAATGTAATGTACATTGAAGACATTAATTTAGGTGAAGTTTCACTATTAAATTAGCCACTAAAAACATCAGCCTCCCTATGACTATCAGTAGAACAACCTGAGATGCCTGCAAGACACTTTTCAAGGGAATTAGCACAGAGATATGCAACTTCTGTTCAGCATGGAACATTTTTAATTGTCCTTTGAATGGTACTGCTGATCTACCAGGCATTAATAACATTATTTTAGCTGCAAGGATCCATTCAGCTTTGTTTCCATCTCTTACTATAACTACGCAACATCTCTACCTTGGGAAAAAAAATCAGTCATAAACAAGATTACCAGAGCAATAGAGAAAAATAACAGAAAAAAATCTTGTAGTGCTTCTTAAAATGTCAGCTTCATTTTACAACAATATAATCTTAGCCCTGGAAGCACCAAGCCAGACTCAGACTCTGGAAGAGCACTCTATTTATTTTTATTATAGATGTCCATCGATGCTCTGCAATGATGCATAGCGTACCACACCTTCTGCAGCTGGTTCACTGCTACTCTGTTTTCCAAGTGCTCTGGTATCATCAGGGAATAAATCCAGGCAGTGGATTTATTATACTGATAAAATAATATAAAATAAAAAATAATGATTTCTAGAGGTCTCTTCTTCAGTCTTTGTGGACATAAAAGGGGGATAACCCAAATCACAAATGCCTAAGTTAGCAATTTAAGCTCCCTTGACATAGAGTAGGGAGACAAAAGGTCCTATCACAGGCACAACAAAACATTTTTCTGGAGGCTCTGCTAACCAGGTAGAGAGCCCTGCTCCTAACATCATCCTCCAGGTTAGATAACCAGAATCAGTGGGAATGCTCTTACAAAATGCTTGTCAGTACCAAAAGCGTTAAGGCAAATGGAGATTTAGAAGGGGCTTTCACATGGGACACCCCTCGCAGTGCTCCCCAGAGGCTCTCGGGCATACTCATGCTCACACCCCCAACTTCAACTTCAAGGAAAGAAAAAAAAATAAAAATCTTTAGTACCACAGAAAACTGCTGCGTTGGAGAGACTGGCAGGAGATGCTGGGGAGGGTAAGAAACTGCTGGATATTGGACTGACTGAGAAGATGGCTGCATTGCCTGAACAGGCTGCAAAATAAACACAGTGAAAGACAATAAATACAACCTACTTAGCGAGAGATAACAACAACAACCACCACCACCTCTGTTGCTGAGAACAAAGGTCCCAAACAGAGCTCTGAAAATGCAGGTGACTCATCGCCAGCCCAAGTACAAGAGGTCAGGTACTGATTTTAGTCTTCATTTTAGCCTTAAACCAAACAATTCTTTATTACAGATTTTTCTGCCTATTTTCATATGTTTGATGGCTGTTAGATTAAATAAAGCCACAGCTACACCTTCTTATTACTGATGTGAGGCAAAGCCAAATTATGATTCTACATTTAATTTACATAGATAAAATGGAAGAACAGCACAGTATGAGTATATATTTGAATTTTACTGATAATGACTGATTTAACTCCGAGCGTGTCATAGGCAAAGGAATAATGACTGTAAAGCTGCTTTGGCAGAACACAATAGCTAAAAAAAAAAAATTGACAAAGAACAGGCTGCAAATTATCAACAAACAGGCCTGTCAGCTTGGAGGAGATGTTTATCTAAGTGAAAGAACAATTTTCTACAGCACTATTACCTTAGAATAGCTTTACTATTCCTTTCGTTTTAATCTCTCATTTAACTTGAGACTTACACGGGTTTGGTACTACCTCCATCCTCTAAAACTGCTAAGACCAAATCAAGAAATAAGAGCCACAAACACATAAGTCCAAACCCGGTAAAATCAAACCAACTTCACTGAATTTAAACACTGTATTTCTGGGTGACCTGGGATGAAACTGTGCCAAATTATAAAGCCACACAAGAATCACAGTAGATCTTGGCTGCTCTGCGAGTAAGCAGGATGTAGGATTCTTGCCTGAATACTTCCCTCAGCCTGCTCTGCTCTGGGAAAGCAGGCACACAATCCACAAAATTAAGCCTGAACCAGACCCAAACCCTGCTGCCCATGCTCGGTCATGGCTGGCCACGCGCCACAGCTGGCCCAGGGGCCAGAGAGCCAACATACCATGGCACCGTGCCCAAACTACGCTGCTCTTCCCTTCTGCTATAGCTCCACAGCTTGTAGCTCCAGAGCTTCTAGCTCAGAGCAGGGGCATGGCCAGAACATGGGACATGGGCAGAAGACCCACGGTCTGGGGCAGGGGTGCTCAGAGAACGGGCTACCCACAGCTCGGGTCTGATATAGCCAGACATGGAAGAGTTTGTAGAGCCCTGTGTTGTACTTGATTCTTTGACTCAACCCCACTGCTGTTGAAAAGGACAGGAAAAGGTCCCCGTCTCTTTGGGGAGAATTAGACTGCATTAGTTTGAGAATGAATGCTTCAGCTTTCACTTAGGGGCAATTTTTGCAAAATAAATTTATGTAGACATACATCAACTCACTTAACAGTCCTTTTAAAAATGAAACCATCCTTTAGATGGACGTGAAAAAGGAATCTTCCCTCTCCATCTGTTTCATCCACGTTGAAAATACAGATCATGGGCCCCATTTCTTTCAAAAGAAAACAAAAACATCCTGATATTTTGCCTAGCTGCATCCTTCCCTCCTACCCTTTAGGTCATCCTTCGTATCCCTGAGAGCTTCTTCTCTTTTTCCAATGGCCACCACACCTACCTGCGTAACAAGGTGACTTGCCATTTGCTGCTGTGGCTGTTGAACCTGCTGAGGCTGCTGGGATGAAGGCTGCTGCTGAGACTGTCCCACCATCTGGCTCCTCATTGTCTGCTGGCCACTGGGAGGATTGTATATTGCCGGTGTCCCATCAGGATTTACAAACGGTTGACCTGAAACAAAACACCCTGCCTTTGCTGAACACTTTTAAGAACATACTGTTTTCTTTATGAAATCATACAACCTTGCTTTAACTGATCAGTCTTTAGCTGACCTGCTACAAGTGTAAAGTGCTCATCACTCTCAATGCCTCATTAAGGCATCAGCTATGGGGGTTTTTTTGTTGTTTTTGTTGTTGTTTTTTTTTTTCCCCAGGCAAGGCAGATAGGAGATACTTGTTTTGGCAGTATGACTTTCCAAGGAATGGGTGGAAGGTTACCATGGCTATAAGATGATTCAGATGCTGTGGTTACTTGAAGTCATTCAATGATGAATCAGTTACTACTAAAATTGAACTCTGGAGCAAACACTGGAGGTAGAGAATATTCACATATATTTTATTGCCACGCAATAGCGGTCAAGCATACACAACTACTCCTGATACACTGTAGTTTGTATGGAAAGGAAAAAAACCAAACCCACTCTTGTTACTGATTTATTTACACATTCTAATAACATAGTGCTGTACTTTTGAGAGCTGTGCCCTATGTAATTAGAGGAGGCAGCACTGGAAATTATCAAGGAAGAAACACTTAAGATGTCTTTGAAGATCTCTTAAATACAGGACAAATTCTGTCCAAAGTTCTGCTAAGTTGCTGAACTATTTTTGCTACAGATATTTTAGCTGGGGGAAGTAACCTTGCAAAAGCAATGTTGGGGTTTGGGGTTTTGGGGTTTTTTTTTGTTTGTTTGTTTGTTTTGTTTTTTAAAGTTTACCCAAGTCATTGTCTTACAAACAAAAAAGAAGTTGTATTTCTCTGTAGGGAAAATGTTTTCCATGACCTCAGTTCTCTCCACTTCCATCATAAATTCATAAATCAAAGGAATTACAGATGTTTCCATGAGAAAAAAGGAATTTTAGCAATGAAGTGATAACATTTAAAGTAGGTAACTAAAGTATGAATATCTGAGATACAATGGGAGATCTGGAGGAATTCAGTGACTGAGAGCAACAGTGAAATAATGAACTTCTGATTTGTATACCACAAGCATCTCTACCTGTTCCATCTACTCCTCAGCCTTTCAGTTCCTCCCTCTTATTAATCATGGTCAGAAATGTATGAGGAGCACTGGCTAAAGAAACCTTGCCTTCTCTTTCTAAAGCATCAAGACTTTCTCGATGAAGTTGCCATATTATACTGGGCATGTCTCACACTCACAGTGAGAAAGGTCATGATTAGAGTGAGTGGAAGAGAAGCACGGGGCAGTTCTGTCCACCAGCTGATTTCCTGCTTCTTGCTGTGAACACACTGGGTGACAATGGCATGGATGCCCTAGATTTGGGAGTCTCAGGCTCCAGAAGCACTTCAGGAGACTGGGGAAGTCAGACTGGGTGAACAGGGTAACAGGGTCCCGGAGCCTGCGCCAGACACTCAAGGGAAGCAGTAAAGAGCACTTCCTGTGGCTCAGGGAAGGATGAGAGAACTGAAAGAGAAAAGGTCCAGCAATGCTTTTGAAGATGAAAAAAAACCCAAGACCTTTGATGAAGAAATCTTGAAATAAGAAATGAAAAGGAGAGATCAGATGGTAACAGGGAAGACATTTGTAAGCTACGAACTGTGGCCCTGACAGAAGGGCAAAGACTGCAATGTCATTTAAAGGAGTAAGACTGAAATGTAAATGCTCTTAAATTGTCAAAGGGGGTTAAGCCAGAGAACATGTCAAGAGAAATGCTTTAAAGGGTAAAACAGACTGGTGAAGCGGGTGAAACGGAGATTAAAACAGCATAGCCACATAAATGGTGTTTTCCCAAAGCAAGCAAGAAGCTCCTCTATCTGGGGAAGGAGAAGGGTAAAGCAGAGGAGAGGAAACAATGGAAACTGCAGATATGGAAGAGAAAGTGTGGATTGCCAGCACCTGAGAAGGAGCTGAAAGGTATAATCAGAGCAGGGAGATACTGACAGCATCTGTGGATGCCATTAGAGGCTTGCACAGTCAGTGACTATGTAGTGCAAAAGGAAGCAAAGATCTTAAAGGACATGGCGCTATGATCAAAAGAGACAAAAAGATTGGAAGTAGCCACTCTGCAAGAGGAGAAGAGCTAAAGAATGGTGTTACAAAGGGAAAGAAAATCTATTCATTACAGGAAACAAAGCTCCTTTTTCCTCTTCTTTAAACTGTCTTCTCTTCACCTATGTTTCTGACAGCATCCATCACTTTGATAGTCGATCACAGCATCCAGCAATCTAAGTCTCCTCCCTATGGAGCTTCTTTTGTAATGTTACTCTAATAAGATGCAGATATTCTGAGCCCAAAGAGTGGCAAATTTGCAGCATGTATTTTGCTGCATGTTAAAAAAACGGTAGACACTGCAGTATAGCCTGACTTCCAGCACAGGTAGCAGCGTGAATATATATGTCTGAGACAAGAATTTCAGCCTCTAAAAGAATCTGCTCCCTCCATTTTCCTTATTATGTATGTATTTACAAGTGAGCTACAGAAACAATACACAGGGTTTGAAAGAAACACAAAATTATATATACACAAAACCACTTGGTCCCTGAATGTTAAACATACTAACACACATGGAGCTCTCAGTGATGTCTCCGCAGACAATGAGGCACGGTAGGAGGGAAGACAAGGCACTCTGGTCTAGTGACAGTATTGAAAGGCATTATACCTATAGCAGAAAAAGACTCCTTAGGTACCAGGGAAAAATATGAGCTAGCTGCTGCAAATTGCTAAACTGACAAAACAGATGTAGGAGATGTTCCTCTTAAACAGCTCTTCTAGCTTGCAAGTGTGGTCAGCTCCAGCCTCCATCCTTGCCATGGCCAGTAACGAGCATAACCTCTCAGCTGCTGGTGGGCTCAAAGCAGCAGTGATTCCTTTCATTTGTTTCTCTCAGTCCTATCACGCAAATTATGGATGACTTCTGCCTACACCTGCTGAGTTCTGTATGGAAGCAGACCACATAGCACACAAAATGTCTTCTTCAGTATTGACCAAGAAATTCCAGTGTTACAGATGAACTGTCAACTACCAGAACAAGAGAAATAAGTAAATTAATAAAGATGGGTTTTGTCCTATGCCCACCTCGCATTCTGTCCTCTCCCCTAACTGAGTTTTTAAGAAATGTCCAAAATCCCCATTTACACTGACACTATTAGGCTCTCATGTCAATAATGTAATCACTTGAAAAAAGTACACATAAATAGTAAAGGGTTTAGAAAAGTACAAGTTTTTGCAAGGTACTAAGTCACCTCTCTGGAAAGAATTTAGCACATTGGAATCTAAACAAACAAGAACTCCTCCCTAACTTTATATGTGCTAATATATAATGATCAGCCCCAGGTACTACTATCTCTAAATATCTGTGGAAAGCTTGGTTTAATAGTCTGTCAAGGCTGTGTTTTCTTACATGCTGCAACTTTCAGGTTTTCTTGACTGAATTCTGACCAAAAAAAAGTACTTTTAGCCATGGACTCACAAATAAGCTTTACAGATTTGCACCAAAATATTGGAACACAGGGGTGTAATATACATAAAATACTGATTAGAAACAAAAATCCACAAATAAAAAGCTCCTGAATGCTCTATTAAGGACTCTGAAAAAATATTTTGGAGTTCAACTCTCAGCTCCCAGTATAATGGAAAATACATTTCACTGTAGGTTTTGTTATTTTAAACCCAGCATAACTCAGCAAAGGTTGACAGCACAGCTAGTCACGGTCACTGAAATAGTCCAAATCACTGAAGAAGCATCACAGGCTCAACTTCCCTGAACCTTTTTAATGCTGTCAGTACAATACTGTGGGGAGTAATAGCATAACATGATCTGGACTTTGTCTGGACCAAGGAGGTAACAAATTGCCTTAAACATTCAGCAAACACAGAAGTCCAAGCTGAGTGGTTTCTGAAGTGTCCACAGTGCTTGGGTAACTGCAAGCGCCTAGTTTGTGCACTGCAGTGCTGCTAACTACCAGGAATTGAAGAGATTACAACTTTCTCTTATCACAAAACTTCCAATTTAAATAAAATTGCTAATCACACAGCTCACATAACAAAATTAACTCTGAAGTGCTAATTCAAATGCAGCCTTTAAGCCTTTTGAAATTCTGCTGTTAAGCACAATCTCTAAGACTTTGACATCGTATTTTGGTTGCACTGTTATCTTGACATGCTTGATATGGAAGAGTATCTGTCCTTACTGAAGCTAATGGGATCTCAGAGCCAAGATCATCATAGCCAAGGAGTGCCAGGATTTTACAAGACGAATATCCTGTCTGGGACCGCAGGAGTGTGTTTTGTATCACTTCCCACCGGCTATGCCACGACAGCCTCAGAAAGCCAATCCAGCTTTGCCTGCAGATTTGAAAAAACAACCTGCCACATGTCATTTCTATGTATATTTGCTACTTGCTTCCTCATAAAATGCCTCAAGGAAAATATCTCTAGAAACAAGAAATTTGCTGATTCCCCAGGTGACATGGGAAACACTGAAGGGCAGTACCAGGTGGGAAAGCATCGTACTGACCTGTGTGCGGGTTGAGAAGGATACTGCCAGGTGGTATCCCTGCAGCTTCAAGTGGAAGAATGATATAGCTGGTGTTGCTGGGGGCCACCTGGCCACTCATCCCATTCTCAGGGTAGGAGACGCTGCCTGAAGAGCTGGCCGTCACCCCGGGGACAAGAGATGCACTTTGGAGAGGCTGATGTATTCGTGACAGTGATCCTGAGGAGCCAGCGCTGCTGGAAGACTCTGAGCCTAACAGAGAGACAACCGCAGCGGAGGGGGGTTACAAGGGACCCCAATCCCCATCAGACACAGCGCATACGCGAGGACAGCCTTCCCAGCCTGTAAAGGCAAGCACTAGTCCACGCTCAGCTGGTAGGAGTGGGATTTTCACTCCCTACTGAGCTCAGTATCCAGTGGTATTTTTACAATTCAAAAGACTGCTTTCCTCCCGCAACATCTGCTTCCTCCCAGCCAGTAAATAGCTTTATCAAACAGAACACAAAATGATCAGCATGTATTTATAATGCCAGAGTATTGGTTCATAAAGTATAAAAACTAAACGCGGGGTATGTAAACAAAAAAGAAAAAAAAAAAAAAAACACAACACAAAAACCCACCAAACTTTTTCTGTAAGGAAAAAAAAAAAAACCTAAAACCCAGCAACTGTTGTCAGTCAAGTAACAAGGTAGCTGTGCGATACATGTATTAACTTAAAGCTACCTAAGACACTACCTAAGACTTTTGCCACTTTGTTTTTTCAGCACCTAGCCTATTAAAATTGATCAGTCAAGATAAATCAAATGTGCTAAAACACATTTGTGCCTGGATGGATGGGGAGACATATTATTTTAAAAAACAAATATAATTTCCAAACTTAAGAGATTTTACTTGATTAGATTTCAGTTTGCTTCACGTAAAAATGACAAGAATCTCTGAGAGCATAAGGCTCAGATGAACGGCTTCCTTAAAGCAGGATGTTAAGACAAATACAAGGGAGGAGTGGAAGCAAATGTCTGTATGGATGCTTCCTCCCAAAAGTAAAGTATATTTTAATTGCAACTTCTTTTACTTTACTTCTGTGCACTCTCTATGCATCTTACATTAATTACTAACATCCTTAGTGCCCTCCTGCAGGTAGAGACTAAAAGAAAAGACAGAACTGAGACTTAAGTTTTAGCAAACTTCTTTCTTAGAGGGCAAATTACATCCCTTCATATTTGGGATACTACAGGAGGACCCTGCAGTAGACTGCTTGAAGCCTCAGATTCATTTTCAGCCAAACCCATATTGAAATTCATTTATTTCCTCATAATTAGAGCAAAACAGTTTTCCCCTGAAGAAATAACACCAGCATCCTGTTACTTAACAGAGGGTCTTTCCACAGATTACTGCAGATTGCTGTGTAAAACACATTTTTATCCATCTTCTCCAAACTTCATATTCATATGGCAGCTACTACAGAGACAGTCCTTTTTATGAGCTGTGCACGATTTGCCATCACCAGGACCCTAAATCTGCTTCTCCCGTATCTATTCAAGAAAGTAATAGAGATTTCAGAAGTTGTTTTTGATTTCTATAAATACATTTCAAAGTTGTATTAGTTGCTATATTTTTTCCCCTCCCTGTACACTGAGGTTGGAAATCTAGAAAGATTATTCCTGCAGGGACAGTTTTATTTATTGGATCATTTCAGAGTTTCTACAAATTGCAGGGATATTCCTGGAGGTCATCCTCATCAAGCTGCAAGCAGTATTTGGCATCTTCCTCACAAATGAAAATGCAACCGCTGGAGTTTAATTTTCCTTCTACAGCAGTTACCAGTCCCTTCCCTGCATTTCCCTTCTATATGCGCTTCATGTTGCTTCTTTGAGTTCTTGCTTTACTTTCTCCTCTTTTCCATCACCTATCGAATTCAACAGGTTGGAAAGTTACCTGAAGATGCAGGAGTGGTGATGAGATTTCATAAACCTCCCATCATTTCTAAGCATGTAAGTAGCATCAAGCCTGAGTTCAGACTTCTCTCTCCCCATTTTGTGCTATTCTGAAGAAACACTGTTAGCATAAAAAAAGATTGCAGCTCTGACATTCAATTGTTTTTTCTCTTCCCCCTTTCAGCTGTTTTTATGGCAGAATCACAGATTGATCTTTACCAGCTTCTGAATGTTAAAAGCTAAAGGACTGCAATGAATTCAGATGTACTCATCAAATGGTAGGCAGAAGCAGTGGAAAAACCTCTGCAGCTATCACCCTACATTGGCCAAGATGATAGCTTTGAAATGTCTGCCTTAAAAGATCTGAGATCTGCTCTCTTACGTCAGTAGATCAAGTTGGTGATTTTGAAAGAACATAAATAAGACGCAAAACCATTTCAGCAATTTTCTGAATATTAAAAAAAAAAATCCCAGAAATTATTACTTAACCAATTTTTCCCCCATTTATCCTGTGTAAGAATGATCTATTTTAATTTTTTTCCATCACTACAACTTATTTCCTATCATTTTAAGTCTAGACATATTAAGCCAAGTAAATTCCAACACTAATGTTTGGAAATTAACACCAATTAATCTTGTCTTTGTAGCTCTGATTAGCTGTTTTCATGGTGTCTAAATTTGGAATAAGAAATCACCACATAATGAATTCAGTACTGTAGCAAACGAAAAAAAAAATGAACTATCTGACTTTATTCAGATTCACATTTAGAGATGTCTTGCTGAAGACTTCTGAGAGGAATGTTGACTAAATGAGATTTTTGCCCCCATTACACAATTCAATCTCTTTTTTCTTCCAGTACGTAATGATGGCTACTTCTTCCAGATTCTTCTATAATCTTCTTGCTGCTTCACAGCTGGCACAATAATAACCTTCATATTCTCATCATTTTCCATTAATATATTTTTAAAGTATTCTGAGAGATACAGCAGTTCAAAGAGTGGTAAAAAAAAAAAAAAAAAAAAGAGAAAAATCACCACAAATGCCTAATAGCTTAGAGGGTTTACGGAGGGACAGCATGGAAGTACCATTAATTTTCCAATATTCTGAGCATTAGTGAGTGATGCAACATGTCTTGCTGTATTTTCTTTGGGTCAGCATTCAGTATCTGATGACTTTGAACATCTCTGCTCATCCCACCTTCCAAGCCTGAGGTAAATTTTTCCTTTCTTATCAACTGGACTCTCAGGATCTACCCACTACTTGCTCCAGATGGTCAATTTTTCAGGAACAGTAGAGCGCTGATCAACCCTGGAAGTATTTTTAGTTTGGATATAGTTTCTTGGCTCAGGAATATTTATTTGCTACTTTTGTAATATACAGAAATGCAAGTGACTTACAAAGTATTTAGGTGGTTTTTATGATAATGGTATGCGCTCACATGAACACAATTATTTCTCTGCAAGCTGCACTTTTAAAAATAAGATTGATGTTTCAGCAGTCGGTTGGCAGGAAGAATATGACTGGAAGCAGTTGGCTCATGATTTATTGCCCATACACTGACATTCCTACAGTTTCTCTGGGACTCACAAGATCCATCAGGCTAATGCCCCATTAAAGGAAATCATAAAGAAGCAGAAATCCAGTTCCAAAACTCAGAGACAAATTTACAATTTACTGGACACTTCATAAAAACTTTTAATTAAAAAAAAAAGGAAAAAAGAAAAAAAAAAAGAAAAAAAAAGGAAAAAAAGAAAAAAGGAAAAAAGAAAAAAGGAAAAAAGGAAAAAAAGAAAAAAAAAAAAGAAAAAAAAAAGGAAAAGAAAAAAGGAAAAAGAAAAAGGAAAAAAAAAAAGGAAAAAGAAAAAGGAAAAAGAAAAAAGGAAAAAAAAAAAGGAAAAAGAAAAAGGAAAAAAAAAAGGAAAAAAAAAAAAAAAAAAAAAAAAAGTAAAAAAAAAAAATTAAAAAAAAAAAAAAAAAAAAAAAACAAAAAAAAAAGAAAAAATGAAAAACATAAAAACATTTTAAAAACATTTTAAAACATTTAAAACATTAAAACATTTAAAAACAAAAACAGTAAAAACATTTAAAAACAGTAAAAACAAAAAACATTAAAAAAAAAAAAAAAGGAAAAAAAAAAGGAAAAAAAAAAAAAGGAAAAACAAAAAGGAAAAAAAAAATCATCTTTCCCCAACAGAAGTAGCAATGAACACCTAACAGGAGAGATTAGACTGTGGCTCCAATTGCAGCCCCACCAAGGAAGTTAACGATCCCTACAGATCTGTATCAACACAGCTGATATGCCAATGCAGCCACCTTTTCGTAAATGGTGGGGAAAGAAATACACTCCAACAGATGCACATTCCACTGAATGGAAAGTGCATTAAGAGAAGCTAAAGACGCAATAGTTACATCTTCTAAGTCTTCCAACAATTATTTAAATAGGTATGTAGACACACAGAGGACATTTCTTTGAAACGCATCTTGTCTTCCCTCCTAATAATGGATATTAAAACCTCTTGTAAGGTGTCAGTGAAAATAACGTGGTAGTTGATGAACTAGATTTTCTCTTCATGGGTGCGTTAGAGACTGAACAGGTACATCTTTGATGCCCGCAGGGACATCTATTTCACTTACCGCTCTATATGCTTAGTCAGTCCTGGAAAGTCCACTATATTATTGGAAATCTAAACTAACCAACGCTTTGTATGATGTCCTAAGTTGTAGGAATGCAATCTGATTGCAATTTGTTAAATTATTAACTCCCCACTCAATATTGAACTATAGCTTAATACATCTCTATATATCTACTAAGCTTCAGAAAAACAAAGAAAGGTTTTTTTGCAATATACAATCTGTGCTTTTCAGTGGAACAGGGCTTTCTAAAGAATCAACAGGTGCATGAAAATAACCATCAGAACCATGAAGATAACCATGTAATGGGTTTCTAACAGCCCGTTTTGTGAAGTTTGCAAGAATGAAGTAACAGAATTCCTTTGCTAAGCTCTAATTCCTGTACAGCTGAATGCAATTAAAGTCTAAAACTAATTGACACAACTGGACTCTACTGCGGAGAACAGCACATTCTATGATCTGTCTTTGCCTAAGGGGAGGCTAACATCTTTCTGTGCTTCAGTTTCTGTTTGTCTGCTATGTACCATTAATTACTGATTTATCAGAAGTGAAGGCTGAGGGCAGAACATTTAATTTTGGTGACAATATTAAAAATGATCCAGAAAGGCTACAATGCTAATATTGCATCACTGTATACACTCTCAAAGGCAGCTGTGCGCCATCTCTGAAAATCCTGCAAGTTTTAATATTCTTATGCTGAAGAAGGCTGTTTGACAATGCTTCTGGATGACCATCATATATGTAGAATAACTTTCACATTTAAAATCGTCACAAACATTTTGCCATCGTTTAGCCAATGAAGAACATTTTGAGCAACTAATAACTTCAGACCGATTTGATACATACTAGGTGCAAGACAAAAATGTTTCAAATTTATTACTGTGAATCATAGACCACTTCAGACAACAGACTAGTACTTCCTGCAGAGGAGAACCAGGACAGAATTGGTGCCTACCAGGCTCTGCCACGCTACCAGGGCAGCTTGCCTAACGTTTGTAACTACACCTCTGCAATCCCATTTCAATCACTGTAGTAAAGACAACAGAAAATAAACAAAATCCCCCAAAATAAAAACATGATCAAGCTTTAAATGTGTCCTGAGCTACAGAACACCCAGCGCTGCCTATGACCGGAGTACAGAGTAACAGAGACCTAATGCAAAACATGCACAATGAAGTGTCGCTTGGTACCCAATCCACCTTAGAAAACATGCAAATAGCACGTGGGGGCTCTGACAGCTGTATGAATGCCCTCAGCATTTTTTGGTGAAGGGAGAACACTTTATCAAGACATATTTCCCCATTATTTTTTGAACAGTCATTCTTTTCTGCTTTACTGCCATTCAATAACATTTTAGAGAGAAGGAAAGAAATAGCAATTCAGATATTATTTCCTATGACTTTCCTCAGGCTGACTGACAGCTTCACTCTGTGTCCTGGCTTTGAAGGTGTAAGTTTGTTTTGACATCCAGCCTTGCTCTTTTTCCCCACTTCTTCCTCTTATTTTGTTTCTTTTTTACTCTTTCTGTGCCTCAACTAGCTTTCAAATTTAAACACTTTGCTTAAAAAAAGTCAAAGCACTTACAATGTGTAATTGCTCTACAAAGAACATGGAATTTTAATATTACTAATGTTTTAAAAATGTATTGTAAGAGCTTCCATTTGAAAGCAATTTTGGGTTTGGTGCATACGGAGTGCAGATGCATTTACAACTATTGTCATGCTTCAGAGATCTCTCCTTTAATACATTTTCTAAGTGTACCCTTTAATATGCTTGATCTTAACAAAAATGGCTACTTAAAAGTATTACTCTTTTGCAATTAAGTGTCTCAACCCTCCAAACTGGATTTCCCTGACACCATTTTAAATGCTCTGCACCTCTGCAATACAATGCTGCAGAGAAATACATTTATTTACCTGCACTCTACTGAAGGTGAATGATATGAAAAAAAGTATACCAGGAACCTGTGCCTCCTCCCTATTTCACGCATATCAAATTGAATTCTGATGCAATAGAAAGATTCACAGGAGGCAAAGAAATCTGGAGGTAAAATCACAGTCTCCTGCATACTTCAGGCCCCACTGTATAGCCCCTTCAGCCTTTATACAAATAAAAAAATACAGGGAAGTGTAGTTTCAAAACTACATAGCAAAACCAGCGTGTATGCTGCATATGCTTATGCTCATGCTCAGGAAAAAGCCAGAGGTAAACAACCATACTGTACTAATTTTTCAAGTCAAATTCATGTCTTAATTCCATAGGATTTCACAGACATAAGGATGGAGTAAAACTGAATGAGAAGCTTATCTTAGGAAGGGATCCTTATAGGTCCCTTCCAACTTGAGATATTCTGTTATGCTATCTATGAATCTTAATAATAAACACAATATTTGTCTAGGGCCTCAAAAGAAACATAAAGAAAGAAGCATTAAGAAGAAGAGGCAGGATATTCCAAAAGCTCCCAGCAGCTTTATGACCAGCAGAGTTTGAAAGAGCGGCTTTCCAACCAGCTGGGTTCCTTTACAGGTACCCACCTGGCAGAAGGCCATGGCCTCTGTAAGCTCTGCACCCACCACGAGTGACGCAGCTGCCCAGAGCGAGCTCCAGTGGGAAGATGCCGCCACCCCAGTGCCGGGCTGCAGGCTGTGCCCCACTCTCACGCCGGGATGGGACGACAGCAGTGAGCACACCGTGGGAGGCGTGCCCGGGGAGAGGAACTCCTCCGCTTAGTGACAGGGCTTGGGGAGGAGCCAAGTGGGTTGAGGAGTATCAGGGAGTGCAAGAGAGAGAGAGACACTACCAGAATCGCACCCTACCTTCCCTGGGACAGGCATGACAGGCAGGCAGGACGTGCAATACGGAGGATTCCCTATCCTCTCTCTGCCTGGCTGAACGCGGTGACTCAAGGGATAGGGGACAATGGTGACAAGTTCCTGCCTGGAGCAGCAAGCACGTCTCCTCTGAGACTGCCCACCTTCCCAGCTGCCCTGGCATAATAGGTACGAGGCTCTGCAAGTGGAACCGAACAATGACGAGGATGATGGCTCATCCAGCTTGGAGGTGTCGCTGAGGTTAAGTCGGCCTACGCCCTGTGTCAAAACTGCTTCCATAAAGAAAAAAATGGGTCATTGTCATAGAAGACTCCTTCTGAAGGGACCAGAAGGCCCCATATGCAGACCAGACCCACTTTTCGGGAAGTCTGATGCCTCCCTGGGGCCCAGGTTAAAGATGTGAAGAGAAAGCTTCCTACCCTGATACAGCCCTCAGATTATTATCCATTATTGATTTTTCAGGGAGGCAGCGATGAAGTTGCAACAAGAAGTCCGAGGGCAATCAAGAGAGACTTCGGGGCTTTGGGATGACTGGTTAAGGGATCAGGAGCACAGGTAGTGTTCTCCTCTAGCTTTCCAGTTGCAGGGAATGATGAGGGAAGAAACAGGAAGAGCCAGCAGATCAATACCTGGCTCCAAGCCTGATGTCACCAGCAGAATTTGGGTTTTTTTGATCATGGGTTGGTTTACATGGCACCAGGCCTGCTGGCAACAGGCAGGGTACAAAGGGGGAAAAGGATCTTTGCACGGGAGTTAGCAGGGCTCATTGAAAGAGCTTTAGACTAGATGTGCAGGGGGAAAGGGAGAAAACCAGGCTTGCTAGAGATATGCCTGGGGTTGGCACACTGATGTTTAAGGGACGGTGTGCCAGCAAGGTCCTTTGCTCTGCCATCTCAGTGGAGGTAGGGGATGGAGATCCATGCGGCAGCAAAGACGCACGGGTTATTGATGTGTTGGAAACCACTGAAGCACCTGAGAATGGTCACATAGGAATTAGGGCTTCTCCCCCCAAAAAGGTGGCAATATCAATAGCCCAACTAAAGTGCATCTACACCAATGCACGCAGCATGGACAACAAACAGGAGGAGCTGGAAGCCATTGTGCAGCAGGAAAACTATGATATACTTGCCGTCACAGAAACATGGTGGGATGACTTGCACAACTGGAGTGCTCCAATGGATGGCTATAAACTCTTCAGAAGGGATAGGCAAGGAAGGAGAGGTGGCGGGGTAGCCCTGTATGTTAGGGAGTGCTTTGATTGTCTAGAGCTTGATGATGTTGAGAGTTTATGGGCAAGAATCAGGGGACAGGCCAACAAGGCAGATATTGTGGTGGGAGTCTGTTATAGACCACCCAACCAGGATGAAGAGGCAGACAAAATATTCTATAAGCAGCTGGGAGAAGTCTCACAATCGCTAGCCCTTGATCTTGTGGGGGACTTCAACTTACCAAATGTCTGCTGGAAATACAATACATCAGAGAGGAAACAGTCTAGGAGGTTCCTGGAGTGTGTGGAAGATAACTTCCTCACACAGCTGGTGAGGGAGCCAACTAGGGAAGGCGTCCCACTGGACCTGTTGTTTGCGAACAGGGAAGGACTTGTGGGTGATGTGATGGTTGGAGGCTGTCTTGGGCATAGCAATCACAAAATGATAGAGTTTTTGATTCTTGGAGAAGGTGGGGGGGGAGGTCAGCAGAACTGCTACCTTGGACTTCCAGAGGGCAGAATTTGGCCTGTTGAGGAACCTGGCTGACAGGGTCCCTTGGGAAGCAGTCCTGAAGGGCAAAGGAGTCCAGGAAGGCTGGGCATTCTTCAAGAAGGAAATCTTAAAGGTGCAGGAGCAGGCTGTCCCCATGTGCCGAAAGATGAGCCGGTGGGGAAGAAGTCTGGCCTGGCTGAACAGAGAGCTTTGGCTGGAACTCAGGAAAAAAAGGAGAGTTTATGACCTTTGGAAGAAGGGGCAGGCCACTCAGGAGGACTACAAGGATGTCATGAGGTTATGCAGGGAGAAAATTAGAAGGGCCAAATCCTAGCTAGAACTTAATCTGGCTACTGCTATAAAAGACAATGAAAAATGTTTCTATAAATACATTAGCAACGAAAAGAGGGCTAAGGAGAATCTCCATCCTTGACTGGATGCGGGGGGAAACATAGTGACAAAGGCTGAAGAAAAGGCTGAGGTAGTTAATGCTTTCTTTGCCTCAGTCTTTAATGGTAACACCAGTTGTTCTCAGGGTACCCAGCCCCCTGAGCTGGAAGACAGGGACAGGGAGCAGAATGAAGCCCCCATAATCCAAGGGGAAATGGTTAGCAACCTACTAGACCAATTGTATGGCCAACTGTATGAGGTTCAACAAGGCTAAGTGCCAGGTCCTGCACTTGGATCACAACAACCCCATGCAATGCTACAGGCTTGGGGAAGAGTGGCTGGAAAGCTGCCCGGCAGAAAAGGACCTGGGGTGTTTGTCGATAGCCAGCTGAATATGAGCCAGCAGTGTGACCAAGTGGCCAAGAAGGCCAGTAGCATTCTGGCTTGTATCAGAAACAGTGTGGCCAGCAGGACTAGGGCAGTGATTGTTCCCCTGTACTCGGCACTGGTGAGGCCGCACCTCGAGTACTGTGTTCAGTTTTGGGCCCCTCACTACAGGAAAGATGTTGGGGTGCTGGAGCGTGTCCAGAGAAGGGCAACAAAGCTGGTGAAGGGTCTGGAGCACAAGTCTTATGAGGAGTGGCTGAGGGAACTGGGGTTGTTTAGCCTGGAGAAAAGGAGGCTGAGGGGAGACCTTATTGCTCTCTACAACTACCTGAAGGGGGGTTGTAGCAAGGTGGGGGTCGGTCTCTTCTCCCAAGTAACAAGCAACAGGATGAGAGGAAATGGCCTCAGAAATGGCCTCAAGTTGCGCCAGGGGAGGTTTAGATTGGATATTAGGAAAAAATTCTTCACTGAAAGGCTTGTCAAGCATTGGAATGGGCTGCCCAAGGAAGTGGTTGAGTCACCATCCCTGGAGGTATTTAAAAGATGTGTAGATGTGGCACATAGGGACATGGTTTAGGGGTGGACTTGGCAGTGCTATGTTAACGGTTGGACTCGATGATCTTAAAGGTCTTTTCCAACCTAAACGATTATATAATTCTATAAAATTTTAAACTATGTTCAAGATCCAGAGGTCCAGAATGTAGTTACAAAGTCAAAGGTTTTCTTGATTTATTCTGAAAACTCCATTCCTGAGCATCCTGAATCACAGCAAATGCTACTGTACAATTTTGGGAATAGGAGTGAAATCTGACCAACCCAGATTTGATAAACTGGGTTTAAATTAAGTACTGTCCATAAAACACTCTCGAGCTGAAAGAGCACTAAGTGCTAAGTATTGATTACCACTTGTCCTGTACTATATTTATCAAATGAACCAAACTGATGGAATCATCTGATGGGCTCATTATTTATTATGCACTTTTACACAAAAATATAATAGAGAAGCTTAATGGCATGGCTTGAAATTACTTAGATCCAGACCCTGTGACTCACTCATATGTTAATGTACCCATGAAGTTAATGCAAATAAATGCAGAATTCCCACCAGGTTTGTAGTGTCCTTAAAAGGTGCTTTCACTTAATGGGAACTAAACAAGAAAATGGTGAGATTGTGGGACCTCTGTGAATCCGGTGCTTCTGCCTGCTCAGACCACAGCACGCTGCCTCATCTGCCAGCAGCAATGGAGAGGCTATACTCCCAAGACACAGATGGTCTGCATTTCAGCAACGACAACAAAATGTTCTTGGATTTCTCATCAGATATATGACATTTAATTAATCTTAATATTTTTGAATCATGAAGAATTAAAAGGTAAAAATCTGTGCTTTGTCTGAAAGGAGTACCACCTTTTCATGCTACAAGTTCAGACAGCGTTCAAATAGGACATGCACATACTCTACTCCAGGAAAAGCCCACCATACCTATGATTTGCAAACCTCAGGCACCAGGTTTTCTTCTTGATTCCTAAAAACTCAATAGCAGGTACCCAGATACTAGCATACGTAGATGGAAATATGCATCTGCTATGCACAGGAAATACAACTGTTCATGTAATTCACCATCTAGTGCAACCCATGGGGGTTGGACTAGGTGATCTCTGAAGGTCCCTTCCAGCCCAAACCATTCTGTGATTCTGTGCTATACCATACTCTGGCAAGTACCAGTACAGCCATTTATCATGGCACAACAAGAAGTACTGTGAACCCAATACAGTACTAGCTACCTGTTTTAGACAGTTTGCCGGTACTTCTGTTACTTGACGAGCTATCTCCTCTTGTCAGGACGGTTATCCCACCAAAACTGGCTGTCTTTGTTATGGCTGGCTTCAAATTTCGATTTGAGCTGTCCGAGTCTGTGCTGCTCCATGGCCTCTGGTGGTCTGTCCACTTCAATTCATTCTCCGTACTGCTCTGTCGACTGCCAGATGCTTTCCCCATGCTGTCTCTGTTACCCCTACGGATATCAGGAAACAAAGATTTATACACAAACAAAACCCTGTCAGGGCAGAGCCTATCTTTGGGTACCCTGCAGTGGGTAATAAAGAAAAAGGAAATACTTTGCATTTATGAAGGCATGCCTGAAGTAGAGGATTTGACCCCTGTATGCATTTGCCTTCAGCAAGTAATCACTGCTATACCCTTTTACATGCACGGCACTTAGCACTGCTCCACTTACACATACATCCTAAGAGCACTTCACCAGACAGGGCTGACGTAGCAATATTACACAGCACTGACGTAGCAGTTCTGTTGCCTGTAGACCAGTCTCTCCCCTCAGCAAACCCCTTGCTACCTCTCCCTTTGCTGTCCATCACCTGTAATGTTTTTCTCACTAACTTCACCCGCCCTCTACTTTTGCCTTCATATCCATCCTCCTTACTTCTATTGCACCTTGTCCCCACTCATCATCTGCTCTGTAAAGTCATCCAAAGCTCTCCCCTAAACATGTGTCCTCCCAGTGTGACCCCAAACACTTCAGTGCTAATGCTCCACTTAGATATCCACCAGTTGTTTGGTTTTTTTTTTCCCCTATGCATACAGTAATTGCAAAAATCTCTGGGTAGAGGCTGTCTGTCCTTGAACAGCTGCAGAGCACCCACAGTGTACTGTGAGTAACAACACAGTAAACTGTGAGCAGAATTTGGCTTATTTATGGTGAACTGCTTACAATGTGCTGCTAAAATGACAAAATCAACATGCCTACCACAGCTTAGTGCACCACGATCATCATCCCAAGTGATGCTAATAACACTACCTTTTGGAAGGCTTTTAGAAGATATTTTCCACCCCTCTGCCTTATTTTACAGTATAATACTTTGCAGGCTCAAAGCTCTTTCTACAAATCAAAAGGATGGGACTGTATCTTTTTTTTTTTTTTTTTTTGGTCCCCTTTCTCCTTGTGAACATGGCTCCTGCTTTTTATTTGGAGAACCTGCCGAGCTGTATCACTCGGGATGTGAAGGAGCAGCGTGTCAAAGATGGGATCAGGCTGGTGCGTTCCTTGCCTGGGATCAGAGCCTCTCACAGATGTGATCAGCAGTATTAACCTGTTGACCTTTGCTAGACCCAGACAGTGGGAAAGCATGAAGAGAAACAGCACAAAAGCAACAACATAAAAAAGGAAAAAGGTTTTAAAAAGAAATTGTCCTTAAGATTTAATTGGAAAGAAAAAAACCAAAAAAAGTATGTTATTTACAGACTCTTTTGCATTCTTGTGCTTAGAAATTAACAATTCTCTTATATTTATATTCTAGTGGAAAAGAGGGAGAGAAACAGAATGCTCTTGTATCCCAGTTATCTGTGCTTTAGCGTTACACAAAATTCCTTTTTGTTCCCCAAACCCAAACAGATATTTGTTATTAAAAGTGTCTAAGATGCCTCCTTACTCCTGCATGCCCAATCCAAGACTCTCAGATCATCAAGGCTAGCCCAAAGTGTGAAGAAAAGTTTGGTTGCCTGCTGCCTGTGGCCATGGGACACAGCTCCAGATGCTTCAGCACTGCTCCTTATCTGGTACAGTCTCGCCATCTCCTCCGTAGCTGCTGTGCTGACATGCGTAGTCAGCAACCACACGTCAAATAACCCCGCATCCTTTTCTCCTCGTAATGAAAAATTATGTAATACAGATGATATAGGTTTGAACTGACACAAACTATCACTGCCACATATGCAAACCACAATGCATACAGACATCCAGTGATCACCTTTCTTCTGCCTAACTATCCTCATGCCTTACTAGATGAAGGACATGCTTCTGAAAGCATCCATTACTTCTGCCTGCTCTGTTTAAGACTTGTGGCAGCTGATTGACTTTAAAAGCGGCGTGGCATGCTCAATTCTGGTTGATTTGAACTGAACCTGTGGGAGCTCATAGTGTGGGGAGATCGCCTTTCTGTCACCACCAGGTTGGATCTTCCACTGATCCAGTGTGTCAACTGATAAAAAAGTTCTCCATGAAAATATGGACTGACTCCTCCTGATTCCCTGTGGCTTAGGACACGATTTGGGATACATCTGAATGTTCTCTGGGCAGAAGGAATTGGAGTTTGGAAGACAAAGTTCACAGAGAAAAAGTTTCAAAACATTGTTGCTTTAGATAAGGGAACTTCAATCAGTTTCACTTTTTACTTCAGCTTTTAAGAAACCAACAAAAGGAAAAAAGGTCAGTCTGGGCACTAGTCTGTGAAACGTGTCTGTCATATACACTAGAGCAAAATGAACTTCTACCAGTCACAGTCACCCCCAAATTGTGGCAGTCCGAGCAGCTGGGCAGCTAAAAATCTCTTATGATTCCTGAGCCAATGATCCATAAAACCAAAGGAAAGGGTCCCATTGTGACCTCCCCATTCAGAGGGGGAGGGTGGGATGAGCAGGTTAAGAACTCTGTTCTCCATGCTCCTTTCCAACCAGAAAAATGACATACCCACACCCATCGAGGTCTCCCTCAGCGAGGAGACAGACAGTAACTCTCACTCAAGATTTTAGAAAATGAATATTAAATAAATTCATACAAACCTAAACAGCTGTCTTTTCTTATGAGTATCATTGCATATACTACTGTCTTCCAACAGCCTACTGAAAAATGAAAAGAAAGATTATGTAACAGACATGGTAATTCAAATTTATCTGATCTGTAAAGCTGTATTTAATTTCTAGCAACATCTTCCAACTTGCACTAGATTCATAGTTTAGAAAAAAAAAAACCAAGGCTAAAATTGCCCCCCCTCCCTCTCCCATAACTGTGCACAGTCAAGTGAATATAAGAAATGTCAGCCAGGGAGGCTGAAGGCCATTTGACATTTCCTGTTACTGAGCAAGGTAATTCTCAGAAGCCAAGGAACCACATATCTACATCCAAAAGAAAATTCATAAAAATATCACCCAATAAGAACATAAAAAATGCAAGCCAGCAAAATACTGCATATATAATTTTAAGCACTTGCTAAGTCGCTTGGAAGTCTCTGCAGCTCAGAGAAGTGCTCAGGTTCTCTGATGAAAAAGAAAGGCAAAGCACTTAAACACATACCTATCTTTCAACACAGCAAATCAACAAGATTGCTTATGTGCACAGAGCTAAGTACGAGTTTAAGTGCTTCACCTGATCAAAGGCTGTAAGGCATGCAGCAAGAAAAAGCAGCATTCTGAGGAACACAGCTGAAGTCTCCCTCCTGACAACAACAGTAGAGGCAGTAACAGAAGCCCAGTTTCCAACCTGGCCTTTTACTGGTCTCCACTTGGGTATGCACCCTCACACCAGGAAAGCTGGTCGGCCAGCTCATGGGTTCGAGCAAAGCGAACCATGTGCAAACACCAGAACTGGCCACATTCTCCTGCACGCAGGTGTGGGATTGAATGCATACACCAACAGAAGCCTGGCTATGAAGTTCGTGGTTTATCCCATCCCCACCCTACCCTCAGCAGTGCAGCATCTGAGCACTTTCCATACTGACCTGGGAACATGAATAACTAATGTCATGTTTATTGTCCCAATCTCTCCAGAGAGGAAAAAGTAGGTTTATGGGACCATCTGCTTTTTGCTTTTCGGGTTCCTCTGTTGCAATTTTGATTTATTTTGATAAAACCTATCTCTGTAGTCACGATACAGAAGCAGCAGCTGAGGAAATATCCTTGGCTCTCAGAATACAGGGTGGTTAGATGACAGTGGCCATTACCTCCTGAGAGCCTTCCCTCATTCCACTTACAGGACTGTCCATCGGAAGAGCTGGTTTGTGCCATTACTGTGGCGTCATTTTCTACAGGAACAGCCTTACCCATAAATGCATCTGACAGATGTAAGGATGGACAGAGATAGAAATACTGTGAAAGATAACATCCCTTTCTTCAGTTTTAAAACCGACACAGGACAGACTTGGGCTACCACTGCTCAAATACTCACCAGTGAAATTCCCAGTGTTTTGGTTAAAATCCTTAACTGCCAAAAAGGTGCACAATTTCTAAGATTTTCAACACAGTTAAGCTAATTTATGGCTGCTATGGAGCTAACACTTCATATTCTGTAGATCTTAAACACAGGTTCTTCTTCCCTTTGCTTTAAGTGGATTTATTACAATAAAAAGAACATCCACAAGAACTATGACACAGTAATGCAAAGTAACAGTTGGCTGAGGTATCATCATTTCATTACTACAACGCAGCAGTAAAGCAGGTCTGGTCTGGGGGACTCGGGACTGTTCACAAACACCAAGTGAAGGCAGCGCTGCCACTCAGTCCCGCAAGGGAGCAGGTTAAACAACAGAAACACAAGTGTGGGGTTTCATAAATACCATCATCCAGCCACTGCTAGAGTGCTTTTTAAAGATCAATAAGTTAAATTCTAAAAGCACTCCAGAGACAGATTGGTCATTTGAAATGAAACTTTAGGTGGGCTCCCCCCCTCCCTCCCACAATCTGCTTTTTAAACTGAAATGCAAGGTCTTGGGAAAGCAGCAGCAACATCTTGTCTGCTCAGATACAATACTGCAAGGCAATCTCTTTCCCCCCCCTTAAAGCACAAAACCACTACAGATAATATGGATTACAAATTTGCTCAACCGTCTTCGTGTTAGGATAAACAACTATAGAACTACAGATAGACAAAATAATAAGAGAAACAGCTAAGTTTAACAAAAAAAAAAAAAAAAAAAAAGCTATTTTTTACCTGTTTTCCACAAAAAGGTTTTCCTGGGAGCAAACTGACTGAAAAATAAAAAAGGCATTGTATCAGACGTTCTAGATATGCTCTGCTGTTCCAATTCCTTCCTTGATTTTAGAATTACCTCCCCTGTTCAGGCTTAAGGGGATTTCAATTCATGCATCATTTGCATTTGCAGAAGACAAGAGGGAAAAAAGGTCAAGAATAAGGTCAGGCCAGTAAAATAAATTCCATGCATTACAATACATTGCCAACGAGGGGATCTCAGTTTGGAAACAAACTGAAACTTCCCAGTCCTGAGATCAGAAAAAGGTACTATGTGCAAAATACTGGCAATTCGAAGGGGAAGAACATTTTTCCTACATAATGTAAGGTTCCACTGGTCTGCCCTACCACCTCAAAATAAGATTGCAGAATAGGACAGAGCTGCAGGTAGGAAGGACAAACAGGAGGAAAGCATGCAGAATTGACAAAGTTCTTCAAAGGGAGAGAAGATACTGCAGTACTTAGAAATACTGTGTGATTTCACATTTTACAGTTGGAGAGGAAACAGTCATACCCGCATTAAGATGTAAAATGATGATAATCATCTTAATAATAATATTAACAACAATAATAGTCTATTGCAAAAAGGTTCTCTGCTGGAGGACTTAGATCCCGAGAAAGGTGAAGGGCTTGGAAGAAATAAATCCTATGGGCAAGTGTATAGTTCTTTTAGCATTACTTAATTTTTTATGCAGAGAAA
Source organism: Aquila chrysaetos chrysaetos (assembly GCF_900496995.4). Lineage (NCBI taxonomy): Eukaryota > Metazoa > Chordata > Aves > Accipitriformes > Accipitridae > Aquila > Aquila chrysaetos. The sequence goes on from NC_044006.1 coordinate 21,087,395, forward strand.
TGAAGCTGTGCTCAATTTCCCATGAATAATTCTCCCTCTTTGATTTTTTTCATTTCCCTCTTATTTTATGTTCACTACACATAAGTGCCTCATAGCTGTCACTGGATTATATCTCCATGAGGTACAGAAGAAAGGATAGTCAGTACTTGCACTGAATTTAAACAAAAGGCAGGCAAAGGGAGGAGGGCACCTGAGATCATGCCCATTACTTCTGTAACAATGGGACTCAGCTCAAAGAATAATGCAATGCCATCATTAGCTATGTCAAATTTTAATGGTATGGGATATACACGGATTTGGGATGTTTCTGTTTTGAAAAGGGTCAGCTAATGACCTACTCAAAGGGCGCTGGCCAACACCAGAAGCAACACCCTGCTCATTCCCAGTGCTCCAGCAGATGCATGGGCTAAGTTTTCCCTTGGCACTGCAGCCAGTGCCATCACATCAATTTACACAAGGAAGAAATTTAGCCCTGAGAAGGCAGTGTGGTTTCTCCTTGAAGCTGCAATTCACCTGCCCAGCATCCATATCGGGGAACATCTGACAGCTCCATGGGCTTCCCAGGCAAGCTCCCACCCTGCACTCCTACTAAACACACAAGGCTCCGGGCTGCATCAGTGGCAAGTGCGTCTCTCCTTAGCACAAAGCCTCAGGATATCAGGAGCAAGTTCTCCATTGCCAGGGACCAAATTCCCACCAGCTACAGCAGACCTAGGGTTTCACCCCAGGCGGAGAGGAGACACAAACTGTTCCACCTAAAACCACTGGGATCCTTTGTACAACTATGACACTGCCTCTTCTCTCATTTTATGTACTTTACTCACAAGGTTTCATTAACAAATGTGGCTGTGCAGACTTCAGCATAGTCTAACTACCTACAGGCATAGTGAAATCACCCCGTAGGCTTGTACAACCTCAGCTATGGGGCTGTGTCTTCACTTTGAGGTTCATGATAGGCATTTGTACACTGACTCCACTGCAGTCACATTGCCAAAGCAGCATTACAGCTACTCTTCCAGAATAAGTGAGTAAAAACCTTTGCTTAGACCAGAGTACTGGTCTGTGTCCCCACAAAGTTACAAAGCAAAAGGGCATGTACCTGTCTGGATTTTTTTATTTTATTTTTTCAAGTTTTTAAAGAGACCAGGGCACAAAGCAGAACAAATATCTGGGATTTATATTTATCAAGCAAGTGGAGACTCCTGCTCCTTTTTCAGTGTCTTGATGGGAACCACTATCAACTGTATTACAGACTTGAAGACAGAGTCTGTAATAACTCCATTTGTCTTCCTGACTGATGGTGCTGGCACAGAGCCACACAATCCCTGGAAACTATTTTTCAGTACAGGTGCGAGGCTGAGAAGACAGGCACACTTTATTATGTTATTCTTACTGTTAAAAATCAGATGGCTAAGCAGCTCTGGATAGCAATTTAGCTACTACAAGGTCAGGACTCACTTTGCTGATCTATAGCATCAATAATGGTCAATTTAAAGCACCAGGAAAGCTTAAGTACACAGCACAGCTGTTGTCAAAAATATTTTTAAAACACTTGGCTCTTGTATACTCAAAGACACTGACAACAAACCTACAAAAGGAAAAAAGTTATGTAAGATTACATACAAATCCGCCTCCTTGGAGACCTCTGCATGCAAGATTTCCATTAGCGTGCTCTGTATGATTAATTGTCATTTATGAAATGAGTATTTCATTCTTCAATTTCCCAGAACCTTTTAAAGTCTCAACTGGAAAACGTGCATCAGCTCTGCCAGTGCACTAGGTATACTGGGGGTTGCTGCTCTTGTTTTTAATTACATTAGCCAACCTAGATAACTATTAACATGCAGCAATATCCTGCAGTGGATACCATCAGGTAATCATTTTCATGTCGGTTAACAAGACATGATAGATCTCAGACTTCCAACTAATGGTTACTGCTTGATCTGCAGCCACAAGCAAAGGCTCTGTACAACAGTAGGGGAGTTTTAGTACCTACAGGTTTACGGTAGCCAACACAAGGCATGTCTTTGTTTTGGTTTCATTAATTTTAAACTCTCTTCTTCCTAATCTCTTCCTACTAGAAGAATAGGAGAGGCTGAAGCCACCTTTTCAAATATTTCTTTCACAACTCCCTTTAATCAGAGAGTGATAAAGATCCTCAGTGTTTTCTTAAATAGAGGAACCATGATTTATTTTATCTAAAGGATCTGGCTCTTCAGAATACACTCTTTACTCAAAAATAGCCATTACAATTAACAACAAAAAATAAAAAGCATGGTGTATTTCCTTTAATAAGTTCCATGTGTATCATGGGCAATTCTAGCATTTGTGTAAGTAATAAAACAACTACATTTTTTCAGTGAATACACAATGATTACTAGAGAATACATTTATGAACAATGGATGGTCCTTATGTGATTCTGGCTCATGAGGTTATACATTGCATTAACCTTGAAGAATGAAATTTCTCCCACATAATTTGATTGCTAGTCTTTAGAATCAGTTTTCTGCATGCTTAAAAGCCAAACATAGTGTACCATTTATGCATGTGTTTGAGATTCTCAATTATATCTTCAATTCAAATTAACACACAGGGAAAGAACAACATATACTTTTTTTTATTCTTTTAGATTGTTCTTTGTCTTTCTTGGACAATGACTTTTCAACCTGCTAAAAGCAACTAAAGCAGTTCAGACAAGAAACTTCTTTGCAAGACCCAGATATTCCAGGTCCTCTGCTCTAGTGCACCTGGTTGTAAAATTCATAAATTGTTGTAAAACTAAGTTTCCAATAAAAGCATGTTTTAAAAAAAGAAGGTTGTAGGCTTTGCAATTAAAAAATAACCTTGAAAATAGCTTTGAGCATAACAGAGCTCATACAGCACTGTTTTACTGTTAGCAGCCTGAAAAGTTTGAGGTGCACTTTGTAGTTCTTATTTCAGTGAGGTGGAACAATCACATTTATTAACTATTTATCTCTTCACCAATACTTTTATTAAGATATCACATTAACATGCTTTTCAATCCCTGCCACTTGCTATGACTCTACATGTGACAGGAGTCATTAAAACCTCCTGCTCCCCTTGTCAAAATTTATGATAGCCAACACAGCAGATGGAAAACTTGCCAGAAAGTGTAATTTAAACTGACTAATATCAGACTAATCATCATAAGTACTATCATAATGATGGCATTATTCATGAACATATTTATTTTTTTAAAACCTTCCCACTTGGAAACGAAGATACCTCGCGCACTAGAGTGCTGCAAAATCAAAGGAAGGACAAGCAAGCTTTCTGTTGGCTGGTTGTGGGGTCCTCGTTAAGACATTTTTCACAGCACTTGAAACATGCACTGAATTTTTGCCCCTGTAATCAGACTGCCTTTTTCCTCCTAAATTTTGTTCAAAGTTCTGACTCTTGGGCTGATATGTTATCCAAAGAGTTTTGGGTGCCTCACACACGTTTAGAGAGGGGGTGCTAGATGCAACAAGTTACAGCAGTACTCTTGACCTTCACGGCTGCCCTTTGGAGACCTCTCATGCAAGCTCTCTTCATGCATACTCCAATTAGAAGTGAAGTATCTATAATCCATTTGCTAAGGTTCATAAGCAAGGCACTGATAAAGGCTTGACTACAGCAGTGTAAGCAGTACAGAGATAATAAAAATACCACATGATTAATCCCTCCCTGTGTCTCTTTCTACATCTATAATTTGCAGGATGACAAGGCTTAGGTACCTACCTCAGAGAAACCTGGGGAGAATTGGATTAATTAACGATTGCAGAGGGCTTTAAAACTATAAAGTCTTACATGCAGTAAGTGGCTACCTATAATAGGAAGCCATTGCTCTCTTTCCTAAAACTAAAAAAAATAACATTGTCTACCACCACAACCACTGACATCATCCTAAAACCACTTCATGTCTGTGAGGAGTGCTCCACTCAAAGCAGCTCAGCTAAGACATATATTCCTGTTAATATTATTAGTACAGCTTGCTGAAATTCACTGCACTACGGTGCTCACTAACACCTGCAATAGCAGAGAGAGAGAGCAAATGAGTGGATATGAGAGAGAGAGGGAGAGATATCTAACATTGCTGATCTTTAAAAATGCTCACTCCCAATCCATTTAAAATGCCTGCCACAAACCACACTGTTACTTAGGTCTTGTCACTCGGAGATGCTAACCCAATGGACCACAACAACCTCCTGCTGTGGGCAATTAAAATGCTCACTGCTTGCCTGTCTTTAAAACTCAGGTATCTAAAGATAACAGCAGCAGCACATTGTGGAGCGAGTTTCAGCACACTTTTCCAGCCACCTCCACTTCCCAGCCTGGCATTTCTAGCTGCTGCTTGTGATAGAAACTGCATTATTTTGGCAACAACTTTCCATAGGGTATTTTTAAACAACATTTTGCCTCATTTGAAGTCTGCTTCAAAACCCAAAGATTATTTGGTTTTGCATAAGCTCCTTTGTCGTAAGCCAGAAACAGCAACTTTCATGTAGCAAACAGGTTGCAAAGAGGCTTTTGCAGCCCTTGAACAACTCAGTAACTCTACCATATATACTGTGACAGTATTTACATCAGACCCACAATGCTGAAAGCAAAACATAAACCAAAGGGCCTCTGCTTTTACTGGAATTGTCTCAGTTAAGAAAGAAAAAACGAGGCTAAAAACATTTAGATGTGGCAAGCTACTTATTGAAAAGTAAAATTACTTAATTACAAGTGAGACAACACACACCTTAAAACTACACAATGTATTCTGCTAAAGAAAAATAAGGTGGATGTGTGCAACTCCAAAACCAGAGCAAAATAAAAGGATATCTAAAATAATACTATTAGCCCTGCAACACATGAACAGTTTTAATTTAAAAGGACACTGCCAAATATGATTTTTAGGAATAGTTTTAATTGGGTTTATTCCCATATTCCTCTAAGTGGCAGAGCTCCCACTGAGATGTGAGATAAAACAATAAGATGTTGACTTTTTTCTTTTTTTCCCTTTAGGACCCCATTGTTACAGTATTATAGCAAATGATGATTTTCTTCCTTTTTCAGGAACATGAGGTATTGGTCACAGATGTTTCCTATTTAAATGTTTTCCTCTAGCAATATAGCTTGTTGTGCAAGTTCTGATTTTTTGGCAAAGGCAGGAATTATAATGCTTATTTCCTTTTATTCCTGTCAGAACAAAATCATCAACACTGTGACCAACTCTTTCTGATGGCAGAAATGCAGTTCCTTAATTGGTCATTTCAAAAACCCTGTGCAACGCCATGTTTAACCTCTGGCTTTTCTTTGTTCTTAGTATCTTAGTGCTACAGCACTGGCCCAAAGAAACAAGACTACTATGAGGCTCTGCAGAAGGACGCTTACAAAATTTGATCCAGCTTGAAACAAATATGAAATAACACAACTATTTAAAATTATTGAGAGTGTCCATTTAAATCACTGCTCTTTGGTTGGCAAAAGAGAAGGAAAAAAGAAGGAAACCTAGACCACACGAATATGAACATTCAAAGAAACAGGATAAGCACTCCCCAGACAACATGCTGGGCCCGATCTCTCCTCTACCCTTCTCCCTGCAACTCTCATCACCTTGCTCTCCAGAAGCCAGCCTCCACACCTCTCCAGCTCCTCTTGGACCCTCTGCGCCAATCGCCCTTCCCTGTCGCCTCCAGCTCCACAGAGCAAGTCCAGCTGCAGTGTTCGTGTCAGAGGGGGACAAGACTGTCTGACTACCGGCAAAGGTATGGCACTAAAGAGGCAATTAAAACAACTACTCACATCTTGTGCAAATATTCTCTCCCTCACTCTCTGATACTCCTCTTCTCTCTCTTCAATTGATTTACTTCGTCTGTCATCTCTAAATGGAAGAATTCTGTTTTGCTGAGCAGAAAGAAAACCAGGAGGGTTATATAAGTTGAGCTGTTAAAAACTGCCATTAAGTAACTGTCAGCTGAGAATAATAAATGTTCACTTAAACAAATGAAGCATGAATACGATAGCTGTCGTTCCTGCATGAAGCGCCCTGCGAGGCTGGGCACCTGAGGGTTTCCAGTTAGATACTGCATGTGGGTTTGTAGAGCGGGTGGCCGAAATGAGGTTTTCTGCACGGCTTTTGTGGACGCGCCGTCCTAAAATTGGGTGTTCTCACCCCAAGCCTAAGTGCCATCGCTCTCAACTGCTAAGATTTCTCGACTCTCCTACAGGCTGCGACGAGCAGGAGGGCAGGCAGCGCTGCGCTACCTACAAAATTGAGGAAGAAAAAAGGGAAACTAGGCTGCAAGAGCTAAACTGCAAACCCTAGTAGAAACCCCCCAGCCTACATATACAAGGAGAAGTCCCAAATATTTGGCACGACAGTTTTAACCATTTCCACACCATAATGAACCCTCGGACTTCAGTTTTGCTGGGAAACAAAGGGCCTCTCGGTAAACCACAGTGCAGGAAATGGCTGTGCCGCGGGAGGGAGGAGAGGAGAAGAGGACCTCCAGCAAGAAACACTTCATTGGCAATTGAGTTTCAAGTACTGCTCCTTCTCCCCCTGCACCCCAGCACCTAGTGAGATAGGTTATGCTGCTTTCCTTTGGCTGACCCCCATGTTCACCACACCCTGAAAATGCTTGGGGTTTGTTTTCGAAACCAACTCAGATGCAGCATAACTGGCAAGGCTACTATGTACAACTGAAAGTCAAGGAAAAAAAGGAGGGGAGGCAGGGAAGGGGAAAAAAGAAAGGAAAAAATCAGTCCTTTACTGAAAACATGAGGAGAGTGGCAATGAGAGACTCACTGGCAGGTCCCTCCACAAATATAACCTAAGCAAAGAAAACATACGCTGTCTTCTTACCTGTGAGAATTTTCTCATAAAAGCAATTCACGTCAGAACCCTTTTTAATTTTTTTTGTTAATGTATTCCACATACACAGCTTGTACTGGATTGAAACAGCACAACACCCGCTTTTAAAGGCAGCACAAACACACACATTTCCCTGGCGTTCCCCTACTCATCAGGCTCACCTACAGTAAGGTAGTGTTATGGGCACAGACAACACAGTGGGGGAACGTCTGCCACAGTACATGCACAACAAGCAAGTTACACAGACAGTAAAAGGTGGTAAGGGCACAGGAGGAGGGAGGGAACTAAAAGATGAAACTGTTTTATTTCTGGTCAAAACTTAATTTAGGATGGTTTAAAAAAAAAAAAAAAATCAGCCTGGCCTCACCATCACATGTTTGTTTGGGGCATTTTTTTTTTTTAATTTTTTTTTTTTCTTCTCTCCTTTTTGGGCTACATCAGTTTATCATCAGTCCATACTGATATTCAACTCTGAATGAGTACAACAGAAGGAGGAAGCTGTAGGGAGCGGAACAACTGCCATAGTTAGGCGAGACATTGAGAAATGCGATTGACACAGCCTTCCACGCAGCCCGGAGCCGCCGGCATTCCCCCTCCCATGGACATGCAGCAAGTCCTGCGCCAAGCAAACCACCCATGCAAACCCACACACTGCCACGGCTGAAGCAGCCACGCCGGGGCTCGATGCTACCCACGGTGGTACGTACGCCAAAGGAGGCGGGAAGGGGGGCAGGAGGGCAGGGGAGGAGGAGGAGAGCAACAACAAAAGAACAACAATAACATCAGTCAGCCCACCTTCAAAAACAGAACGAATTTCAGCAACTCTCGAACCGAGAACCAACCTGATTGTCTTCTTTATCAATACTAGAGTTATCTCGCTTCAAGATAAATCGCTTCTGGGATTCTTCACCTTTTTCATCTTTTAAATGTTCAGAAAACCTTTGCTCTGGTCTGCCAGCAAAGTAAAACATAGCAATAAAAAAATCTTTCTTTTGGTTTTGCTTTGATCTTTATTTCTCAGTGCTCTTTGTTTTCACAGAGGCATTCAGTGCAAAAGCAGTTAACATTTGTGGTCATGGCGAGACGCTGCCTATAGCTGTCTGAGGCTGCTGTATCGCTGCTAACTGTTATTGCTATAAATAGCTTTTGTTGTTGTTGTGTAGCAAGGAGCGGGAATCCAAAGTCTCAGTCACTGAAATATTTAGACTCTCCTCACTGTGACTGAAAGACAGGGAAAACAAATCAACATACTGTATGTTAATTTGCTTCCTTCAGTAGCTGTAACCTCCAGCAATGCTGCCACTTAGTGAAGCCTATCCACCTTTAAAAGTAAGGAAAAACTGATAGAAATCTTAAAAAAAACCCAACCAACCAAACAAACAAAAAACCCCCAAGAGTTTCCTCGCTCCTAATAAACAAAACCGGTAACGGGAGGAACTGATGGTGTTTTGCTTAAACAAAATATTATCTCATCACCATTAAGTGGGGAAAATACTCCAGAACAATCATAAAGCGTCAATTAGTTCACCGATGTAAACCCATCCAGCCATTTATTTATTTATTTTTAAAAGCCAAACCCCACTGGTTAAAGGCTCAACATTTTCAGGTCCGTAAGCTGGTAGGATGCTGTTCCACGTTCTCACCTTGTGCAAAAAGCAGCATCTCATGTCACCTCACCTTGTGCAAAAAGCAAATTTTAAGAAACTTCTCACGTCACTGAGCTGGTCACTGCCAATAAATAACACTCCAACCTGCACCACTCCCAGAACCAAACCCGTAATGTTTTAAGCCCCACTGATGTTGATAGGGTGGCCAATGGCCTTGACAACTGAGCTGGGATTCATACGCTGCTATCACCCAGTGGAGGGGCTGCTAACGCACAAGTTGTTTTTTAAAAGCAGTAATAATGCTGTGTCACACCGTGAGGTTTCTATCAGGGAACGCAAACCTTATACTCTATGCTGAAGGAGCTGCCACCTGCAGTACTGGTAGGAGATGCTCATGTCTAGAGACCTACATAAACAAGACGTGAAGTTTCCACTAACATTAATGGACCAACTGTGAAAAAATCAAAAGGTAGAATTTACAGAAGTCAGTGACTTTGTAAATAAATGTCCTCTACAAACTTTAAAACAAAAACCTCAGCTTCACCTTTTTTCAGAATGGAAAATTAAACCAGATGCGTAAATCAGCCACCATTTTGTTGTTATAGCATTCAGATTTGCACTTAAGTAATTAGCAATGGATTTCAAATCAAAATACAGCACATCTTCCTGCCATACTTACAGTCCATTACAATTCATTGTCAGATGTGCAGGAAATACTTGTAATGAACTGTTAGAAATACAATATGAAGAAACAGCAGCTCTCCTACCTCTCTTTTCTGTGTAAATTTGAAGGACTCCTACTTCTGCTTACAATTTGCATTTTTGTGACAAAGTGACAAAACATTCCGGCCCCATTTCCACAGATTTTGAGAATTCGAGAAACCTTTGTCCATCATCCGTAGGTGCTAGCACTAACGGATATAGGGCCCAACACATGAAAGTCAGCAGACTCTCTGGATGCCCTACTAGTCTTCTTTTGGGAAAGCCCAGAGGAACATGGCTCTCCTCACAGTTTTCTTACCTAATGGCTCATTAGTGATGTTTCCTCATAAACAGAAAGGCTACAAAGCCCCATTAATGGATTGCGAGGTAGGTTGTTCTGCCTTTGCTCCCATTAATGAGCACTGTGCCTGCACAGCCGGAAACAAAGATTCGTTCCCTCAAATATTCTGCTTTGACAGGACCAGCTGAGGAATGTTATTTTTCTGGTTTTACATCCTAAAGCACGAACAAAATTTATGCAATTGTGCTATCAGTGTAAAATGTATAGTTGTAAACTATGTGCTGAACATCTAATAAACTATATACTGAGCATAATAAATAACTGGGATTTTAAAATGCAGAGGAAAAAAAGTAATCAAAAATTAGAGAGAAAAAAAGCTTGAAAAAGCAATTTGGGAAAATGTCTTGTCCACCTACTAACTTATTTAAACAACAACATGGTTTTCATACTTCACAGCCTTATTTTAATTTTTTAATCCCTTTTTCACTTCATTTACTATTTACAAAATATTTCCATTTGTCAGAAGACAATAGGAGAAGCGTGAGATCAAGCCACGAGCCTAAACTAATGATCCGGTATGTGCCTGTTAATAAAATTAATCTACAAGCCCAGTAGGTGATTAATCTCCAGTTGTGAGAAGAAGTTTGCTTGGGCAGAGAGACTCTGCAAACATGCAGAGCATTATGGACCGCCGTGGTACTACCAGCACCGTGAGAAGGTCCCTCCCTCCCAGTCATCACTGCAACTCTAGGTCACCGTTAACAGTGAGGTTGCAAACAGCACGACCAGCTCAGTTAATACGGATGCAAAGCCTGAGGGAAGAGTGTCAGGTGAGAAATAGGATACCACAGCAACAATTATCTTCATGGACACCAACTTGCACGTCTCCCTCAAACATTAAAAATCAGAAAAGGATATTTAGTTGAAAGATATGTAAACTACCTATTTTAAAGAAGATATCAGAGTCCAGTGATATTTACACGTTTCTGTTTTTTTCTTCAATACTCTTTACTGCATTTTCTTTTTTTAACATCTGTTGCAAAAATGTATTATTAGTAGGATACAGATGGCAAACAATGTTTAAAACCAGTAAGTGGAACCAAATGCTCTAATCATAATCAATTGGGTAGAGAAGAGGTTGACTCTGCAAAGATTTGGGTCTAGTCCTCTGATGGAAGTCAGTGCAAGTTCCACATACACAGCTTTAAAGTTCCCTGTAACCATATAATGCATTTGCTAAAAGGAAGCAGAGACCTTGTGGTTACTCTGGGGAAATCTGTTGCATTAGTTTATGAATTTGCAGGTAAATCAACTGCTTAAAAATGGAAGAAAATAGTATGTAATTTTGAGTAAGATGCAGGATACTGTCAATATACTAATACAGTATATAGTTACAGTAATACAGCAGATACAGTCGATTCATCTCATGCGAGTCCTAAATTAATAACAATCACATTTACTTCTCTTCTGAGCTTTTTTAGCCCTGATACTGTCAGTAGTAGAGTCTGCACAATATACCAGATGGTGGTTGTGCATGCAAGGGAGGGAATTTATCAAGCTTATTTTCAGTACTGGCATAAATTAAGATCTTACTCGAGTCAAATCATGGTCTACAATCATTATTACAAACCCATTTAAAATCAGGAACTTATGCACTATAACCACTCTGGTTACCCAATTTACACCTTCAAATCCTAACCACACCTCAGTTTAATTTTAAGTGGTAAAAATGGGATTTGCGTAGCCTTTTTGAAGAGACACTGAGTACTTCTGAAGACCTTAACACTAACTCAAGTACTCTAACTGTTTATGGATCTTCTGCAAAAAAAAACCCAAACAAAACAACCTACAATACCTATCCTATATTGGTGGGTTGACCCTGGCCACACAGTACACCCATCTACGTGCTAACAACCATGTGCAAGGAAACAGACATGTAAACGTATGCTTACAAAGCGTGCTGCCCACCTGTATGACATTCAGTATTTCATTTAGCCCCCATGTCTGGAATCAGTGGATCACTCGAGAACATCAAACCCCACTACTCCAAAAAAAGCTTACTGAGGAAATACCAATTCCCTGTTAAATCAATGTGACTTTTGCAATTTGGGGACTGTACTGAGAAAAACAGAAAGTATGACCCAATTCTACCTTAAAGGCTCAGAAACCAACACATGGGGAGGGGGAAATCGCACAGGCTAAAAAACTGTAAAGTTTGAGGGGTGTGTTTGTTTTGTTTTTAATTAATATAACCTTTTGATCATCCATATTTTTCTTGCTTGACAGTATGGGTGGAAGCAAAACATCTGTGCTCTAAAAACATACCTTCACAAAAACACAATCGCATATGAACTCATTTAATATTTCCTAGAAGTTGTCAGGTAGCTCAGTTAGTCATCTTCCTGGCAATGTGTTTCAGAACAAAACACACAACGCATTTGCTCCTGCCCGGTAAAGCTTTTGATCAGGTGCTCTGACTGTTTAAGAGAAACTGGATCTCAGAATAAGTTAGTGCTCTTCGCTGCGCATCCTCAGGCAGCTGCGCAGCCCCCTTCTCAACCTGAGATCTGCCAGAAAGCGTAGGCCCTTTCAGCAGCCAAGACGGCCTCTCTTCTCCATCCTAGCAAGCCTAGCAAGGCAGCACCATGCTACTCAGGTAAGTGCTGGCAGGATACCTACAGGGAACCAGCTTCAGTAGGTGTCCTGCAGCACCCAAACCTTTCGCCATGAAAAGCTTCCCGAAACTCTCTGTGCATCTGCAGACTTCTGCAAAGTCTGCTCCCATCGCTCAAAATCTTTGGAAACCTTTTCCTAATCCATTTTCCTTCACAGTGAAAAGAGGGAGAGGATGGATTACAAAATAACTTTTTGGTGAGTGACTAGTTCACCCAATTGCCAGAACAGTATGTAACAGGCATCATTAAGCCTCCTATCCAGTGTTTTTCCCTGGTTCAGGAGCACTTCTACATACTTCACTGCAATATCAGGTCCAGACTGATGGAGAGCATTCAGGAAATACTGCTTTCGCCTTTCTAGCAGCTGTGCTCCTTCTCATGCAGCCAATGATCATTTCAACTCTTTCAGCCTCATTTTTGTGTTGGGAGATCGTTATAACGGTCACTTCGAGATATGGGTCAAGCTTCTTATTTCTGTGCTTAGAATACTTTCACTGGGAGGGTGACCAAGCACTGGCACAGGTTGCCCAGAGAGGTGGTGGAGTCTCCATCCTCGGGTTGGTCCTGGGCAACTGGCTCTAGGTGGTCCTGCTTAAGCAGGGCGGGTTGGACAAGTTGACCTCCAAAGGTCCCTTCCAACCTCAACCATGCTGTTATTTTATAAAACACCGAGTCAGATATATAGTAACAGATCCATAGCAGAACAAACCTCCACCACTAACTCTTTTAGATATTTTTTGTGTCTGCTTTTTCTTTTGCAAGTTGGCCATTATCATCTACCTCTCTCATTTTATAGTTACTTAAAAGCCATCTGCATCCCTACTTAAGCAAGGCCACAACAAAGACACTTTTCCCGACTCATTCCTTACAATGAAGCCTATATTTTGGAAATGGTAATGCTAGAATAAGCAGCAAAACATTTGTGTCAGAAAGCGGGAAAAAAACAGAAGTTAAGATTTTGATAGCAACATCCATTATAAGATTTTTTCCTATTATCATTACGGTGATTTTAATGTGAGCTACTTCCATTCACTTTAGTAGAGTTCCTCTCAATTTATCTCTGTATGACAGAAAACAGTGTTCACCCCTCAGGCATATTTTTTACATGGACTCTTTAAGGAGAAGTCCCTATTACGTGCTTATTCAATGCTTTTGATTCCAAGTCAACTATTGTAAGTAGTAATGGAAAAAGCCCAAGTACCTTAAACAGGTATTCAATATGTAATCAAATTACAGATTTTAGAAACATATTGCAGAGTGGTAATAGCTATCAGGATACACAGACTAAGGAAGTCATGGGGCATTTCCTTGCGTCTGCCATGTTTAGAGGTAAACTAATGCAGTTACATAGATCTCCATTTGCATGGGAGATAAGAAATGAAATACCAGGCGTGGGGCGGGGGGGGGGGAAATCTGCACTCATTTAAAATAAGTTAATTAGCTCTGAAATAACTGGCTAAGAAACAGGAAACACAGATACCACACCAAAAGGACAAATGGAAAGAGACAAGCATGAGCTTTGAATGTTATGGTTCTGAAAACTTAAGTCACTGTATTAGCAGAGCACACAAACAGTCTGGTATTGTCAGGGCTGACTTATATACAGCACATAAATCTTTATTATGAGGCATATGTTTCTGACAGCACCACAGTGCACAGGCTGTTGCAAGATGCCTTTCAAAAGAAGCAACAACCTCACCATGTGTGGAAAAGATGGGTTTCCCAGTACAGCGCCTGATGTAGTTAAAAAAAACAAACCCTAGCAAAGGCTGTAGCACAGGTCATCTGCAAAAGCCTCACAGGTAATGGAGAAGCAGCTGTCTGAAGGAATGCAGTATAGGAATGCGAGTTCAAAAGTGGAGATCGCTGCAGTGTGCAAGAGTCTAAAAAAGTGAACTTTGTATTTGCAACGCAGTGTTCATTTAATGCACATAATGGGGGACAGCATGTTAATACTCCTCTCCTGAATGAGTGACAACACAAAGTGAAAGATAAGTAGGGTAATGGGGCTAGGAACAGGCAAAACACCACCCCTGGGTACCCGCAGGATCATCATCTGGCAAACAAAACGAATACCTGATAAAGTGTTCTTACACAAGGATGCCATCAGGAGAGCAACAGGATGGTGAAAGAGGGGAAGAAGCACGGCTGCCGACAAGATTCAGAGAAGTTGTGAAGATTTAGGGCACTCTTATGCAGGTGTTCTGATGGTTTAATGGTGTTTTCCTGGTTTAATGGTGTTTTCCTGTTATTTGCACTTGTCTTTAATTAAACCAACTGCTCCGTCCAATATCACGTTGGCCTCTATTTTGAAGGCACGCTGTGACACAGTATGGTGGCCTTTCTTGCTTTGCTAGTTTGTGAATATCTACTACATCTGCCTGCTGTGCTTTTTTTGGTTTTATGCTGGAGGCTCTCCTAGGGCTCTGCATTACCGCTACAGTAAAACTACATAAGCATTACTGTTTCTTTGCTTTACCTTGCGGGCCAAAACTCTATTATCTGCAGTACAAATGACTGTTTTGATCATGGAGACATGGGAATGTATTCTGAGAGTTCGAGAACTTACAGAACTTGGAAGCAAATATCATCATTGTCAAAAGGCCCCAACTTAAAGACGAAAGGCAGAATTCCAGCCCTACAGGTTATATTTGATTAAATTATCTCAGAACAATGTTTTTCAAGAATGAGGGCCTGGAATTACAGCCTTCAAATAGGTTTTCTGTATTTAGGGGCTGATGGATGCTAAAACACAGTTTCAAAAAGTCAGAGTGGGAATTTAAATACAGATAATTGTTAAAGTACAGTGCAGTTATATTATCACAACTTAATACTTAAAACCACTCAAGATGGCACTTCAAGCATTTGAAGGTAAATGCCTCATTAACAGATTGCTGCTTTTATAGTATGAGTCACTAAGAACTTCTGTTATGATGATAAAAGCACATTAAAAGCCATCAAAAAAAAAAAAAATCAACCCCATAATAGACAGTTCCTTCAAGGTGCTGCCTTCTCTGTAGTACAGGGGGAAAAAAACCCTCTCAAATACCAAATGCTACATTTTTCCTGGTATATTCTCTAACATTTTTTTCAGAACAGCATCTGGACTCTAAACACATTCTGTATTTATTACTAAACAAGGATGTGAAAAGTCACAAGTTATTTTCGCAGGCATTCTCCCCCTCTAACTGGGGTTGCAGATAAGTCTGGCAGGACTGAAAGAAAGAGCCAGTAATGCCACATGGAAGCAACGTCTCCCCGCGTTTTTCGTTCAACAAGTGTGAGGTTTATTCCGTCACTCTTGCCCACCCTTCAAGATGCTCAGTTCTAGTACCCCAGCAGCACGATTGCAGTGGGGCTGGCACCAGGAGTGTTTTCCATTATGAAAACCATGATGAAGCTGAAGGCTGCAGGATGGATAGTGTCAATGTACACCAAATCTCTTCCGTGCCAAGTTATTCTGTGTGTGGACCAAGCACAGGGCCAGATCCTGAAGGCTTTCAAAGTAGACAGTATTTAAAGAACCTGATCTAATGTTGCGGTATCCTCGTACAAGTCATGACCCTCACAAGCTTTCCTAAAGCTTAATTCCAGAAAGTCATCCTGTTTTAATGTATGGATGAAAAACCCCAGTACATCTTGACTCCCCGGGAGTCTGTCTGAGTACAGGCTTCAATAGTTGGTCCACTATTTTGGGCCCAGAACATGGGAATCTAGCTCTGAACACAGGGGAGAAGCTGGCAGGCCAAGGCCACATGGAAACACCAGCTCTTCTGCTAGACGGGGCTGAAGTGCAACATGCACTCTCAGACAGGGACCACTTTAGGAGCTTCAAAATGCTCTGCTGTCCTCCTATGATCAAACTAAGATTATTTCTGTACCTGAGGAACCTGCTTCTCCTGCTCCCACTCTCCCGGATTGCATTTAGTTCTTGATATTCAGGATCTCTATTGGGACTGAACATCTTGCAGAGCGCCAATTTATTTCCAGCTAGTAGAGGCTTGTAAGTGGTAGCATAGTTTATTATGGAATTCATTAATATTTGATTTTAAGGATGTGGCATACTCTGTAAGTGGCTGAAAATTACAGTGTTGCATAACTGCTGTGATCTATTTAAAATTACATTTTTCTATTTTAGAAGTTCAAAAATTAACAAGGAAGAGAGAGACAAAAAGGAAGCAAATTCAAGATTTGAAGACTACCAAAGAAGGCAAGATGGTTCCCCAAAAGCCAACGGGCTAATGAAGAAACTATTAATCCTCTTGAAATGCCCCATGCATACTAATTAATACCATAACAAATTCTTGTGCTTACTTCTACTTCAGGCCATGAACATTTTCCCCGTCTCCAGCAGGAAGACTTGCGGATCAGAAGTCATCCCCTGAACAATCACTGGCCTGAAGAAGAGTACCTGTTTTTAATAAACTGTCAGAGACAGCCTCACAAGGCTACCTTGGAAACAGCGAGCAGAAACAACTGAAAAGACAAAGGTTTCTCAAAACTCACAATACTTTTTTCATTTCTAGTGATCATGTCATATTTCCTACATTGAACAAGGAGCAGGCAACAGAAGCGTAAAAGGCAATTACTAAAAACAATTTGGACCAATTCTAAAATTCACTTGCTTATATATCAGCACCTCATTTCTGAAATGCCCAGATTTGTAGATGTTATTTCAGCTACTACTGACGTACAGTTACCTTTGAGGAAAGCATAGGGGCCATTTCAGATTTCCAGATCTCCATCCAGTGATTTGAATGTATAAATGACCAAACAGCATCTTGATTAACGGGCACTTTCCTGCTACAGCTTGGATAAGTACATAAAGACATGGGTTAATTACTCATGCAAGGAAGAGCTTCCCTCAACCTAATTACCTACTTGCTATTCCATAGCACTGCCTTCCTGTGTAACCTCCCATCTCCCTGCACAGAGCAGGTGACGATAACCTTCTAGGTTTATCAAAGCTTATACTATTAAGTGGTGTGATTGTAAGGATTACAAAAAAAAAAAAAAAGAAACAAGAGAAATACCATAGATGTCTTCTGATTAATGCTTAACTAGTATTTCATTACAGTATAGAACAGCTGTAAAGTACATGTCCACCTTAATTATAAACAATTTAGTTTTGATACATTAGATGAAAATTTAATATTGGAGCTATTAGAACTGGTTCATTAACCCTAACATCTCATTTACAGAGTAAGCCATTTCCATGGGTCCAGTATATGGCTTACACTGATCGAAGTAAGAATGAAGCCAGTATTTAAGGGTCAAATTCAGCTCAACTTCAAGTGTAGCAAGTTTTTTTTTTTTTTCTTTTGTATCTTTCTTATAAAACAGGCATGTGACTAAAATGAGAGAATGCTTGCTCAGAAAAAAGGTTGTCCTAATTCAGTATCATTAAAATAGAGAAAATAAACATTAAAAAAAAAAAAAAGACTACTGGGAAAAAAAAGAAGCTCAATCTCTTCCAGATGAGCATCAAGCAGCGAAATGATGAATGCGCACAACCTCAAATAATGCATTTAGCAGAACAGTGGCAACTTTGTCCGAAACAAATGCCTGTAGCATAATAGTAAGATTTTGCTAAAATCCCTAGCGGTTATTAACATATGTACGCCCTGAATTGCTTCTCCAATCACCACATGACTGGATAAAAAAAGGCAATTAGTCCATGTCAGATGGCTCTCTCCCGCAGTAAGAAGCTGAGGCATTGTAGTGCACGAGAAAGCTCAGGCCACTGCCAGAGGCAGACACTTCCTGAACCTCAGTGCAAAACGTCTAATTCCCCTTAATGCTCTTCTGTTTCTCGGGAAGTTCCCCACTCCTTCTCGGATGTGACAGCCTTCCCCTGCTTGGCATGCAGGGATGCACTGCCCAGCTCTGGGCTGCAGCTCCGACCGCAGCAGGAAAGGCCAGAAAGGAGGGAAAGGCCAAAACCGAAGCATCACAGCAATTACTACTGGGACAGTGGGCTCTTGAATCCTAAACACAATTACTATTGCATGGAAAAAAGTTTTTTTCTAGTCATGTTCCAAATTTAACCCCAGACTGAAGTAAACAGATTATTTTTTTATGAAAAAGTCAAGAAATAAAATCCATGAAAACCAACATACTTTGGTACTTAAATGCTACATATGTTACTATATAGCTACATAAGCTCATAGTTATTATTATACATTATTGTTTTATTGATGTTCTTACTAAATTCTTAGTTGCACAATGTATTAGTTCATCTTAAACTGGAACAAAATGTCTCAGCCAATTACAGTGTTATTTCTCAGTTACACGTTTTTTCCATTGTAGTTGCATACATCTACTATGCACCCTTATATTTCTCTACACATTTATAACACATGATGTTGGTATACTGATCAGGCAACAGCAATTGTAAACCAGAGGGAAAGCAGATATCCCCAGTTTCTGCTTACTTCTTAGTAGTCAAGGAGCAACTATTCTGTACTGAAGATGGGAAAGAGGTAACTACAATAGGAAATGTGAATGGAGCTGACTCCATAGTCCTTGGAAGAAAAGGAATACAAGACTCCAAGGAAAAAAAATAAACCCAGAAATAATGGTGTTCACATACGTTTTCCTGCATCATCTCCCTCGTAAAAGCAATTCTGCTCTCGTGAGATCATTACTGTGTGTACATATATGATAATCAAGGATAGCATAATGTGCTTAAATGCAGATGCAATACCATACAGCAAACCTTTGCCAGGTAACTATTCTATATTACAACATGGAGTGGGGCGGGGGGACAAAACTGTGCTTCAAAGGCTCTGGCAAACTTTGAATTGCTTTGGCTGAGATTTTACAAAGAAGATATGCATGTTCAGGTACACAGTTGTAACTACTACCACATACCTAACTAAAAAAGAGTCGTTACGAACTGTGTGTGGAAAACAGCCCATCTTTCCCATCAGCAAACAACTGCTTAAAGAAATTAAAGTCATTTACACTGAATACCTTATGCAGTCAAGGGGAAAGGCATACTTTTCCGCATGCTCCAAAGGTGGTAACGTTTGGCACTTCAAGGAATTATTCTTGGCACTTCAGCCTAGAGTAAAAAAATTTTCTAGAAACTACTCCTCATTGAAATTGCCAATGTTCAGTGAATGCCATTTTTCTGACATGTCTGTAGGATCCTGTACCAAAGTTCAGATTCTTATCTTAAGATGGTGAAACTGGCATAGTGCACCTCTACTAGCATAGATGTTATTGACAGCAAGATCACTCAGTGTACACACAATAGAAACCTAAAGGGAACTTTTCTTCTTTGCCTGCAATTCAAACCAGCCCTACACAGAGGAGACAGAATAACACAGACTGTATGTCATAACTACGAAGGTCTTGTCTGTTACTCAAAGTACATACTGTACATTGTCTCCTTCTGCTAATACAGTTCAACCCTAGATTACAAGGAACCCCTGTAATACACATAACATCTAAGTACTGCCCAAAGTTTTTGACATATCTCAAAGGCATCAAAAAACACTTCCGACTGGGCCAATATTATATTAACATTTACATATTAACAGAGTAGGAAGAAAACCAAATATCACAAGGATCATAACTCATGATGCTCTTGAAAAAAAATTAGTCATAACTGAAGATGTGAGTATTGGTATAAAGTTCATAATAGGTATGTTACACCCTCAGAATGTATGAAAATGTCTAAATACAACCATTACATATCATAAGCACTCCACCTTCTCAATTCTGGTGAGTCCTGCCACTCACACTTATATAAAATTGTACATGAATGCATGTGTGGGCTATGGTATAGACGTACTTGTCACATGGGTGATTATCTCAACCGAATGAAAACCCTTTTCATTTACCAAGCGCACCAGACACACTTCCCCTACATTTCTCCACCTATCTACAGATTATCAAATGAATGAATCTGATTGAACTGATATGTATAATAATACAAACAGTTCTGCAAAAAGCTCTGAAGTACTTCCAGTTGTTAGATAGGAATTATGAGGAATATACAGAATGGAAGGTGGCACACATTTTTTTGGCTCCGATTTGGGATGCCCTGTCTAACATATTGCCTTCATTCCAAACTTCTGTTTATATCATATTTCACTGTCTTAAGTTCCCCATACATTTCTCTATATCTTTATAGATGACAGGTGGACACAGATGACAGACAAATATACATTTGACACAATGGTGACACAAGAGCAGTTTCATACTGAACAAAACAGACTTCCCATGTTAAGTAGTATTTGAGCTCTGACTATAAAACTAAAACAACAAAAAATCCTCCCTCGTTTTCTGATCAACTTTTCTCATGTATACTGCTGAGAATAAGACTTCAAAAGTTGGACAATTTAGTTAGGCAGGACTTTGCAATATATGAGACCACGAAAAATGGTATTTATTTTTCAAAGTTGTTCTCCTTTTTTAACTTAGTCTTAATTTCAAAAATCATATGGAAAGATAATTTGTTTTTAAAATCCACTATTCTGTAATGAGAGCTAGAGTACAGAAACTTAACTTTATGAAGGTTAACAAATATTTGTGTAGTTGAGGTCATGTCTGTGTTTTAAAATTTCATTTCATAAAAAAGCATCAAAACCAGTATGACTTGTGCACAATTCCAATTAAAAAAAAAAAGGCACCTTAGATTAAGCTTCTCACCATAAATACTCTTCAGACTGCAAAATTGTCATTATGGTCTGACTGTATTTTTAAGATACTTCACTGAGAGTTCACAAAAGCTGTGGTATTGCGATCCCAGAGAGATTCAAGTCCTAATGAATGTTTACTGTCATTTTCCCCTCTCTGTAAAGCAGCATGGACGACAAGCCACAGCCCTCCTTCCAGCTACGACCTCTTCAATAAGTACTTTCTTAAACCAAACCCCCAAAAAGTAGGTACTTTATAGGCACGGGGATGTAGAAGTGGATATACGTTGCCCTAAGACGGCCAATCGATGAAAGAAATTAAATGCTCCCATCCACCCCATGGATACCCTAGTCCCCTCTTGGACAGACCCTACTCTGTACCACAGCACCCCTAAGGTAGCATTGTTACCAGATTTTCTCAAACAGCCCCTTCATCTCAAAGCCGTTAACTCTTCTGACACTTGTGCCTCCAAACACCTGTGGGCAGTGAGCACGGGAGGTCTCTGCTGAACAGAATAAATGCACCTCACTACCTGGAGCCAAGGAACAACTCATCGCCTGCAAGTGTGAGCAGAGATGTGACACAAACCCTCACTCAACCACGAGGTGCTTACTCAAGCCCATACAGCGACTCTGCAGAGTCACATGCTTTTCCTAAACAGACACACACACACACAGAAGTCACAGCCAGTGCAGAATTTATGAATTCTTGAGCACACAAGAATATTCTTCCCTATCCACAGTATGCAGCTAAAGTACTTTGGAAACCAAATGCCATAAAGAGATAATTTATTGTCAAAATGTGAGTCTTCAGAATATCTGTCTATGGGGCCCCTCCATAAATTTGCATAAAACTATCAAGGCTCAGGCTTACAGCACAGCATAACCACGTTGAACAGCATTTCAGCTGCTTTCCAGATTCTCCGGTATTCTGGATACTGTCCAAGTAGTAATTAATAGAGTCAACACATTCCCAGGATTTGGTGTTGATTCTGAACCGCACAAAATTGTCTCCTCTGAGAGTACTGAAATGCAGAACACATGAAATCACATCAGATGCTTTCAGATGTGGAACTTACACAGTATTTGCCGCAGATAATAAAAATCTCATCAGCCCTTATTCAAGCTGGATAATAACAATCTATTTTCTGTCAGAGCCAGGGATGTTTTAAAAAAACATGCCATCTCCTCCAGTCATGAAAAGAAAGAGCTACTTCCACAAAGTTTTATTTTACAGCAGTATCAAAATAATGTAAATAACACACTGGAAGCACCACGATGCAATACGAGCTTCGTATAATCCAGTTACCTACCACCAAATCGCTGCAGAAGGGAAAAAATCTGCAGTTTGTGTGGTGCTTACAAAGCAGCTGTACTCACAGTCAACAGAGGGGCAAAGCCCTGTGTTTATTTCTGGAAGATCTACACAGGAATGGTGTTGGAACCAGTTTGTCTGGCTCCGTGCCTCACCTCCAGCTTGCAAGACCATAGCTGAAAGGGTCACTCGATCCGTTACAGCCCTGTGACAGCCTGCCCGCTAAGCTTGCCCACAGGGATGCCAGTTCATGCGTGGTAAACAGCCTTGCTTGCTCATTCCCACCACGTGAGAAGCCACAGCTTCACCACAGCCCTCGGATAAAGTTTTGACTATCGAAGAAGACTTCGGTGTCCTCTCCAGAAGCACTGTGCAAGCATTTCCAACAGCGCTCCCAGTGCTACCCACCTCTGTGACACACAGCCACACAACCTAGCAAGGCATTATCAGATATTAATGTGGTATGATCACATTATCAAGTCAACCTGGAGAAGGCAATGCTGTGAGGAAAGATCTGTAGCAGTTGCACTACAGAGGTGACACAGATGTGAAGGGAAAAGGGAGAACTGTAAAGAGAAAGGAATGCCTAAAAAGCATTCAGATATGACTGATTGTGTTTTGTTTAAGAGGAGACTAATTTTTTTTTTCTCATCTGCAGCTCAAAAATGAACACTGGTTTGCTGCATACCCAGCTTTTTCTTATTTATACCCAAAACATAGCCCTTGGACAGGGGCAGGTATTACCAGACCCTGAGGCTAAGCCTTAGCAGCCTGAGCGTTAGTTTTATTGAGCTACTGTAATTCTCTTGACTTCTGAAAAATCAGAGGTTAGTGCACGCTTTACTCAAACTTTTAAAAACATTCATGTCTAAGTGTCATTTTGCAGATATCCGAGTATCTCAGGGATAGCCCATGAAAAGGATCTGAAATAAACTGCCCATGATCTTAAATCTACTTCACACACATGAAAGATTTTTAGGGTTCAGTGAAATAACAAATACTAATGTGTCTGGCTCAGGTTTCGATCTTGCAAAATCACATAGTCCCTCCAGCCTTCTACAGGAAGAGCTAATAACATTAAAAAAAAAAAAAAAAAAAAAAAAAAAAAAAAAAAAAAAGGCAACAAACTCTCTGCAACTGCATCTATGTAAATTACCTAACTACTGGGTATGTAAATGAAATAAATGTTTTTATTTCTCCTACTAATGAATACAGGAAGTACACAATTTTCAAATGGGGCTTTCCTGTTCCAAAACCAGATACCAAAACTTCATTACCCCGTTGTAATTACTTCCTCTTCATTATGTAGTTTATAGGTAAAGAGGTAGAGGAAGGCTACAGTTCTCGGACGGTTAATACACACATGGCACTTGGCAGAACAAGTGATGCTGATTAGGCAAGGACACATGACTGCATCTTTGTTGAATTAGCCAAGGAACTTCGTATCGAGCTTTTGCCAGCTTTATACAGGTTCATGGAGAAGAGCATAAAGCATGCCAGCACAAGTTTAACCTGCCAGGAATTTTGCAATGCATTTGAACTATCAGAAGGAATTTATATCCCACAAAACTCTGTGATCAAACGATGAGATTTGAAGAGAAAATAAAGTGGAACCAGGAGGGGAGAAGAGGAGGAAAAGGGAATGAATAGTGGCAGGTGGTGGAGGGGAACCAAATCCTAAATAATCAGGTTGGGCAGAAAATGACTCTTGAAGCAGGGAGAGCCAGAATAAGGGAAGAGGCAATCTTCCAAATACATTTGGGTTATGTAGGAATATAGCCGTATGGTATCAGGAGACATGTAAAGCAACGAGCTCATTTCTGTAGCAAAGTGGTGGCACTAAGGAGTCAGGGAAAGTAACATTCCAAGACACTGTGTTAAGTTTCTCGCAAGAGATAAATTGGGTTGATTTCTCCTTATGCATCTTTATATCCTTAAATAACGTCACAGTGTGAGCCCTGTCCTTCCCTCCCACCCTAGAAAGCGATAAACAGCACTTGCTCTTGCTACAAAAATAATTAAAAAAAAAAAAAAAATACACCACGCAGTCATGGTACAAAACCAGCTCTTGTGAAAGGAAACAAGGAAAAAGACAACAGTGTTGCTACTTACATTCTTGTATTGCTGGTCTTGTTGATAATTACAGATTTTCCAGTCTGATCCACATTGTGATCCATTCCAAAGTAAGCTGCCACTCTGTGCACTAACATCCTCTGATACGATGACATCTGAGGGAACTTTTTATAGTGATTACTGGAAGAAAAAGAAAACAAGTCGCATTGATAATTATATTTCCCTCTAAGCTATAATTAAATGAAAATAGCAATACGTTTGATAATTCAGTGGACAGAAATCTAAACTGAAAACTTCTCCTTTGTGCATTTACAATTAAATGCTTGCTACAAGGTAGAAAAAAGAAAATAATTATTTTTAGAGTTTCCAATAAGCACATTTCCACGCACTACATTGGGACAAAGCTCACGCTTACATGATATCTACTGCGTATTCTGTATATTGGGAAGAACCTGTCCCTTGACCCCGCACACACACTCAAGCTCCCTGCACAAACAGTCCTGCAGATTTGCTGAGACACCAGCAACAGCTTTCTGCCTTTCTCCCAAAGGTCAGGTGCAGGATGGTGCTGGAAAGATCTAGTTTGATCCTCCGTTCTTCTCTCTTACTGACAAAATGCTTATTTCCCATCAGCCTAATTTCTTCCTCTGCTGCTATTCTGACTCTCTATTTCTTAAAGCTGAAGAAACATTTTAGTGTAAAGAGCATGTGGTAGCAAGAATCCCTCCACCCAAGTTCAGTTCTATTTTCCAATGCATTACAACAACATAGCACACAGGGAAGCCCATGAGGTAGCATATTTGATCATCCTCTGCACTGAAAGCTTTCATTATATTTTTGGACCTAAATGAGTGGAGCCACTGCAATTATGACGCAATGAAAAGCAAAAGGTTTTCATTTACATCTACTGTATTTCAAGCAGTACCACCATGTGTCAGGAAATAAAAGCCTGATCTTGCAGCGTGCCAGTAACAGTGCTCAGGAGCACTGTGGTCCATATGAGCTTATCCCTAGCACAGCTCTCATTGCTACATGCACACGTGACTTAATAACCAAGGGTGGAACTTGACTTACTTGTTGTCACTAATAAAATCAATAATTTCCTGTTCCATTTTCAAGAGTATCATTCTGTCCCTGTCAAAAAGAAATGCAAGGATTTGTAGCATCAACTACCAATAGACATTTTAGATGAAAAAATGAATGTATCAATGTTTGTAAGGCAATTTTGCAAGCATTGTCAGCCATCTTGATTAAAAATCAAACATGCTTTGCCCTGGCGCATCTGGAGAAGATTGCAGCCCGTTTTGCTGCACCTTCGCTGACATACGTGACAGATTTAGCTCTTCCTTGAGATCAGCTATGGTCTGAGAGTGCTTCCAGCCACACCAGGCTGTGATCAATGCATTGCATAGAAAGCCTTTGACTGCTATGGATAGCTTTGGTCCTTTTTCACCATTTTTTTTTGATGGAAAATGAGATTTCCAGCTAGCCTAGCTCTTTCATGAGAAGAGCTGCTACCCACAGCAACTTTCAACATTTTGTCTGAGACATATCTTCCACAAAGCATTGATCTGCAGGCAAGAAGACTGGGCACGTGTAATCTAGTTAGAGAGCACAATAGAGAACAACGCCTTTGAACTCTGGCTCCCAGCAGGCAATGCCGCAGCATTTCTCAGTGCAAATGCTCTGTTTTCAACTGGATGGTCTCAGATGTTCCTCTTTCCCCGCCTCTCCTGCCAAAAAACGTTCAAAAACTTCCCCAGTGTATTTCCACGCATACATTTTTTCTAAGCTTTCCAGAGTCCATCACTCCTTAGTTCTTTTGAACTTTCTCATTTGGGGCAGATAAAACCATTCAAGGACCTTCCGTCATCTATACAAGAGGTTCTGCAAGCTGTTAGGTACCCAGTTATTCCTCGTTCTCCTATAATTGCAAAATTATGTGGTACCTATATAACAGATTCAATTGAAATGAACGTGGAAAATCACAACGTATAAAAATGTTACAGATCCTTCCTTAAGACATTTAGAGGCAAATTTGACAAATGAGATGAGCTTGTTGCTCCAAATAAAAACCATGGGAATACTGAGAGCAGAATTTGGCACCATGCACAGGGTTTTAATTGTGTATAGCATTGCCAAAAGAAAGCTACTTTATATTCATATACAAATCTCCAACTGCAATGGTTATAATGTATTACTGCTAACATCGTGCAGAGCTATATGCAAGAAGGTAAGGACAAAGACCAGATGTTGCTGAAAGTGAAAATAAGCAATGGGTGACTGGGCAGGGGAGTAGAAGTTGACTTTTTATAGCTTTTTGTTCAGTTAACAGCCTACCTCTTTTACATCTTCCCTCATAACCATCTCCAGAACTAGTAAAACGCAGTGCACAGTTACAGGAACTCAAAGACTGCCCGCCATAATTTCAGGAGTGCCAGCTCTAATGCAGAAAATACCTACCTGGGGTTATTCTTTAATGTGTTAATGAGAAACTCATGCAAATCTATGCCTGTTGAGTCTGTATACTCTTGACTGCAATCTGAAAAATAAAAACAAACACACACATACCCCCCTCATTTATTTCATTTCAACAGTTATGATTAAGCTACAGCGTAAATCAAAATCCATTTTGCAGCAACAACCTGAATGCTCTGAAAGAAAACGTTCATTTGGAGTTCAGGCAAGAATGATCTATGCTCAGAAGCATTGGGTGGACGTTCACAGTTCCTCTGTACCGTTCTACTGAGAACGCAGCACCAAAACAACCAGACACTGACAGAAACTGCTGGTCATTTGAAAATCACGGGAAACCTTCAATGCCACTCAAGACCCTGCCAAGTTCTTCCTTTAAACTACTAAATAAAATCTTAAAAAATTAAAAAAAAAAAAAAAAAAAAGTTTTACTTATCAATGTCTCTTTGCATCACTTAATAAACGCTGTACACACAGCAAATGAGGCATCGTGCCAGTGGGAATTCTATTTGCATTAACAGACTAAAATCCAGTGACACCCAAGAGTGGGCAGGTAATAGGGATGCGTGACAGTAGTCAGAATTAATTTTTCAGCATTGCTATATCGCCTGACTCAAAAGCACACACAGATCCTCAAGCTGGCGTGAACTGTGAGAGCTCCATTGAAGCCAACTGACAATTCACACCAGCTGCGGATCCACACCCAGGTAGGCAATGATTATTTTTTGAGAGATTACAACGCAACTTTATACCATGGATTAATAAAAAAAATTTTTAAAATATACCAGATTTAGATTGAGATCTTTTCTGAAGAAGTCTTAGTAGGTGATAATAGTAGATTGCAATGCAGGTTAAAGGTCATAGATGGATTTACTTACAGCATTTAAGAAAAATTCTCTGTAAGACAGGAGCAACAATGAAGAGAATTACTCTCTACTGCCTACACTGCACAAGTGACATGCCAATATATTATCATTAATGGGGAAAAAAGTGTATTAGAGTCTTACACTTATATAATCACACATATATTTACATATATATGTGTTTATACTAAGATGGTTAAGTATTTCACAGAAGGATGATTTTACATTAAAGGAAATTAATAACCTCTAATACCAAACCTCAGACTGGAAGGTTTCTTCACTTTCAAAGCCCAATGTTTGTATAAAAAAACACTCTCATGGATACACATTTCAGGTTCTGAATTTTCTCAATGTATGAAAACACTTCTACTGTGTATTTATACACAAATAAAGAACTGTATGCTTATAAAAACATACAATCCTTTTTATAACAGTAATTATAACAATTTAAATATTTTTAAGTTCACCTTTTGATAACATTCTGATCTTGTTTTTTTCACTGTTTTTATCTTTATTTTTATCCTTCTCTTTTTCTTTCTCGGAGTCATCTTTACTAGATTTATCTTCTTCTTGCAAGCTAGGAAAACTGGAAAGCTGTAGTTGGATTGATTCCTGTTAGGGAAAAAAAGAAAGATAAATTTAGGGCCAGATTCAGTAAGCTTCCCATGGCTTCCAACCTGTAGAAATTTGCATTAAAATATGTGTAGCTAGAAAACCTGAAGCCAGATACATTTCTTTCCTATTTGAAAAATGATCTTTTTTTCCAGGAGAATGACATCTTAGAGGCCAAATTCTAGTGGTAAGTGTATTTCTTCCCTAGTATTTGAATATTATAACCTTTTAATCTGCCTATATTAAAGGCACTATATTATTCTACACTTTAGTAATTCTCACTCAAGACTTTGTAGAACAGTGAAAGACATTTTATATGGGCTTTCTTAAGTAATTCTATAATTTAATTAATACTACACATTAAATAATGATCAATGGATAGATGTCTGAAAAACATAGCTTTTTTTCTCCCCCTCACTAAAAATCCTGCAGGTTCATATGAACTGGTTTGCACATGTAAGCGTGTACCAGCTAGACTGAGCTTTCAGGCTCTGACAGAAGAGTGCCAGCAAATTATAAACTCAGTTGTATGCAAGAGGGCTTACTAACTTATGAAGTACTTTAAATATAAAGACATAGGCAAACATGCCTTTAGCAAAAGGGGTGAAATGCACACTGCGATTTTCAAACAATTTGTGGTAAGTGAACTTCTCCAAGGCATTGCAAGTCTTATCCTCAAAAATTCAGTATTTCAGAGACTATGAAAGCCCTTTGAAAGCATGCTTCAGCTTTAAAAAGTTAATTAAACACGAGAATTCAAGCTGGTTTGCATTTTCTGATATGCTTTAAAGAACTTTCTATTCCCCACTTACATTACTTCATACTGGCTTTGTTTTAGCAAAACACAAATTGTTTTCTTTTGAAGTTACCATGGCATAATTTATGTATTTCAAGAAATACCAATCTGGTTGGACAAAACTGAAAAAAAGCATACTTCTGTGTTCATATTCTTTTGAAAAAAAAAAAAATTAAAAAAAAAATGGCCCAAATAATACTATATGCTTAAGTAGTGTACAAATGCACATTTGACTTAAGCTGTCACAAAACTCCCTGGCAACACAGTTTTCTTTAATAGAAGAGAGCCCTGCACGCCTGATAATTTTTTGGCATCATGTTAATGAAAACCAAATTCACCAATACCAGAGAAAAATCAGAGTTTCTTGAATGCTAGTAAATTCCCTTCCTTCACTATTTTTCAAAGAATTCTAGCATACCAAAAGGTCAATACAAAACTTTTAAGGGTGGTTTTATTAAGCAACCAGACAATTATGAATTCATAAGATGCCTTCAATAATTCTTACAAATTTTAGATTTCTGAATTTTTTAAAAAACTACAAATCAGCCACCACAACACATGTAAGACAAGATCCTAACAGAACAAGATATCAGCATAAACATGCCACAGTAAGACAGAAATTGGCAATTTCTCAGCTTAATCATTATTACTTTTTGTTAAGTTCAAATATGGCACAAAAGACTTGAGATGAAAAGCACTGTAAAAGAGAAACAAAGCCCTGGAGCCAAAATTTAACCCGACCTACCACCCTCAATCCCTACTTCTGTTAGTTTTGGCTGACAGTATTAGCCAAAAACTGAGCATACAGAAGGAAAGAGTGGGAACTCCTGGTCATTTGAGCTAAGGACACATAGAAAAATGTTTGCTAACCTGCTCAGTTGTACTCAGAGGACTAATGTTATGCCTGCTTTCTTTCACTTCAAATGGCAGTTTGATTTCTCATCCAAACAAGCAAACTTTGGATCAAACACTGCCAAAAGACCCCGAAGGGTAACTCTGATTCCCTGCGCTGCCCTTAGCAGAGTGACTGTGCCGCTAACTTTTCAAAACAGGAGAAAAATGTAACTGGCCATGCTGTTCCCAGGATATTAATCCTAGCCTTCACAGTGGTTGTTAAAATGCACTTATGGAAAGAAAAATGACAGACTTTACACATAAGCACACATATGAACATACAGTAGATACTGTCTTACGGGTAACATAATACCTAGATATCTGCACTAGAAAAAACACACAAAAGGGCTATAGAGTCGTGAAAGGAAGCTACTGTGTATTTTCTTAGATTTTTATTGATTTTTCTCAATAATAAAATACAATGTTAATAAATACATTGATACAAGGTAAGTATAGTGAACAACAAAATAAATGTTCAAATTGCAGTAATACACTTCTTAGTCAATAGTATAACATTAAAGGCAACATTCCTTTTCAGTAAGGACATAGTGAACCATCAGGTAAGCGTTCAAGATCAAGTAATACAGGTAAACAAGTTTTTTTCCTATACAGGAAAATGAAGGCAATTATTAAAATATAAATACAAACATCAAGTCTGCAGTACAATCCATACTCAGTAGTTTTGGCGATGTACCATACATTCTCTGGTAATTAATTCCCTGTGCTTTGTAAACCATTAAGGTAAAATAATAATTAAAAAAAAAAAAAAATCCAAGCTGAAAACAAGCTTTTTCTCCTCTAAAGTGAAAGCAAAGCAGTTCAGTTGGCACAAAACTTCCAGTATCCTTCAGCCAGTCCAAGGAGGAACCCGCAGGTCCAGCTTTCCATGGCAAAGCTGAGCCACATTCATTAGTAAAAGGTCAGCGAGAGCAAAAGTCCAATTCCTATCTAATGTAATTACATCAAGCCAATTGTGACCTTAGGAAATGGATGCTGGGGTCCAGGGAGGCATTTTATCTCCCATAAATGTTTCGATAGGGTCAAAGAAGTCTTTGCCGCAGCTGGTCAGAGTCAGGTAAGACCAGAGGCTGTGTGTAACAGGAAACCCTCCTCTGCCTGGCGTCGGGGTGCAATCCAGACAGGGTTTTTGCCTCAAAACCTGCCAGTCTCTCTGATGTTTAATACAGGTCCTGTGCAGTACATTAGACACTACTACATGCTGCTTAATACAATGTCTGTATTATTCTCCCTTTCATTCGCCATTAAACAATAGAAAATACAAATGAAAGCAGAACAAAGGCCACGCATCTTGAGTAACACAAGTTAAGCAGAAAGCATATACCTACAACAGAACAACTGATAAAATAACCTGCCCATCTACTGCATAAGCATCATTGTAGAGCAGTAGAACATGTAGACGTCCCCCTGCTAAACAACCTGGGTTTTGATCTTTCAAAAAAAATTAAAAAAAAAAAAAAAAAAAAAAAAACAAACCACACACACCTCTCCATACTTATGAGCTAAGAGAGCTGGATTTGTTTTGTTTCAAGTCAATAGAGGAAACAGTGAGGAAGTACACTTAAATGTGATTTTTTGTTTTTGTGCTAAGCTTACAAGAAGTCACTTGCTCAAGCTCTCTCAATGGCTGATCTCATTTGCACATAAACACCTCATAAATGATAGGCAGTGCTCATGATATTTTGGTTTGAGTTCTTTACTTTTGCTTTTCGGGGTACTTTTTGAAGTTAGTCTACAAAGACTACCACCAGTGTTATTGTCCTAGGTGAGGGGTGCAGGGGACAGAACTCTACCAGCTGCTGGGAATACAACACTACCAGTACAGATAAAGTCAAATACACGGTTTTCGATGCCCAAAAATCTACAGCAAGAGTTTAGAAAATGAATGCCACTCAGCAGGAGGCATCCTTGGCTCTACCAAGGTATTTTAGAGAGCAAAGGACCTGTGAATTTTA
The DNA here is from genome assembly GCF_900496995.4 of Aquila chrysaetos chrysaetos. Classification (NCBI taxonomy): domain Eukaryota; kingdom Metazoa; phylum Chordata; class Aves; order Accipitriformes; family Accipitridae; genus Aquila; species Aquila chrysaetos. The sequence continues at coordinate 21,119,195 of NC_044006.1, forward strand.
TGTGAAGGGGGACACTGATATGAACTGGAGTCTCAGAGGAACCAGAAACCAGAGCATATTCATAACTGTATCTGGTGCAGCCTCGAAAGAGATAGCCTTAGAGAAAAGAACATATTAATATTCTTTTTGATTGTTACTATTTTTTTTTTATTTTAAAATCTGAATTCTTTTGAATTCTTTTCCATTTGCTGAAATTTTCAGGGGGTCTGGAAAAAAAAGCAAACAACACCCTGTGATACAGTATAAAACTAATATTTCAAAATAAATTTCACGCTAAACCAGATAACTTCGTAAAAATGTGTTCATTGTCGGATGTAATTTTTCCCCCAGGAAAGACATTGTTAAATGCCCAATTAAGTAACATAATCATGCAACTGAACATGGAGGTCAACCATGCAGCAGCTAACAGCAATGATTGCAAGTGTACCTGATTATCATGAAGATTTTCCGCTCCCGGGCGAGGGGATGACTCTTCACACACAGCAAGACTCCGGACAAGTTTTCCTTTAGCTCCTGACTGAATAAGAGAGAAAGAAAACAAAACAGAGAACACTACTCCTGACCCCAAGTCACATAAGCTGCACACATCAGCTGTCCCTATTTATCCCAAATAACTACTAGCCACCAGCCAGCAAAATTCTATCTGTCTTCAATGCAGATAGAAAAGGATTCTAAGCAACGAGCCACTGGCCACACATGGGGAGGTGGTAGGTTTCTTTTTGCTTTTAATCATTTCTGCTACAGTTCACTTACTTCCACCAAAAATTGTAACAGCAAAGACTAGATAATCCAATACTGAAGGTAATTTAACATAAAATTAAACTCAAAGGTTCCTTCTGTCATTTGGTTTTGGGTTTTTTTGGTTGTTTGTCGTCCCCCCACAGGAGTATTATATCCAAGGAACATGGACAATAAAATGTGCAAGTTTTACGGATATGCACATGGAAAATTAAAAGAAGGTTTGGGGTTTTTTTTTTTGTTGTTCCTAGAAGCTCCTTTTTTTTCCCCCCTTAGGGAGCTAGTCAGTCTTTGCTTCTTTATGTCAAGATTAGTCCATTAAAATAGAATTTAAACAAAACCGTTAATTACTAAAGCAAAAGGAATGAGCTTTTTTTCCTTCCCCAGTGGCGCACAGAAGCACACATGCTGTCTAACACAAGCGCAGAGCGAGCCCAGCAGCACAGAAGTACGATGGATAAATAAAGGGGAGCCTGACACATTTTATCTAGAGGAAGTCCTCTGCCTTTGTGCAACAAGATTATGGGGTAAGGGGGAAAAAACCAAACCAAAACAAAACAAAACAGAAACAAAAAAACAACCCCAACGACCATACAGGTGATGAAAGGCCATCATTTCAATTGCTGACAGACATTTGATTGAAATTCTTTATCCTGGCATGGCATGCAATTCCAAACAGAGATGGATCCTTACCTTGGATCTCTTTTTCTGCTGGTTCTGATTTGCACCTCGTTTCTGGGTATAGCAAAAAAGAGAAGCGGTTATCACTTCAGTGGAAAATGTGCATGACAAGAGCATTACCAATAACTAAAGAGGCTAAATCATTCCTAAATGATATTTTATTCAGTTGCTGACTGCAAAAACAACTTCCCCAAACCCAGTCTGGAAAGCAGGGAAAACCAAGAATCATCTCTGCACACTTTATTCATTTTAAGAATAGGTATAAACAACAAAAACACACTGTACAGTGTTCTGTAATTTGGCATACAATTAAAATGTAAGAAAAGGCATACTTAAGTAAATGCTCCCCCTCTCCAAATTCCTCTTAAATTGTAGTCTCCCCCTTTATTTTTATATTCGTTTGAGCAAAAAGGATTAAAACCCCCTCATCCGATAAAATCTTCTTATCAAATTACCTTCTTAGGCTTTGCATAACAACTTTTTGTTGGCAGTAACACCTACAAACCAAACCACACATTAAGTAATTATTCATTAGCATTACCTGTAAATTCATGAGATCAAGGTAGTTTTCTAAATCCCCAAATAGGGAAAACAGTCAAATATTTCACCAAGCTTTAACACAGATGCCTAGAAATTAACTTCTCAGAAAAATTAATAACATGGACAGCAGCCTAAAGAGCTTGAAAGGTCTAACAAATAACAGCATTTATTTTATAGGGAGATAAAAGAAACCCCCTCCCCAAAATATAAATTAAAAAAAAAAAAAAAAAAAAGAAAAGAAAAAGGCAACAGTCTCAAAATTATGAGAGAAAAAATAGGGGAAGCATAGGCAATGAAAGAGATCATAGAAACAGAAAGGCAATGGTAACACACTGTTATTCAACATGCCCATTCACTATTCCTGTCTTACCTGCAGCTCTGTCTTGGCATCGCTCAGCTTCTCCTCCTTCTCCTCTACTTCTGAGCTTTCAGATTTATTAAGGATACAGTTGTCTGGGTTCACTTCGGAGATGGCAGTCTCCTGCTCTTTTGCAGCTTCCTCTGCTGTCTCCTGGTTCAATTTACCTTGCTCAGACATTCTTCCAGACAGAAATTAAAATAACAAGATTTGGTGACCTGAAAGGTCAAGAGATCACAACACAAACACACACACAAAAAAACACTGGGGGTAAATTTCTATTTTTATTTTTTTTAATTCCCAAGTAAGTAATTTCATTTCCTTTGATAAACAAACCAAAATGTGCAGCTCAGGAGCTGAAAGCTACATATGTCCCAGCTGAAGAGATGTACTGAATTGACAATATTGGATAACAGCAGAACGTGTCAGGTTAAACAAGCGGAGATCCAATCTAAATAGTCTTGGTGGAGAGCAGGTTTAAGGTAAGGTGCTGTGACTCCCCAGCCCTGCCTCTCCCAGCCCAGCCCTGGGACTGCCAAGGCGCAGGCAGGAACGGTGATGGACTCTCTGCTACGCAGCTCAGCAGCACCAGGAAGGAAGGACCCATTCAGACTTCCAGGTCTCCGGTATCTCAGTGTTCTCCAACTCTATTTTTTTTCCTCTTTTTTTTTTTTTTCCTTTTCTTTTTAAATAAAAAAGACTAGCCAAACAAACAAAACAAAGAGAAACAAAAACCAAGCGTGAGCAATAACACTGTTTTCAGCACTCAGCCATGGTTTCTGTACCTAGCAGAAGCCCCTGGTGCTCACTACCAGTTTAAAAAAAATAAATATATATATATATATATATATATATTTGAAGAGGTAATCATTCAATATAAATACAAAATCTAAATTTGGCAATAAAGCTCTCAGGGTCAACATTTCCAGGCATCAAACTGACAGTTCCATTATTAAAATCCTAAGCCTCTTCCCAAACCCCATGTTACTCTCCAGCACTATGAAAATCCTACAGGAAGCCCTTGGCAGGTATTTCTAATGAAGATGTCTTAACTGAACCACATTTACTCTCAGCTCACAATGGGTTGTTGTACAGAAGCTTTAAAGGCTTTTCAAAGGTAAAGCCTATTATTATTTTCTCTCTCTTTCTCTCTCTCTCTCCCCCCAGCTCCCTCTTGAAGCCTCCCCCAATGATCAATTGTCAAATGAGACTCATGAATAATTTAACTTTTCTTTCCCCATCCATTCAGCTTAAGAAGTATCTTCAGGAAAAACAACTGCGGTTGAGAGAGTTATTTCAGAAAGGGTCTTTTGCAATACCTTGCCACTTCTCAACAGTGAAACAGTGGCTATTAAGAAAAACCACACTTTGCCATATTTCTTTTTACAGCTTGTAATTAATATTCAACAGATCTGATATCACTTACCTTCATTTTTTTTTAAACTATGTTTTAAGTGAAAAAATAAGACATACTGAGTTTTAAAAACTTCTTCCAATTTTTGCTTTTGTTTTGACACTGTAAGCAAATAAAATAATAAAACCTTTCCTACATGATCTTCCTGTTTGAGAAAGACTGTGCATTTCACAAGAAATGAAGCTACATGGTTCATAAACAAACCGACTGGAATACGAAGCTCACAAATTAGGTCACAGTAAGCCAAGTCAAGCTTCGAGTTGTTCTCCTCCTCCCACCACCTTCCCCAGGAAGTCCCATGGTATTGGCTATTCTGCAGTTACAACTGAAACTTGAACTGCTTTGCTAAGATTTCAAAACACGATAAATGGCAAGATCTGAAACCAGTCTGTTAAATAACCCTTAATTTGTTACAGATTTTCATCCAGAAATGCACACACATGCACAAGTTCTTCATGGGCACATTACCCCACAGCTCATCTACATGCTTACACAGTATTCACAAAAACAATTACCTTCATAATTTACCAGCTGCACCAAAGAAACCATTTACCTGAAAAACTGCTATAATTCCCACTGTCTTTCTAGTGTCTTCTGTTGCTCTTCGCTGGTTAAGTCCACACAAATGATCAATGACAACGTGAGTCCCATGTCCCCATTAACAGTTCAGAGTGCCAATCTCCATGCTGGTCCTTCAGAGAGTTTGACGGATCATAGTCAACCTGGAAAAAGATGAAAAGTAAATAACAACAATGGTAACAATCATGGTACAAGGTAAGGATGCAATAGATAGGACCAGATTTCTAACACTAATGACCAGCTTCAAGCAAATCACTTTCACAGCTTGATCCAGCTCCACCTGTCTGAAAACTGCCTGCTTCTTCTCTAATGAAGGCTCGAGCCGGCTGTTCAAGTCATAACAGCTCCTACGCAAGGAGCTAAAATTAACAATTGCATTATGCACTGAAGATTACTCACTTCAATTTTAACCTTTTTTAGTGAATTCCAGCACTTTTCATTAAAAAAAGCATATATACATATTTATATATAAGCTCATCTGTTTGCTTCAACAGAAATCAATGAGGGTATGAGGAAAAAGGACTTGCTTGCTCTTTAACTACAGCTTCTGCTCCAATTAAAATGTCAATAGTCGAACACTATGGAAAAAGAAGCTAGGTGGGTGCTTTTAGAAAGTGACCTGCTCTGCCAGGGTAGCGAATTGAGATGTTCATTTAGTAAGCCAAATAAAAGTCAAAATAATCGAGAACGGGAGGAGGAGAAGGAAGAAATCCTATTGCCTGAACAACGGCCACCAGAAAAATCTTCCTTTTGAGGCACCGTGTGAGGAGGAGAAAGGAGATCTCCAGGTTACAGTTTGGAAAATAAACCTGAAGAAAGAGTTGCTCAGTAATGCAATTTATGCTGTTTATCAGGATGGTGTTTGCCAGCTGAAGAGCTAATCTGACAGAAAAGGAGCATTTTGGAATGAGTCAGACTGATTTACAAGCCATGGTCTTGTGCCAAACTGTCTTGATACAACAGGCACTTCTTCTCAAGGCTTGCACGTGAATCATGGTTGAAGCAATTAGGGCAAACACAGAAAACCAGCAAATAGGAGGAAACATGTATCATTCTGCTTGGGGAGGAAAAAAAAAAAAAAAAAAAAAAAACCAAAAACAAAACCAACCCAAAACTGAAAATCATCTCACTCTAATGTTGGACTCCTTGTTTCTGAGGCACATTTTAAATTGTGCACAGTTGCAACTGCTGTACAGAATGTGGCAGTGCACTGGAGCTCACCGCATTAAAAGAGCTGAATTTCATGTGCCAGAAATGGAATTTAGCCTTTCACAAAAATCAAGTCCTGCTCTCTGCAGGAGCTCAGGCGCACAGAGGAGACCAGCAGGCGTTCTGTAAACTACCACTTCCACCCTGCAAATTTATATACATAAAAACATTTCTTTTCCTCAAACCACTTAATAATTTGTAGAGAGTAATACAAAGTAAGTCTTCCCACTCACTTTTTGGTACTTCTCACAGGACATTTTCAGAAATTTTCTCTCATTGACAAACATATTTATAGGATCACAATGGGAGTAGAGGAACAATATGGAAAATTAAGCCTAAGCACCCAAGCACATGCAAATGTATTTCATGGAGCCAATAGTCAGAGAGAAAAGAGTGAAAAAAACACTGACTGAAAAAACTGTTCTCATAACTATTTGCCATTAACCCTTCCCCTCACACTTCTGCAAGAGAGAAAAAAAAAAAATCAACTAAAACCAACCACAAACCAAAAAAACCAAGGAAATACAGTGCATTAGTTTCACCTGGAAAACAGCCAGCCAGGGGATAGACCGCTGCAATCAAAACCCTCCAAAACTAACTGAGAAATAGGTCTCTGTACCAAAATCAGAACACAAAAACATTATTTCAGGATTCTTCAGTGTTACCATGTGTTGTGAATTAACTATTCATAAGACAAACAAACAGAGGAAAACAAAAACCAGACCAACAAACCAACCAAACAAAGCGTATCGTATTCAGCAAGTGAAGACATCTGCCAAGACTCCAATAATCAGCATTTCTGGTCTTGAGCCACAGATGCTCAACATAATCTTATCATGCTTTACCAAAGACATACTTCTTCATAAACTGAGCTCCCCATATTGTTAAACTTAAGATCTCTGATGCCAACGTCATTTTTCATTGGCAATGTACAAGACGACCATAGAATCTTAAATTAAAACAACAAAAAACCCCAGAAATTTCCCCAAGAAAACATAAGCAAGTGGAAAATAAGCTTACAGCATGCAGCTACCATTTTTCAAACCCACAATGACAATGTTTCTTAGGATGATTTTTTAAAAAAATCCTTCATAATTATCTTCGGAGGGGGGGCGGGGGAAGGCAGATGAACTGAGACACATAGCAGTCACAATCGAGCTCTTCACCTTCCCTCAATGTAAATTTCCTCCTCCTCCTCCATTAGGCAATTTACAAGTGATGACTAATCATTTACATACTACAATACGCAAAATACACTTCTGGTTGTTTGGGTGAGTTTACAAAGGGACTCAGGTTTCTATAAAATACTTCAGGGAGAGTATAAATAGCAAAAAGGAATCAGTCAGAAAATAGCCATTAGGAGTGAGACATTTTGATTGAAAATACGTCTCTGTTTCTCGCGCATTTCCAGGATATCTGGTTATTCAGCAATGAATGCACTTTTTACTATTGTCAGTCCTGCAGTGACAGCACTGCTATGGAAAAACATACTGGATTATTCTCTTTCTTGCACATCAACAGAAATGTCAGCGATGACTTGACTGTCAAAACCTTCAGTACTGAAGTGACGCAAAAGGCTGAACAAATGCACTCGTGTTTTTGATCCTCAGGTAGAAACCGCAAAGCTTGTTGCTAGGCAAAACCCACCTCCTTTATTTGCAAGTGAGCAAAATTTCATAGGGATGTTGGGATCTTAGAAGTGGCCTACAGGAGCTTGCAGCAAAATTTCAGCCTCTAATTCCTTAAAGCAACTTGAGTATCGCACACTGCAATTCAACAGAAAATACAGGTGCCCACCAAGCCATTTGTGGAACCACTTTAATGGAAATATAATCTGTTTGTACAGAATTTATAAGCACCAGCTGATCAGCATATACTGTCAGATGGAAATGTTGGCTTTTTTTCTTAAATTGCTTGCTTTATTAACAGGATTTTCACTTTGGAAGCTGAGGGTATTACCGAGCTTGAGCAGCTACTGCCATAGCTCGAAGAGAAAGGGATGGAAGAGGGTGCATATGGTCGCATATGTTCATACAACACGTACCACACAGATTCCAAGAAAAGTCTGTGGGAAGGAACACGCTTGATTTAATGCAAGAGTTTAAAAACTATACCCAGAAGAAGAGCTGTCAAAAAAGCACAGAACAGAAAAACAAGCAAAGACATTAGAAAGCCGTCCTCAATGAACATCTGAGAGCTGACCATCAACCAAACAGAGACATCTGACAAAAACACAAAAGCCCACCCCAGGAGAGTAAGTCCTTTCTGTATGACGTATCAGGAAATGTTTTGGTGGTGTCAAAGCTATCGTATACTGAAGCAGGAATTTTGAGATCCTTATGCTCCCAGTAAGTGTCAACATGTCCTCTCTCTGAAGAGAAGATGAGCAGGCTTTAAGGCCAAACAGCATAGTCTCAACCAAGAGCAGGCAGCAGCAGCTGGCAGGATTGAACCCTGCCAGAGTGAAACCCAAGGGTTTTTTCTCCAAATAAAGCTGCTAAGCATAGAGGTAAAATCATTTGAGCCTGAACGGCTCCTGTAACTGAAAACCAGCTGATGTTGGCAGTACCTACGTCAGGATCCTTCTTATCCCATAGCGATTCTCCACTCCCATGAATGGCTTGCAGATACAAGCCCATGAGCTGGAAGAAGACACGTCAGTCATGATTCCACTATGTGATATATACCTCATCCATATGTGTCAAGATAGCTCTGACTCATTATTGCTAACTCACTCATCAGATTCCTGGAAACAGACTATGGCATTATCTTAAGGTTATCAGTACACACAGCCCCCAGTGTTGCCAAACTCTCATGGCTTAAAGAATGAACTTCCTGTTATTTGACATTTACTTAAATAGTCCAGTTCCTACCATCAAGCAAATCTATGTAAGTCTCAGGTTTCACACTTAAAACAAAAGCTTCAACTTTCTGTGGTGGCTTCAAAGAAAGTCTTCAGGATCTAAAACCTATTGTTCAAAAAAAACCCCAAAACACCAAAAAAACCAACCCCACCACCAAACCCCCAAAAGGCAAGTAAAATAAATCCTAGTTTTAGTTTGAACACACTACTACTCAGTTGTCAGTCCTAGTCTTCAGGACCTACATCATTAGACAGGTGGTATTGTGTGCTCCTTCTCACTGTTTTCCCATATTTCCCACAGAAATACAAATATGCACTTGGAAGTCAAGTTTGCTGCTGCGTATTAGCATAGCAGGATAACAATCCATGCCAGCTCTCACACCTAAATGCTTTAGTATGAAAAAAAAAAACAACCTTAAAAATGAAATAAAAATTAAGGCTGTGAAATACATGGAATCCTACAAGTTCACTGTTTGTTAAAAGACTGAAGACTAAACCTTAAAAAACAAAGGAAAAAAAATATTTTTAAAGGAAAATTTTGAAGCCTTATTTCCCACCTCCTCTTGTCTTCACTTTGTCCCCTCTCCATCATCACTACAAAAAAAGATACAGTGATTGCCTACACTTTCTGCTCCGACATGCCACAGACCTTTGCAGGTAAAATGTTATTTAGACTCATTTACTGTTGGCACTTTAACAGAGACTGTCAACAGAGGCAATTTTTTTTCCAGGAGTTACAGAAACATCTGTGTACAAGCAACAGCACAGAGGCCACTGACTCACCCTAAGCAGGCCAGCAAATAACTATCAGTGGCAACGGTGGTCAAATTTGATGAAAACGGGGCGGACCGGAATATATTGCATCAGATTTCAGATCCTATGCAAGAACCAGTTGTCTTTTAAAAGAGGCAACTAGATGATATGAGGAGCAGCATCCCAGCTGAAGCCTCTATCTGAATAGCACTGTCTTTCCTCTCAACCTGCAACTGAAATCCAGTATTTACAAATTACAGCAGGGATGAGATCAGTCCGACAACTCAAAAAAACCCCAAAAACCCAAACAGAAACAAAGCAATTTTTTGTGGTTTACACCTGATTCCTTTTTTCAAACAAATCATCTTGTTCCTAACGGATTGCCACCACTATTTTCCACTTTAATTCCCTGTCAGAAGACCTCATGGCAATGTCATCATCTTCAGCCAAGTAATAATGATGATGTTCCCTCTAGCTTGTTGTATTTCTGCAAAGCTAAAAGCTTTACCCAGGAAAATAAATATAAGTGGCCTATAGGGAAAGCCTGTTTTGGTTTAATACTTAAGAAAAGGCTCAAAAAAATGCTCTTTTATCTGTCACAATGACCATTTGAAGTCTTCCAGGATCCACACGAAAAGATATGAGGCTTTGCATGATCTGGCTAATAAATGTCAATCATGCAAGTTTACCAGGAACCGAGTAACACCCAAACTTTTAACAAGCTAATCAGATGTACAAATCGGCACCCTTGGAATGTGTTGTTTGCTTTGGCCCAGCCTTCAGCATTTCAAACACGTAAGCCAAATTGTATCTCATTCCTAGACATAAACCTGATAATTTTCCCTAAAATCAAAGTCATTAAACTAACTGGTCTCACTGTTAGGTGGTGGAAAACAGCACGGCTCCTGTGACTCCAAACAGAGACACAGTGGTTCCCAGCCATCCTTTCAAGGCACATAAGTCTCCTTGTGATACACAAAAGTCATTTTCCTCAAATCCTGTAATGAAAACAATAGCCAACAATTCAAAGGGAAAGGGGGACCAAAACTTGTCTTCCCAGATAATCAGGTCTATTTCTCAGCTATCAAAGATAATTGTATCACAATTTAGAGACCAATAGCTTTACTTTAAGATTAGAGGTGGTCTAGGGAGGAAGTTCTAATAATCTTGCTGGAAGGATGCTCGAGAACCTCACTGCCTTGCCAGGACACCTTCTCCATTACACCGTTGTATACATCAAATACTTTGTACATTTTTCTTCCTGTGCCAATAAGTGTTCTTTATTTTAAATAGCTTTCCTGATTTCTCAATAGTTCTCTCTTCCCATGGGAAGTAACTGTACATCACCTCATTATTTGCTGTTAGGTTTAAAGAAGCCAATTCCTTTTAATCAGCAGTTAAACAGGTATACACTATTTCCATTACTATCTACATCTAGCCTAACTTTTATCAATTGACAGTCTGCCTCAGCATTTCCTTACATCTGTCTCATGCTTCTCCTCCACCAGGACTCACCCTGTGGAGACAGACATTCCTCCACCCATCGATGCACAGCGGTGAATGCACTAGAGCAGCTCTATTTTCACAAACACTTAAAACCAGTTTAAAGACAGTGAATATCATAAGGCTATCCCAGAAGGAATACTATTGTTTCACTGTGAAACACTAATCAACATCATAGCATAAGTGAGCCTGGGCTCCCCACAGAGGGGTCTTGGCAGTTGCTGAGGGCAATCAGAGCTACTGCAGAGTCTGGGAGCCATCACAGACTGAAGTGGTAGGACTGTAGATATCCAGCACAGCCTAGGCGAGATAATTAATGCTGTTTGTGGTATGCCATGATATGCTGTTATACATAATGAAATCTGGAAGAATATATAGCTTACATTAATTTTAATTTGAACAAAATATACAGGTATATTTTAGTTTAATGCAGAAGTTCTTGAAACAGTTTTTGTTTCTCTAAGTCAAGCTATCCCTACTCTTTCTTCCTTTGCTGTCTTCTCTTTGACATTTCTATTCTCTCAGGTAATCACAGATTAAGTCCATTTTGCTTTACACACAGGAACTATAAGATCAACTTAACCTATTTCTTTACTCAGTTCCTCCTAAAGCTTAAGGACTTTACCAGAAAACCCAAGCACCATGCACCTGCATTTTGAGCATACGTGCCTTTGAAGAATTCAGTCTACGCAGACTGCAGGTAATAAATGAGTGACCAGCTAAGCCATTGTGCCCCATTCATTAATAACCAATTGTGCCAAACACAAACCAGTTGAGTCCAAAGAGGCGGGGGAGGGGGGAGAACAAAAACCAACCCACCTAAACAAAACAAAGAAAATAATTCTGTACACTACTAACATAGTCCTTGCACAAAACTTTCTGGGCAGCTTCCCCCAAAGCAAAATTTAAAAAACCGTAATACTCAGGACATGGATGGCCTGTAACTTATGACCAATCACTTTACACTTCTTCCAACATCACCAGTGGATGGAAGCATAACCAGAATGAAAATGCCGCAGGAACGGACCAAGTATCACTGAATCTTGCATATGATTTCCTGATTTTTTTTCTTTCCCAATTTATATAATGGCCCCTATATTTCATCCTGCCATTTCTTGACAAATTAGGTGCATTTTCACTAGCACTAGCTTAACTGGCAAACCCTGAAAGAAAATAATTGCTAACAGCAAAGCAGCATCATGCTGATGAAACAGACCTGCACTTAACAAGTAGAATTGCCTTAGCAGACAAACACCAACTGCAAAACAGCAAAAAATCTTTCACATAAGAACTGAAAGAAAAAATAAATACATTACTTCCCTCCACAAGTCTCTTTTGATTACTGGAATTAAACATAGTAGCTATTCCTGTTTGTCCTAATACCGTTTTCTGAAATAAAACTAGCCTGCAGTTAAAGAAAAATTCTTCCTTCCAGAAAAAAAAAAAAAAGCAGCTATAAGTCTGTATAAAGTTAACCCCCCCCCAAAAAAAACCCCAACACCTCCCCCATCCCCCCATCACTATGAGATATTTCCCCCCCCATTTAACTTTGCTGCTCGGAAACTGTGCAATTATACTTTCCATATTCAAAGACAATTGGTATCAAACTTGTTTTAATGCAGAGTAAGTTTCCCAAGCTCATATTCCAACCAGTTTGTATAGTTATAGTTCAAGTCTCCTCTACCAAAGACAACAAAGGCTAGACCCTTTGAGAGTTCCCACTACAAGATTATTTTATGGTTTTAAATATCATATTAATTTACCTTTATCAACATAGGAACACTCATAAAATTTCTTCTTGATTGTGTTTATCAGATAACACATTGAAATACAAATGCTTAGTTGATGGCTTCTTTCAGATACTAGTAGACTTAAGAGAAAAACATCCAGCGAGAACAGTTCACAGATAAAATCTCATCAAGTAGGTGTATTTTGCTAGATGCCATTATTCTGTCTAAAGTCTTGCAAGAGGTATAGACAAGATTTTGGCAATTTTCAATCAAATCCAGAGATGCCCCCTGTTTTTAACTTTGAATCTCCTAAGAATGACTAGTTTTTCTTGTCAGATCCATGTCCCATTGTTTGAAGCCCTTCTGAAGAAAAAGAAAATTAAGGCAGAGATGTTACCTTACTGTCCTAATACTATAGGGAAATTAGAAACACACATAATATAAATACATAGATATTTATATCTATTTAAAATGTATATTTTACATATATAATTTATAAGTCTTTACATTTTAAACACATGCATATTTGTATTTTATGTAAATGCATTAATCCCATTTTGTTGGCCCCATTTTGGCTGGTCTTAGGCAATGCATTTAAGTCCTAAATACCACACATTACAAAAAGAAGCCTTAAGCATGCTATGGATTGCATTCAATGCTTTATATTGCCATGGTTTCCAAAGAAAATGAAGAAAAAGTGCCAATTATAAGTATAAACTAGAAGTTTAAATGCCTAATGATTAAATGCACGTTACAAAAGTCAATGAAACCATTACACATTTCTGCACAATGCTCCAAGCACTTAAGTGCCAAATATCCTCAGCTTATGCTCGCTTGTAGAAATAACAAAGAAATCAACGCTTACATCTTTTGTCAATTCCCTTGTCATCTCTAAAAATATTGTTAGAGATTGTTGCCCTATGTTAAAACCCATCTTAAGGTGTGTACTGATATACATCCCATTTCCTCGTTAGCAGCATCAGTACAATACACTACACGCAATCAATTCCTGAAGAAACAAAAAAATCCAACTACAGAATACCAGTCAGGTGTTTTATACTGTCACCCTTATGGCTAGCAAGAGGAAGAAATCCTCTTCAAAAGCAGTTACAATAGGCAAGAGAGAAAAGGCAGGAACCCAGGTTTACAGAATGGGCAGTGCCAGTTCATAGATTTGCAGCTTTGGCCTCTGAAAATATCTTGCCAGAAACCCTGTGGTTTCGGCATTATGTTTGCCTTTTCCAGTGGGTAATTCCAGGCTCCATGTGATACTGTGAACAAAAGAAAAGGCAGAAAAAGTGTTTCAATGTCTGTTTGTGTTTTTCAGGGAAGAAATTATGACATATGTATAAGAGAGAGCTAAGCAGTTTTGTTAAAAATGTAATTGGCCACTCCACATATGCCTAGCCAGAAAGCTTCATGACACACGAACTAATAAAAGAGTGCAATGAATACATACCAGAAACCAAATACTCAAGCCAATGTCTCCAAGGAATATGTCCTATTAAATTTGAACTAGAAGAATATATATATTTAATCAAAAAGGACATTCAAAAAACAGTCAGAAAAACAGTGAGGGGGTTTTGGGGTTGTGGTGGGGTTTTTTGGGTGTGGGGTTTTTGTTTTTTTGGTTGGGTTTTTTGGGGGTTTTTTTTTTGGAGTACTTTAAATCTTGTTTTACAGATTGAAGTCTTCACAAGTTCAAATACGATTTTAAGAAAACTTCTGTAATATCCAAAATTGTGCTTACCTGCTGTGAAACAATCTGTCTTACTTGGCACTAGAAACCACTAACTACATCAATGATCTAAAAATACTGAGATTCAAATTACAGGAGCGAAGTGCGGGACTGAAGTTCTATAGCCTGTAGTACATTTGATTTCCATTGCAGAATCATCATATTTTTTTCATTGCTGCGCTCAGTATCAGAGAGTAAACAAAAATATGATTACAAAGCGCAACACTGAAATGGTAGAGAATATATTTTATGAAATTTGAAGAAGGAAAATGGAGGTGGTGGGACTTTACTGAGTATGACAAATTGATATATATCAGAGACAGCTCTTTAAAGTAAAGATGTATTTCCAGGCTTGGGTCCCAGCCTGGACCTTGAACAAGACTGTTAAATGGGACCGTCATTTAACATTCTTTGCAAAAACAAAGGGCTTTCATAAAAATTCAAGAAGGTACCTCTAAGATTTCAGAATTTAATAACTACTTTGGAACTTCAGTTACCCTAAATTCTTTAACTAAAATTTCATATTGGCTGATTATTATCATCTTAGTTGGTATTCAACCATGTAATCAAGTGATGGTTTTTTTTCCCCTCTAAACATTTTTTAAAGTCCACCTGTGAATGAAGTATTTTTCACCTATTTAATCATATCTTGAGTCTAGGCTGACCTTCCCCTTCCAAGAACTGAAACCATCATTTTGTGTAAAACACAAAGTCTGTTTGGTCAATACTTATTAATATGTAATGCTGTGCTGTTTGAGCCTCAGGATTTATTTTGATACCTTCAAGATTTTCAAAGGCTGATGAAACATGACACAACTACGAGAAAGGGCAAGTCAATAACCACTCCTGTCACTGTAAGTCCAGTTCTGAGGAACTGCAATCCTTCTTGCAAATCAACCTTCCTAATAAAAAAGACCTTATCCTTTGCATGTTTTATTGTAACATGTCAAAGTGCAATGGCAAGAATTTATGCCCTTGTCTTTTCTTCTGACATTAAAAATTATCTGCCTGAGAATTTTCTGCAAAAGACAATAAAAGTAGTAAAAGTAGCTAAGTTCTGCTTAATTTGTGACACACTCTATAGCAAAACACATCTTCTGATCGAATACCGATTAAAAACCTGTATCTACTGTACAATTTGAAACACTGAGAAGAGGGAAAGGGGAGAATTGCAGTTTCATACAGAAGAATAAAGCAAAGGAACTATTCCACAAATGGTATTATAAGTGCTACAATATCTCAAAATATCACAAAACAATTATGAAATTTCATTTATAAGTATTAATTAAAACAAACAACCAAACAAAAAACCCCACCACAAAATCCCTAATAAATATGCTCCATTTCAAAATGTGGTTAAAAACACCTGGGGACTTCTTTATATAGATGCTGAGTATAAGCAAGCTTACAGATATTCCAAGTTTTAGCAGATACCAGCAGGAGCAAGTGTAAATAATCACACACTAGCAACTCTGTTGGAGAATCACTGGACTTTCAATAATGCATAACTTTCAAACAAATCTGTATGATCGAATGAAATTTTTCACCCCATTATAGGAATGAAAAAATCCCAGTCTAAAATACCAAAACTTTTCTTACCATAAGAAATTTCTCTTTGTGACTAAGGGAGTTATCACCCAACAGTATAAAAGTTATGGTAATATCTTAAAACAAACTTAATTGAAAAAATAATTTTATAAGAAAATATATTTGAAATTAGCTTCAGCTGCCTTAGAGAGTTTACTTATTTTCCAAAATGCTTCAGTTAAAATAGTTATATCTCTGAGCAATGTTTTCTAAGTTCTCCTCGAAATTCAGACTTCCAGAATGTCAGCTGGATTTCTTTTTGCTGAACAGGATTAACTGGGCTCAAGTTTTTTCCTTTTGCTGTTGCCTAGCCTTCTATGTTGCATAGGTGATTTTTCACAGCTCTTACAGATGAGCGTTGGCTTTTATATGCATATACAATATACGCAGAATAACCTGACAAGTTTCATTTTCTTCCCCTAAAAGTGCAACAGAAACAAAAGTTAATAAATCTGTTGCATACTTCAAAAAATAAAGTAAGTTCAGTGCTGTAATTTACTTTTCAGTAGGTCCTAGCTGTCATGAATCAGAAAACTTGTGACCATAGTATAGGTTGTCCTCTAAATATCTAAGTAACTTAGCTGTAGGAAATTTCCATAATTTAGGAAGGACCAAGAACAGGCCCACCAGCAACTCATGTAACTGCACTATGCAGTCCAATATATTAAAGGCTCAACTAACCACCATCAGCAAAGCTAGGTTTGTTTCAAGCTGAGAATTGTGCCAGAAAAGCCCTGATCCTCAAGAACTCCTGCATGCATGGAGATCTGAACCCACCTCAAGCCTATGATCTCAGTAAGTGTTACAGCTAAGGGATACTCTTTGCATCACAGAAGAACTAAACAGACAAAACCCCAAAGAATAATAGTTCTCTCTTCTTTCTACCCCTCTTCTGAATCTTGGTTCTCCTGAAGAGCTGTTGAATTAGACAGTCAGCTCATGGAAAAACACATAAAAGTTAGGACCCCCCTGCCAGTATATGACCATAAAAATATTGGTTTTATTAACAGTCAATCTCATCTTAACCTATAAGTCAGGAATCTTGAAGTTGTGGGTGTCAGAGCTACTGTCTCGCAGTACATCTTCCAACACCAATGCAAGATTATCAGCAGCTGCAAAGATAGCACCTGTGAAACCATGAAAAGCTGTAGCTCCTTTTCAAATATTTCAGATAACGCCATGCTTTTAAAGTCTAATTTGTCTTTTTAACTAGAATTACAAAATGTAATGGATTGCATCCTGTTTGATGAGGGAAATACTTTTTAATCTGTGTTTATCCAGCATCCTCCACATTTTGACAGGAGCTACTTGGAGCTACCATAATACAGGAAAGAAGTCCACCAGCCAAAACGAGACAAGAATGTGATATGTATGTTCAGGGACAAAACCAAATCTCTATTAAAACTGTAGAAGTCCTATCAGCATTCTGTTAATCAATGTTGAATTGCAGTTGCTCAAAACGTAGAACAATAAAGACTCTTAAAGATTCATTAACCTCCAAGGGAAGTTGGACACCAAAATATCACAGACCCTTATGAAAATTCTAGCTTCTTACCATAATAAGATACAACTAAACAGGATTTCTGCACTTCAACTCCAATTATAGCAAATTAAACAAAATCATTGTAAATGCAATACCCTGCTGTTGATTACAAACTATCCTGCTGCTCCATACAAACTCCTCTTGATTTCGATGGGAGTCGTAAAAAGAGCATGATGGTAGAAAGCCTGAAGCACAACAGTAACGCTGACACTGAAAACAGAGCTATCTTCTTCAACTGAGCAGAAATAATCAGACCCTTGCATGACCAGTTTCAGGTCAATCTTCCTGGCCCTGTAAGTTACATATGTAAGTCTTCATCTGGCTGTGTCGTGATTTAACCCCAGCCAGCAATTAAGCACCATGCAGCCGCTCGCTCACTCCCTCCACTCCTAGCAGGATGGGGAGGGGAATCGGAAAAAAGAAGTAAAACTTGTGGGTTGAGATAAGAACAGTTTAATAACTAAATAAAATATAATAATAACAACAACAATAATAAATAATAATTGTAATGAAAAGGAATATACCAAAAAGAGAAAGAAATTAGACTAAAGAAAAGTGATGCACAATGCAATTGCTTACCACCTGCTAACTGATGTCCAAGCAGCAATCCGCCACTCCCACCCAACTCCCCCCAGTTTATATACTTAGCATGACGTTCTATGGCATGGAATATCCCTTTGGCTAGTTCAGGTCAGTTGTCCTGGCCATGCTCCCTCCCAGCTTCTTGTACACCTGCTTGCCAGCAAAGCATGGGAAACTGAAAAATCATTAACTTAGTATAAGCACTACTTAGGAACAACCAAAACATTAGTGTGTTATCAACATTATTCTCACACTAAATCCAAAACACAGCACTGTACCAGTTACTAAGAAAAAAATTAACTCTATCCCAGCTGAAACCAGGACAGACTGACAGCTAAAACATTCAGACAATCAGAACCAAATTGAACAGGATAAAGGAAGGATGAGACTGGAAGCAGGCTAAAAGGAGATGACGACAGCCCAGTAGCCTAGTGAACAGAGCAAGGCTTGCTATGCTGCCACAGCAGCTTGGCGATGTCAGCTTCAGCAATCGCTGTGAGTTTACTTCTGCCCAGTTCAGGGCTTTAGTAACCCTGACATATACACGGTGTAACCTTGGCACAGGAACTGTTAATTGTACGGCAATACAAGAACCAAAGGCTGGCTAGACTGCAAAATGGTACAACACTTACCAGTCAGCACAATAGAAACATAATTTAAGTATCCCTTTACATGTGTCTGTAAGCCAAGAAAGTAATATTTCAATCTCTTTTTCTAAAAACATTTATCAGACATCAGTTGGAACTTACTGAGATGTAATGTGGCTGTAATGGGAGCCCACCGTTTCACACTTTTCATTTCACTTATGTGAAATGCTATTTATTTCTTCTTGTATCAGTTTTCATTGCAAAAACATTACATGAAGGAGAAGGACTGGTTGCTATGCAGAGTTCACAGGGATACCAAGATGGCATTCATGACCTGATTTTTATCACCAGTGGGCACAGAAAAAAAATTTACATGCAATACAAAAAATACATTAATGTTACATCTCAAAAGAGATTTTAAAAACACAGAAGTCAAGATTTTCAAAGTGATGGCTCCCACAGCATGCATAATGTGTTAATAAGGAATATTCCATATTGCTATATTCTATTTTTTATGTCTTAATACATATGTGCAATTTAGCCTAGTTATGATTGTTGTGGGAACCATAAGCAGCCATCCTGACAATTTCATTCTCAACTGCAATGCTGTACTAATGGAGTTTTGGTACTTAATCTCCTTGTTTGTTTCAAAAATGAGGAAGGAAAAGAAAGGAAAAGATACAGGAAAATAGGGCAAGAAAAAGGAGGAGGAATATTCTCATTTCTATGTGTCCTAATTATTTAAGTCCATGGTGAATTTGGTATTTAAAAAGAGCTGGGAGTGCCAAGTATCAGGAAAACCAGTACTTACACTAATACACTTTTAAAACACCATGCAGGCAAATGCACTATCCCTGCTATATATTACTTGGCTATGGCAAGTTCAACGTGCATTAACACCAACACAGTTAGATCCCCTTTATCATGTCCCCAGTTATGATGCAGCCAGCCAAAACGAGACCGATGTCTCTCAGTCAACTGAAAGACCTTACAATTTCCACTAACAGGTCATAGTAAGACCTTCTCTGTCGAAGGGAAATTCTTCGGTCTACAGTATGATACCAAAAATAACATTAAGTGACAATGAGTTCTGAAGATGGACAAATTCAATCTAAATGGAAGCAATGTTCTCTCTTTCCTTATCCATAGGAGAGAGATATGAGGTCTACGGCCTAACCTATCTTCATAAGCCATATGAAAAGACATTATCTTGTAACATTTGCTGCTGTATGTTGTTTACTCAGTTTGCATGTTTATTACTTTCCCATCCCCTCTTCACGTTCTCAGTACTGACAAAGCCTGTGAGACTGCACAGTAGTTAAATCAGTGGGACCTGACCAACCATTTAAGCACTACTACAATTCTGAACACTAACTGTTATCATTTGTAGCTTTGGAGGTCATTCTCAAAAAAAAACCCCAAAACCTCAAAGCCAAAACCACAAGTAAACCCCACTCCCCAATCCCCACCATCTCTTGCTCAAAGACCTTTGTGTTTATACGCAAGTTTTGCAGATCCCACCCACCCCCAAGTTTCCCACCCACTTACAGACAGAGCAATTATTAAAAGAGCGGAAAATTCTAGCCCCTGGAAGACTCTTCCCTTGTCTGTTTTCTCCTACAAAAATATCCAAACACACTATTACTTTCTGGAACTTCAAATTTCAAAGACACAAAAGGCTAAGACCGACCTGATTTTCTTTCAGAAGTGTCTCTGAAGAACAAGGAATAGAGAGGGAGTTTACCACTCTTTTTAATTTTTTTTCTTCATCTGACTTTTCCCAATCCTTATCCGCATCATTACCATCTTAAATCCAGACAAGTTTTAGCCTGCCTCTAGTCTAACTGGAGATCCAAGAATAAAAGGTCTGAGGCTCTTTACATTTGTGTATGACTGTGGCCAAAGACAGGTGCAAAGGCTGCCAAACTTAACTGCTGGCATGCTACCTTATGCCTAATGTTGCGTTTTTTGTTACACAACCAAAGGTTAGAATTTGAAAGATTAATGGTCTCCTAAAAGATATTATCTGATAGAACTGCCCAAATTTCAACTGTGAGGTTCAACAAAGGGTCTTTCTCCTTTCTTGGAAACCTTTGTTCTGGGAAACATTTAGACCTCACAAAATCAAAATACCAAGGCACTGACAGAGTAGAAAAATACCGAGACAGACTAACCAGCCTCCAGCATCCATACCAGTTGCTTGACGACTCCAAATGAAACGACGAGGCACGACTCGGAGTGCCAACTGAATGAAACCTGTTCTAGTCATACTAGTCTACCAAAACCAACATCTCTCTCAAACATACTTGCTTTGACAATAAAACTTCTACTTTTAGAAAACCAACATGTCCCAAAATATTTACCTACCTACCCACAAACTTTTACAGAATCAAGCGTCTTTCACTGCAAGTGGCTTGTCATCAGTTTTATGAAATCAAAGAAAGGATAGCCATGGCAGAAGAAAGGCAATGATGGATCTTTTCAACGATGGTTTTAAAATCAACAGTGAAGAAGCCCAACACTTGTAAATATTCTGTCTACCATGGGTGATTCTGATCCGTGCTGCTTGAAGCTGGTGAGATCAGAGTGCCATGATGAGAAGTTTTCATACTCATCAGGATTGGCCCGATTCTTGGCTATCTTGTCTTCTACCCAAAAATCCTGGATGTCTGGAATGTTCTGGCTACAATCAGAGCACGACAAGAATATTATTGTTCCGAAGGCTCTGGACTCTGGAAGGCTCTAAGTCATTTTCATACTTGGGACAGCCCAAGAAATGAAGTATCTGACATTTCAGTACATTGCACATGCATACATGGGACATATTAGTTTGCAATTTACATGGCTGCCTAAAAATACTCTTGTCATCTTATGATATACAGAGTTAAGATTATTGACAAGAATACTGGGCAGTATTTAAAAAAACAAACCAGGAAAGAAAACACAAAGTAAAACATAAGTTTCAAAAGGTCTTCTTACTCCTGTAACTTTCCACAAATCAATTAACTAAGTTTAGGTTCATCAATATCATGATAAAGGTATCAATTTGAAGACATACATTCATTGGGAAATACTTTCTCACTCACCATTAGGAAGAATGTGACTTACCTTCATGAAAAAAACCACTGATGCTACAAATGCATCTGCCTCCCATGCTCTGTTTGGCTGCATGAACGTGGATCTCTGCCTCTGTTTTTCCATCTGCCTCCCACCTATGCCTGTTCAATGTAAAGGACCCTTTTTTCAGTGTGTGAGACTAAAAAGGGAAGAGTTTAATAAGCCTTTGATCTTGGCTTTAAACTCTAGGCACAAATGCAAAATATAACTCTTACAGATATTCAGTTAGGGAGGCTAGAATCAGTCTTCTAAAACAATTTCTAAGACTTTTTCTCAAAGGGCTTCTCAGTACAAAAACTTCTGAAGCATGAAGTCTCAGACAGAGCAGGGGTAATTAAGAGAGGCAGTTCCCATATTTTTGGTCGGTACCACCACTGGCATCGTAACAGCTAATAGGCTGCTCCCTGGAGAAGGGCAAAACACTAGGCTGTCCAAGCATCATTCATACAGCCCTGTAAGATGGCTTGCATACTGCTGTAGTACACACACTACTAGAAGACCTCCTCTAGAGGATATTCTTTCCCTTCCTTTCATTATCAGATGCCTTACTGTTATCCTCTGTACTGTAAGAAAGATCTCTCAAGTGTTTAACTTCTAGATAGCCACTTTTTGGGGGTTGCCAAGGGTTCAAATGCAATAGGAGAAACCTGTTTCAATTTCAGTGGAAATAATTTTCTCAATATGCGAACATTTAGTATCTTGTAACAATTGATTCAAATATCAGACTGCACTGACTCCTTGCCACAGCAGAATTAGCAGTATTTCAGCTGAAGTTATGATTGGCAAAGCTACTGTTCCAACCCTCCCACACCAGAGTCCTGCATGGCTGCTGGCTCCAATTCCACCTATGTATTATACAAATTATTAGGGGCCTCGAGATCAGCTTACTTTCTTCTATACTGAAAATACTCTGCCGCCTTCTACTTAAATCAAAGCACTTCTCATTTAAGTCCAAACACAAAACAGTTTGCGTGAGAGACCTGACAAAACTAACCAAAACCTGACAAAGCATTTAACTTTTTCAAATTATCTGACACTAAAAATGTCCACATAATTTTCTTTTACATCCACTTCTTCAGTTTTTATAATCTCTTATGAAAAAAGCTTGTTGACTTAATATGTTAAATATTTATATCAATCCAAGTACATGAACCAGTACTGTACAGGAATGAATATCACATACCTAGTTGGGATCTCTGGTAATTCAGACAAGGGAAAAAAAAAAGAAAAGAAAAAAAAAAAGAAGAGAGAGAAAACAAAAAAGGAAAGAATTACATAGTAATACAGAGCCTGAGGTCTGAAGGGATAATTTAAGTACATTAAATTTATTTCTGTTTCAAGAGACACAACATAAAACTTCTTTCAATGGTCTTTAGTTCCTCTGCCAAGCACTTCTCTGAGTATGTTCCAAACTCAAAATTACCTCCCAGGAGAGTATCTCAGGTTGGAGCTTTCTTTCATTGTTTCTGGGTTTGCTCCTATATTATATTAGTTCCAGATGTGAACTGGGGATGGTAAAAAGCCTTACAACTACCACATTTTCATTTTCTTGGTCCTTTAGGAGATTCTATAGGAACTGAAGGGAGTCAATTTGCTTTTCATCTATGTACTGTCTCTTGGGGAAGTCTGATCTCAGGGATGTACCATAAAACTCACAGACCTCTTTCTCTACTGAAACGCATGTTTGTGGACACTTCTTACTGCCCCAGTTTGGTGAAATTGCCAAATATTTATGTGATACTTCGGAGCCCTTGACTGAATATCTTCAGAAAATAAAGAAACAAAAGAACCTGACTAGGACCCTTCTTTTTTAAATGGAAAATGATATTACAATACTGATTTTTTGTTTTCTTTTTTTGGCAAACACCATATTACACATGTAAGTAACTGGTGTGTACATGTGATTTTTAAGAACAAGAAATGCCATTAGTTTACCTGGTTAAATTTAACCTAATAATTTTTATTCCTTCCTTCTATCTTCGCTCTATTTTACTGCTCACGACCACAGCAAATGCAAAAATTCAGTTGCAGCGAAGTACAGCTGAGCATCATATATACATACATGTGTATACATACAAGAAATCTGGGCATGAGTAAAATAAGGCAAAACAAGTCAGTGGGCAATGATGGCAGTCATATCTATTTTCACATGGTTCTGTAGAAGCTAATGTCAGCTGAGTATCATCCTACTGGGGACAAATGGGTAGTGAAGTCCCATAACCACTGACACACATGCATAATTTAACACTAAAACATTCACAACTGTTTTAGCAGATCAGACCTAAGTTTTTTTGCAGCATTAAGTCCTAAAGAAACACACATGCAGACTAAATAGTGATACATGTGGAAGACAATTTATGCTTCTCACTCACTCTATGTATAAGTTTACTGAATGCAAGTGTACTTTTAATTGCTCAGACAATGGATGTATGTTCTCATCAGACAATCAGAAAACCAACACAACAGTCCGTAACTCAATCTATACTTCACCATAGTAGGAAAACATTGTCTTTCGGCTCTACTGCCTGATATAAAAGGTTTTATCAGGCAATCATACCTTTCAAAGAGCAAATTAATACTAAATACATTAATGTTTTACTGCTGCCAAAGGCTTATTTTATTACCAAATCTGGCTTTGGACTTTATGCCTCTAGCCATCTGTTTTTTGCAAAATTTAAAAGGCATTATACATTTTCGACAACATAAGAAACTATTAAAGAAGCGAACAAAGAACTCTGTATAATAGGGAAGCTGTTCTTGCACAGACAGGGAAGACAGAACAGGCATAGGGGTGTTCCGTGGTTCACAGAGGCTTAGGAAATGGGTAATCTCATGACATCAGAAATATCAGAAAATTCAAAGGAACTCAAAGGCAGAGAAACAGAGTGTTACTAAAAACAAAAAGAGAAATACTGGCTACAGCTAGCTTCAGCAAGCAGAAAACTGCAAAATTTCCAGTAGTAAGAGAAAACTTGGAGACCAGGAAAGGCACAATGCTCCAGGGCAGCTGGAAAAGAAAAAGGATAACACCTGTTTTAAATTAAACCCTTCTTTTATGTTGAGAACAAAATTGGAAAAGCAATTAACACACTTGTCCCAGCCACTCATCCATGGCTGGTACCTCCTTGGATAACCAGGGATGCAATCTCTGGCACAAAGGAAGGTACCCGCTGCACAGCAGTCAAAACTACTCCTCCAAATGAACCTAGAGCAGCATGAAGAAAGACTGTAAAAAAGCCTAAAACTAATGGCATAGAACAGTTATATGAGGACTAGTAAATGCTTTAATGAGAAAAAAGCAAAATTATATTTTTATCCAAAAGCTACTGATTCAAGTAGCACCCACGTGTACAAGCCAGCGACACGGAGAATGGGTTATGTCAGTACACAAACTTCAGTGATGTCCAGGACACATCCAAGAGTGAAACTGTGATGCCACAGAAGTCAGTGGAAGCTTTAAAGGTAAAAGCCAGGACCTCTCACGCATACAGAGCCCAGCAAACCAGACAGTGTCTGCTTGTAAGCCCCTTCTGTATGCCAGCCTCCAGAAAAACCCTGTCAAGTGAGAAATAACAGATTCTAATGTAAAGAGTCTCAAGACAAAAGTTACTAAGTCCAGAGATGTAAAAGGTGATTAAATTCCTAAGTATACCTACACAATCATTACAATATCATACATTTTCATGAAACACTTCAAAAGCTGTTTAGAAAAATATTTATATTCTAACAATGAAACACATAAATAAAGGATTCATTTTAAATAGTAATTATTTTAGAATCAGAGCTGTATCAGGAAAACTAGTATTTTTGAAACATTGAATGGAACTTAGCATAAGGAATTATAAATAATTATTGTTTATTAAAGGGGGATGACCTTTTATAAACATTCTACACAAAGTGAAGATAAAGGCACAAGAGGGGAATTCACATGCCTATAACAAAACCGGTCATGTCTACTTTGTAACTCTTTCAAAAGCTTCCCCCTCAAACTGTTTTGTCTATTAAACTTAGACCTGCAAAATAAAAATCTACCTAATAAGTGAAAGCTGCATGCAACACTTAAATCTGGCATCTGTGGATACATTCTTTTTACTTGTACACATCAGTGTTTAAAAAAACAACACTGTTTGAACAACTATCCTGGCAAGGCCTAACCCTGAATATGTGGTATACATAAGCACATATTTCTAGATCTAGAATATAAAATAAACCAGCTGAAAGAAACTTATCAATTCTTTCAAGCTTTGCCTCAGGTACTAAAATTCTTAAACTTTAACACGGTTGTGACTTTTTCTTTTTTCTTTCTTTTTTTTTTTTTTTTTAACATATGGTTACTTTATTTTTCAAATTCTGTTTATCTTGTACCTGTTCAAATTCTCCAACATTATCACCCACTAAAACTACCAGAAACATGTTATTGCATGATTTGTCTGGAAAAGAATCACTAAATAAAGGCAGTAATACCCAACACTGACAGCAGAGTAACAGCAGCAACAGGAAAGTGAGTGGCTTCATATTTGCTGTGGATTGAAGGACTACACACAAATAATAACTGAGCTAACTTGTGAAGGTACCAAACTTGATTTTATCTGCCAATATTAGCACAACAGAGGCACAGTGTATACTCCTAGAAAGCCTCTTTATTATAAAACACTCTAGAATGCCATAATCTCTAATTAAGGAGAAAAAACACATTTGGGGAATGTACATACAAAAAGTATTTTCTTCCAGATGAGGACACTGAGGAATACAGAGGTTAAGTGAGTCATGAATTTGGTCAAAACAAGAGCCAGAAGGGTAGCCAGCATCCCCTTCCCCAGGCCATCATTCTCCAGCATCTTCCATTCTCCAGTGCTCCCTTTAACCCCAGACACTTTTGTGGCAGGTAGTGAGAACATGTGTGTATGAAAAGGAGCCACGAACGAAACTGTAAGCATATTTAAAAATATTTTTTGTCTATACATGAAGATATAGGGCATGTAACAAGAAACCTAGAAGTTCAGCATTTTTAACAATAATCAGGAAAAACCCTCCGTGCTTCTTTTGTATGACCTCCTGAAGCACTTTACAATTAAATGTAGCCTCTGGATCAAACTGGTTTAGGAATTACTACTACTACTACAAGATAGTAGGTAGGAAAGCAAAAGAGCAAGATAAATGCTTTTATTTATGCAAAATTCTGCCTACAGGATCCATTTTGTTACAAATCTAATTAGACTGAAATAGCACTTACAAGTAATTTATAATAATGGCTCAGATTATTTCCTAAGAGAAATGAACTGAGAAATAAGCAGCACGCAAGCCTCCATCATAACACTGACAATAAACACAGGGAAAAATAGGTAGTCATATCAGCATCTAAATACTCAAGTGATGGCATTTTAGTTATTTACAACAAACACAATATTGAAAGTGGACTACTATTCTTCCTATTTCTTCCACTAGCCTGATTAGGAGTGCCTACACTTCTCAAACCACCTTTTCATATTTCACTTACACAGGAGTATTTCTCTGGGGTATCTTGAGGCTGAAGTACATCAGCTGTTATACCCATTAAAGTATGCGATAGAGCATCAATGCAAACTGAACAAGGCAATCAGTAAGGACAATCAGCTCCATTTCACTTCAAGTCTGCTTTCATTACCCAAGTTACAATTCACTGCCAGCGCTTTTCAAAGCCTTGCTGGGAATATTCATTTATACCATGGGTTTTATCTTCACTGTCTACCATGTAGTACAACTGCCAACATATTGTACAGACATAGTTCGGATCACCACAGTTAGTGGTTGGACAGCTTACTTTTCATTGGGGAGCGCCAATGATGCCGAAAGTGCATTTTTCGCTTAAAAACAATTCCTTTCATTTTGTTTTCTTCCTCTATTCACTCCCCAAATGAATCTTTGTTAAAAAGTTTTGCACTGATGAGAGATGGCTGGCTGCCTATTCTCCTTCCCAAGGGCCATCCACACTTCGTACAACTGAGCGTGAGGAAGGGAAATTCAGTGCTAGAGAATGTTAAGAAGAAATAAAAATAAAAAATGGAACAATAGGGATTTCTATTGCTCTAATACCTTTCTCCGAGTTACTGTCTCATGGTAGACCATTCCCCTCTTAAAACTGTTTCATGTTACTCACTCACAACATGCCCATTTATCTGTCTTTGCTTTTTGGAAAACGCATTTTTTGGGAAAGCTGGTTTTTTGAGGATATTGGTATGGCATACAGCTCACCAACTGGTACTATCTGTAGCATTTGAATTTGTAGCTATTCCCACTGTCAGAAAGGCCCATTTTTAAGACATAAATATTTTTAAGAGCTTTCACTGAAAAAGAATAACCCCAAATTATCCAAATAACTTCAGACAAGCACTTGGAAGGACTGAAAATCTGTCTGCTTCCTGAAAAAAAACCTGTCACGGTATTCACTGTCTGTACCACAAAATAGTTTAAGAGGCGCTGTTTTTCTGCTAGTGACTCAGCAAATGCATCCTCTCTCACCGCGGATCAGTTAGCCATTTATAAAAGGGTCTCCTTTTGTTTCTTGAAGTAAACAGGCATTTTACAACTACCACAGCCATCACCTATAGCCTGTGCAGGGCAGAGAGGAACAGGTCTCCACTGGCCCATTACCACACCAGACTTTTTCCCCATACATACACTTCACAACTAGGCATCAGTGAAGGAAGCTCTCCTGCACAGCCAGGTACTCTTACTCACAGTATTAGCCCAGGGTCGTCATCCTCCTCATCTTAAGCTTGGGGGTTTTCTTCTTTGTTTGTTTTCCCCACACCTTGTCTTTACTGGAATGCCAGCAAAAAATAAGTTTTCAACAATACAGTTTCTTTTCATTTAGCTGACACTAGTGAGCACAAGAGTGGGGATCAAGACTGCATTTTGCATCTACAGTCATTCTGGTGGGCTGAAGAACACAAAGCAAGGTTACTTTTATAGCAGCTTCCCTTACCACATAACAGGATTTCACCTGTTCCAATGTCTGAATTCAGCAGAAAGCTGAAAACAAGCGTTTTGCCTGTCTATCTTCCAAATGCAATCTAGTTCTCCTATCCAGTGCATTAGAAAGGCAGTTTAGCAGCAGACCGGTAATACAGTCATTTGGGAAACATGCCAACTTAGTCTTACTCAGAAATACAAATGTTGTATCTTAAACTTCAGAGACCACAAAATATGTGGATGCATTTTGGAAGGATCCTCTAGCGATACCAACTTTCTGCTACAGAAAGAGAATCCAGTTGCATATTTATCCGAGTTGCAGCAATAGGGTTATATGGACTAACATTTTCACACCTTTATTTGCAAGGATTAAGACTAGAGAATTAAGTCAATAAAAGCAAGAGCTTTCCTTCAGTTGACTTAAACCTAGGCTACGTGAAAAAAAAAAACCAAACCCACAAACAAACCAAGCCCACCTCACTGCGTTCCAAGTCTGTGCTACTACAGACATTTACACAGATGCTTTTAAAAATCACAAATCACCTCCTTAGCAAACAACTGAACTCAAGAATTCAGTTATCACCGAGTACATTGAAGAGAGTATTGGCACCAGGATTTGTGGAATAAATGACTTGTTAGTATGGCATCCCTCTAAAACATGGAATGACTCCACACAACACAGAATTTTGCTTTAACTGGTGAGAGATTTCTTCAACTCCATGCTGCTTGACAGGTAACTGAGATGACTGTCCACCAGTCTGGATATTAACCCATTTAAAAAAAAAAAAAAAATCAGTTCATAACTACTATACATCATCTGTTCAGACTGCTGCCATCATTTCTTTATTAGGTTTCGAAATACTCAGAATGTTACTTTCATAATAAACTGACAGTACAGTGGGCAATTAGAGAACTAGGCACTAATGGCAATGAGATTACTGAAAACAAATAACTGAATTAAATCTGTAATTAGCAGCTGAATACAAGCACTTCTCCTGCTATCGCTGAGCAACAAAAACCACGCGCACACACACACACGAAACAAAATGTAGAAAAAAAATTAGATTCCAGGAAAAAATAAATTTCAACTTTCAGATGATGGCAGCAAACCATGCTCCTTCAAACACATCAGTCTTCCACTTCAGTGAGAAATTTCAGCCAACAGTTCCTTTACTTCGCAGTCTTTACAAGGAGCTTCTATATATGTATTTCATAAAAATGGATTATGTATTTAGTATAGGTCCTCAAATGTAGACAGCTAGATGTCTTAGTAACTATCTCTACAATCAGTCTCCTCCACTTTTGACCAGGATCTGTGGCTACACAATCATTATAATCAAAGCTATGACAAGAATATGTAACCTTCAGCTTTTGGTGCAGTTTCCAAGCTTATCCAACAAATGTACAGACATGAAATACGAAATAATTCTCTGTATGAGAACTCCACCTATTTTTTTCCTCTTTTCATTGTACAAGCCAGTAATACAGTAAACTGCATCCAGTGTAATGCATTAGGTGCTACGCTAGCTGTTAGGATCTCCTGCTCACACCACAGACAGCAGTCCATCTAAAAGGTCAGAGAGCCAATATGTAAAAAGTCTTTGACAACAACCACACTGTCAAAGGCATTTAATTTTGTGTCATTTCCATTACGCTTTGTTTTCTAAGCGACTGACAAATATGAAATTTATTGAAAATACTACTAATCCAAGAAAAAAAAAAAATCTATGTAAATAGACAGAGAGTTCAGGACACAACATTTTCCAGGAGCAGCAAACATACACATGATTCTATGGAGCTATTGAATTTGATCGAAGGCCCCAAAGGGACCCAGGTACACGGATATGAGCTGCATACACAAAGAAGTTCAAAAGCACAAGGTCTTCTAGATTCCACCACAACACCTTTTGTTTCAGAGATGCCATCTGAGCTGTTTTGGCATTCCCTCCTTAAGAGATACCAAAACAAAGTCCAAGAGATCTGGGAGCCCTCATATTTTGACTAATGATAGTATGCTTTATATAACATGTTTTATTATAAACTGACTGTCCAAATATCTACAGAATTAAGTTATTTTTAAAAGTGCAGTACTATATGATGAATAAATCAAAGTTTTCAGCCATTTCAAACAGGGGCAAGCAACTGATGTAGACAGAGGCAAGAAAAAAAGCTGGGAAATGTGAGCAAATGATGAAAAAACAAGAAAAGTCAAAAGGGTCAGTATAACAAAGGGAAGTTCACACAAGGGGCACAACATACAAAAGCGAAGGCCCAGTATGAAGAATGGTCAGATGGTGTAAGGAGCAGAACAGAGACAACTGATGCATGCATGGACACAGCCAGGAAAGGGGCAGAGACATTCATGCTAGAGACTGCTTGAAATACATACATAGAGAAACAAAGCAAGAAAAGAATTTATATTAGGACTGCAATGAATTCTTCTAATATTTAACTTCCTGTGCTTTCAGCAACCTTTAAGTCAGGGCTACGGACTGGTTTTAAGGAAGATCCCTTGTTTGTATGTATCACCTAAGGATGCAGTAAGTCTCCTAACGTCAGTGTGCTTTACTTCACATACCCTACTGTTGCCAGAAGAATGTTAACACTAGCTCCCCTCCATATTTTTTTATTTTCTCTGCTGAGATTGTAAGGCTACTTGAAATTATCTCCATTTTCCAATTTTACAGTGCTTAATAACAATAGCACTTCAAGTTACTAGCCCTAAAATAAACCATCAGAAGTCAAAAATGGAGCCTCTGAATTCCTTTTATTAAAATCATCTGTCTGGCAGTGAATAGCCATTGAAATTGCTTGTACATGCAGCTCATGTTCTGAGGCACGCTAGTATGTTACACCATCATCTGCCAGCGTCATTCCAACTACCGAGTATAAGTAATAAATGATACATTCCAGGGGAACGTATAACTATGCATCAGAAGTACTTGGGTCACTTATGCTCCTCCTTTGTTATGATCTTGAGTCAATGCAAACTTAGCAAACACATTCCCATGCCATGGAAGTCGCTTGTAATACACAACCGAATTGCTCAGTCTGCTGGCGTTTTTTTAGGCAAGTCAAAGACTCGGGTATCACTGCAGTTGCTCTCAAAGTACTGAAGTAATCAGAACTGATCTCATTTTTCTACATATTGTAATTGTGCTGTTTAATCAATAAAATGTTTTGTTAAGAAGTGCCGATATTTTACTGTCTTGTTTTCTGACATGCTCCTATACTGATGCAGTTTTATTACAGATGGCTTTGAAGTGCCTGACAACATTAATAGAGACATGACACCAGCATGTTATTAAACAAACACAAACAGGAATAGGTGCCAAAAGAATCTACATTTTGACTTTCATTGCCTGGATGTTGAACATTAACTGTAATGTAGAAAAGAGTTAGTTAGCAGCAATTCTTTGAACATACAGCTCTTTAAGAAATTATCTGTAGAGGAAAAACTATAATTAGCCTTTGTGAGTACAAATTGTGTTCTCTGTTCCCCTTCCTGAAAAAAAACCCTGAGGAGTAACAAACACATCAAAGAAATATGTGGGCTTTGAAAGAGGTAGGTGCTTGCCGCATCTTCCTCCTGCATTGCAGAAATGATCACAATGAATGAATGAGTGGACAAGATGTCTGCAGAAACCACAGCCCCACGACTATGGCTATATGGTTACCAGTAGCATAACCACAAGCAGCCAAAATGCTGCATCAAGATTTGTGTCTCAGTCTGCTCTTTTCTACCAGTCCTTCTCCATTAATACAAAGGCCTTTACAGAAAGGTGTGAATTTGTGTAGTCACAGGGCACATTATGCTATTTCAATAAATACCTGACTAATTTCTGAGGTTACTGGCATGCCAAGACAAGAGCTATTAAGGATAGAAACCAGTTTATTCTCATACAAGAACTGGCTACATACTACAGAGCCCACAATCTTGCATGCCTCCCCAGGACTCACCCACCAGCTTCATGCCCTGACTGTAAGCCAGGCTAAGTAGTGGTGCATGCCGCTGTGTAGCTGCCCTCAGACCTTGGCAACAATTTTGTTATTTTCCTTTCTGTTCTGCCAGGTAGGTGGCAGAGAGGAGCAATTCCGCAACAGCAAAATTCAGAAGACGTAGATCATTTACAATTCCTCAAATCTGAGGTTACAGGAGATCAAGTGTGACTGCAGAGGAGTAGTCACTTTGTCCTGATCCTCCATGCAAAGAAAGGGATCACATCGCATGCATAAGGATTTTTTTTTTTTTTTTCTAAATCACAAAACAAATGATACTGAAAAGAGACTACACATCTATATATTTTCTCTGGGCAATCCAAAACTGCAATTACTTAATCTTCGGGGAATATCTCCTGAAAGTCCTCCCTCCCTTTGCTGTCCTCCTACTTCTGATGCCCCATAACCTGATTTCACGTTACAAGCAGTCCTACGGCCGCTAACCCTCCATTACACCCCTTACCCCACCACTCCCTTATCTCAGTCTCTGATTTTGAGATGGTTACTTCACGAAGCAGGTCATTCAAGGACTTCTTTTAAACGCTGTCATTTTCATCAATACACAGATTAAACAGAAGTTACATTATCCATCAGTAATAATTCATTGTCTTCGGCATCTAAAAGGATTCTTATGCTGCTTGCCACAGTTCTTTTCAGTAGCGACCACTCCATTTTGCTGCTCAGATGCAGAACAGATTGCTATACCATAGTGGAAGAGCATATTGAGATACATAAAGCTGGCAAATACAATGCATTTTCCAATTTAGACTTGTTTTCTATGAATTAAAGCTTCCCCAAAAATCATACCCGAATCAAACATGGTCTCATTATCATTTTCCTCACAGTAGTATGCATTACGAAATACAGCACTTTAAGATGCCCTAAGTTATTTATTATGCTTTCCTTTTAGATCTATGTTCACAATTTTCCTTTTTTTTTTTTTTGGTGGTAGGAGAAAGCTCTGAATTTTTCTTAAAGGAATAAAAACCAAAAGCATGAAAGTCAGACCTCCTCACTTCAGATTTCATGGCTTATAAAGTACACAAATTATAAAGCTATCAGACGTTTCCTGGGCTTACATTAAAATCCATAGCGAGCCTTTAGAGTGGACCAATTTATTTGATGTGTTTCTCCTAAAGCTTTTATGACACCATAAACATTTCTGACTCCATGACAAATACTTCATAATACATTAAGCAAGCTCATTCAAACCATTCTAAATGTTATGCCAATGGCAATGTATTTAGAAATGAAATAGTCACTTGAAAATGGAAAAACCTTAAAGTTCAGTTTGAACCACCACAAGTTACTATTTACTTTTGTGCAACCGAAGGCAAAGCATTTCAAATTAAGTTCAATGCCACAAACACCCAAAAAGCACAAAGTAGGCGTATTCTCCAAAAGCGCATCATGCTATACCTATTTCACATGAGAGCATCAACACCAAAGTCTGCTCCCCAGTAAAACTTCCCATTGAACTCAATATTGACTAGCATGGAGCATTTAACTATATAACAGTTTAATTGTATTTATAACATGCTTCTAATCACTGCAGTTTATCTGCATTAGCGTCATTCAACTGAAAAGCCTTGCCATCCCTCTTTACTCAGGAACGAATTGTGATAGCTTTCTTCACAGTAAATAAAGCATCACACCATAAGAAGCTCTGCAAGTCGCCAAAACCAAGACGCATGCACTCCCTGCGAAGAAAAGCACCACAATCTGACTCTCATATTTAATAATGAAAATTTACAAAATGCTTTCTGTATTGAAGGCACAAGGAGACTTGAACTTGTGAGGTGATAAAAATACAAATACTGCAACAGGATTAATTAATGACAAGGTTATTAGCTGTTCAGACATGCTTTTGATGACAGAATTCTAATTCCTAGAACATAAAACTGGCTCTGATGATTTTATGAATCCAGTAAAAATCACTGCTGTGTGGCCATAAAAATTGGGATGAAACAGAAGCCTGAAAGTAGCTCATTCGTATATATTTGATTTTTATGTTTTAGCATAGATTGCAAACAGAAGACAAAAACTTTGAGAAACAAGAAGCAGAGTATTTAACAGTGGGGAAAGGGGCGGGGGCTGTT
Organism: Aquila chrysaetos chrysaetos; assembly: GCF_900496995.4. NCBI lineage: Eukaryota > Metazoa > Chordata > Aves > Accipitriformes > Accipitridae > Aquila > Aquila chrysaetos. Next base: position 21,153,766 of record NC_044006.1, read on the forward strand.
TGGGTTTTTTTGTTTAATTCCTGATTATTTTTTAACACCATCCTGCTGACCATTTAAGCTTTCCTTTGACTCAAAAGCTTGAAGGCATCCAATTTAGTAAAAAAGACAGTTTTATCAGTTGGAAGATGTTACTAAGCTTCTATAATTTTAACACAGGCACTGTATAAACAGCTCATAAATAAATCACAGTATTGCCTAAGACTAAATGAGAAATATACCAGAAAGCATTAAATTACAAGAATACTTTTCATAGGACTTTGCTTTCTCATGGTACTCTTCTTGTTAACTGTGACTCTTGGCCTGAAAAGATTGAAGAGCAGACATCCGATTTGGAGAAAGATGCATGAAAGTATCCCAGTTTTGCTGTGAACAAATTTTTTTTCACTTATAAAAATGCACTTCTCACCTGACATGCTTCAACATATGCTATATGAACATGTCTGCCCTGAGAACAGTCTTACGTGGTTACTGCCTCCATATATTGCCAGTGACTAGAAAATACTCTAAACCCCCTGCTTCAGAAAGTCATTGGATATCCAAATCATAAATTTCAAATTCCCAGCTGTCACTGCCTAACTACGCCTTCTGCATTTCAGCTAAGTCATGCTGTATGACATTATCACTCTCTCACACTTCATAGCTTCTTCAACATTAACAGAAAAACCTGTGGGCTGTCTAGGATTTTTCACCATGTTTATCACAGTAGCAATTACTTCATCTAAACAGCTCTTATGAACTCACTCCTGTAAAATATGTTGTTTTGTTTACTCCTTGTTTCTCTGTATTTCTCCCCACATTTAGTCCACTTCTTCCTCTCAGTAACAGGGAATTGGGGGGGGGGGGGGGGGAAGCAATGTAACATTTTCATATACCAGCTTATTACTTATTTAGGAATCTGGAATGATCTAACATGGTTTAAAGATCTCACCATATGATTAAAACCTGATACATCTGAATGAAAGGAGACCTTTTCTGCAACTCCTTTTTCCAAGGAACTGTAAAGAAGTGTACTGATGATGCATTACCTGAAAGCGTGGAAACCACAACAGTGAAAAAGGAAGCAGCAGTAAATATTGGCAACATTATTAACAGGTGGAAGAGGACATTGCTGTAGGACATTATGGAAGTGTTTGCTTGGGGTTTTTCCCTAAAGGAGACACAGAGCTCCAATACTCTTCCCCTGGAAATAACATAATTCATAACTTTGGATTGCATATGACACACATTAAGTAATAATATAGATTATTTGTCTATTCTTACAAATGAAGATAAGCTAAAGAAAAACATAAGAGACCTCCATATAGGGAGCACTCTTACATAGGGTCATTGGCAATGCATCATCAAGTTTACCTACTGTAAAAGCACCACATGAGATAAGGTGGAGTCTAAAACTGGAGTTACTTCAAACATCTAAGAAAATGATGAGCAGTTTAGCTCTTAAGTCCTATAACTAAGCGGTTTGGACCTTCACTGACAAATGAGGACTTACTTGGCAAGAACCCATCGTATATGTTATTTATAAAAAAATACATCTTAATTAAAACAGAAAGTATTGTAGTTTTATAGTGTAATGTCCTTTTTATTCTTTTAATAAATTGTGTGCACGCACACTGGCATACTCACACAAACCACAGTGGCTGTTATTGTGATTTAGGTTTAAGTTTCCTTCTTAAACAAGAACCCAAGGAAAACATATCCTGTCCACGAACAGTAACCAGTATGTCTATCTGAATTTATAAGCATGTTTAATATATTTAACAAAAAAACAAACCAAAAGCCAGGACCAGACATGAGTCATTCCTTGCACTTGTTCTGAAGGTATTTCCTTGCTAGAGGCTTATCATTAAATTATTATGTAAAAATATTTGTAATCGTTATAAACAAACATGTAAATTTATTTACACCTACACATTTCTGAAAGCCACCATTTCACACATGAAGTGGAAAAAATTAGAAAACAAAACAAAAACCAGCAATTAAGCAGGGAGTCTTATCATCCAGGGGCGACCCGCATTAAGGCTGGAGACTGGAATAGGTTTCATTTGATGACTGTCAAAAACTAGATGCGTGATCTCACATGGTTTGCATAATTTATACCCAGCCTTAAAGTGGGGAAAATCCTACTTACCTGGATTGCAGTTTGTCATTAAAACAGAATGCGCCCTAGAAATGCATGTTACCATACAGATACAAAAATGTTCACACACAGTACTTTTAAGTCTTCAGAATCAAGTGCTTTCCACTGGAACGTACAGAGACTTTGCCATGTATTACTTGTTTGATGAATGTTTCAATCTTCTAGAAGAAAAAGTGACCCATTTGCTTGACTTACTACTGATGCTGAGAACATTAATACAGAACTTCAAATCTAATAAATGAACGAGCAGGGGACAAACGGATTTTGCAAGTTTATTGCACGGTAGTTACATTAATTCTCAACTGGCCAATCTTTAATGGTATTTTTGAAAATAGATTACTTAACACCAATAGCATTTCCTTTAAATAATCACGTAAGTTACAAATTCTCTTTACAACCGAGCAAATGAATTGAGCTGGGAGCACTCACTGGATCAAGCCACTCATTTGTGAGTAGTCCCTATAAACAAGGATTTGCCAATCTGCCAAAATCATTTTTCTACTCTGAAATTAATGCCATCAAAATTGATAATACCACTCAGTGCAAGTTACAGATCCTGTATGTTACAAGAAGAGGGGCGTATCATCAGCTGGTGTAAATCTATACTGTTCTTAAAACCAATGGAACTACATCAATTTACAGCTGCTGAAGATTTGTCCCTGTGTCTGTCTTTAGCACTGATAAAGGCATTGAACCAAACCCTGGACACACTTCCAAATTTAAAGCTCCCATTGACTGTAGTGAGAGCGATGCCTACAGGAAGACAGACAGACTATAAGTAAGCCATCCTAGAATTAGTGCACTTTTCCCCCCCTTATTCATTCCAAGTTTAAAATTAGTTGTTAAAATCATAACCTGGGAAGAAGCCAAAAGCGCAGTGGATTTTAAAACTTATAAGGTTTCTTTTATGTACTCCCAGGAATTCTATTTAATAACAGTGATTTATCAGGCCAAGTCCAGTTTACTGTAATCATGCAAATAACCCCAGTAAAGCCCACAGGAAAAGCAGCACTATCAGGAAAACATGATTTCACCCACAGTTTTACTCCAGCAGGATAAGGTCTCAAAGTGACCGTTGCACTGTTCTTCTCTCTCTGAGATCTATCATTACACCTGTGTTAAAAATATCATTGTGTTTCCTCTATCATCTTTATGTAGTTTTTCCTTCATGGACACGATGCAGTGCAACACTCATCTGAGCAACCCTCACTTGCACACTTAGCCCTGGGGCAGTCAAAAGGACTAGCATATAGCAGAAAGAAATAATTGCCTGAAAAAGGATTTTGCAGGATGGGGTACTCAGCCATTTCTTAGACCACCGTCCTGTAAAACTGTAGATAGTAGAGAGAAAATACAGTTGTTTTACAGAAGACATCTTTAATCAAGGCAAGTTTCTCTACATGATTCTGAGTGCATGGATGGTTGCAAATAGCTAATAAATGTATTTCTGACTACAGATACATGGAACTAAAGAAGGCAGTTTTTCAAAAGTATCTACATGTATCTTGCGTAATGGCATACACTGTAGTTATCTATAGGTATTTTCCTTTACACACATATCACAAGAGGTTTACAGCTGCTTGCATTCTGTGAGCGTCACATGCAACATTGATTTTTAATATCAGCTGAATTAACTTTTAACTGCAAGGAATAAAAACTCAAAACTCCTGCTTCAGGAGGCTACCAATAAGAACATAAATAGTTAATCATTAAAACTGGTAAGCACAAGAAAAAAAGAAGTATTTTTAAGATGTTCCTTAGTACTACACCATTGTAAGACATTTCAACATTAAAAAAAAGAATTAAAATGGAATATCCTTCTTCAACTTAAGCATACCCGCATACAATCAGATTTATCAACAGCACAAAATCATTTCCTATCTACAGTTTGTTTCATACAACTTTTTAAAAGAATTTTTTTAAATCATCTTAGACACCACAAAACAGTTCAACTTAGAGCCAGCTAATTGATCACCTTTCTGCACAGCTGCATTTTCTTTCATTAATGTAATATAAATATTTGAGGGATTTCCATTTTTACCTTTGCATTTTTCCTTTTCCAGTATCCATAACCAATCATCGCTCTGCTCTTCCATTATGCTTCATATATTGCAGAGTGAGAAGCATCTTCATTAAATAGTATTAAAAATAGAACACACCCGATCTCCCCACCGGAGCATGCTCTGACAGTGCTGATACCACAGCTCTCAAGGTAACCATGCCCAGCTGGGAACTGAGAGGCAAAATCAGTGCGAGATTAGCAATTTGCAAGCCTAATTGTGCACACAAACTTGCCTCGATCCGTGATGAAGACTGCTAAAACAAAAATCAGCGTGCAGTTAAATTATGAGACTGAAAAGTTGCAGGTCAGTTTACAGTAATTTTTTTTTTCCCCCTCCCCATCACCCTCAGCTTCAATTGCTTTGTACTTGCCTAAAATTTACATATGCCATTTAGAAGAATGCATACTGGGCATGCATCTAGCTCAGCGCAATGGTAGAGAAGTCAAACAGGTGATCGACAAACACTCTTTAATGCCTTTTGTTTCCCTTCTCGGCACATTTACAGCAATGTCACACGGCAGCGGGATGAATTGAAGCAAAACCGCACACACCGGGAAGCGCAAAGACAGGAGGGAGAGCCGAACCGCAAAGACACACCTAGCACGGAAAAATGCACCCGAAATTTGAGTGTGTGTGTGGGTCCCGCTGGCTCAAACGGTAAATGAATGCCAAAAAATAACAACAATTAAACAAGACTGCGCAATGGCTGCGCTGGATGAGCACGTCTTGGTTCGATCTACAAGCGCTGCCGTTGAAACGCACATCCAAGTAGGCAGAATTACACTAAGCGGAGTAACCTTAATTATTTTTTAATGCAAACAGATTGCTAGGATACCTAACAATAGGACTGTAACTCCTGGATTCTGATCCTCCTTCACCGCATGCAAAAAAAAAAAAAAAAAAAAAAAAGAGAGATGCCAAGGAAGCATCAAGTAAATCCCTTACCCTCAAATCGCCACCCTTAAGAACAATGCCAGTCAAGCAGCCCCAGGCTTTCCCTCCAGCAAAGCACGGCTTTTTAAAGTGTATCCCTCGATCTTGTTCACAAACCAGCGAGTAAAAGTTGGGTTTGGTTTTTTTTACAGTTTGATACATTTTAGCTAAAACGACGGCTGGGCGGAGGGAGATCTCCCCCCCCGTTTCCCCCCCCCCCCCCCCCCCCAGCTCCCCTCCGCGGCCCTCGCGTCCCTAGCCTCAGCCCCCTTCCCGGACAACCGGCTCCGAGGGGAGAACACCGCCGTCACCCGAGAACCGAGCTCCGCTCACCTCACCTCCGCCTCCGCGCCCGACCCTCCGCTGCCGAGAACCGCGGGCCGCGCCGCCGCCTCTACCGCCAAAACCGCCTCTGGTAATTCCCGGCTGGCGGCGGAGGAAACTTTGCGAAGGGGCCACCGCCGCCCTCCGCGGGGGCAGCCGGCCCCACCGACCGCCGCGCAAGCCCTTCACGCCCTACCTGGCTCTCACCGCCGCTACCCTGCCGCTCCCAGATCCCGGGCGAGGCTCCGGCTTCAGCACCGCTACCATCCTGCCCAGCTAGACTATGAGCGGTATCCTTTCCCCCCCCCCCCACTTTTTTTTTTTTTTTTTTTTCCCTCCCCCTCTGGTAAATACCACATCTTAGAGTCGGAATCCTGCAGTTGCTATAAATAATTGCACATCGCGTGTAATAAAACGCAAGCCCCAGCGCCATGCACAGCTCCTATTTCCCTCTCCCTCCGCTTCACATGCTCAAGCCGCCCTGACCTCAAAAATTAAAAGATCACGGGGGGGGGGGGGGGGGGAGGATGGGGGCGAATGACTCCAACGAAATGACAGAAAACACATGCTGGAAAGAAAAAAGAAAAAAAGGAAAACGAAAGAAATCGCAACAACAAAGAACATCACGCCACACAAATGTCTACAGATTCTGCTTTTGGCTTTTTTGGTTTTTGGTTTGGCTTTTTTTTTTTTCCTTTTTTTTTTTTTACCTTGCCTGAAAACGGGATCTGCCCCCAGCGTCTTGGTGGCTTGGGTTATTTTTTTGTTTGTTTGGTATTTTTGGTTGGCTGGTTTGTTTATTTTGCTGCTGTTACAGTACAGTGCCTGCCTTCCTGAAAGACATGGTCTCTTCCTCCGCCTCCGCCTCCTCCGCGGGAGGAGATCCGCCGCGGCGCGGTGGTGGCCGGGGCGCGGTGGCCGCGCCGGCGCCGCCCGGCCCGCCGGCCGCCTGCCGCCTCGGGCCGGCTCGCCTCGCCTCCTCGCCTCTCCCCGCTCCGCTCGCGTCGCCCTGGTCCACCGCCGGGCTGCCGTCGCCTGCCCTGCCTCTGCCGCTGCCTGGGTCTCTCTCGGTGCCTGACTGGATCCCCGCTCGCTCCTCTCTCTCTCGCTCTCTGCCTGTCCTCTGTCCTTTATCTGCCGCACTCCCCGGCTGTACTGTCTGTCTGCGAGTCTCTCCCTCTCCCTTTCTCTCTCTCTCCCCGCCCACGCAGCGTGGTGCGCCTCGGACCGGAGACAGCGGCGCGTTTCGTGTCGCTCCTCGCCGGCTCCGCGCTCGCTGCGCTCAGCGCCGCCGCTCCGGCTCGTGCTGACTCGGCCGCGCCAACGGCCGCCTCACAGGAGCCGTTGGCTCCGCCGCCATTGCCCGCGCCCAATGTCCCCCCCCCCGCGCCCGTCCTTACCCCACCCCACACAGACACACGCCGCCCGCTGACTGCGCGGCCGGGCCGGGCCGGGCCGGGGCGAGGAGCTGCCCGGCCGGGCTCTGTGTCCTGTCTGTGTGTGGGGTGGGTATGTCTGTCTGTCCGTCCGTGTGTGTGTGTGTGGCTTCCCGCACGCCGGCCACTCCAGTCACACTGCTCACCCCACCCCACCTCCCTCCCAAGCCCTCCCCGTCAGCCCACCCCCGGCCAGGAGCAGAGACAAAGCACCCGAGCAGGGCTGGTAAGGAGAAAGCTCGTTAATCTCCTCCGATTCCTTGTTATTTGCTCCCACCCACTCCCCGTCGCCCCCACCCCCCCCCAAAAAAAGGGAAGAAAATAGGCCCTTGACTCCAGAGAACAGCTTTAGTGAAGGTCTGGGGGAGGGTGGTTTTAATTATTATTTTTGCTGGTGAAACCCGACAGCATCCACGCTGCTCAGCCGAGCTGCTGAAAGGGGTAAAAAAAAAAAAAAAAAAAGACTGCAGCGGATTTTGGGTGGTAGCAGATGAGCCACTTAAAATGGGGCACATGACCCCCTTCCCCCTCCTCTCCCCCTTCCCAGCATGTCTCCATCTAGGATCTGGCTTGATGATATTTCTCCAGGAGCCTCGCTGCACACCATCAAGGCAGAGGGGAACAGACATTTCACCAACACATGCATTTCCCATACATAAAACCCCTGCTATCCATTTAAAAACCGAGCCTCGTTTTACCCAATTGAATACAGCCAGGCATTCATTCTGCACCCAGCCGAGAAAAGGGCATTTAGCTCTTTGCTAGGTGGCTATTAATATGCAGTAAAATTATAGCCGTACAACACCAAATGTAATTGCCATAGATCATTTAGAGCAGATCCAGCAATTCAGCTGCTGGAAATGCATGCTCTGTGAATAACCATGCATCTGGTACAATGCCCTCTACTACAATAACCTGAAGAGAGACAGAAGCGTCTGGTACTAGCTGCAATTAGTAATCCTATAGATGAAAAATAAACAGTCAATAAGTACAAAGCAGCAAGGTCCTATGAAATGTAGTGATCATTTCTGTCTACAGCGATACAAATAACCCAACTCCCGCAGAGAGACAATTCTTATTTAAAATACACAGTTAAAAATGCACTCCTTTCATTACGTACTTTCAGAAAGTCCTTGTTAAAAAAGACAGTTTGCCACAATTAACAAATGTAGAAGAACTGGTGTACCAGTCAAACAGACAAATATACAGAAGGTTGGGGGGGAAACATTTGCTTTAGTAGGTATTATCCTGGCACCCCTGGAATCCCTCTTTCCTCTCAGAAGCAAACACCCACTTTTAGCAGGGACTGCTGACTGGAATCAGACTGGAAGAATACAGCGAAAAATGAACCACAACAGGGTGTGCATTAGCAGGCTCCTGGTGCATGCCTCGAGTGATAAGAGGCATTCAGCCAGGCACACCAAAACCTGTTCTGCTAACGCAGCTCCTGATGTGGCTTACTCTTAGGATGGTCGTGCGTGGCTCCATCTAGTTTTAATTTCATTATTTAACGTATCCCCACACTGTGTGCTACAAGTTGCATCTGAAAGCAAAAAGACTGGCAGAAAGGCACTATGCTGAAGCATGCTACAGCTGGCGACTGGGGAAGGACCAGTTCTTTGCTTTTGAAGTGTGTTTCCTTCAGCCATCTCCACTGTGGACCAAAGTTCATTTTCCAAAATGGCTATCAAAACTCTTTTGAACAGGCACTGAAATGCAGAGGACCTCAGCTGGCTGCTGCACATCATCATCCCTTCCCTCCTACACAGGGTACCCAGCTAAGGGAGAGAACACAGGCTGCATCACAACACTAAAGCAGCACGCACTCACGCCTTTGCTAGCCGACTCGCAACTCACCTGCCTGCGTAGGAAAGGGGGTGAGGGGAGCGAATGTTTCATAAACCTTACTCCAGTCACTAGACACAATGAATGTGTGAAACAGCCACGTGTCCACGGCTTGTCTCCCACCGTTGGGATACTGGAGTGTCTTCAGAGTGGGAAGCACCGAAGCTATACATCAGATCTGTAAATAGATAAAAATTCATCCAAGCTGTAGTCCTGGCAGTTCACTCCACTCTCTCCTGTGTGGCAGGATGTGCCTTGGTGCAAGTTACCAAATGCTAAAAGATGCCAGCTACAGCAACACCAAAGGGAATACTCAGGAAAAAAACCTAGTTATCACCCCAGTATCATGCAAGCTAGAATTTCAACTCAGAATGGTGAGCAGCATCAACACCAGCATGTGCAAAGAGGTGAAATTGCCTCCCTTTGTTGAGAGGTCACCTCAGACCTTCTCGGAGTCGGATACGAATCTAACAGAATATGCATCCTACATGCCCTCTTCAGGACTTTTCTTAGCAGAAAGAAAAATCACAATCATTCCACAATCGTAATATCTAAGAGGCGGGGAACCATGGCAATGGTTTGCTGCTGCCTGTGCCAATTTGTAAACATGCACAGGGATAACTGTCCATGTAAACCTCATGGAAGTCAGCAGAAGCTGTGTGTTTAAGCACAGGTGGAATTTGATAACCTTTTCAGACCTCTGACACCTCTTCCTGTGTGTTTCATAGCCAGACTTTGGGGGTAAGCAGAAAAAAAGAAAAAAGACACAAGACCTACCTCTCCAAATACTTTTTTTAATAAAGCATTTAATTAACCCCCAAGCGCATGCTTTCCAGGTCTCTGGTCTTGGAAAGTGCCCTTGCGCAACAGGACCACCCTACAGCAGTGAAGCATACATCTGCTACACGTACACAAATTCCAACGCTTCAGCTCAAGATATTTTCGAAGCATGACAACAGATTATATTACTTGTTCACTGCGAGCACACTTTCTAACTATGTTCTCTCAATTTCACTTAGAAATCAAGCAAACCTTAGTGGGCTCTCAAAAACCGACATCAGATTCGACGGATGTGATGTCAGACAAACGTACAGAGCTTCATGCAGTTCTGCAATCACGGGGGATTACTGTAAAAGAAGGCATGCAATTTAATACATTAATAAAAGCTTGCATGACTGGTTGCACATTTCTTCTGCCTCTAGTCATTTTTCAGTGAAACAAAGCTAACATGTAAAGTCTATTGTGTTTTGGAGTTGTGGAATGATTCAGATTGAGGCACAACAGCATGATAAGCTACCTGTTGATGTATTTTATCATAATCTTCTGTACAAGAGATCAGTCTTTAGGGGTTTTTTTATTTTTAAACTTTTTTCCATTTTTATGTCTTACATGTTACAAACAATTTAATCATGCATAATTTGCAGATGGACTTAAAAATACTGCACTTCTATTTAAAATGGCACTTAACAATACATAAGTATAGCCAAATTGCTCTAGTTTCAAACACTTCTCCGGAAGACCTGAAATATTTATTCCAGCTACATCACAAGTAAAGGAAAATTAACCAAGTGATTTGTGTACAGCTTGTAGTGGTGGCTCAGATTTGATAAAAAAATGAAGCTTTATGCTATTCCCACTGAAGTCAGGGAGAATTTTGCAATGGACTTCATTAGGATTAAGATCAGGTACCTAAATCTAAGACTCCCTCTTTGGAGGAAGATCAATGAACAACCCTTTAAAAATATAATCTGTTGCTAGAGGGGCTGAGGAAGGTATTTTTTTCCCACTAAAAGCAAAGCATCATTTCTTTGTGTTTGACATTTCAAATCCCCTCTTAGTTTCTTTTAGAAATCCCAAAGTGTTTGATGTGCCATATCTGTGTATCTTGAAAAGGATATTCCAGTGTGGAGTTCCTCACCCCACAGAAAAAAAGTTGTCTGATCCCCCCTAAGACCAGAAACTGTAGCTCCTGCTCAGCTGGGACTCTCAAAAGAAGATGAGCAGGAACTTGAACTCTAGCTTTGATAGCTAGCATTGGTGCAAAAGGTCTCTCCTGTTCTAGCCTTTTCCTTAATTTATGTTTATAGGCAGGAGGACTGGGGGACTTTCAGGTCACAGTGTTGGAGGGACAGTGGACTGTTTCATGGGCTAAAAGGGTGGCTGGCAGCTCAAAAAAGGATGTTCCAAAGTAAGCCAGAAGCCACACAGAGGGCTCAGCCTGGTATCCTTCTGACTCGGTCATATTGCAGACAACATTCAAAGAGCTATGACAGGTTGAGAAATTCAGGCAGCAGTTGCTCTGGACAGAAGCTCATCTCTGATGTAGGTACTTAGCATCGCGGTATTTTTTGTAATAGATATGTGCAGCATGCATGTTAGGGCGAAGAGACAAAACAAGCAGTGGTGAGTAAGAGAAAGAGCAGTAGGAAGAGAGAGTCAGCAAGAATGTTGTGAGCTGTAGTGTTAGGATGGGCCAGGGAGAAAATGGTGAGAAAACGAGGAGGAGGGAGAGTCCCAGGCAGGGAATGCAGTGAGTTAGTTATCTTGGGATCTGTGATTCATTGTGGGTAATGTGCACTACCTACACATATTAGAGTCCTGTAGGGAAGAAATCAAGCTGAGGAAATTCCAAAATCTTTCAATAGGATTTATGAGCTTTAATAATCCAACAGCTCAGGGTCACCTAAGAGCCTAGGAACTGCTTGGCTCACAAGTACGAGTGGCTCTAAGGAGACATATGACAAACATAGCATCTGCAGGAGGGTAGTTACAGTCCTCGGCATAGGAGCCGTAAGAATCACAAACAACTTCACTAGCACAAAGCAGTTTCCCATCAAGATCTTACCAAGAAAAGTCTTTATTGCAGCCCTTTAGCTAAAGCAAAGTATAAAAGCATAGCTTTCCTCCCAGCACACCTAGAGAGCAGACAAGCTTTGGTGACAATTTTCAGCTACCACAATAAGAAGTGCGTAATACAGGCTTTCAAAAGTGCCTCTCTCACTGCTAAACCATCACTAGACCTATATCTGCCCTTAAGGTGTCCTGGCAGAAGAGAAGCCAGGGGACTAGAGAACTTCATGGGTGAGCAAGTGGATCCAGGAAATGAAAGAGAGGGGAAAAAAGAAAAAAGCAATCTCGAGAGGAATCCCCATTTACCTTCCAGAAATCCTGCCAGAGCAATATTAAGAATAGCAGTAAGACATGATTATGGAGTTCTGGCCTTGGTTTAACACTCAAAAGCAACACCAGTATATTTTAGAGAAGACCATCACCCCAGCTGTAAGTAGACAGAGAACAATCATACAGACTGTGAGGTATATTTCAGTTCAGCTATTTATTTCATGTAGTGAGGAGCCTGGGTCTCAGTAATGTTCAGCACACCTCTGTTCTGTGTTTCGGTCAGGGCACACAGATGTAACCCAATGCAGCGTCTGTTCAATAAGCAGTGCCGCTATGTAGATCGGATACCATATGAGAACCCAGAGAATGAAGTTAGCAAATGATTTGGAGGTGAAGAAAAGAAGACTTGCTGTGCCAATCGGCACCTGTAACCCAGAACACTCACCAACTACCAACTTCTCCCTTTGAAATTCCCCTGAACATGTTGCCGTCTTAATTTTCGCTTCTAGAACATCTAGTCTTCTCTGAACTGCACATTTTGAATCTAACAGTTTAAGAGAAGGCTCCCATTGACATCAGGCCCAGACCTACCTTGCAGGTCTTTTTCACAAATAAATTGATACTACACTAGTACGTAGATACTCTTCAACCAGATACCATTTTTCAGTTTTCCTTTAAAACATTTTAAGAATAATGTTTAACTTCTCGCATCGGAATCTCTGGAAAGGTTCCTGACCACAGCATCTGTGTAAGCTGGATGTGTTACTTTCCTGCTGCCCACCCAACCTCACAGCAGTATGCTCTGAGGCTCAACTGGCCAGGAAGCCACACCACTAACCTCCAGTGAGCAGAATACAGACATATATTAACCCTGGGATTTCAAGCTTTCCTGCTGCCCACAATGCCTACATGTTGACTCACATTTGAACTGTAATATAGAGGAAGCCAACTGGGGACCTCCCAGAGAGAGTGGCACTGGCCTTGGCTTCTATACAGCTGCTCCCACCTCAGACCTCCTGTAGATGCAACTGCAAGGCTGGGTTGCTAACTCAGGACCATAAACATGAAGTGATGGAGTTCAGTACATCACTATAAAGATGCTCAGAAATTATTGCTCTTTTCGGATCCCCAATCCAAAGTCTACTTGTAGGAGAAGGTTGGGCTTTATCTTTGCTCAGGTCACTCCCACTCAAGTTAATAGAGATACTGTCTGAGTCTAAAGAGGGTAAAACCAGTATAATGGCTTCAAGATGTGGCCACCAGTACTGTGGATAGTCACACCTTAAACACTGTTGTACCAGGAATAATTAAAAGAGAAGTCTGCAAAAAATATGTGTTACCTGAACAAGGATGAACCTGCCAGATCACAGACTAATTCTCAAAATCTGTAATCTATACACAAATTGATATAAAGGTTGGAATTCCACTAAAGGTAAATAAAAGAAAGGCTAGTTCTTATTCTGTAAAATGGTGACTATCTGTGCTTACCCCCCTTCCCCCAGCTTTATTAACCTGTTCAGTTAGAGAAGCAGCAAACAACAAACATCAGTCATGAACGCTGCTTGAGAGGAGATAAGGAGACCTTCCACTATAGAGGGAGTTAAGAGCATAACATCATTGGCTGGCAGATCAGTTCCCCTCACAATCCACATGAGATGAAGTAGTTGCCCCCTTTACAGCCACATTGTGCTGTATGTGCAAAACAGTGTGCACATGTGCCAAAGAACAGGAGCAACCTGGAAAAAACCAAACCAAACCAAACCAAACCAAAACAAAGACCCCAACCTGTGCTAAATCATGCTTTCCAAAACCAGCCCTTTACAAACTACTGGAGGCAATGTATCCGACAGCTTCTTTTTACAGCTTATGTACTGTCATGTTAGTTTTGTTTGCTCAGTAAAAATGACCAGAAAAGGCACAGATGTAACCATAATTTAGCACAGTTAGCGTGACTCTACTTTGGACCATCCTACCCACAGATCCCAACAGTAGCAGCAGCCCTACAGTAATCAGAGAATAAATAATTCCTGCTATCTGTCATTTGAAAACCCTTTCAAGTTTTGTCAGTGCTGATAAAACTAGCAAAAATGTGTCCTTTGTCATGTGATTGGGGAGTCTTAGAGGTTTTTCAAGGAGCTATGGGTTAAAATCCTACTGAGGTAATAATTTGATAAGGTGTGGGGATTGCTACATTGCACTGGCTCATTGGGCTCTTTATTCCCCCATCTGACTGCCATTACAGCCTTAGCATGTGCCCCTTACCTGTGAGCAGAGCATACTGCACAGCACACCCTCACCTCTCCACTTTCACACCTTTGGGACCACTGTTCATTTCCCAAGACTCTTAGCAGAATATGAGTCTGATAAGCATCAACTTAGCAATTTGCAGTGTTTCTCTTGAACACTTTGGAATCAACTTTTGTGTTGGCTAGTGGGCTGCAGAAAAGAGACAGTAAAGAATAGATGGATGACTGCTCATGTAAAAATTAGGTCCATTCAACACAAAGTGGTGGGGGCTGTATAAAATCCCACAATGCTGTACTTCATGGACAGAACGCAAAGACAGATACTTAAGCTTCCAGCACTTTGAGGTCTTGGAGTCTTAAGCATAGTTATTTCTCAGTCACTGCCCTTAAAATAATACAGTTCCCCCAAATTTTCTCCAGCTGTCTTCTTTTTGTTTCGCCTTGCCTTATCCACTAGACATATTTAAATTTTCCTTTGTTTGGAATCTACATTTTTTCACGCCCTAAAATTATAGCCTTTGCAATGCGCAATACTGTAGAAAGTCCCTTCATTGAAAGAGCAGAACATGGTACAATTTTAGCATCATATAATTTCCCACATAATTGTTAAATCATTTTCTTCCCTTTCTCTCTCCCCCTTTCTTCTTCTTCTTTTTTTTTTTAAAGGAAAGAAAGATTCAAAGTGCATATCCAGAGAGAGAGAGACAAACAGAAAACTTAGCAGCCTCGTAATACCGTGCTACACTGCACCTCACCTTTATTGCAAAAACAATCTCGCATCAGTGACAAGACTTTCCCTATCTACTGCTTTGGTCACTCAGCATTGGACTCTGTGCTCTGCAAGGCACTACTGGTTCACAAATGCAAACCTCCTTGTGTGTTTGTGACATTGTATTCCCAAATATCACATCACAGAAATATTAAAATAAAACTGTTCATAACATTTTCCTGTGCACCATCTGGGCCTTGCAAGAAAGCTGACATTATCTGTCAAACTAAAGATAACCACATTTTCTCTCTTTTGTATCGTTAATGTTTGTCATCGCAAATTTCACTTTAATGCTCCAATTACATTATGACATTCTTACAAACTGAATGGCACTAATGACTTTCATTATTATTTACACACTTCCTTAATTATAAGGCTCTCCCTCTCATTCACAACATGTTCTCCCTCATAACACTCACTCTGATATAAAGCTAATGAATTTTAAACTTTCTATTACATAAAAGCTCATGATTAATTACCCAGCTTCCCAATCTCTTTATGATGCACAATACAGGGTTCTCCTGCAGTGATGCACCAAAGGGGGAGAAGTATGGAACTTTTATTCCCTCCTCAGTGAAACCAAATAGAGAGATAAATAAGAGTCTCTTTCTCTTTAAAGCGACATATGCAAATTTAATTGAAAACAAATATACATCAAACCGTTCCTCAGGAGAAATCTAAATCTCTCTATATTAGCAGCATGTAGTAAACAGGATAATAATGCCTATTATTATCACCTTTAATTTTTCATGACAACAATTTTTTTAATCTAGTTCAAGCAAAAGACAGTAGAAGTAAAAATACAGGGCTTTTACATAAGACTTCTTAGTGTTGTATGCTGTATCACCAAGACTAACTATTTATGTGGTTTTAATTATTCAAAATACTGGACTCCTCCACTGATAAAAAAGACAAGTTAAAAAACCCCAAGGTTGCACCACACCAGATGAAGGGCAGTCGTGACAAATATAAATTACTGCACTTCAGACTGACAAAGGTAACACAATAAAACAGAGCCTAGAAGACTTTGAAAGACATTGTGGGGGCACTGAACAGCCTAGCAATGAAATTCAGAGCTCAGTATTTAAGTACGGATACAGGCTGCAATCTGCACAAGCTGTACATGTCTCAGTGCCTGTGCTGCCAACAGAAATTGGATTCCCACAGCCAAATGCAAATTTACTGACAGCCACGGGGAAAAAAAAATGGGTTAATTAAAAAGTGTGGCTACTTTTACCCCATTTGCTGGCTAGAAAACTTGACCTTAAGATTACGAGGAACTTGTGCATATAAAAAATTTATTTCCTGCCATTCCAAGGGAAGTTCCCTTTTATGCCTCTCCCCTGTTAGTTAAGCAGGAGCCAATATCTATGCAAATATATACATAATCCAAATAGGGATATAGTCCCAAATAGGACAAAAGCACATCCTGCCATGACTGAATCGATGGATAGCCAGCTATGAATGACATATTTGCTTAAATCAAGCACGGGACACCTAGAAAGATGAAGATTCATTTGCCAGAGCCATTTACCTATGTGTTGCCTTTATATTAACTCGTACTGCTGATCTACTGCTGGACCAGATAAGAAAATTGGCTCTGTTGTGAGAAAAGCCTGTGTTCTTTCAAATGCAGTTTGTTTTCTTTTTAATACTATATGCTTTAAGTTTCTAATCAGTTTCCAGTCTCACGGAAAACCCTGGAGGCATATTAAATTAAATAAATTCCCTGGAAGTTCAGTACAACATAACGATACAGTGTAGCTTCAGCCTTGTGAAAATTCTGAGAGATGATAACCATACTTTGGTCTGCTTTTGAACACTTCTTCATGAGTATGGCAACTATGTGGTCCTACAGACCAAACAACTTAAAAAAACAATTTTCTCAGGGCGTGATCCAAGGCCCACAGACTAAATGATATGATCATCCTACTACTTTCAGTTAGGATCTCATTCCAAGGCTGCTACTCATCAGCATTTCAGTTATCTAAATTATGAAACTCCCCAACATCAGAGAATGTTCTGTAGTTTAAAAAAAAAAACCTTGAAGGAATCAAAAAAATCGGTCCTTCCAATCTCTTTAATGTTGTCTTGCATGCTGTGCGTCTTACAAAAAGTTATTAGGAATACATTATGAAGCAAGAAGTATAAACCACTTCTATTATTTCTTCAAATCCGTAGCTAGAAGCCAGGCTTTAGAGGGCAGGCAGGCTCTTGGCAGAAATTTAACAAATAGCAGAGATGGAAGAAAGAGAGACAGATGCAAAAAGAGAGTAGGTCTCAGAATAACATTACTTTTCTGATTCTAATAAAGTTCCTTTGCTCAGCATTCAAAAAACCTGGCAACTTATGTGTTATTCCAGCTTTAATCAACATGTGATTCAGGGATTCATCATTTGCCCTTAGATATTGTATAAATGCTCCGTGTAAATAGACAGAGTGCTCCTGAAATCCATTTTTCTCAAGATTCATCTGCTTTCTGTGGCTATTGCAGTTGTTCATCTTTTCTTGCTGACTCTAGAGTCGAGAGCACCAGACTAACATATCTATATAGGGTATGTAAATTTACATTCAAAACCTTGTTACATTTTGGGCAGAGAGTGTCAGGCTTTCACAAGGGGCCAGATTATGCTCCTCAGTCACATTTACATGCCCATCAAGAAATTTCAGAACAATCCTGTTGAGAGTCAATTGAATGCATGCACACAAAAAGTCCTTTGAGCAGTGTAAGAGGCATCCTATACACTCTTGAAAGATTTGACCATGACTCTAACTATCTAACAATAGTTTATGTTGCAGATAATCTTCCTTAAAATACAGTGAATAATGAACCACAGTAGCCATTAATCTTGATGATTGTTTCCATGTAAAACAGTTTCTATGTTTAGACACATTCATTATTTTCCAATGTTATTCAGGAGTAATTGTACTCTAAAGAAAACGGTGTAGTCCTTGGACTTCTTCATGTACTTGACTATTAGTAATAGCACTTACACAAAAGAAATGAGACATCACAGAGTAAGACACAAACATAATAAAAACAGTCGAGCTAATCTTTATACAAAGATATTAAAACAACTGGAGAAGGTTGATAATAATGTCAGAATAGGTAAAATTAGTCACAGTTTAGTAAATGGCATGTTTGCAGTTACAATTTTATGGCCCATTCCTAAAGCAGACCAAAATCGTGATAAGTTTACAACCCACAGGATCAAGTGATTAATGACAATTAAAAGATAAATGTGTTTTAATGACATATGGTGTTACCCTTATGCTATGTAGCTTTCAACAATATTTTTGTTTATTGTGATATTTATGTCATGAAATTCTAGTTGTTTAAGATAAGTAAATGTGTTACATCACCACATTCCCTGAAAGAGGAGTGAGACACAGGCCCTCCAAGATTACTTATGAAGAAGAAAAGATGTATTAAACAACTTGAAAGTGAGCTAGGCATGGCGAACAGGAGCCTTGTTTCAAATCTGTAACTCCATTACATGGCCCTGTGATCCACTGCTTATATGAGCACATGAAGCATGAAGCCTTCTCCCTACCTTGCCTTTCCTGTCAATGTCAGGAGAGCTTCATGGCTCGCAGAAGTAAATGAGGGCGATGGGAAGTGCTTCATAAGCCTGGGGATAGGGCAGAGAGAAAGGCAAGATGCCACTATGAAAAGTAATTAGTGGCAGTGGGGAGTAATCTGCTGAAGCTTGTTCTACAATTGATTTTGTTGTTACACGCTATATGAGATCTCCACAGCCCAAGAAAGATGAGCCATGCATCACCTGAGAAAGCTGCATGTGAAGCAGTATCATTAAGCGGGAGCCCGGTCTTGACTTCACATATCAGGGCTCTGATCCTGATTCTACCTTTTATTTAATGGATAATTTTAAGCAATTCAACCCATCTCCTGGTGCCTTTGTTTATTCTTCACACCTGTTTCTTCTGATCTTTCTTATGGCTATTGTAATTTTGAAGAAAGGACTATCCATCATTATGAGTTTACATAATGGCAGCCCGCAAAAATGTAACATCCTACATGGCAGTCTGAAAATAATCTCATTGAAGACGATGGGAATTTTACACTGATCTCAGCAGCAATCTTGTTTGCCAATAATATCATCTGCATGTAGTCTTTTGAAATGTTTGGTATTGATTAACACAGTTTTTAAAAGCACAAAAAATAAATTATTCATTTTGATTTATAGTTATAGTAAGTGTTTATCACAGGCAGAGTATTTTCATACAAATCAGAATACTTAGAAAATAAGCCAAAAAACCCCCAACAGATCAGCTTTTCCCTGTATTATAACTGTAATCACTTTCCTATAAACATAAACAAGACTGGGAACCTCTTTCCTGAAATGCCTCAGAAAAGAGATGAGCCTTGCAAACCAAGAAAGCCAGTTAACCCCATAAAAGACAGTGCCTTCATGGAGAACATCCTACTAATAGCTCCCCTGCTCTAAAAGCACAAGCACCCCTGACTATTTATAATACAAGTATATCGGACAAATGGTACTAAATCTCCAGGAGTAAAATGACAAAGCTCACCAATTTTTGATAGAACTGTACATGACTTGAGGACCTAGATGAATTTGATTCAGGACAAATCAAGATAGACCCAGCCATTTGGAAATACTGCAAATAAGGTCCTTAAGTCATCACACCCTGCTATGGAGAAAAACACACGTTAGGGAGACGAATTTTGAAAAAAATAGGTGCTGCAGTAAAATCTTGGCTGTACAAGTGATTT
Organism: Aquila chrysaetos chrysaetos; assembly: GCF_900496995.4. Taxonomy (NCBI): domain Eukaryota; kingdom Metazoa; phylum Chordata; class Aves; order Accipitriformes; family Accipitridae; genus Aquila; species Aquila chrysaetos. Next base: position 21,173,395 of record NC_044006.1, read on the forward strand.
CTTCTTGTGCCTATCATTCTTACTGTTTGTACAATACTTGTACTTTCTGAGTCCTGCCTTCCTCCTACCAGGAGCTGGCAGCTTTTAAGATTGACCGCAGGGATGGGGCAGGCACCCAGCCTTGCATACCTGAGCATCACAGCCAAAAGTGGTGTGCTTATTTCCAAAACAGCAGCAGGGGATTCATAGCACGGCCACCAGTAAAAGCATCACAAACCCCTAAATAGCAGAGCTCTTTCCTTTTAATTGCAGTGCCCAGCATTTTTTCCAAGGGTGAGCATTTCTCCCGTGTCCCCTGTAGGCCTTTTGTCAGCTTTTGTGCACTCTTGGTTGTTTTGCTGATACTCCTCAGCAAACATGGTGATAGCTGGTAAAGCCATACATATCCGCACATCTATTTGAGAAAATGGGCAGAATTAAAAACAGATAGTGTTTCAATGCCAGTCTTCGCCACGACTTTTATTGGACACTGGTAAGGAAGGTGGCCGACAGCTGCCTCACATCTAGAGCAAGATGCCATGCTAAGAGTGCAAGAAAAATTAGATTTTTCCAGTGATGTTGGACTCCACTCACAAAGCGTGAGGGTAGCACACCTTGTAGATCCTCAAGCTTTGTGATTTATGCTGTCTGCCTCTTCTCCATTACCTCGATTACTGTTCATCTCAAAAACAAGCTCTTTCAGACTTTCTTTGCCCTTCTACTCTTCCATGTTCCTGTCCCCTGTCCCATGCACTCTCTCCTTTCTCCTTTTCCTTTTCCCTCTCTCCATATTCATGCCGGAGGGTATATCATGATTAAGTTCTCTAATCAATTGTCTGACTCATTGCCTTATGGCAGAATATTGCCATGGCTAATGACTAATATGACTGCAGGATTTCCAAATGTCATCTTATAAGATCTTACAGACTGCCTATTAACTATTTTTTAGCCTTACCAGGATTAGCTGGGTAGCAAAATAAAACAGTATGGTTTAGCCCAGTAAACTCATTTCTTAGCAGCTGATTTCTATTTATAGGTATCGCCTAAATAAAACCGTATAGGACAACGTATTTCCAAACTGAGAAATGCTCTGTTCGTGAACAGCTTTTCCTATGATACTGAAAGTGTTCATTTGCACAGTGAATGACAAAAAATAGTGTTTGAAACTTTCTAATTCTTGAAAGACGGCAGCTGATACTTACATTCATATTACGATTCATTATAAAAGAAGAAATGTGTGAAACTGCCAAGACAAATAGCTAGATGCATTGGATTTGTTGATTTTTATTTATGCACACCGCTTTTCCCTCCACATTACAATTTTGTGATGAGCAAAGGAGTAGCACAGCACATTTTCACTCTGCAACTCCTGTGTTCCTGCAACTGAAGCTAATATTTGCCCTTTCAGTTGAATGCAGTTATTCTCTGATAGCAACTTAGTTTTATTTTAGATTGACATGAAAGCAACATCCTTACTTTCAGTAATAAGAATTTTTTGCACTGATAAGGAATTATCACAAAAAGCAGTAAGAATAATCACAGGGACAATTGTAGATGATTTAAAATCTGACAATATACAGAGGATGCTTGCTGCAATCCTAACGATGCCTAAACATGTCCAGTATTATTTACAGACACGTGCATTAGTTCTGTTATTCTTTTCTTGCCATGCTCCTGTATATAGCATGGAACTGCAGATGTTCTCACCCTTTTGCCTTTTTCAAATTCCTGTGCTGGCATGAACAAAGAACTTGCTAATCATAGGATTTTGATGCTTCCTCTGGGCAATCAACTGTTACACTCCTGCAGTTTGACCATTCCTGAAAATACAGTAATATTTGACCAGTTCTCTTGCACAAAACTGATTTCAGCATTGACAAATTTCCAAGATATCCATTTATAAATACTTACTGATGCCTTCTTGATCAACTCACCTGGTCACCTTGCCACTGACAGTAAAATGACATCAACGTGAAACGAACACCCTCAGAGATATTGTGAGAAGGGTGAAGTGCCAGGGAGTGCTATTTTTTGCTGCTGATTGTCAATGAATTAACAAAAGCATTATCCTGGGTATAAAAGAACAGAGCCTATAGCTAGATGAGGAGATACAACATCAAATTGGGAAGTGTACTGTAAAGATCAGTGTGTTAGAAAGCTAATGAATAATGTCACAAGACCTTAAACTAGCTAATCTCATTGAGACAGCTTGTTAGATGATCAGACTGCCTAGCTGAGAAACCTGCTTCCATTACTGCTGTGTTTGTGGTGTCAAGCCCAATTAGTGTTTCTCCAGATGAATTTTCATTCATTAGAGTTGGAAAGCCAAGTAGAAAAAAATGCAGTGGAATTGAATTTGTTTCCCTTTCACTAGCAGAGTTTTCTCTGTACTTAGGTATCACAAATACAAGAAACACACACCAAGACTGGCTCTAGTAACTGTCACAGTTCTGCTCCTTCCCCACAGCCCTGCAGGCTTCAGCTTCTCTAGCCCCTAGCCTCTAGCACAGGAGCTCCACCATATTAACTTGAAAAATCCAACACAGCAGGAAAATTTCTACCTCTTTACTCAACCTGCACGAATTTGCTGTCAGCCCTCATCTCAGCCAAAATAGGGTATGCCCTTCTTCCATCTGCCAGTATTTCTAGTTTGTTCTGTGTATGTGTTTTTTTTTTCTTTTCCCCAAAGCTGCATACGCAAAGGTAACCACTGCTGACTCCATCCTGTGGTTCCACTTTAGCATGCTCACATCAGGTTACCCTATCTTACCATACAATAAGACACTTCACTACCAATATCTCCTCTAAAGCCAGCATCTGGTAGGAGAAAGTAGAATTTTGGCAGCTGGGGTGAAATCAAAGCCCTGCTGAATTCATGCCACTGATTTCACCTGAACCTAATTTTTACCACCCATCTTTACAGGAGTGTTATACAATATTGGATAAGTTTTAAAAATTGCTTATTTCCTGTTATGTAATGAAAAACTTCGATCTTAACCTCATGCAGTGCACCTAATAATCTGCCATAGAAAACTGCTGAAATATTAAGGCTATTAGGTTGTTTCAGTTTTTAAGACTAAATACTGCAGGCATTTTTATTTTTTTAATTCAAATGCAAAACTTTCCAGGTGTTGAGTTTGTAGTGACATTTTCAATGCTCCTGAAGAATTAGGAGGGGAACCTGTGAATTTTAAGTAGTGACAATCAATAAGGTTTGAGAAATATTATATTAATACTTAAATCTCAAGCCCATGATCCTGACAGAGCTGACACTTAGTACGTACTCAGTCATCATCATTTTTATCATTTTTCCTACTCTGTGAAAACACTGCTGATCTTGTTTTGGCTGCCAACTATCCAAGCATACTATTAAACTCCGCATTTAATAAGATAAGCAGTTTCTAATGGGATTTAAAACTCTAGGTGCAATGCAGTCAATATCAAATACTGGCATAAATCTCTTGCACTAAAATTCATATCTGTCATCAGAAGCAGGGGGAGGAAGGGGTTTTTGTTTTTTAAAGCATCTGTAGCTCATGATAGCAAAGGTTCTATATTCAGGAACATGCTTTAAATTAACTTGGGGTGCTGGTAAAGAAGCCTACTCCCTCCAGCTGAACTGAAATTAGGCTGATTTCTTCCATTTTTTTTAACAGCCAGATAATCTGAATGTTCGGTTTTGCATCTGTTATACAATTGCTTCTTTATTCTGAGTCGTTTGGTAACCTCTAAAAATAGTTCACTCTTCTTGAATTAGCAGCACAGTGTTATAGATCATGTAGACAGAAAAGCCTATCTCCTTGCTTCTGCATAGCCATATGCTACAGGGCTCCGGTATCAGAAAAGTCACTGCAGTGTATCTTAACTCTAACAGATGTTACTGCTGGCCTCTTCGAGAGCCGGAAGGAAAAATAAAAGAAAGAAAAGCAATGGATTACAGGCCAAAACAATTGCTTGATTCCGACAGTAAAACACTATGTCCATGGAGGTGGACAGCGACGTAAAAATGTTTGTTTTGAGCAGCTTGCTTTAGAGGCACAATAACTAATTTTTTCAGGTCAGTACTCAACTGCTTTTATTGCACCTGGAATAGAAGGTGATACTATTTTTGCAATAGAGGAACTACCTGTTTTGCAAACAAACCCCAGTTTCTGATGGAATCAGAAACTTGAAGTTCCAGCTCTCCCAGTGATGTCCTGCACACAGAAGTCCCAGAAACAGGGGAATACATTCATTTGCTGTTCTGGAGTACTACTAACCTATTATCTGATACTCAGCAGTAGGTGTTCTTCTAGGATTACTCCCTGAGGTAAATTAGATTCTCTTTTGTTTGGCTTTTTAGCTATGTGATATCTCTGGAGAGAATTATTTTCCAGTAAAAACATGTGAAATAGCCTCAGCAAGCTGGTGAGATGAGAAATGGCAGCTGGAAAAATTACTAAAGTCCAAGTGAAAGTATGTTTTAAAATATAATTTAATCAAAGGCAGACAAGATCAGTCATGAAGTTAGAAAGGACTTTCAGATGAATGACAAGGCACTGTTAACAAGCCAAGTTTTGCTCAGAAAACAAACCAATCTGAGAACAAAAAAGAACAATGTGCTGGAATGTCATGCATACAATATAAATACAGTCCATGCAATAAATGCAGGAAAGAAAAAAAAAAAGATATTTTTTGTTGTTGCAGCTTGTGGGAAATCCTAGCATTTTCCATGTAATTCCACAGAAAAAGAAACATTTAGTTACGTATGTGTCACCTTCCCCTTTCTCATATTCTAAGAGGGTCATAATATTCATGGGATAAAATACAGACTATAAATTTTCATTGAGAAGGCAAACGGATTCATTTCCCCTGTGCATCTCAGGCCTTTCTGAAAGTGTTTGTTGTTGTTATTTGATATCAGTTGCCATAAGAAATGTTTCCCCCCCATCCGTTCATTTTTCCAAAGGGCCTGCTAGGAACTTATATCTCCTTTTTTTTCTCTCTATTGTTCTGTCCAAAGGGACTGTGAAATAGAAGGAAACATACTCCATTTCTACCACTAAAACCAGAACAGCCTTCTCTGCTGGGCTGGAAGAATGGATGGCTTTATCCTGAGGTGAATTAACTGCTTCCCTCCAGGACAAAACCCAGCTATGGGTTCCCTTCAGGGGATCCATGTCAGAGCCTGTGCCTGCTCCAGACAGAGAACGTGAACCTATGCTGCACTGAATTTGTGTGGTGAAAAGCTCCAAAACTATCTCAGCTGTTTGCACTTGTGCTCCACAGATTCATCGTACTGTCATGCCACACACCAGGGCACACTGTGCACACACAGCATCAAGCCATAAAATCACCTCTCTGGTTAGCTGTAACTTTGCCTTCTTGTTATTGAAGTCATTTCAGGTGATCCATTCTACCTCAAAAAAAAAAAAAAAAAAAAAAAGAGAGAAAGACAAGGAAAAGGAGAAGAAAGAAAAAGAAGAAGAAAAGAAAAAGAAAAGAAAAAGAAAAATAAGAGAAAAAGAAAAAAAAGAAAAAAGACAAAGAAAAAGAAAAAGAAGAAGAAGAAGAAGAAGAAGAAGAAGAAGAAGAAGAAAAAGAAGAAGAAAAAGAAAAAAGATAAAAAAAAGAAAAAGAAAAAAGGAAAAAGAAAGAAAAAGAAGAATGTGCATCTCTGCCACAGAGGTGCCGTAGGAGGTCTGTGAAGATTCAAACCAAGTTCTGTGTGTTATGAAGATGCAATCAGTCACACTCCCAAGGTCTACCAACTCGGGAGGATTAAAGGATTTCATAAGTGAAGTAAGTTACACTGGTCTTCTTGTCCAGCCTCTTCTACAGCCAACAAACAACTTCAGTCCCTATAGCATGCTATATCCTAGCTTCAGGAACAATTTCAACGCAGGAATTTCTTCTCCCTCTAGGTAAAAGCCTACAAAAATAGGGTGTTTCCTGGGGTCTACTGTGCTAGGGTTAAGGGGGGGGAAATTGTTTTGTTTTTACTGCACTTGTATTTTCTGTAAAGGAAGGGGCATTTGTGAGATGTGCACAAATACACATGCACATAGAAATCACATAGTGGATCTGATCCTACCAGAATCCTACCTCTGATCCTGAAGTGAACTAAAAGAAACACTTAAATAACTCTTCCCAAGCTCTTTCCTAGCACTAAACTTAAGATATTTTTCTTTATCCATACAAATGACCAAGATTCAAGTGTATGAATTTTGCTAACAATACCCCATAGAACTTCAATGTCACGGCAAAGAGTATTTCTTTTCTAATGTTAAACATCCCCACTTATAAATTCCACCAGCATTGCAGTACAGAGGCTCATCTACCTGTTTGCAACCATTCACTGCTTTAGGTACTTTTATGTCACCTCTAAGTCTTCTTATTTCTAAGGGAATCTAGTTTTTCACTTCATATGAGAACTTTCCTATGCCTTTATTCATTGTTGCCATTCTTTTCTGAAATACCCTCTAACCCCACAGAATGCTCTCTAAGATAAAGTGACCTGTTCTATATGGGTTACTCCAGGTGAAAATGTATTTATGAGTCACGTAACAACATGTCAACGTTTATTTTACTGTTCCCAACCACATACCTAATGACTCCTAATTCATCACATTCCTAATTAATATTTTTAGCCACAAATGCACATTGATTCCTAACTAAATATTTTTAGCCACAAATGCACATTGCCAAGAAGCCTGCATTTTGATGTCCATTTTCCCATCTTACTACTGTTATAATGCAAAAATCCAGTAAGGGCTGGCTGGTAAACAAGAGGCATTTTTTGAAAGACTGCCAAGATTTCAACATTCCACTTCAAAACAAGGCTCTCAAATATTTCAAGGAATAAACATGAGAGAAAGCGTGCACAAACCACACACAAAAGCTTGCTCTCCCTAGGCTCTTCATGGTCTCCCAGTGATGGTGAAGCCACCAGTAGCTCCGCTGTAGAGGATCATAGCCTGAATCAAGCAAAGCCATTGAGATGAAATTTTCTTTTTCAAGAACAGTTGTTTAGATCCTTTTGCAGACATCTTACTATTTTATTATGTGGCATATATTGTAATTTCAACCCAAATATTTGGAACAAATGTTTTCTTTGTCTATATACTTATGTATATACATTAATATTGAATACAGGGAAGTTGATAATGCAGTAAGAGTTGAGTTTAACCTTCACACAAAACACAATTTTAAGTGAAATAATCGAAGTAGCCTTTTCTTAAAACATTTTGGGTAATTAGAAATCAGTGATGTTCTTAACATAAAGCCAATACCCCTTCATCTAATCTGACTGTATGATGAGCGTTCTTCACTTCGTAACTTTTTCACATTAGTTTTCTATATTTTTCAATTTTTTGTTTCACTTTGTGAGGCAAAAGATGAAAGGAAAATGAACTCACAGCAAGGACTGAGCTCTAGTGAAGCAGTTGATTGTCTCCGGAGAGAGTTATTGTGAAAACTCTGCTAGCTTTCAATTGTTTCATGAAAACTAATTATTGCTAAATGACACTTTAAAATCTTGCGTGTATAATCATGGTGTATGCATTAGGTAACCTTCATTTAAGGCTGGAGGAATATGTGAAACAGCTTAGGAAAAAAACTGGTGTGAACCTATACTAATTTATTTTATCCTTTTTATGATTTACTGAAAGATATTCTTCACCAAAGGCAGTTAGTAATATGAGCAGCAACTCAGCAGAGTGCTTATGGATATGTCTGAAGGCTGCAGCCTCCTGAAGAGATGTTCAGAGCTCCAAAATGAGAGTATTTCAAACAACCTCATTATGTTTTAGATAAAGGAATGCATCTTTGTTTACTTTCTGATTTTCAAACTTTTTGGCACAGGAGCGCATTTACAGGCTTATATATACATACGTGCATGAATACATACCCACAAACACATGCACAAACACAAGTTAAAAACTCCCCCTCTTTTTCTTGCTTAATCATATAACCCCAGGCATCACACATACATTTGGCACCATAGCACAGCTGCCTCCCTACGTTATCTTTTCCATCCAGAAAGAAGCCCCAGTTCTGTGGATCCCAGAGCACAGTAAGCGCAGAACCGGGATTACTCTTTATGGCTGGTGCTTCCAACACCCGTCTCTGCAATGTCATCTCTGAGACAAGAAACATGCTGTGCTTAGTGGTGCTAACAGGCAGGCAGCAGTCCTAAACTCTCTGTAAATCTTTGCTAACACTATCAGCTGGAGGTCTTGCCATACATGTTGCAAAACTCTGGTCTCCCATCTCCCGCTTTAAAAGTCTTATTTCCTCTTTCAAGAGAAAGCAAGCCACAGGCTTACGTAGGGTAGCAAATGTTGAGGTATCAGGCACAGAATTGAGTTTTAGGAGCATGAGTCATGCTGTTGGGATGTATCTCTGGACCTGCTTTTTAATAGCCGCCGCTTATATTATTTATCTTTTAAAGAAAAAAATTCACCATTTGTAAAAACTTTATAAGAGCTTTAGCTTTCATCAGTCTTAAAAAGTCCAACGCATCAGAAATGTTAAAGATAATTATAATAGGGTTTCATATCTTTTAAATTAACTGCTTTGTCTTTGAACAATCTTTGCTCAAAAACATTTCTTGCACTTTTCAGAATTAAAATGTGTTCAGATTTCTGAATTCAAAACATGCAATCTGACTTGGCACTTCTATTTTTCCATAATCTGTCCAACACAGAGATATATAATAGATAGCTGTATGCATGCATTTTCAGTTAAATTAAAAGTATTTTTTATTTTTTTATTTTTTTTCAGGATTGCAAGAAGCTTGAAAATGCACTTGATACCCAAATCTGCCACAAACATTGGCAGACCCAAGAGCATGAGCTGACGAGATTTTCTATCGTTTAACTTTATAGCACACTTCACTGGGATATTTCCTGAAAAATGCAGAAAAGCTATCTGGAACTGTGCATCTCAGCCAGGTTTTTCTCCTTCCATTTTGCTTCATGAGAGCAAGACAATATAAGGAACCTATATTCAAGGAGGCTACTGAGTTATTGAATTGTCAGTTAACTTCTCTAACACATAACCTTAGAAAATAAATCGTATCAGTATTTTGGCCTGCAGTAGTCAGAATGGCTGAAGTACATCCAGTGTTGTATCATAATGACTGATTGATGATTTCTTGAACAGCAAAACTGTAGACATCCATACACACTTGGCCCCAGAGATTCACAAAGAATAGACTTCTACAAGAAACTGCTGCTGTGTTCTTCAGCTTCTGTTATTGTCTGGTTTAAAAATTATATCAAATAAAGGCTTAATTGTAAACACAATATATAATCAGACACCTGTCCTAATCATCTCCATTATCTTACAAATGACATATTATAATGTGTAATTGCTGCTGATACCAGGATTTCTCTTCAGGCATTTTATTTAGTACTTATTCTGTTCACCATTTAGTTTTATTATTTACCTAAGTCTCCTCAGAAAGTTAGCTCCTTTTTTTTTTCTTTTTCCAGCAAGACATATTTCCTTCCTGGTGTTTACAATCCACTGCTTTCAATTGCTCATTGTTACTGATGTTTTCTTAGTCACAGCTTTTTTTTTCAGTTCACGCCAAATTCCTTTTATTTGCCTAAGTGGGATCATTACAATGGCCAAATGCTAAAATATCAACCCCCTCCATTAGGAACACCTACATATGTTTTATGTTGTAAATCACTATCCTGGCATAGCGAAACACAAGTTTAGGGCTCAAAAGCCTACACACACAAAAGATGCATGCAAACAAATGTGGTGAGATGGTAACTGCACATTAAACGGTAATCAAGTATTTTAAAGATTTCATGGTATTTTTCCATCACAGATATGCTTCTTCATCTAACCACAACCATTCCAGAAAATAGATGTTGCATCTAGAAGAGACCTGTGAAGGAAGACCCCAGGAAGAGGGGAGCAGTTGTGTGAACCCCGCTGTTACGTAGGTGCCACATGTCGGGGGAGGCACTGGAAAGAGGAATCTCAGCACAGAGAGGCTGAGGTTGGCATCCATGGCCATGCGGTTGGGATGGCAACATGTGAAACACACCAGCAATGAACAAGGCGATAAAGATCTGAGCGAGGGAGGCTTCACTGAGAATCCTAAACTTGCTGTGCTGAACGAGCAGCCCCACTGCGGGCTTCAGCGTTTGTATCTGTGGAGTGAGGGGGAAAGGGCCAGCCAACTTTTCTTGGCATCTTCATTGCATATGAAATGGAGGAGGGACAGCTTGATTGCCAGAGACACGGAGAGGCAATTAACAACAGAAGGAGAGAGCAAGATGCACGTATACCTCATGTTCTTCCTCAACTGTTTTAGTGCTGCATTTTTCTAATGCCATTTGCCAAAATACCCAAATTCTTCATTTGATAGTAAAAACATGCTTTTCACCTTTTTATTGTATCACATAAATAAAATCTTATTTTTCAGAAAATGACCACTTTTTTATTTATTTCTATCTTTCTGTGGTGAAATGACACCTCCCACACACACATACACACAGTCTCCTGCTATTTAGATATAGCATGCCCTCAAACGTTAATTAATACTGTAAAACTGGTTTGCCTCCCTGAACAACTGAAAAGCATCTTAAGCTGTGATCCATTTTTTCACTTTCTTGTTTTTACTTTTAAGCATGTGTATCTACATTCGTGGCTAACTTAAGCTTGCAACTCCATTACATGATCCTTCCAGTTCCAGTTAAACTCCTAATTGATGGAGGTGGCCCTCAAAGCATGGTACACAGGAAAAATAAAGCAGAGAGAACACCATGAATGGCAGTAGTAGCATACAACTGCAGCATTTCATTTCCAGCTTACCTACTAAGAATATCCACATATTTTGACTTCCCACCATGGCCTCTTCATTTCCAATGTTTTTTTTTTCATTTACTGACTACTACTAGACACCATATTGTAGCACAATGATGACAAGAAATTGCACCTGCTACATGAATTATGTATGCTGTTTTCAAAACCCCAAAGAAAAAGACAGAAACAGCAAACAATGTGCCTTGAATGGTGATCTAAAGGTTACTTGATGTAGCTCACCAGTCTTGCCAAGAAAAGTAAGCCCCAAGGGAAAGGAGTATTGATACCAGTGGACAGGAAGCCTTAGAGATGCTCTGGGAGAGAACACCCTCTCTGAATGCTGCTCTAGCAGAAAAGAGGGGAAAAAAACTTGCTACACATGAATTTCACTGCCAAGTGTCAGAAGGTGTCCAAGACAGTTACAAATTACCTGAATTGTGACAAAATAAAGGGTGAAAGGTCATTTCATGTAAGTTCTGGGTCAAAAATGTCCCCATGCATTGCAGAACACCATTGACTGCCAAAATACTATCTGCAGTTTCCAAGGAAGCCCTACAGAAACTCAGTGATAGATCGTAATTGCTCGCTCTGTCTCACACTACTAGGGAAGCCAAAGCTGTGTTGCATGTAGGCTAGATTTCTCCAGTGGAGTCTCTACATACTGCCATAAAGAAGTCTAAGCTGGGGCTGACTGAGAAGAGATGGTCAACTCAAAAGGAGCAGGAAGGAGCCAAATTTTGTGGTCTGCTATTGACAGCAACCTCTAGAGCTGTGAAGTCAGAGAAATGAGAGATTCTACAGTATCCTGAGGTGGTGGTGAAGACTCATTGTTAAAGTTCAGTTTTCCAGGATCTTTAACAGAAAATCCAAATACTATTACATTCTTTGCATCACGTGATTCCCATTGTTAAACCACTTCTTCCATCACATGTGGAGTCTCTCCTAAAAGGGGTGAAAGACCACAGTCAAACTAGGCTTGCCTACAAAAGTATACAATCCCCTGATGAGAAAAGATGGATCTTGTTATGATATTGAACAATTCAGGTTAACTGAAACTAGGTCTTGTTGTCTAAACTGTTCAGAGATTTAACTGTAACAGAAAAATAACTGTGGTTTGTTTGGTTGGGTTTTTTTACTTTACTGATCTTAATATCATTAAGATACAAAAATTCCCTAGAAAGAAATCAAGAAGATTCAGTGTATCTTGTAAACTGGTCCCTTCTAGTCTTTTGCATGTGTTCTTCCTTAGTCCCAAGGTAAATATGTACTACAGAGTTCAAGGAGCATCTGGACGACGCTCTTAGTCATATGGTTTAGTTTTAGGTAGTCCTGCGAGGAGCCAGGAGTTGGACTCGATGAACCTTATGGGTCCCTTCCAACTCAAGATATTCTATGATACTATGATCCTATGACTACAATGAACTCTTAAAACATAATTAAAATGCAACTATATTAATGAACAATTGTACTGTGGGCAATACTAGACCATCAGAGATTATGTCAGATACCTAAGCCTTCTACACTATCAGGTCTTATCGAAAGAAATAGTTTCTCAGAAGAGGTGCTAACTGAAAATAAAACAATTTAATTAAAAAAAAAGTACTTTTAAAATATATTCCTTGTCTTTTCTTAAGTGTTTTCTCTTAGGTGTTTTCAGTTGTCAACAAATTTCATGGTAAAACCCTGGCTCTGCTTTTCTTTGACTTGGCTTCTCAAACATTCTTCTTATGACCAGAGATGGCTTTCTGTATCATGAGAAAAGACAGTTATCAGGGCGAAAAAAACCACCTAGAGGAAGCTTTGGCTTACCAATGATACCCATATAGTTGCTGCTGTTTCTTGTGGCCTTGTTTATTTTTCCCTGTTATCACTAGACCCAGTGGCAGAAAATACTCAGGCGATCCTGCCTGGGAATTAAAACAAACTTATATCCCACTTGCAGGACAGTATTACTCAAGGCTCTTTCACTAAAAGGGACAGGCCATTATCACACCTGGCATATCAACCCCTGCTTTGCTTGTCTCCCTAGATTGCAAACAAAATTATAATGCTCCTAGCCTTTTTTAAGTTCTGACACATTCCCACAAAAGAAATTAGAGCTATGTAAAAGGAAGAGAGGATTCAGAACCTCCAGTAAAAATGCAGAATAACTTTGTTTGTTGTTTTGTGTTGTATTTGGATTACTGTTTCCCTGAAAAGCCAAAAACTTTAGATTACTCAATAAATTGAGTAATCTGGACACATCTGGTTATAAGAACCCAACATTATGAGTACCAATATACTTTCTGTTGTTTAATAAAAGTAGAAGGCCCTTCATAGTTCAAAGGAGCTAAACAAGATTTTGAATTTAGGCTGGGAGACACGTTTAAGCACTTCATAAATTTATTAACCTTTTCAGCTGAGCTCTAGCCAGTAACAGACCATTCAAGACTGCCTCCTTAACTTTGACTTGACACAGGAGGTAAAGGAGAACCTCCACTTTTGCACATCTGCTCCTTTTTATGCCTTCATTTGATGTCATGAAATTTTCTTTCCCCTCGTGTACCTCGCATTCCTCTGTGTTACCCCACAAACTGAACTCCAAAATCACATGAACAAACCCACTCGCTGGATAAACTACTTCACTATTTCTAATCATTAGCACCAGCTGCTCAGCACATCCAAGTGACTACATGCAAGTATATGATGTTTGCCAAAAGTGCAGTTTGGGGAAGGAAAAAGTCAGGGAAAAAAAGAGACCGAGCTATCAGTCACAGCTCTCAATGCAGCACGATTATGCAATTTTATCACAGACAGCAAGACTCTCAGCTCCCAGTTACTGCAGCTTACATGGAGGTTACTATGCCTTCAGCTGAGAAGGAGTAGGTGACTACATGAGCACTACGGCTCCTATTCAGTGTAATGTAGAAAAAACCTCATTGGATCCATTACAGAAGCAACCAGCAAAACAGTACTGCAGCTTTCACATGGTCAGTGACTGAATCTCAGTTAAGGGGACAACATTTTCTGTTTTAAGGCAAGTTTGTGGAATTATTCAAACGGGACTTGTAAAAGCTTTTCTGCCTTTGTCTTATTTTAACAAATATTGCATCAGAACAACATGGCAGAAGCAAGAAAAAAAACCTTCAGGAAAGCATTTCACTATGATAATTTTCTTTCTCCATTTTCAGCTCCCTAATTTCAATTCCTAATTTCTGCAACAGGTGACACAGGGGATCTGCAGATAAACAGAATCCTTTGCTGCACAGTATGTGTTTGTCACTGTATCAGAGCTATTCTTTGCAATGAAAGAAGGATGAGACCAGAGGGAGAAATTTGATCATGCAGTTAAAGTCTATTTGGCACAGGGTAAATCATTTACGTGCAAAGCAGGGAGGAGCTAATTAAAGTGACACTGGCAAAACTAATTCTGTCATTTCCTAGTGGAGATCTAGTAGGTTAGTGTTGTTCAGATGCAACAACACTAAAAGGGAATTAAACACATACTTTGCTGGGGTGGGGGGAACTTCACGGAAGTTTCTAGAAGCAAAGCTTGCATCCAAGGTCCTTGAAGAACCACTTCAGGTTCTGGAAATAGCGCATTTGCATGGATTCAAGTGTGATGCTTTGTTGAAAGCTCCTGATTATGACCTTGAGTTGCTACTCGTCCAGCTGGACTCCTCATCCCATGATCATTCTCCCTGCATAGCTAATCACAGCCTCCAAACCTAAGACTTATCACGGATCCATTCCTCTTCCTTAGTATCCTAATCTTCATCAAATCCCAAGTGTAGCGAGCTTATCCTGACACCCCTTAAAGTACACAGACCAATGCCATTTATTCAGTTATTCCTGTTCTTTTCCCTTTCTCTCCAGATCTCTTTTTCAGCTTTTCCTGCAGACTGATTTCTAGTCACCCAGACTGTACCCCCGCTGGCTCCCCTTCTGTCACTGCCAGTGATCCAGAGAGTCCCACTCAGCTCCCGTAACACCTTTTTGAGTGAGATGGGGACTGAGACCCACATTCCTCATCATTTGAAATATGCCTGGAAGACAGAGCTCTAGTTAGGATAGAAGACTGCATACACCAAACTCAATTTTTCTGAGCCAAAACCAGAATCAAAATGGCTTTTTCTTTGTTACAGGGATCAAAGCAAATTGGTCAAACAAAGTACCAACAGAAGTAAACACAGCTGTTCGGTTGTCAGTGACTTGACTGATCAACCATTTCAAGGAAATGAAGACCAACTGAAAATCTGTGCAGATAATTAAGCATGTTATAGGCAGCAACACATGCTAAAGAGCTGATAAAACACACATATCATGTTCTTTAGAAAGCCATGACTTGTAAAAGACCCTCATGAGAAATGTGGCATATATGATCTGTGCGTGTCAGTTTCAGATATTAACAGTGTGAGCCAAAACTCTGTGCAGCATATTATGACCCAAAAAAGACTGAGAGGGGCAGAAAATCAACAGTCCATTGGTATATCCTTAACAGATCCACAGCAGTGCCAAGGCCGCCTGCTTAAACTCACTGTGTAGCTGCAGCTTTGGACAACTAAATTATTTAGAGGATTTCGTTTACAAAATGTTGCGAAAGCATGAGGAAAATTAGCTACTAGAATTAAAAGAAATCTCTATTGCACGTGTCTGAGCAGTAGTTACAAAACTTGTAATTTTAGTGGATGCTCATGGGAAGAGCAAAAATGCACATCTCCAAAACAACTGCTATTTTGAAAGATCTGAATCAGGTCTTTGGGGAAATGGGGCTTTTCAGGAAAATCTGTCAGAGTGGTTCTTCTGTTTGCTTGGGTTTAGTAAGGGAAAAACAGCTGGGTTTTTGCCTAGCTTTGTTCTTAAAAATGGATGGCATTGGATGAAATTTCAGTGAAATTTAGCCCAAAACATACACTTTGGAAGGTTTCTATCCAGAGAATGGCAGAGGGTTAGGCAGATCTATTAAAAACTGAAATAAAAGAGGGTTTTATTTAGGTGGTGGTGTTTTTTAAAGGGTAGTGTCTGGCTATGCTACCTGCTCCACCTACAGCAGTATCTGAGTGGATGACAGTGGCCGTGCATCGATCTTCAGGGCTGTCTTCCTTGTGGTATAAGGAATATAGTTTCTGAAGACATGCTGTGACAGTTTTAGGCTGGTGTTTTGTGGGTTGTACCAGACAAGGTGTTGCAGATATTAAAAGTTTGATTTCTGCTTTCTTTTTCTGTTAGTCATCAGATAAAGATGATGCAAATAAAAGCACGTGCACCCTTTATATTCCACGAGTATGTGTAAAGACAACAATCTAGTTTAGGGATCTAGAGGTTTTTCTACAAGCCTTGCTTCCA
Organism: Aquila chrysaetos chrysaetos; assembly: GCF_900496995.4. Taxonomy (NCBI): domain Eukaryota; kingdom Metazoa; phylum Chordata; class Aves; order Accipitriformes; family Accipitridae; genus Aquila; species Aquila chrysaetos. The sequence goes on from NC_044006.1 coordinate 21,189,505, forward strand.
TCCTGTCATATTCATGATCTGCATCTATACACAGATCCATCTCAAGCACTGTCTAAAGATATATTTGTTTCAAAAAGCCAGTTAGGTCTAAAGTCTCATAATTCTGCAAACTTCCTGAATTTGCTGAATTAGTAAGTAATTGCTCCTTAATACTTTATATTATATTTAATATTTAATAATCCAGCCTTGGTCTTCAGCCTTGAAAGTTGTAACCAGGTGCTTCTAACCTTAGCTGAATGAAGAAACATTGGCAGCCTTTGTGCTACATGATCAGGCATCCCTCCTTCCTCCCCAGGCTGGAAGGTGATGCTGTTGGTCACTGAATCAGGGCGGCATGCTGGCTCCAGTCAAACTAACTGGTTTTCTCCCCAAAATAGTCACCAGAGCAAGACTTTCCCCTGCAGCTTTCCTGTCTGACTGAAGTGCAGAACTGGGATCTAGCTTATTTGAGAATTTAGCCTGAACATCAAATATTTTTGAAAATTTGGCTCAGTGTCTTGGCACTCTAATATGTCAGCACTGGGTATTTATAGTGCTCTTAAATCCCTTATTTTTGTTCCTGTTTGAAATAATGGCAGTAAAGCATACAAGATCTGACCATTACGTATTAATGAACAACTGTAAAATAACTGCAAAGACCTATCAGGAACTCCATTTAACTTCAGAAGCCGTAACAATGCCGGGTTAGCACTTTACCTTGAATGGTGCAGTGATAGCATAAAACCTTCCTAACCAGTTATCTAGGGTCAGCCTTAATGGTACCATAAAATTTCTTCAACATGAGGCAATTTTTGCTTCCTGAGAGCTATGTAAGTTTGCTGTAAGTGCATTTATACATCTGAGTATCTAATGAAAATAAATTAGCAAGAAGTACATATCTGCCCAAATGTAATACAAAGTCTTAAATTACTTACTAGTCTGATAAAACCCTCTTATTTCAAAGAAACATTTTAGAATAGAGGAAGGAATACATATAAAGCACCAGAATATCCATTTGTATATACTCTGCAAATATATATTTATATGTATAGATCATGTGTATGTCCCCTTGATAAGTCTGAACCGACTGTTGCACTTCAAGCTACATTTAACTACATTGCCATGTATGAAGAACACTGCTCAGGCTCCTAATATTGATGCACTTACGCTTTCAGACCATAATCGATATTTCCATGTGTTTACAAGTAAATTTGTTAATTAGTTTCTAAATTAAAATATAATTTGAAATGGCTCCTTCAGTAAATTTAGCATCTCACAATGACCTGTTGCCTTGTTCCAAGCGATTCTGGTAACATAACAATGAATATAGACTTTATATTTCCTATACAATTAACACTCAGATGCCTTCTGCTGTGTCTACCTGGCTAGAATGAAATGGTCATTTTCCTTCCATTACTCTCAATTTCTAAAGGTTTATTTTTCACTCTGAGACTACTAAAAATCAGACTAACAATAATTTCAGTCTCTCTAGATTGACACAGAAAGCAATGGTCATTTTGTAATGGGTATCTTAGGAGAGGAAAATGATTGCATGTTAGCTAAGGATAATCTGATTAAAAACAATGGCAGAAAGATGCTGTTATGAAAACAGGAGCTTCTCTCAAGTTTCCAGAAGGCGGGGGGAGCATCAGCCTCTGCAGAAAGATATTCAGCTACATGTGAAAAAGATTATTATATATTTTATTGTTAAGTCTTCATCTTTGTCATAAAAATAAAACTACTGACAGCAAGATTTAGTGTAGAAATTATGTACAAAGACACCATTGCACTGTACTGCAGTCTAGTGTCCACGAATATAGGAGTCTTTAATTTCTTACCTATCTCCCTTTCAGCACATCCTTAAATGAACATGTCTTTTATCAAATGCACAGATGGTGCAATGAGGCTGTGACTAGAGTTCTGCTATGATACAATTGCTGGCAGTCACAATTTAAAAACTAACTAGTGCATCAAATGATCCTAAAATCTGGAAAAGCTCTTTTTCTCTCCAGAACAGTAGCCTTTGCTAGTTGCACAAAGAAAAGATCTCAGCAGAGTGGTAGGCTTTCACTTTTGAAAAAAATACACTGAAGAACAGATTAAATGATCCCTCTGTCAGTTGTCCCTGTAAACAAATGGACATTAGGAAGTTCATTACACCTTAATGGCTGAACACTGAAGAGATGAGAATGTCATATACTGTAAAAGATAACAAGTGCCTTCCCAACAGCAGGTAGCTTTTATTTCTGTCACCAGGACAGAGGTATTTCAGCCACCATATTTGTTACTGAGGATGTTTTCTCACTTTAATTTCCATAAAGCTGGGACACGGGGATGTAGCAAAAGCAGGATTTATTGTTACTATTTTAGAAATCTATGGTGGAAGATGTCTTTGTATTTACACAGAGGACACTGGAGATGCTAACAAGGTCAAACATGAAGGATTTTCCAGGTGTTTGACTATTAGCTTTGTTTCTTTCTTTTTAAAAAAGTTAGGAGAAATTAAATGTTAAATTCTTCCTTTTCTCCCTCCACTGAAAACAAAATTAAGAAATTAAACACTAATTCCCATCACTCATAATTCAGAAAAGAAGGTTAAGAGGAACAGAAGTAGATTTACGGGCTTACATGAGCAGTTAGGACTCATGGGATTTCCAGCTGACACTTAATCCACCTAAATACCCCCAAATACTAAGTAGATCTGTTCAAGCTTTGGAGGAGTCAGGTTTGAGCTAAAAGCTCACAACATTTAAGCCACAAAGCTGTCTCTGGGACCACAGGTCCACTTGACTCTCTCCAGCACACTGCAAATTCCATCAAATGAAGTTTCCAACTCAAATTTCTGAGGTTGGATTTGGATAATTCAGAGAGGCCAAGTTCACCATTCTGTGGATGCTCTTTGTAGCTCTAATCCCTCCAAACCAATCTGAGCTCATTTTCAATTTCATGGGTCCAACTGGCTCATGCAGCTGAGCTTTAGGAAGGTCTGTGAAGTTGAAAATTGCCATTCTGCTGAATGCCTGCAAGTATAATGATATATGTATATTTCTATCTTTCTGCAGAGAGATGTTATACATATTCTTTGCATATCAGCCAACCTTGTAAACCATAAACAATGAATTTTTTGTGCAAAGAAATTCATGCTAGTATTTTTAAAATAATATATATTTCATATTTAGATATAACTCCAACGTTTATGCCCCACAATAAATAAAGCCAACATTCAGTAAGCATAAAGTCAAATATGAGGATGAAATGAAGACAATACCATTAATTTTTATTGCCTATTCATATTCCTCTATCCCTCAGTTACTACATCTGTAACTTCCTTATCAGCTGATAAGTCTCCAAAGAAAAGTTGAACATCTTTTTTTTAATTCATATAAAAGTCCACTGTCTAGCAAAGATACTTCCCTCTGCTTACCATTTAGAGTCCTATAAATATTCTGTTATATGAGACACTAACATTTTGTTAATCATTAAGTTTTTAAAGTTAAGAGTTTTAAAGTTAAGAGACATTAAGTTTTTAAAGTTTTCTTTTAAAACTGAAGGCCAAATTTATCTTTCAGTGTACTTTTGAGACCAATCTGATCATGCGATTGTGTTGCCTGCACGCTGCCTAGTGTCATTCCCTTTCTTCCCCCAGCTCCCCCCAGAACTGACAAATTCCTTCTGGCCGCTGGGACAGAGCTCTTATACTTTCAGGATCCTACAAGTTTCAGAGACAAAGGCAGGTAGGTAGAGCCCAAGCCACTGCTCGTATTGAAGAAAACACGGGTAAAAGTCAGCTGTTCTCTGTTCCTTTGGGGAGCATGCAATGCTCTCAGCTTGCCCCAAACACATCTTTTCCTTACCTGCTGGGAGCACCAGAGAGGACAGTGAGGGCACTTTGGGGATGAGGGAAACAGACGGAGGATAAAAGACGAAATCCTGAGCAAAGCCCTTCTGCTCTTCAGGGCCTAATGAATTTGCTACAATACCAAACACTTTAGGCTCAATCTTTCTATTTCTGAGTTAGTACAGGTGCTGTTGGAAAGCATAGAGTATTTCTAAATTAAAAAAAAAAATTAGAAATTAGTCCATATTTTGCAAGGGTGGGGCGTGCTATAGTTTAACCCCGATCTCTTCTCGGGAAGGAGATCAGAGTACTGGCCGTACACACTTCTGCCTTTCCCCTGTGCTGTTCCACCATGTCTGCCGTCAGCAATCATGGGTCTCAGCCCTGGAACTAGACCTCTTGGACATCTGTCGTGTACAGCCCACACCTCTCATGTGCTTCCTCTGGGCGGATCCTCTCGGCTGCAGCAGACACGTCCTGGGCATTTTCTGCACCTCATCTTGCTCACATCCAGCGTCCAGAAACCACCTGGCTGTAGGACTTAGGGTTTCTCAGGCTAATCTTCCTATGATGATATGTCAGAAAAGTATGGATGACAGGCTTAACAAAAAGTCCTTCAGACACATCACAGTCTCAAAGCAACCAGACAGTTACAGATATCTGGAAAATATGCAATCTGTCTGCAAGTACACATTGGTCTTACTTCAGTGCCTCCTCCTGCCTTGTGATAGCCCAGGCAAGCCTATACTAGTTGGATCCAGCGATCACAGTTTCAGCCTAGTCTGCAAACTACCAGTTCTTGACAAAATCCCTTCCACAACCCTGCTAGGATTACTTTATTATTCATGAATGTGACATTCTTGGTTTTAATTTTCAAATTAGTTTGCCTGCAGACAGGCATAGACACTTCAGCGCTAACAAACTGGATGCTATCTACACATCTACTGAGGAGCAACTTATCCTGAGACACAGTCTTCCTTAGTTTCTGTTTTTCCTGACAGGTCCCAAATTAAACTAAATATTCTGGGAACTAGGTCAACATACAATTCATGAACTAGGATACAACAACTCCAATCTGGTCAAAAACCAGGAGCTTAAAATTTAGTTGCAAGTGAGTATCTTTAAAAATCAGTCTTATTACAAGCAAGGCAAAAAGTGCACGATAGTTTAAAAAAAGGAAGTAAAAGCTCAACTAACAAAGACAACACATAGAAGTAAATTCATGTTAATATTCTTCTTGAATTTCAAAGTAGGGACTCCTTTCCAAATTAGGTCTGAACAGGAGAGAAGGCTAATGCCATATAATTATATTTCTAACATTCTTAGTGGACCTTTATGACTTAGGCTATTATAATTGTTTTTGAAAAAGAGCCTTTTCACCCTGACAGACAAGTTGTTGATACATGAAGGGAAGCCAATAACTTCAACATCAGCTTCTTATCGTAGGGATATTGTTCATATCATACTGCCAATACTATTATTTCATACAAACTGTCACAGAAGTGGAAGAAGGAGGTATTATGGTAGAAGATTCTGAGTTCAAATATTAACAAATAAATTCTAGCATTTGTAAAAAGTTTGAATAAAGGAATGCTGAGGGGAATCTTCCATGTGCTGACAGGAAAATCAAACTTCCTAAGAGACAAGTACAGCTTCTTTATAGTCATCACCTATAAAGGTCCTACTCCCACTCCCAGGGGAGTGTATTTTCAAGCTTATACCCGGTTTTCAGACATCCTGAGCAGACCAGATAGACACTCAGACTCTTTGGTTGACAAGAAATTCTCAATATCTTCGTTTCAGTCTTCTCAAGAGAGAGAGTTTTATGTTAAAAGAAAATTCTAGAGAATAGGAGCTTGTAAAATTTTCATTTTTGAAATTCTGAATTTGTTACGAGTTCCCATGGTTTTGTTCAGAAATGGATTCTAATTATTACTGTGTTGTAATATTACATTGTGAGATGGTAACTGAAATTTTCCTATTTTTATTTCTTTAAAGCCAGCCACTACTTAGTGCTAATCATAATACTTTACATTATTTTTCTGCTTTAAAGTATTTTCTGTCTGTATAGTAATGAAACATATTAATGTAAGACAAGACAACCAACTTGGAACTGCAAAGTAAATGTCTGAAATCCTTAAAGAGGACTTAACCATGCCATGAGGCTTGGACATATCATTAATAAAAATATTATCAAAATATAATGAAAACTAAAAATATTATCAAATTGTGTTTTAAATAACAGCATTATGATGGATAGAGTTCACTAAACATCAAAATAGTGTGGTATTAATCTACAAATTGCCATAGTAGCTGCTGTCCCTGTATTTTCAAGAGATGTTAGACAGTGATTCATTTATCCTGGATTTACTGTCCACACCTTAATCATTTTCCTGCGAGAGCCCCAACTTTGCTGCTTGTAAGGAGAGACGTTAGGGACAGTATGTTGCAATCGGTATGGGCAAACCTGCCTGTATATATGGCGCAGCTGGAAGGAGCCGAGCGGGCACTCAGCTCCGTGCCGGTGACTGCCATTGACTTGATTGTACCAGGCGGTATTGTACCAGGCGACAGACAAACACATCAGTGACTTTACCACTGGAGCTCCCTGCGTTTCGTTGGGCTCCTGCTTTGCGCTTGTTTCGGCGTGGTTTGACAAATGTTTTTCCTCTGTGAGAATTCTCTCATTGCAAGGTAGAGGCAGGCTCCTCTCTCCTAATTCACTGCCAATGGTGGGAAGTTGAGGCTCTCCCATCATAAACCACCTAGTAACAGTAATTCGTTAACAGCTGACCAGATTTCCTCTTCCCGTGCTCCACCTCTAAAACATAAACTCTCTTGATGGATTTTATTACGGGCTGTAAACTTGCCCAATTTTCATTTCCCCCCCCGTGTTCAGTGTTCTGCAGCATTTCACCTTTCCGGGGGAGGGGAAAAACGGAAGCGCAGTATAATGCGGTTTGATTTAAATTATTACCCTGTCGCACGGTTTTTTTGAGATGCTATTTTCCCTGCCTGTTCTAACTGCTGAGCACAATTGCTACAGCTCAATTATTAAAGAGATTCTAAAAATAGTGCCATGCAAAGCTGTCTACAAAGAAAAATCATTCAAACACAGCAAGAGACATAGCCTGGGCAGTTGGCTTTCACCGTTATTAGCTTCTTAATTCTTTCTTTTTTTTTTTTTTTCATTCTATCTGTTACTCTCTTCCCTCTACCTTTCCATTCTTTCCTTCAGCAACAGTAAGTAAGAGGGACCTCCAGGACCTTCTCTCTGCTACCCTAGAAATCTGCATTAGCTTAGGCACACATAGATGCAATAAAGCATTTCCTTTTTAGTAAATGCCAACATTCACTAACTCTGATTTCGAGAGAATCAGGAACCTGCGTGCACAGGATTCTAGCCAAAATAAATTAAATAAATAAATGCAAGCGCTAGTATTTTTAGCTGTGAGCCTTTTCATGCACTCTTCAGCGAAGCTCAAAACAAGGGCACGGTTAACCATCTGGATGCCTCAGAACTAACATTTCCCTGCCAGGGATTTTCACAAGGCTGTGATTCACTTGATGATTCCTATTTGGGAAAGCATTTGAGGCTACAGTTACATCTCTAATTAAGCACAGGTAAGCACTCCCCTCAAGGAAGCTTTCTCTTATTTTGAATCACTAGGTAGGAGGGGAGGTAGGAGGGAAGGTGACTACGATATCCAAAAGGTTCAGCTTATAGTCAGTGTGGGCATCCTAAAGCCTGGCTACCCTTCCAAAAGATATCTTTAAGGATAAATAAGGAAATTAAGGCAGATACAAACAGTGATATACTAACCACTTTCTTGTTTTAAAAGTTTCCCAAATGATTTCAAAACAAATAATAGCAATTACATACAGATGTAGAGTTGTGGGAGGGAGGAAAGGCAGAAGGGGAGAGACAGGAGAAAAAAGCTAAAGGCTTTTTGGCCCCCACAGCAAAGCCTGGATGGATACACAATGTGTATACGTGTGCCTCTTGCTCCAAGGCAGAGGCCACATCACTGTTTCTGTCAGCCCCAGCCGGAGCCTTTTGAGCAGGAGACTGGTAGGATCACACCAATTTCACCTGGCTAGAGGCATCTCTGGTTGGAAAGAAAATATCTTCCTCCCCCTTCCCATCTCCATCAATTCCACATCCCATTAACATTCAGTCTAAATCTGCAGTTACAACCTCTCCATCAGGCTACACTTTGCAGGAACGGCTCTACCACCAAAAAGCTGTAAGGACTGCAAAAGTGTTGAGGGATTTAGCCTGAAAATGAAAATCTGGGGGCTATCAGCTTAAAGGTTGCACAGTGCATGCAGGACATAACAGCAAGGAACAAATATAAATCTTGTAGTACTGACAGCTCTGAACCATTTTACTCTGCTTTTCACAGTGAACTTAGGTGGCCATACACCTCTTTCACATGCCCTGTCATATACGAGAAGGGTGTTAACTGCAAATGCCAACAGTGTGAGGCTGTTCAGGATTTTTTCTGCCAGCTTTTGCAGCAAAGCAACCTATTTAAGGAGCATATGATCCTCAGGACCATGTCTCTTGCTGTCTATAAAGTACATACAAACAGATGAATGGTCACACACATCTTGCAGGAAATTAATGTCCATGGTCATTCTGAGCTAGACACTTGCAGTTGAATACATATGTCTCTAAAGCAAAATATAGAAAAATACAGGCTCTTTGAAACATGTTCAGGTATCATCACTGCATCCTTACCAGGTTTAGTACCAATTTCAGCTATCCAGACTAAGATAAAACCACATGAAGAACAACCATTTACTAGAACAAAATATATTTCACATCCAAACTGGTCATTTAGGATATACAGTTGCAGTCATGAAGAATATCTGAGTTCACCACAAAACTAAATTTTAGGTCAACTCTTTTTTTTTTTAATCAGAAAAGAAATAAAAAGAACAAGTGAAAAATATTTTGTCTGTGGTCAATTACACATGAGATATCTTGATCAGACTAATTATTCCACAATGATGTCTAAACACTCAGTTAATAGAAATGACCACTTATGTGAAGAAAAGAAATTGGATAGTAAACTAAATTTCTATATAGCCTATATGCTTTAAGTTCAGCAAGTGACATACACCATAGAAGAAGAAAAGCATTGAAGCTTAAAGCACAAGAACTGAAATTTACTTCCCCTCAAGAGCATCCAAAGTAACTTGCACAACGCTGCCACAAGCACCAATATGACATGAACAGAGTCTCCCCGTCAAGCTGACTGCATCTTAAAACACAATAAAAATATTTCACTCAATTACTCCACCCTGATGTGGAAAAAAATACACAAAAGAGCATTACAAGTAACTGAAAATATAACATCTGTGGAGTACTGCTAATTAATAAGAATAATAAAAATCAGATATAAAATACAGCATCCTTTTGTTAATCACAGATTGCTCTCTCTAATTAAAACACCATAACTAATTATTGGCACTTCCTTTAAAAAGGCAGAGTTTGCCAGAGGCACTATAAATAATAATAATTCACTCTACAAATACTAATAATTCCTTTCTATTGAGGTTTCCATCCATCTGATCCACACACAAATGGAAACAAGCCTTGGGAGTGCCATTTGGTACATGGCTGCAAGCAGAGGAGGGAGCTGGTTTGACCAAGGCTGCAAGAAGAGCCGGTGGCAGAGCGGGGAGGGGAAGCAGGCAGCACGGGCAGGGATGGATGGCTGCTAATCAACTGCTAATGCCGACAGCAAAGAGAAGGGACATTGTTGCTGGTTGTCGCACTGATACACAAAGAGCAAAACACATTTTCAGCCTGAATGGCTTCAGTGAGATCAGGGAAAAGGAAAACGCTCAACGTGTCTCCACAAAGAGGGAGCGCAGTGAGCAGCACAATGTGCCGCAGCTACCGTGAGTCTGCTCCAGCACTTGCTGCCAACCTCCTTGGAGAAGCGCTGAAGCTCCCTTACATTTCAAAGGTGCAGGGCACGCAGCAGCAGAATTGGGTTCACGACATCTCCCCTGTATTTACATAGCTAATACATTGCTGAATACCACCAGCTTCCCTCTTCTTGCCTGCCATTCAAGACTGGCCATTAAGCACTGAATGAACTAAAGTAGCTAATCTGCAATACTTTTCACATGCCATAATTTAGTATGATTTGCTGAAAGTGGCCTTCTTTGACAGCCTTATTTACTGTAGAGATGTAATGCCTTTCAAATGTTTATTGTGAGCGATGTATCCACGCAGTAGCATTGGCCTTTGCTGATTTTATTATTGCACTGCTGGAAGAACACAGATGTATCCTTCAGGTTTTATGAAACTCACAACGTTTTTATCAATTTAAGGATGAAAGACCCAAACCAGCAACACTCCGCCTGGGTATTTTATGTGTGATCTATTCTACTTCTCATACTTCCTTTGGAGACTAAGTTTGAAAATAAGAAAACAAAGCCGGGAATCACTCTTGCAGGGAAAAGCTGTCCTACCAAACCCACGCACGTGATACGGAGCCTGATGTTCTGCCCCCCTCCCTGCCCACAGCCATGCCAAACTACACGCCAAATTCCCAGTGGTGCTCGGGATGGGGGTTTGGGGGGCATCTTTGGATTTTTGGGGGTTTTTTTGTTTGTTTGTTTGTTTGTTTGTTTTTCACAACTGTCATTAATTCTAAAAGAAAACGAGCTATGGAAAATGGACAGCTTTTTTTTTTTTTTTAACTGTTGTTATTTTCTGGCAGTGTTGCCACAGCTGCTGCAGGCTGCTCTGGGGAAGGTGGAGCACAAGGAGCCAAACATGGAGTTTGTTGCCTGCACCTGGAAACAGTTTAGCCGCAAAGAGCTGGATTCTTGTTCTGCTCAAGTGCGATACACCTGCATGGGACCCCCGACGGGAGAGCAGATGAACCGCTCCAGTAAAGAAACTTCAGGCTGCTGGCAGCCACGCTTCGCTTGCCAAACTTTCGGGAGAATTGTGCGTGCTCTCCAGGAGGTGGGAGCATCAGCCTCCACGCCTGCCTCTTCTCCTGCACTCCACTGTGGTTCTTCGCTCACAGGCTGCTTTCCGTCCAGGTTGAGTAATGCTGCATTACCCCTTTAATAAGCTATATACAGAAAAAGACCCCAGAAAGATTTCTTTTTTCTATAGCTCAGCTTCCAATTTAGAGACATCTAACCCATTCTCACAACATGGTTACCAGGGGAATTTCACATTGCAGGATCACAGGCTAAGGGAGTACAAAAATGCCCAAAACAAATGGAAAAAAAATACCCCAAAGCTTGTCACCATTAGCTAATGGCTATGATATTTTAGGCTTAATGAACTTCGTTGGCTACTCATGCATACAATACCATAGAAAATACTTGACAACAGTGAGGTCACTGAGGGCACTTTAGGCAAAAAGTAACTACAGCCTACAACGCTTGGCCCATCTAACACAACCTGGCTGTTTGCCAGCCTTTGTCACACCAGGGAATTAAAGCTTTCTGTATAGAACTTGGAATAAATTCATCCCGGCTGCAACATCAGGGATGAATTACAACTGGATTTTGCACATATTTGGTAAGCTGGCACTCCAAAGTCTCTACTTGCATTTAACATAATGTGGATGTTTTCAATTTCCCAGGCTCTTTATTTTAAAAGGAAAAATAAAATTTTAAAAGCATTGAGGCACCTTACAGTGTGAATTTTCCTCTGGTTTCCCCCTCTTCTTTTTTTTTTAATAGATAACATCTATTTTAAAATATCCAGGCCAGAACTATGATCAGCAAACACAATTAAACACTGACTCAGACTGAGGCTTGCGCCAAATGGCAAACTGCCCCATATAAAGGTACTTTTAGTCTCTTTCTATTTATCTCTCTGCCTTGAAGTCTTCAGTATTGAAGAGCAATGAGATTTTGGGACAGCTGGGTAGCATGCTGGGAAAAAGGAGCAAAAGGACTATTTTTTTTCCTTGGCATATCCTAGCTACAAACAGGTTTCCTACAATAGAAGAAGAACAAATGAGCAACTTCAGAAGAAAATGGACAGCAAAAGTCTTATATAAGGGACTATTTATGTCTGAAAAAAATCAAACTGATGTAAAAACAGCATCTGAAATAAAAAGTGTGAGGGAAATTTAAGACAGAAAATGATTTCCCAATGTTAATACTTATCATGTCAGTCAGAGCAACTCACTTTTTGGTGGCATTTTACTGCAATATTCCAAGCTATAGAAAAACCCAAGTTTCATTATAATGATGATTGCCGATTTTTTTCTTTATAGCACTACACCTGCCAGCTGAGTGCTGGGTAAGCTCAGGTGAGGACTCCGAGCTTGTAAAACAAAATGAGTTTTTTACCAGGAGATCTTTCTCCAAGAGGTGGAGACTGCCTTGCACCTCCTGACCGTGGGCATGTGGGCAGTCTTCCCACCACTTATGTCCTTTCCTCCAGACTCCAGGCACTACTTCTGTCTTCAGCGGTTGTTGCTTGGTCTCACATGCAGCCATGGGCTGACTTGCAGGGTCAGAGGTTACCAGAGCATTACTTGCCTTGGGGAAATGGGTTTTATCACCATCGGGTCATCTGATGCTTCTTTTTTACTGTAGCCTGCATGCCTGCACGTGGGACTCCTTCTTGCCGAGCATGTTCTCACTCAAGCCCTCTCGAGTCAGGTCAACTGATGGAGACTGCTGTAAATCCACAGTTGCTTTTGGTACCATATCCTTTGCTGTCCCTGAAACCATGGCTTTTCCAAATGACCAGTATCCCGCTGCAACTGGGACCATTGCCTTTAACCGCTGAGCTTGAGCAAATACGGTGACAGCTCACGACCGCAGCCCTGCCAGTTTCAGTGCCTCTCACGGCGGTCCAAGTGCCACATTCATTACAGTCTCATAAATCCCATATGGCTCTTTTTCTAACCATATTTTCATCAATGCCTACTAGAAATGTCCCTTATTCTGTTAGGCTGAGAAGGATCCCAACAACTGGTCTCTTTCCTCCTCTGCCAGAGATATTTGGGGGTTTATGCTGAGTTTAGTCCCATTGCTATGCAGCAGTGAACAGTACTCTTGCCTTTCAGCTGTGATAATCTCCAAATAATCCAAACTATCCTGTGGTTTTATCATCTGTCTGCATACGCCCATTTCCCTCAAAGTGATTCTCTTGGCCATTACAAGCATCTGGTGGCCGAAGCTCTTCCACGTTACCCAGAGCTGCTCCAGGCAGCGTTTGGTTTGCCCATTAGTCACGCTCCCCTCTTTCCTCAGGGTCTCACCTGCCAGCCCACAATCCTACACCTCGTGTACCCCGTGGTGAAGTACAGCATGACTAGATTCAACATCTCTCAAACTTCAGGGACAAAAAGCTTTTTAAAGTTCCTAAACTGCAGGTGACACTACATCCAGACGGTTTCCCAGAGCCTCTGTCAAACTCCAAGATCCTTTTACCGAGCTCCGCATACACTATCCTCGCCTCCCCAGCTGTAAACGCATTTTTTGGGAATCTGTCATGCTCTTAAGACTTTGCCAGTCTCCAGACTGGCAGATGCCGATGCTCACAGATTAGCACAAAAAGAGCAGAGACCTGGAGGCTGGAAGGTAGTTCTTGGGTTTCATCCTAACGTGCCGTGTACCTCTAATTGGGAAAATACGTCACAAGGATACTGGGAAAATGCACTCTTCCTCGCATAGCATATGCTACTTCAATAAAATAAATAGATAACAGCCCCCGTGTTGCATACCAACGACGCACAGTATACGAACGTGACTCAGGGAGCCAAATGTTTAAAGCAAATATGCCAGTAAAGGAGAACATCAATATGAGCTGAAGGGAAGCTGCTGGCTGGATGATAAAACCAGGCACGGCCCTTTTCTTCAAACTCAGCGTAGCCCTTGAATGTTACAGTGAACTCTCGCCTTCACACGATGAAATCCTGAGCCTGGGTGGGCAAGGAGGGGGGGAAGGGAGCGGGAGGAACCGCAGTGCCTCCGAGTACTGCTAAAGTATAAAGACATTAAAGGGCCATCAGCAGCTCACCAGCAGAACCCTGCATTTATTACAGCATAGCAAATTTTCAGAGATGAGCTCCTTTCATTTAGGTCTGCAGCTGCTTCTGACATCTCCCAGCTGAAAAGGGCTAAGCATTCTCACAATATTAAAAACTCAGCTTCTTTTCCTCTTGAAACTGCAGAGAGGAAGAGCAATAAAAAAATGAAATAAAATAAACAGTCTGCTGTATGCTGCCTGTTTACTCCCAGGCATAGGAGGACTGCATCAAATTTAACACGATGGAAAAACTGGAGTCAAAAGATTTGTTTCCAGAATCCCTGCTCTCGCCAAGAGTATGTAAGCCTTATAAAATTGAATATGTGACTCTGATCTTTACGGTAATGCTGTGAGTCATCTGCTAATGGTCAGTCTCCCCCGGTTGGAACTCATTATGGGGCAAGACTCATTATAAATAAATCCTTTTATCAGAAGAATTTAAATTCCCACGGCTTGTTCCAGGTGCCTAAACAGCCAGGGTCTAATTAACTAATGATGCTGGCCAAACTACAAAAACAATTTGTTTACCAGATGATGATACCATACATATATGCAACATCCTCTGGCAGCAAACTGGGCAGTATATGTACAAAATCATGGCTTTAAAAGCTCATTTTCCATAGGCACGGGTCAGAGATGACACAGGCACCGCATTTGTTATACAGCCAGCTAGTAAATGAGACTGCACTGCACCAGCAACCTATAAGTAGACACAACGTATATATTAATGGGTCAAAAGATGACTCGTGTCTCTATAGCATGTCACTCCGCTTTCACTGATGGGGGTTTGCTGTTTGGCTCTGCAAGCGCCTCATTCATCAACACTTGTTGCGTTTACAATCTTAATGCCACAGAAAGAAGAAACTGAAGAAAACAACAGCATTTTATCACACAGAAACATTAATATCTCTCGACTGGAAACAAATTGCCCAAGGGGTCTGCCTGATGCCTCCAAGCAGAGGAATGCTTTGAATGAAACTAGGCAAGGCATGTGTCTAAAGAAATGTTTGATGCTGGATTACATGGTCTAACAGAATAATGCCACGCAAATTACAATAGAGAGCCTGCTTCTTTTTCTTTTATAAATCCAAATGAATGGTATCTAAATAGATGCCTATAGAAAAGGTTAAGCTAAGTAGAAAACACTTACAGTCATAATGTAAAAAAGAAACTCTGTGATCTACAAGCAATGTTAAGATGTGCTAGTCAACACCAAGTAACAGCTGCTCTTAAGGTTTAAAAAAAGAATCGATTAAAATAAGTATTTCAGCTATTGCAAAAAAGACCAAATGAAAGACGAAAACCAGCACTGTGTGCTATTGACATACCAGAGTAGAATACAGAGAATAAATTCAGAACTGAAAAGCCAGTAAAATAGGACGTTAAGTGAATTTTTAGAATTCTGTGCCTTGAGAAAGTCAAGAGCATTTTTGTTGCCAGTTCAGAATGAAAACAACACTTCAGCTTTTTTCTCTGAAATAAATATGGAGCTTTTTTTCCCCAAATCTGGTACCTGTGTTAACAAAAGCGAAAAGACCAGAATGAACCTGAAGAACCACATCACTGTCTGTCTTCTCTCTCAGACCTAGTGGAGGCAGAGTGGGAAAACGCCAAATGTTATGGTCCCTGCTTCACCTGACATGTGCCTGGGGACAGTGAGGGGACAGGGTGAAGGCTGGGAGAAAGAGATAAGGATGAATAACAGGTTATGGAAACCACGGCAGTCGCACTCCCTTTTACAAACCTGTTGTCCTCTGCTCTGGCAATGCACTCACTGTAAGGAGGTTTGCGGATGAAGAGAAAGAACATCTTAGCCTTTGACATTACCCTCTCCTTCAGCACGAAAACCGCATGGCGTGTAGGTACCAGGTGGGGCAGATCCTGACATCTGCGTCTTAAAAGCCACCTCCTTCTGGAGGCCAACTCAAAATGCATTTTATATATATACACGCACGCAAGGGTTAGGAGGGAGGTATGACAAGAAGAGAAACGTGCCGTAATATTCCTTGCCCAGCTCTCACCAAAAGAAACAGACTCCCGATTCAAAGAGGTGGATGCACAGACACATCCCTCTAAAGCTACATTGCAGATACAAGTGTTTTTGCAGAGAAGCAACAGAAGGCTTGGTTATTCTGGGCCATCTTCATATACTGCTGTTGAGGAGTAGTTTACATTTTTTGAAGAAATGCAAGACCTTTTTAATTTATTTTTTTTAATGAAACTGTCGAACTTTGTAACTGCAGCTTCTCCTTCCCTCTCCTCCTTAGCTGATTAAAAGAGAAAATCAGAGAAAAAAACCTAAACTTCTTTCCAGAATAAAATGAACTTTTTTTCATGGGTTTGTGAAAAACCTACACTGCTTACTTTTGATTTTTATTTCCCAGCCCCTAGAAGAGGAAGCTTACATTCACCCATCTTTGCTGATATCTTAGGCCCCGGAATGACAGAAAAACATTAGTGGTTAATTAATCTGGCTTTCTTGTTTGTTTAAAACTCTTCATTACTGGCATATTATTCAATGTCTGAAATGTTAAAACCAGAATAAAACATAGGTTTTCTTGTTAAAACAACGAATATATGAATTTTTATTGCCAAAGTCTTTGGCCACTTAACTGTAGCACATTCGCAGCTGCCATTTTTCCTCTCCTACCACATACTGATTTTCAGTATCATTTATCATGTCAAACAACTATCCTTAATATTTATGAATTATCTGACTGAAACAACAGTTTTTCATGATATGCACTTTCTGTTTTAACAGCAGAACTCCTACTGCTATAGATAATGTCTATGTGCTGAGAAGAGCTGGCTGAAAGTACTCAATGAAGCATTTTTTGAGACGATTTGGCATTGGTTTTAGGTCACTTACAGTGAACATGCCGCATCATTTAAAATGTCTCACTGAAATTCACTTTTAATTACAAAGGGTCATTTTTCAAATCAAAAGGACTTTTCATTTCAAAATAGATGCTAATGGACAGCAAAAAGAAATCTTCCTGGAGTAGAATGAAAACAAGAAGAATCCCTGACTTGACCTCACGCAGGTTTTTTCCCCTCTAGCTTTTGTAGATTTTTGGTCCACAAAATTTTTCAAGTTATGCAATGTTTGTAAAAAATTATAGCGGAAACATTTGAATTATAAATATCAACATTGCCTTAATTAATTTACAATTCTTATACATGTGAAACCAGTTCCCCTGCCTGCTCCACGGACCAGCACAGCCACCCTCTCCCAAGCAGAAGAGGATCTGCTTGGACATTTGGAAACGTCTTGCTTGTTTGCACCACCAAAAAGAATCAAAGCTCCAGTACTCCTACTTCTTTTTTCATTGCAGGGGCAGATCAAAAACATTCAGATTTCCTAAACAGATGGCATCGTTTTAAATTGTGACCGCATCGTTTGCGTGCGTCCCATATACTGTACAGATTATTCCACACAAGCGCTTGCTGGTGGTGGACCCAGCGGCACATTGTGCCTTTGTTCTGCTCCTTGGCACTTCCATAAACATCTCCCCTTCGGAGCAGCGCGGGCTTTCTGTTGCATCTATGGCAGTGGCATGTGTGAAGCCCTGCCGTGTTTTACTGGTATAAATATGAAGGAAAGGCAAAGCAAATAGAATAATAAATATGGACATGCTCTCCCCCTGTTGCTATTGCTACGGTACTATTTATTTTAAGCTAGGAGCACTTGCTAGAAAGGTGATCTGAGGGGTGGGGGTGTTTAAAATGATGAATTTTTAGGTTTTTTAAAGCATTGCTTACACCCGGATCTGTTCTGCCAGGTTTGCCAAGCAGATGTGTTCGCACCATGGGATCCCTGCCCACCCCCTGGACCACCCGGCTGAAATTCACATCAAGGCACCACCGCAAACCAGGTCCTCCACAATGTCTGAGTGGGCACAGCCTCCAGTAGCTAAACTGAAAGGATGTAGTTGGTCCAAAATAATACTCTTGGTGTGTATTTTTTGAGCTCTAAATGTGACTTAGGCTAATTGCAAATAGCAGCTTTGCTTCAATTGCGATCTGCTTTTCCTTTCCTGAACACTCATGCAAGTTAAGTATATTGTGGGGACCCTGTCCACTTCGCATGTGTCTCTGAATGAGCAAAGGAACTTGCCTGTAGGTAGGAGGTTGTCCTGCTTCCTCAGAAATGGCCTCTCTCTGCTTGTGGGGTGACAGTCATCAGGCAACAAGGACAACATTGCATCTTGAGGAACCAAATTTATCTACCTATTTTATAACCCACTGACACAAAATGAAGAATAAATGCCTTATAAACCCCAAAACTTCTTGGATCAGTATATTTCAAGCAGAAAACACATGGCAGAAATTGTCAGATACATTGTTTGAGTAGTTCAGCCAGCCCCTTTCCCTGGCTACATAGCTCTTTTTGAAGGCAAATGCTTAGATTAAGTTATTGAGGGTAGATTACCATCAACTTTATCAACTGTGTCTGAATCATATGATCACCTCCACAGTACTAAACTCAGGGCACACAAATCAATGGAGGTAGGCTGCTTTACACCAGCAGAGAAGTTTTCCTATGCTTGCACCAATAATAGCGACAAAAAAAGCTTAAGTGGGTTTACTCATGGGTGAGGGAATGGGGGTGGAAACACTTTCTCGGTAAATCCAAAATCCTGGCCAAGGATCCAGAAGGGGATTATTATTACAGTATCCCTCTTACAAGCTGAGCTGAGCTGAGCTTGTTAGAAAGGTGTTAAACTTTCCTCTGCCAAGAGCACTTTGCAATAATCAGTTTATGAAAAATTCAATTTGGCAGCAAACTCTTGGCAGTCTCAAATCAACTGTACCTATTATACCCCAGTCACAAGTGGATGGGCAAAGGTGGCTCAGTGCATCAGACTCTCCTCCCCCTCCTCCACGGCCTTGAAATTTGCTCAGCGATGCTGGAGGAGGGAAAAAACAGTGTTGTATAACTAGTCTCCAAAACCCAGAGAGCCATTAAGGACAAGAAGGAATAAAAAAGAAGTCAGAAACAAAAGACAGCCAGCTGCAAAGCTTCTGGCAGGAGCTTCCAGGTAGAAAGCCCATTTGCACAGGCTTCCCAGGGCAAAGGAAAGAGCCTGTGCCCTGTCACGACAAAATATTCACCCCGACTGGGAAAAATGTAAATGATGCTGAAGTGATAATGAGCACTCAAGTGAATTTCTTCCTGAAATGAGTCACAGCTGCTGTCAAAGCTCCATCAATTTGATTGCTGTAGCAGGGCGAGGAGAAAGCTCTCAGGAATGCTACCTGAAAGCCTTTGCCATGGAAATGGAGTCCCACCAAGCCCAGGCAGGGGCCCAGTGGCACAGGGCAGCGTGAACATCTTTCCCCATCCAGCTGGGAACGGGGCTTCCACCTGCCTCCTCTGGGGAGAAGCAGCGGTCCCTCTGCACACACAAACTATTGCGGTATGGTGCATTGCTCTTTGTCGTGTTAGTAGCTTCACGACTGTTTTTCCACTAGAAGGCATTACTGGGACCAGGGAGAGTAGGCTGGAGAGGAGACAGATGGTATTTTCTCTCTAATTTTGGTGTTTGAGAACAGAATTTGCACAGTTTGTTCCTCAGTCAACCCTTACTTTCAGGATAAAAAACTGTTACCTGCCAGAACACGAATGGTTTTGAAACATGCAATCAAAAAAAAAGAATTTTTTTTTTTAAAAAGCGTGCAGAGGGGGAGCTTTCATCTTAAAGAGCTACCACATTTGCATTCCTGAGGTCTGATGCTATGGTTATTAATCAGATGCTTTGCAGATATTAAAGACTCTCTCTCACTAATATCAAATGCGAACGTCCTTTCTTCCTCAAGATTTCCCAACAGATCTTTAAAGTCTTGGAGTTCCTTTCATTCTTAATACACACCGTGATTATCTTGTATCTGCAGAGGTCTTCTTTACACCTAGAGTTTAATAGCAGATCTCCAGCAGATCTCCTTTTAGCTAGGGCTCCATTTCAGGTAACTGCTATTCTAAAACCTAATTTGCCTATTTATATTAATACGTGCCCTCAGAAGAACAGAATTTGGAAGCTCAGCCTGACATCTGCTGTGCCCATGCTCTGCTAACTTACATGGCATTATTCTGTCACAGGAATCTGCAGCCTAAGTAAAAGTCCCAGCTGCAATTAAGTGAAATCTCCTGCTCCATTTGACGTGGCCAAATGACTTTATGTTGCTTGTTCCCATCTTCCTGGCTGTACTGAGAGATGGGCAAGGAGCAGATGACAGTTGTAAGGTGCACGGGCAACCCTTGTGCAGAATGAGACTCCTCTCCATTCCTTCCTCGGTAGGGCAAGCTGATTGCCACATACAGGAGCCTTTTCAGGGATGAACGCTGCAAAGACAGCAGGAAGTAGAGTGCTGTCAAAGTGACAGGACAACGAATTCCCCTAAGACCTGAGAAAAACCATGGACAAACCTTTGGAAATGGCGGGCGAGAAGGTAAAAGTTATTTTACATATGCAAAACCCAGGCTCCGGGCAAATCATGTTTGCTCAAGGAGCACCCAATGCCGCAGCTGTGCTGATGCAGGAACCCCAGCCTGCTTGGGCCATGTTCCCCTGACTCTCCCTCACAAGCACACACAGACACTCATTCATGTACATCATCTTAATTAAAAGTCTCTAAAATCCAGATTCAAAGCATTCCCCCTTTTCCCACCTCGCTTCCACCAACCGCCACTCGCTCTGCTGAAGGTGTAAATAGGTCAGGTGTTTCCATGGCCACAGTGAACCAAATAAGCAGTTGGGGTTCAGCGAGCAATGTGGGTTTTTTAATTGTTCCAGTGCCAGGTAGCACGAGGTGTGCGGCACCACGCTGACAGTACCTAACTATCTCCTCTTGCTCGTTGGCAATGTGATGGCTGGCACTGGCCCCTTCCCCCCCTCAAAACCGTTATCTCCTGAGAGCTTCAACAGGCAGCTCCCCTCATGGGGTAGCGCTGATGAAAAGTACGTTTCACACAGAAAATGTCTCTTTGCATCACCACTGCAAGTACTAATTGCCGGTTCCAGTGCAGCATTGAACCTATTCACACAAGGTGTAATTAAGTTGTGACTCACTGCCACAGGATGCTGCAGAGGCCAAAAAGTATAAAATAAGCCTACAAGGGGACTAGACAAATTCATGAGGGACGTGTCTAACAAACAGGATGGTTGGGATGCCACACCATTCAGGAAGCCCCTCCTAAACCTTTCAATGCCTGAAGGTGAGGAGCTGTAGAAGGGAGAGGAGTTTTTGGTACTTATGCTCTGTTTCTTTTCCAGAATCCTTGCTCTACCCCAGGATCCCAAGCTAGACGAACATGTATTCTCCCACCTCCTCACTCTGCATAATAAACAGAAAAATTGTGATGAACTGGGGAGCTGATGGCTGCGAATCTGAGCCGTGCAGAGATGCCTCTGACCTTAGTTAATGATCTGGAGGGGACACCGGACACCAATGGGATCAGCCCTGTGCTGTATTTGACCATTTGTCACAAGGCATTTTCTGATTTCTAATTTTTTCTGTGTGGTGAATCATCTGGCTGCTATGGCACAGATCAGTTTTCACTCAGTGAAAAGCACCAGATCTTTCACACATCACAGGCTGAGTTATTTGTCAGTAAAATTGCTCATTTAAGACTGGTTTGTCTCCCTTTCCAGGGGCCAGATACGAGGACGTCTACTCTGGCTAGTGTTGCTCATGAAAGCTCTGGCTGGAAGATTTTGTCCCATAACCTGCCACCCAAAACCATCCCCATCTCAGCTGTGATGTTCACTGAAGCCTCCTCCCAGTGCAGAAGAAGGTTTTACGAGGAGGAGTCAGACCAAGACTTTAAGCAGGCTGCCTCGGTGACCACCCTGCCTGGGGAAGCAGGAGCCCTCCCCGTTTCCCCATCCTGTAAAACAGACTTACCAATATCTTCTGCAAATTGTCAAGCGTACGGACCCCCTGATATAAATACTGCTACAAAAGTAAATATAGTAGTAGAAATATTAATAATCCAAATATGCTATATGTTCCTGAGATTTCAGTTCAGGCTCTAACAGCATATGGTTGAAATATTGCAGTTTCTCGGGTCCCTTGTTTATCCCCCAGGCTAGCAAAGGAGAAGGAGGGTCCACACCAAGAGCTCCTCTCTCCTGTAACCAAACACAGCTCAAACCTCCACAGAGGGAGCCTGAGCAGCTTTCCTGACAGATGTTTTCTAGTATAAGCTTACTTAGATACATCCTTCCCTAAAAAGTATCTTGGCTACGCTTTCCACCTTTTGGCAGTCTGGCTTACCGAAGGACATGGGGACTGTGATTGTATTGCCCAGGCCACACTGAAGTCAATGATGCTCTTCACGTCTGTTCACTCATCTCAGCAAGATGGGGCCCGAAACTCTTGGCGTTGTCTCCTGCCCACACCACCATCACAAATAACTGGTGCCAACCAAAGTGACAGCTCTTACTCTTGCCCCTCCATGCGTCATCTTCTCGCACAACCAATGGTGTTGTTGAGGGCTTGACAAACAGTTGGGAAGGTAATAACCAGCTCAGCTCCCTGCCCTTCTCCAACTTATTGGCTTGACACTGCTCTTACACTCCTGGTGTCTAAAAAAGTGTGAAAAGGGAAAGGATTTTAATTTCAAGGCAAAATTCCTCAAACTTAATTGTTATGTGGGACTTTGTATTTGGCCTCCAGTCTCTCTCAGAAACCTGATAAACATACATTCCCAGTTTGAAAATATTGATTTTTTCCTACTCAGTATTTTTTTTCTTAAGTGAAATGAGAATCAGTGGAGATTTTCTTGTTTAACAGCATAAGATCTGGCATAATATACAAGTATCACCTTATCATGACAAAAAAAGCTTTACTTATTCATTGGCATTAGCAATATCCACGCAGCCCTGGGAATAGCGTGTTGTTGTTTCAGCTCACTACTGCACTGTCAGCAAAAGGAGAGCAGTAGGGCTGAAATTCAACCCCCAGATACATGTGCGCTGCTTGGAGCCTGCAATGGGGAGCAGAGTTATGGGTGGCTGTAAAAATGTTCTCGGAAAGTCAAAGAGGACATAGCATGGGTGGCAGCAGATCTGGTGCTCCCCTCTAACTTTTTCTCTGATCTTCAAGAGCCCTCATCTGTAAAGTGGTTATAACCATATTCACAACCACTCTGTAAAGCATATAAAATTTACAAATAAAAAGTACAGTAGCAAACCAGATAAAACCTCTGCTATTAGTTAGCTGTCTTCTAGGGAAACTTTCTTTATATCTCAAACAGATTCTTACAATTAAGATAAATATGATGTTAGAACCAATATGTGCTGTATATAATTATCTAGTCTCCCCTACGTACTTCCTCCACCCCTATTTTTCTCCTATGTAAAACCAGGTAGTCTAGCTTACCAACTAGCTTTAGCCCTGTTAGGATTATCAGTAACAGAACAATTATTTGATCATTAAAAATACAGGGTTTAGGGAACAATGGATTAATCAGGAGGGAATGTAATGCAATACTATGGAAACTATATTGCAGGATTTAATATTGTACACTCCAGCGGTCGGAAAGTCCTGCATTATAATCTTGCAATGCCAATGCTGTACTGAACAGCAAGTAATCCTAAAATCCAGTTAGCTTTGGCTTAGTGCGCTGCAGAAGCCCAGGAAATAGCAAGAATCTATCCTGTCACATTGAGCTACCATAGTTATGGGACATGTTCAGGAAAAAATGCTTTGTTTCCTTTGCAGACCTCACTTTCCAAATGCTGGTACTCAGTAGGTCTACATAGCAACTGTTGGGCCATTACCTAATATTGTAAGTCAAATCATAGGTCACTACATGCCTATTCCAAAATAGTCCTCCCTCCCTGCCAAGTCTTAAGTCCCAGAAACCCTTATCATGGATGAGAAAAGGGGAGATACACAACCAGGTGCACAAGAAGGCATTGAAATGACAAAGCTTCTATAATTACAAATGTATGAAAACACACATACTATGCCATTTAAGTTCAATGCTGATTTTACAAACAGTAACTCTCTTGGACAGACCTTGTAGTCCCACTGTAGATAAATGCTCTTCTGGCCCCTCCCTTACTCACTAACACCACCCATCCTAACCACCAGCGACCCACAAAAGCTCACCGTTTTAGCAGTGTGATCTTTGGAAACTAAAGCTCTACTGTGTAAGGGGGAACTGAGGTGGAGGGGGGCTTGTTTTCCTGCAGGATAGTTATCCTTTAAACATGGACAGCAGGATAGCTGTCATTACATGCAGCGGGATTCTTGAGGGGGGGAAAAGCCACCAAAAGAAACCCCACAGAAAGTATTCTGAAATGCATTGTACAAGACCTTACACATTGAGACTAGGCAGATAATTTTAGAAAACTCATTCCCTGGCTGCTCACTAACCCTCAGACACATACTGGGGAAAAGAAAAAAAAAAAAATCAGTATGAAATTTCTTCTGCATTTCTTAGGTGTTTATAAGGAAAATAAAAAGGAGAGGACATTGTTTCACTGATTTCAGGGGGTTGTGGGTAAGACTTCTGAAGCTACCTCAAAATGTTAAAAATATAGCCAGTGTATTCTCCCCACTCCTTTTTTTTTAAAAAAAATCCAAGAGATGCTAACCTGTTTCTTGAACAATCTCTTCTAGATTGCTAAATCAATTAATAGATTTCTTAATCAAAGTCTTTATTAGTTTTGTAATGCTGCATCCAGTAACATTATCTACCCAGCAAAAACTAGCATGGAAAGCTTACCTAATTGACCACTGCAGCAGCAGCAATGGAGGTCTGTTTTCTGGTATTCAACTACAAATGAGCAAGAGAGGAAAAGTCATACAAAAATGGGGGGAAAAAACAAAGTAAAATACTATAGAAAATTATAAACAGGAACACTTGAAAACTCTAGGGCAGAAGTTGAGTCTGTGACCTTCTATGTATTACCATGTATCACATATAATGAGTCAATGCCTGGGGCAAACTGTCTGATTGTCCCCATCTTCGCGGCAGCGCTGATAACAAATGCAAGAAAAGACGGTGTTTTAACCATGGATACAGCGGTGGGGCCTCAGCTCCAGACAGTGACATTAGACAAGCCGCAAGGGAAGTTGTTTTGTAACCTTAGCTGTGACAACTGAGAACCTACAGCTGCAGCAGTACTTGACTTGGATCTGGATCAGCCTTAGATTATACGGACTGTATGCAGCAAACAGTTTTATTCATGCCTGGCTATTACAAGTCCCTACCTCCCTACCTTTTTCCCTTAAAGAAAGAAAATCAGGAAGTATTTTTGCTCCAGCACTGCCTGGAGGATCTACAGCAACACAATCTTATTTATTACCCGTCACTTCTACACAAACATTTCCTACTGTGTCAGACCAACCATTTATTACATCATTTCCCTCTGAGGTCTCAACATCATCCATCACCGGTAGTCACCTACCCTGCTCCTGCTCCGGGCCTTTGCACTGCTCAGGGATCCGCCAGTGCAGACGCCAAGGGCCTGGGCTGCTGCTATTTTCCATTTTGTCACTCTTCCATTACCACTTGGCCTGCCTGGAGCTGCCAACGTGTTGCTAAGGGTTCAGTGGGGCACCCTGTTTATGAGCCTTCCCTACCACCATCCCCTTAGTATAGGAGATGTCAACCTGTTTTGTGAATGCCTCACCTCCTTCCTTTAAGAAGAAATGGATGGAGGTTTCCTTCCCTGTGAATAATTGTGCTGCCTTCCTGCTCTCCCCTCCACACATGCATATGAACACCTTTAGCCTGAAGACTGGGATACATAGATTTACCTAACCTTTCTTAACCACTGCAGGGAAGAGGTGGGAGTGTAGGCAAAAGTGCAGTTGCCATCGTAGCAGCAAGGGAGAGATGGCTGAACTTACCAGGAAAATAACAAGGGAAACCCAGCATTAGATAGATCTAAGACAGATCTAGATTCAAGACAAAGACATCTAAATGTAATCTCTTACAGTGAGAACATGTTAACATTACCCTAGTTTGCCAGTGAAGCTTGACACTAACAAGTGAGACGAGAACAGGAGGCACCTAGACAGCAACAGGCTCAGCTCCGTGTGGGTATGTCCTCCTCAGACCTCCCACAAAGGATGGATCACATAGTCCACTTAAGTACCTCTATAGTCTCCAGTAAGATTATTCATGCATTCTTTCTCCGTGTTTCCAGTAATTTCCCCTCCCCCTTTGGTTTTCAGAAGGAGAGAGTTTGTAGACAACACGCAACTGTAGCTGTAAACAAACTTGTCTGGAAATTGCCTTTGCTCTAGGGAGCATCCAGTAGAAAATCTGTCCCAGTCTTCTCTTCCCAGTCACTCTGCCAAACAGCCTCTCTCCCTCACTCTTTGTCTCTAGACCTTGGTGAGGAGGGCACAGGCCATCATCGGATTTTCTGTGCCGGAAAGGGAAAGAAGCGTTCCTTTACAAATTCACAGAAGTGCAGGATTGTCAACATATGACCGAGGGATACCTTGCTTGATGCTTGGTTATCACGAGCTTCACCAGCAGTGGTGTCAGGATCCTAACAGGGCTGATTTTATGAGTAGCTAGCCCATGCTTTTGTATCTTACAGAAATCATATTCTCAAATACATACATGTATATATACTCCTAGGGCATAGGAAAAGGCAGATGTTTGTAACGGTTGAAGAAGCAAAAGGGATCATCTTCCTCACTAGCTAGATGTGTGCATCATTAGAGGATATTCTTCTATTTCCTTAACACCAAATTAAAATAGCTGACCAGGTAATGTGTTTACAGTAACAGCAGGGATTCCCATACTGCTTAGAAATGTAACTGGATTTTCTCATAATATGTTGCAGCAACATTACAAGCTAAATGCCCAAGAAATGACTAGAATGATGGGAGGGTAAGTTCTGAGTATGATGTACTGCATAATGTAATACAGGAGCCCATAAACCCATAATGTCAGTTTCCTATGAAACCAATACATAATTTTAATAAAAAAAAAAAATAATAATTGTGCAGATACAGCAATGACTGCATGACCTGCTTGGTTATGAAAGCTCAATTGTAAAACTTATTTGGATATGCCCTCTAATTTCTATCCAAGATCAGTGATTTGTGTACAAAGCAGGAGAAAAATTTTATTCTTCTCAAACTTTTGTAACTCTGAGCATTTTCTCATAACAATTAAAAAAATACATAAAACTTGTTATTAAAGTGCTGTCTTGTCCCCAGCACCGCTGGAGATCCACATGCTCATTTATGCTTTCCTACCTGGATCTTCCTACAAGATCCTTTGAAAGGTGACAGATCTGGCTCTCCAGGGCCACTGCACCTCTCCTGAGGGACTCCTTGCTGCCGAGTTTAGTGGCAGTGAAATCCACTTTCACCTTATATTTAAAAACCGGCATCAAATTTGCAAATGGCTTCTCTGTGAGCTGCTTAGAGAGGCACTTACAAAGTCACAAATAAATGACTTTCAAAGGGAGATGGCCATATATTTCCCCCGTGCCTTGGCACGTCTCCCTTCAGCAAAACACCAGTCCTTGGTGCTGGCCCAGCCCCACGTGGAGCTCCTGCTCAGGCATGGCTGAAGCGCTTGTTTGAGGTGCAGCAAATTCTGCTTCATGTGTTAAAATAAGATGAATAGAAACCGGGGTGGGTGGGTGGTGGGAAGCAGAGAGGGAGCTGGAGAAAGGTCTGGCTGGAAGCGTGAGTCAGGGCATTACAAGATGGATGGGATTATCATAGTTTACATAGCGTCCTCACTGCCAAACAGCCACGTCAAGTCCCCAGCGCTGTGCTGGCTGCGGAGAGGTCACGAGCAGCAGGACAGTAATAGTGTTACAGTAGGACAGTGTCCTCAGTCAGACATACCGGCCCAGGAAGGATCTCACAACCACCCAAGATGTTACAGTTCCTGCAGCAAAGAGCCTCCAGTGAGCTTTGAGGCACAACCCCACATGCAATGGTCATGCGTAGCACAGAGAAAAGGCGTTTTCTCTCTTTCTTGTTAAGACCATGTTCAAATTTTAATAGCCTCAACCAAAAACCTCGCCTGGAAGAAACAGACCTAGACTGTGCCTAGAGACACCTGACACTTGTGACCTTTCTCATCAGTTCTGTATTGTATTTATTTGGCCCGGAGACTGCTTATTTATTCCACAACTCCCAAAAAATTGTTTCACTGCTACCTGTAGACGGAAATAGTGAGGACAGTGTTGATCCAAAGCCTACCACAGTCCAGGGAGAGATTCCTACTGATTTCAGTGTCTTTTGCATCAATCTAACTCTCCAGGAGCACTGCTGGGGCTGACCTGCCCTATTCAGAGCAGAAATGGCTGAATTTCAGAGAAGAGTGTCTTTTTTTATTTTTGCTTTTTTTTCCCCTCAATTTAGAAGCAGCAGCAGTATCTGGCTTCCAGCACACAGCAGACAGAACCTGCTTGACTCCCTGAGCAAACCTGCCTCACTGCGTCCATGAGCATGCACATAGGCACTGCACGGCGCACATGTGCGTCGTTCAGAAGTCACACTGCAGCACACACATCTCTTCTGATCTGCCTGACGGCCCTGCCTCTCCTCACACAGTCAGTGGAGAGGGGGTCACATAAAGGGAACAGGACACTAGAAATGATCCTGTGAAGTTTTACAAGCCTTTCGGCTCCCCCTTCCTCTCTCCAGCCTTCACGATAAGTAAACACCACCTAGACATTTTGTTGTTCTTAACAAAAGAAGCTATTATGGTTAAGAAAAAAGAAAGAAAAAAGAAAGAAAAAAGATGGGAGACCTTACAATATTACCCCAGAGCAGACAGATTAGATACTTTCAGAGCAGAGCAATAGCACTTCTTCCCCTCCCCACAACTGCAGTCAGCACATTTGATTTCCTTTTCTATATCTCTCCCATGTTTATTATTAAGACACATCATCACCACCTAATCACCACTGGAATTGAAAGTAACTTTGCACAGGAGCATTCTAAAATTAGAGAACGCTGATTAAAATTAATGCAAACCCTAAGTGCTGTGCTGTAAAGAAACTATGGCCAACAGATAAGCAAATGCAACCCTTATCTGCTAATTCCACAGTGCTGATAGCTGATTTTCGGGGGGGGGGAGGCATCTTTCCCTTCTCTAAGAGCAGCGCCACAAACCTGCCAGCCCAGAGCTCTGCTGAGACCTTCTCCTTACCCCGTCCACACAGCGGGAGTAGTCCCATCCAGAAGTCTCCCAGTTTTCTGCTCCAGAGAAGTCACGCTTTGCTTCTCCCCGCAGCAGCCTCCCTGGGCACCCACCGCCCTGCTCCACGTCCCACGGACAGCTGGGGCCAGCCTAGGGGGCCGGGGCATCGCAGTGACAGGACACAGCCCGTCCTGATATAATGGGAAGGCCAATGCCAGCGCCAGCATCGGTCCGGGCGAGATTCCAGCCTGGCGGCCCTCTCACACCTGTCGCAGGGCACCAACCGGGACAATCAGCTGCGCGGCTAATATTAACCACCCGCGCCGCCGGCACCGGGGAAGCGCAGTGGGGACAGGAGTGTGATCCAGGCACAGAGCAGCTTGTAGGGAAATAACTGTCCAGCTCAGCCTTTAGTGAAAAGAAAAACAAACAAACAAATGAGTGAATATCCCACCAGATGGATAACCCGCACAGAAGTCCCAGAGCCTGGCGCGGTCCTTTCCTGTTTGTTGCATTAGCCTGCTGTTCTCTCCAGCAGTGGTTTGGGTCCTTCCAAAATTGCTGGCCGCAAATAGGAAAGGATACATTTGTATTTACTGTCTCTGCTACCTCGGCACTGACAACCTCAGGTTCTTCAACAGCCGGAAGAGAAAAGCCAGGCTGAGTCTCAGCCGTGGCGAGGGTGATGGTCACACAATTGCACTACTTAGTGGCATGCTTTGATTTGTGGCTACCGGGAGAGCACCATGATGGACAGTGCTGTTGCATACAGCAACAAGGTAAAATAAGCTAGTGCTATAAGTGACTTATAAAAACCAAAATCAAGAAAACCTTCCTGCCCAACATAACCTGCAATGGTAACATAGCATGTTAACGTCCTGCTTAAAATAAAACACCCACAGAATTGGGCCACTTTTTTTTTTTTTTTTTTTTTTTTTTCCCCAAGGAATTTTTGCAGCGTTTGATTTCCTCTGCTCCCTTGCTACTGCCAGGGTCTCCAGGCACCTCAGGACGCAATGAAGGCATGCACTGCAGCAGCAATAAGCACCAGAGGGCAGCTTAAATACGAACGTGAGCTCCAACTCCAAATTCTCCGATCGAGCAGTTTACAGCAGATCTCCCACAGTCCTAGTTGTAAGCTTCTTTGATGCATCCATTTTGTTACCATAAAACGACTACATTCAAGATGAAAGGGATGGAATGCAAGAGCTGCAAGACCCTGCTTTCTGCAAGACCTATCTGGAGCGAATGGGACCCTATGGTGGCAGTGTTAGTGGAGAAATATAGGTGGAGAAACTCATACTGTGTTGTGAAAGGTGTAATGTCTCGCTGCTGGCTTCATGCTGGCTGGATTGTTATTTTAAACCATGTCAGGGACCAGATGGTGCCTTTTAAAAAAAAAGGGGGGATTATAAGATAAAATTTAAAAATACACCAGAAGCATTTGTGAAACTGTAGGAGAATTAAAGGGACAAACACCAAAAGTAAATGTAGAGAGACCTTGGCTTCTGAAGAAGAAAGATGCTGCAGTTTGAGAAAGATAAAATGAAATGGAATGTTTCCACTTCTGCAAACCATGGGAGGCTCCCTAGACAGCTAAATTCGAGAGAAAATGTGACACAGCTGAATCCCTACATTCCCCTTGCATCCTCTGAGTAACCTCTTTCATCCCTGGGGAGAAGAAACTTGATTAATTTCCACAGCCAGAGTCTCTTTTTTGATAGTGATATATAGATCAGGCCAAGATCTGGGCAGATTCACTCCTTCCCCACTAGCTGTATTGTTTGTTTACCCGACAAAATCAAGATGGGCTTGCCAGACTGCAATAGCCAAATATTCTCTACTCATTCCCTGACTAACCATTCGAGTCATTCAGTTCAAAAAGAAAGTTTCAGTTTAGCCAGAACATCTGTCTTCAAACTAAACCTTTAAAACAAATATTTAACATCTAAATCTTTCAAATAGCATTATTGGTAGATTTGGAAAATTCTCTTTGCATTTTACAGCCTTTCAGAGAAAAGATGTCAGGTGATGAAAGCTATGTAATCTGGCCCATTAGAGAAAGGAACATTTCTCTTAAGGAATGTGGTTTCAGATCCATTTCTTCCAACCTTTATAATACATACCAAACTGGAATATGGGAAGCCTGCTTTGTCCTGATGTGACACAATCTGTTAAGCGACCACGTGCAGCCACCTATATAAACAAATAACTTTAATTGTTCTTTGCTTTGCTCGGTTTCTGTTAAAGACATTAAGCTTACTGAAGAAAAAAACTGTAGCATTCCTTAAAAGAGGAAAGCACCAGACATCAGATTAGTGAGTGATGCTTCTGCCTGAGGCATGGGTTGCATATCCATTTCAGGAAATGTATGTCCTTAGCTAGACTTCTCATCGGAAATAATTCCAGATCAAGTGAAGACCAAATCTAGCTGCAAAGCTTGAGTGCAGGTAAGAGACTATCTCACCTCTGAGTGTATTGGGATTTAGCTGTCTGCTTTAAGCTTGTATTATATATGGGACAATATGCCAGCATATGCCATTAGAAGGTAAGCATATAAGAACAAAAAGTTGACATGCAAAGCCATATTCTCCAAAAGAGTTCTAATAAACAACAGAGAGATTCAGGAAACTACCTATTTCTTTTTCAGTCTCAGTTTCCAGCCCTCTGCTTTTTGCAGGAAGCCAACCATTCCTGCAGGCACGGTCCCCTTATGGCCACTATCTAGCTGTAATTCAAGAACGTGAGCACAGCTGGTATCATCACTCAATATTGCGCAAGCCCTTACAACACGAAACAAGCTGCTCAGACTCTGGCATGAGGCTAGTGTTGGACCTAGATGTGCCTGCATGCAATTCCCACAAGAGATTTTACCCTACTATTGAGTTTTCTCACATATATGTTGGGGTTTTTTTATGGTATCACAGATTTTCGAGTGAGTGTATGGTCTGCCACGAAGTTGTCGACCTAGCTTGCTATGCACTATCCCAAGAATCAATATTACAATAATGAGAGGAAAAGCATTTTTTTAGTTCAGCCCCTCCAACCCCTGTACTTTGAAACATACACCCAAGGATACGAGCGGACAAAAATAGGTATGATCAGATCCACAAGAGTTGGATGCTCAAAAGCCATACTTGGCTTCTGCCTTCTGTGGAGGTGCCTCCAGTTTTCACTGGAACTGTTCCAAATATCTATAACTGGGTGTGCTCAGTTGTACTTCATTGCAGCAGTACTAAACAGCTGGGACTGTAGCTTATATTGAAGATTAGGCCAATCAAGGTCACAGCTTATGTCTCTCCTCCTTTTTTTTTTTTTTTCCCCCAAAATACCTGGTGGTTAGATCTGTGACCCAGTATATGAAAAAAATAAGTGAGGTTCCCTTCTCTGTCTAAAGGGAACTGAACCGAACCCAACAAAAAGCTCTACCCACTAAGCGACAGCTACAAAGCACTCTGAGGGAGATGTCTGCAATTTCAAACTGTTGCTGTTTCAGTAGAATAGGTGGAATAAATTCTTATGAATACAACAAAAGCAATATGCAAGTTTCCAGCCAGTCTGTACATACAAGGAAATACTCACATATTTCTGCAACAGGACTTTAACTTGGCAGAATGCCTTACTCACTAGACTAGAGGCTTATTTTTGAATGGTCAGCCACCCTTTAATTACCCAAACAAAAATTTGAATGTTTTAATACACGTGGATCTATTCTCATATTTGGTTACTAATAATTATCAAGTCTTTGTTCTGTTTCAGTTTTTTTTAAGTATATCAGTTAATCTGAAAAATAGCAATAGACGCAGCTCTCCAGCTGGTGTGCAGAATGGTGTGTGTGATGTGCAGGGCTGCATTGTGGGAGATAAGGCTGAGCTCCTCTGAACTGCTCGAGTCCTGAAGCGAGATATCCAGAACGCCCTAGCTCCATTCCTACAGAAGTCTGTAATTATGCCATCTCTACCACTCTGGGGAAGGCTGGATTGATCACCAGGTTAGCACAAAATTAATTCCAGGCCAAGCCTTATGTGACAGATTGGCTTAATGGTTTCTAAAATAACTCCGCAGGACTTCGCTGCACCTAGTCTCAGAGAAGCAGCCCCTCGCTGTACCAGAG
This sequence comes from Aquila chrysaetos chrysaetos, assembly GCF_900496995.4. Taxonomy (NCBI): domain Eukaryota; kingdom Metazoa; phylum Chordata; class Aves; order Accipitriformes; family Accipitridae; genus Aquila; species Aquila chrysaetos. Next base: position 21,222,617 of record NC_044006.1, read on the forward strand.
TGCAGTGCCACACCAGGCGCAGGAGCTGTGAACACACAAAAGCAGGGATCTGTCAGCATCCTCATGCTCCCTTCATTAGGATTCAACATCTCCCACAACAGCAGAGGTCAAGGCAAGAACCTAATCACACAGTTACACAGGCCTGTTACTGAGATATCTTGAAGAAATTTATATAGCATGAATTGAAGCAACTGACAGTCACGGAAGGAAGACAAGTATATTCAAAGCTACACTGTATATTTTACCTGCAGATGAAAGCATATCTCCCAAACAGCACAGAGGTAAAAAGCTCCAATGCTTTTTGCTTGCAAGCCCAAATAGAAAAGGTGTCTCAGAGTCATGCAAAAATACAGTGAAAAAAATACTTTAAGTCAGAAAAGGAGCTTAGGAAAGTATAAGGCATCTCATCAGAGGAAATTCATATCATGCCATGCAGAGTATGTTCAGATCCTAGACCAGGAATGCCAGGCACTTTTAATTTTTATATACTTTTTGACAGGTCATCAACACTGCCTCGATGGCAGCAGCATTACTGGCAACAGCAACTCCTGGTTCAGCCCTGTATTGGATACTGCTTCGCAGCAGCTCCTGTAACTCCCGTGGTACATGTATCACCTTTCGGAAATCCCTGTGCTTGACAAAAACTTTCCCAGGCACAACCTTGTGCTGACCACAATACGGTCTCCAAAATTTCCTAGCAATTAATATCACAGAATCACGATTAACAGACTTGCTGATACGTGAAGGCAGGGAAATGAAGATACACAGGTGGAGAACAGATACTAAAACTGACATAAAATTTGGGGCACAAAAGACAAGAAAGAGAATGGGTGTTGAGGAGGTAACACTGGATTGCAACCCAATTTGTAAACTGTGATGCAGCATGGGGGGAGAAATGATCCTGTAGCCTCACATCTTTGCTTTTGCAGACCAACACAGCTTCACCAATTGCATCTCAGCCACCAGGGACTTGTGCAACTTCTGCTGTTTGACAGGAACCTAGCTGTGCCGATGAGCTGACAAATCCAAAATGCCTCCCGCCCCCAGCCCCTGCTGTGTGCCAAATTACTATGTGTGCACTTGTGCACCACTTAGGATCCATCTTCAGTAGTTGCCAAGAATGCCCCCCTCCTGGTCTCTCTAGCAGAAGGAAGCAAGCAGAGAGCGGGAAGCCAGGGGAGACAGAAAGGCAGAAAGACAGGCAGTGTGCTGTGCGCTTAGAAACCCAACTTTTCTTTTTAAAGACGTGAAGCAGTACTCGAGCACAGCTTGTTTTCACCCCAAACAGAACAGATTGCTCCCCAAAAGAATAAATAAATAAATAAATCACATGGCAGCTCGGCATTAGACAGGAACCGGCATTAGGCAGGTACCTAAAAACGCTCTTGAATGATGCATGAGCCTAGCTGAAGCAAGAGGGAGAATTAAGATGTCCTAATGAGCAGAGATCAGGGCACACACAGCCTGCTTGCAGGTGCCTAAGCGGCCATTCCCATGCCCCCCCCTGCAGCCGGAGGAGCGCTCCCACCCAGCCTGCCTGCTCTCCACTGGCCCGTTCACAAAGCAGCTCACCCAGAAAACAGGCAGGCAGGCTGCTGCGGCAGAGGTTTGGAGAGAGACCACTTGGTTAAACTTGCTACAGGCGCCGTGATGCTAGCCCAAATTGCGGTTTAGATCTGGATCTAGTGAGCACTGCAGTCCTGCCAGGAGCAGGAAGAAGTGTGTCGAATTGCACCAGCTGAAGAGAAGAAGAGGCAGCAGAGATGAGCAGAGGGAGCAGGAAGCACAAGTGTGGCACAGGAGCTCAATGCAAGCTGCTCTCCTCAACACTTGACTGATACAAGCTGCCAGCAAAGCCAAAGGGTCAAAGGATGAGGCACTAATGATTAGAGATTAACAAGAAAAGGTACATCTGAAATATGCCTGGTAAGAAACAGGATTGTACCATTGTTATATGCAAGTATGTTTAGCTGTGTTCTGGTTGCTTTTACATATACGTTGCTCTGCTTGACACAAGGGAACACATGCAAAAAGAAGCTATTCTGACCAAGTTAAAAAATACTTCAAGCCAAACCTAGTTCAATCCTAGTTAACTCTCAGTCTCTCAGAAAAACATGTTTGAATGGTTTCAAGGATGATTTGGGGGAACCCTGAGACTTTTCTTTTTCCTCTTAAAAGAATATGGACTTGAAAACAACACTAAAAAAAGGAATACATCTCTCTCCAATTGCTCTTCAGGCGTCCATATACTGCAATAGTCGCCTTCATTCCTCTTTCGGTAACACAGAATGAGTTTCCAGAAGTCATGAGGGGAGAGGTGACACTGAAGACTAGCAGGGTAGCAAGAAGTCAGTTCCTCTGCAGAGGTGGGCCCCTGCACAGCATGATCGCTTGGCAGAACACACAGGTGAAATGCCAGTCGTCAGAGGTCCAGCTTTGAAGGGCAACTTTGATTTCCAATGCCTGTGTTGGGCTGCCGTCTGGCACAAATGAAGCAGAGTGTCAGGAGCTTATTAAGGATGCTTGACTAGATGCATCATTATGGCTAATACAGCAATTCCTCTATCTATAAGCAAGATGTATTTTCCTGAAATATAACCACTTCCAATTCATTTTTTTTTCTCCTCATTCCTAACCAGCAGGAAAGGAAGATCTGCAATAAAATGAGCAAATCCATCTTTGGATGGCAAGGCAGGCTGGGCTAGACCTCTTCACTGCCAGGAACCTTAAAAACACCCTGGGTTCATGTTTGGAGGAATCCTTTGGAATTTTTAACCTCTCATTTGTGAAATGATACTACCCACAAGTTTATCACTGTCAGAAGCTATTAGCAAGTATAAATATCTTCTAGATGAAGAGCCTTTACATTTTCTCTTTAAAAATGCCAGTGGTTTTATATTCTTAGTGTTCACATTAATGTGTTGGTTAGCAACAGCATTTCCAGCTGCACTGAAAATGAATTCACAATACAGGGAGGACAGCAACTTCAAGGCAGTATTACCAGCCAGGCAAGCTATAATTATATTTCATTCACAGCTCCCCTTCCACCCCCAAATTATGTGTGAGGCTCATCCCATGCTGCTGCCAGATCCACCCTTAGCATCACTTACCAGGGCCAACTCACATTTTACCCCTGAGTTCCCCTCTTGGAAAGCTTCCTACTTGCAAGCAAGAAACAGAGCAAACAAAGATTATTACTAACTCCAATCCCTGCTTCTGATCTAACACAATCATCTCCCACTCATTAGCGTGACTGCCTCCAGTTTTGGATAGAATAAGACATCCTTGTCTCTCTAAAAAAATCGGTTCCCCCAACTCATGGCGCTTACTCTGTCACGTTTATTTATAGATTGATTTGTTATAGTGGATAACAAATCATTGCCCTACCCCCATCTATGTCTGTCACTAGGTAGCTTAACTAGCAAGACTAACACTGAAGTGGACAAACACATATTAATCTCCTGATTAGTCTCCAGCCTGGGATACATCATTGCTGTCATTCTGGTATTCGTATCTCATGGCCAGTGATTCATTACTTGGAATCAGAGCATCTATTTAAATAGTCCTGTATTCTCCTGGAAGTTGGCAGCACAAATATAATCAAGTTTATTGTCATCTTCCTTCTGAAGCTGGTTTTATTAGTGACTATGTCTGTGAAAGTCACTTCTGAAGGCTGTGATTTAACCACTGAAATCATAAGAAAAAGGAGAAACATGAAGAGTGTCATGCTGCCCAACTGATCACTCTCTCTCTCAGATGTTATTAGTTTCCAGAGCAGCAGCACTGTATTACAGCTTTCTTTCTCAACAGCTCTGTGTAATTTTTTGAGATTGGCACTGCACGAAAAGCACGGAATGAAAGATATCCTAAAAGCTTGGCTCAAGTATGTAGAAACAGATTTTTTTTTAATTATTTTTTTTTCATTCTCAAGTTTGCATAACAAAATATTTATGCAAAAATGCTCACTGTCAAAAACACAGTTCCAAAGATTTTCGGAAGAGTGAAAAGGGGAGGGAAGTTGACCGATGCCCGACTACTTTCAATGACAGCACTTTTGGTCTCCACTCCCAGAGTTCCAAAAATCAGACACAACAAGTGTTGCATTGTCTGCTCTCAACAGTAGAAACCCATCTGGCAAGTCAGCCCGATTTGTTAAAACAAGATCATGGACCATATTGTGTCATCGCTTTTTATATGAGCCACCCTCCTCCATCTAAATTTCAGTGGCAATGGGAGGGGAGTTGAGCTCTAAAACTGATAACAGGATATGCTCTGTGGGGTTCTGCAAAATGCCTGAAGGTTATCCAAAATGGGAAACATTCAGACAAATCTACGAGGAAACTGGCAGCACAAATATGAAGTTTTTGTTTCCTAATGCATGACTAGACATATTAGAAACTGCTGGTGATTAAAGAAAAACCAAACAACAACAACAACAAAACCCCAAAACTCCACCCAGCTTTCCCCACAAGCTGGCTCACCTATGCATTTGCTGTGTCAGGGAAAGGGACCATTTAGGGCAAACAGTGGACAGTCAACAGCAGGTTCTGACCCCCTTTTTGTCTTCTTACACTTACTGAGACATGAATGAAAGATGCCAGTCGTAGCCTGAACAGTAAAAGTGTGGAAAGTTTTCTGACAGGAGTAGATGTTGTTCTGTCTCTTTCTTTCAAGAAGTCTGTGAGTTGCACTGAAGCACACACCCTTGCATTTTTTAGCAAAGATGAAAGTTTGGGTTGGTGTGAGGAATTGGGATTGTCCTTTTTATGCGCATGTGGCAGCCTGGCATGGTGTGGGGAGCAGTGCTGCTGGGAGGTCACACTCGCCTCACAGCCCCAGTGTAGGGAACAAGCTCTAGGTATGAGTGTGAACACATTTCTGCAACTCAGACCTAATCCATGTACGTTACATGACAGCGAAGCCATGCTTAAGAAAGTAACTGCAATGCAAAACAGGTTACGCTTGTTCTAGCGCTTCTGGAAATACAGTGAAGTGCTGGCCAAGGGAGAGTGGAATAGAGTGAGGCAGTCTGAAATGCCATGATAAAAGCCAGAGAGGGAGCACAAACCCAAAAGCAAGATGGGGCCAGCCAAGGACGCTGCCCCTGCCAGCCATCTCGACTGCCTGGCAAATACTGTGCCCTGTGTTTCTGGCTGAGCATTTAGGAAAGCAAGAGGGCCCTATCCCATTACAATTCCTGCCTGCAACTGTTTAGTAGAACCACCATGAAGACCCGGGATGGACGGTTCACTGATGTTCTAGAAGTCAATAGCGAGGTCTTCATTAGGGGAAGACCTAGTGTATAAGGGAAACACAGGGTTAATAGATCATGGGCCACTACGGCAAGTGAAACCGGCACTCACCTTTTTAAATGAGAGACTATGAGTGATAATCACTCTTCCCCATATTATACTTCACTCCCTTTGGTCTTTAAATGACAGTAATAAAGCACTACTGTCCAGTTAGTAGTAGGTTTTTCGGTTGCTGAGCATTATCAATGTATTGGTATATATTTGTATTCTTTAATACCTTTTAAACACTGCATTATCAATTTATTTGACATCCTCTCATGGAAGAGCCACAAATGGATGAACTTTTAGTTTAAAATGGATGATAGCAGGGAAAGAGAACAGAATGCAGAACATGAGGCAATTGTGTAGCCTGACAATTTATAACACTACCTGCCTTCTGCTGCCTGGTTATTTATGGCTGGGTGGGGAGATAAAGGAAAGAAGGATAGTTGCAGGGAGGACAGCTTAATTTAAAACATTGTCACTTGCTCCTGCTAAAGTCAGGAGTCAGGTTCTCAATATATGTTACAGGTGCACTGCCTCTGAGCAGATCCACTAATAACAAAATCAATTTAAAATAAAGTGTTCCTAAAAGAAAGATGAATGAAGAGGGAACAAAAAAATCAGAATGCTCTTTAAGTGTAGACCGTGACATTTCAGCTGGGTACTTCTGGCCACCAAGACAGAAATTAAAAGCACTCCCAGTTTCCAGCTCCATGGCCAAGCAGGGGTTATGTATCTGGGCTCTCCTAAGTGCCCCCTCACAGTAAACATGTCTTCTAACTTCCCACGTTAAAAGTCCGTGCCCAGCATTATGGGTTCATATTCCATACTCGGACTCAGATCAAGGCTTCAGCCTGCTGGATCTGCCTCAAACCTGTCCAGCAGCACAAGCGGGGATGGCCAGAGGCAGCAGGATGCTGCTAGGATCACCCAGCAGACAGGCAACATGGCCAGTTACAGACCATCTCTCCATCAGGTTTACAACACACCAAGCCAAAATGCCTCCAATGACAGAAAGCAATTATACCTTAAATCTGGGGGTCAGTGAGAATAAAGGCATATCATTGTTTGCATCCAGTTATGCAAAATACAGATTGCCCAGGTGTGGTTTTTTTATCTTTTTCTGTCCTCTTCCTCTCCACACTCATTCACCAATTCTTACACTAGCTGGGTAGGCGTAGCTATACCCTCAGCTACAATAGTTTGCAAAGTGTTTTAATGCTTTAAGTATGAATGTTTAAGTATTGTCCACCCCCAAATGCACACAAACAGATCAAAACTGACATTCATTATGAATCTAACATGGGCAAATATCACCACTTTCATTTCAGAAAAAAAATGCAGTATATTCCCTGGCTACATGCTCTTTTTATGGATGGTAAGAATTCATAAAATCTGCTTATATTAACACAAAAAAATTAGGATGTAAAAGAAATATGTAAAACAGCCACTGAATGCTGGCAGATTTTGCTCAATTCTTCATTGACATTAATATCAGTCAAGTTCATCTGGGCTGAAGTCAGCTGAGTTATGCTAATGTAAAAAGAAAAGCAGTCCCATCGCTTTTAACTTGGGCCCTGGTCGCACAGCCATCCATCTATTGGAAAGAAAAAGGAATGGGCACTCAGTCATGGTCCAGGCTGTTACAAAGGTAATAAAAGTGCTGCAAGGTCAAAACTAGAATTCATAAATCCACCACACGTGTACATTTGGAGCCTTCAGTTTCACATCAGATCTCAACAAAAATGGAAAATGCCACAGCATCAGTACTATTTGCCATGAGAACAGAAAGCTTCTAAAAAAAAATGTGTTCCTACCAAGCACATTGTCATGACAATAAGCAGTGACAACAAAGCAAGAATCCACTGCCACCAAAGGTGTACTCAAAATAAAGCATACCACAGATTAATTTGCAGGTCAAAGACTATCATGAGATCAGATACTACTGCATGACTCTGTCCTGATGACAAGGATTATAACCAGAACAGAAAATAATGTTGATGATACCCACACGAACAGCATCAATAGCTGAAGAAAGAATTATTTCTGCAACTGGTGAAAGCCAGCAAAGCAGCACTCTGCTGATTTATTAGTGCAGAGCAATAATGGGATTGTATCCTTATCCTATGCTACCCTTATTCTAATAGAAACAGCTCTTATGCTGACCAAATAACATGTGGATAGGACATGACAACTTTCAACATTCTGGGAATGTTGTTTTTTTGTTTTGTTTTGTTTTCCAAATCATCATACTCAAAAAAGAAGAGCAAGCATAAATACAGTTGAAATATTTTCACTTTTACCCTCTGTTTTTGGACTTTGTTTCCATTGCTTATTTAAACACTTGCTTCCTATGTTTTCTCTTGAATTTTATTAGGATTATTTTCCAAAGATCTCACAGAGGAATACTTACTCTTCTACCTGCGACTGGAGTTACTAACACCCAGTCCGCTGGCAGTAACTCAGCCAAAGGAACACAGCCCTTTTCAGAGGGCTCTGGTGCTGATTCATTTTGGTATCAGTTACCATCCCTGCCTTACTACGCACATGCAGCCAAAAGAGCTGTATCTGCTACAGGACCCCGAAACTCTTCTTCCTATACCGATTACGATTTTGAAATATGCAGAACTGCGCCTCTTCTTTAAATCCAAGCCTTCTTTTGCTTCTGCCATCCTCTCCTCCCTGTCTCTCCCCCACTCCTCTCTGGGTTTTTTGAGTAATTTTATTTCTCACTAAATGCCCCCTCCACCTCTCTGTTCAACAGTATTACTCACTGCATTTGTGGGATCTCACTACAATTTTACAACAGCACACTTGACAGGATAGTCCCAAATTACATTGTTAGCTAGTACTCCAAACACCTTGGAAATGTGGCCAATCCATCCATCAGCAGAGCAGGGACCCAGGACCCAAAATGCCCTCAATAACATTTAAGCATGAAAACTGCTACAGATACAGCAGAATAGCATGTCAGGCGGGAGTCCAAGGGGTTAGAAGAAGAAAATCTCAACTATTTAAATACATCTTGTTATAAACTGCATGAACACCTTTTTTTTTTTTTTTTTGACACTTGTGTTTTTAAAAATATATTTCTGTTTTGACGTCCCAGTTCTGAGCATATTTCACTCCTGCCAACCCACTGTTTGTGTTTTGAATAACTGAGAACAGATGAAGCGCTGGTCCAGACACAAGAAATCCTCCAAACATCTGCCAACCACTTCAGCCCCGAGAGCTGAAAGCAAACTCCACCAGTAGCTTTGCCCATCCTGCTGCACTCAGAGGCTGCAGGAATTGTTAATATGCCTTCACCAACAGCCAGGCAGCGGAGGGTGAGGGAAACAGCATGACTCAAAGCCGCTGTGGTATAGCGGTGGTCTGAGGCTCCCCGAGATGTGCGGAGTGGGGCAGGGGGAAAGTTCTGGATAATAAAAAGTCCTGATGGTCCTACAGCGGCACTGAAAAGCAGAAGAGTCAAGCATCCCATATCACAGCAGAGACCGGGTAAGGAGAAAAGGAAAATTCATCCTCACGCAGAAAGCACGCTTGTGATTTAGCTGTGATTTTAACGGCTTTACACTGGCAATCTGCACGGATCCTTTACCATGGCCCTTCAAGGGTCTCAGTCCCTCCTAACCAACCCCTAAGCCCTCATGGGATGAGAAAAGCCTAGGTGAAAACAGAGACTAGAGAACTAATAAGGAAAGGGAAAGTGTCTGGGGTTGAAAAATGGATGGAGAGGGCTCGTGTGGATGATGGTGAGGAAGGCACCCTGGCATGTCCTACGTTGGTTTCCAGGAAGTTGGTAGACCCTGCCCAGTGGTGCTGTGCCTGGGGCATGGGGCAAGGAGGGAGCGAAAGCAGGGCTCACGGTGCTCGGGGTCTCCCTCTCAGGCTGCCTCCTCCCGGTGCCGTGGATGGCCAGTGCGGGCAGGGCCAGGAGGAGCTGGAGGAGGAGGTTCTGTGACTTGGTGGAGCCCTCGGGCAGGCTCTTCCACAGGGAACAAGCTCCTGAGCTGGGGACCTGCATGCAGGGACTCAGGTTTAGGGAACTGAACATGGCACCACAACCTACTGTATAATCCCCATTCAATAGGGTTTTGTACCCATCTCTGCAGCCTGAGATTCACTACAGACTTCGAGGTTGTAGTCCGAAGACAAAACCCTGGTCCAGGGCTGACAAGACAGATGTCCAGCCCTGGTGCGCTCTCCTTCCTAGATGTGCAAAATCACCAGTAATGCCTGGAGCACATCACTTCCAAAAATCATGCTGCTCATAGATGCCAAGAAATTGTGCTCAGGGTCAACCTTCAGCTAGATAGGTCTAAAGGTCTGCCATACTCTTTTTTTAAATCAGCAGTGCCCTATGCAGTGGCAAGTCTGTTTAGCATCTAAAACTCATGAGTATCAGTTTAAGAATCACAGCTAAGCTCAGTTTTTCTGGTTGACCCAATGGGTCCCACCACTGTTCACCTCCTTGCTCCACATGCCAAGACTTCTCAGTGATATCAGCAGGGGTCCATGTCCATGTCATCCCCACAGTCTTACACACACACACACACACTCACTCAGGCTTCAAAAATTCACCCGTAAGTATTAATTTAATGTGTCCTTATATATCAGTAACCTTTTCTCATGTATACTCAATGCTGAGAAATCATGTATAAAGACCAGGAGGTATATAGACATTCAGTGAAGGCATAGGTTTCTGCAGATGAGGTTAAAGACACTGTCCTATGACTCCCATGTCTGTGCCAGAGGGTTAGCACAGCAGGCAGGAATCCTGGCATGAACTCATCACAATGGCATTTCTTACTGAAGAGGGTGGACAGCAGTCCCCTCCTTGCTCTTACGACAAAACGGGCTTTGTTTTCTTTTCCAAGCATTGTATTTTGACACCAATTCTCCATCAGAAGTAAAGCCTCCAGAAGGTTTCCTGGCCTTTCAGGAGATGCTAAGCCCTTTAGTGTTGCCTGTGCATGTGACAGATACCGTCAATACAATCACAAAGCGACGATAAGAGAAAGAGAACCTTCAAAGACCATTTAGAGTTACGGCCTTGAAAAAAACAACACGAGCAGGACAGAGAATGTTTTCCTGAGCGGCAAAGTCATTCCCAAATCCTTTAGCTACATTTGTTTGCTTGTTTGTTCACAGGAACAGCTAAGGTGTCTCACTGAGCAAAACACATCACGTCCCTGAAGATGGCGGCACTATCAGATTCCTGTTGCTGTCTCAAGAAGTGGGACAGCAGAGAGCAGCAGGAGAGACAGATAAAATAACGACACTCAATATTTAAATTCACCGGCAATCTGAAATTAATGAGTAGTGCTGCAACCACATTAGGCTTGGGAAGAAGAGACAGACTTCAACTTTTACCATCTGTTACTGACACCGTTTTATCTAGTTGCTTCTGCATCTTAGTTATGATAGAATTTTTTTAAAAAATCTGCACAGAAATGAAACAATGAAATGGTATTTCTATGTGCAAAACAGTCTGATTATTTAGGGCAATCAAAGCAATATTTTAAAGTAACTTGAAAAGGGAGCAGCACAGCTTCGTCAACCAAAAGCCTGAACTTGACTAAAAGTAAATAGAATATTCTGCAGTGAAATTAGACTAAGAAAAACATACACAATTGAAAACTAAAAGAGATCCTGGGATTTAATGTCTATTTAAAGAGGTAATAATAATTAGAAGACTGTTTTGCTTGGTTTCGTAAATTAAATAAGCATGTCTCAATCTTTGTGAAAGAAAAAGACAAATTAAACCATAGCTGTTTCATAGTTAAAATAATTCAACAATTAACAACAAATGGAAGAAACTGGGCCAGGGTGTCAGGGTGACTCTGAACCAATTGTATTTTGGGAAGAAGTAATAATCCAGAGTGTAAATCATCATGATAAGGAAGGAGCTGAATTCTACTCTTGGCTCTATCACAGACTCCTCGTGTGACCTTGTGTGCCTCAGTTTCCCCAGCTGTACAGTAGGAAAGATAAAACTTTGATTCTGTAAAGTGCTCAGGCTTATGAATGCATATTTTAATGTTAAGCTCAGTGCTTCCTGAACCCAAATAGCTGCTGCTTTCCAAAGTGGAAGCTGTTGGCATATGGGAAGAGTAGCACTGGGCTCTGAAAGACCAGTGTGAGCTCACATGCAGTTTTCAAGCACCCTCTGCTCAGGTAACCAGGGTGCAAGCTACCTCTGACTTGTATTTCATAAACAGAGATTACTCTTATTTTTCATGTAATTCCCCCCCTGCCCCGAAAGAGCCAGTAACTTTCCCTTACAGGAACCAGCTCTTTGGTCCTCTTCTGCTTTGGAGATTTAGCTTGCCATGTGTGGTGCAAATTAGATGCAGTTTGCTCCTCTTAACCACAGCTTTGGAAACGGCGGTGTGACTGCTGCGGCTTGTTGTGGAATCGAAATGAAGATCAGCCACGTGGCTTATCACAACTTGTAATGCTGTCTCTTCAATGTGCTACAACCATCTATAACATGTACTGCTCGCATCTGTCAAAGCTCTTATGTATATATGTATATATAAATCTATGTATGCATACATAGACATAGATGTGTGTATCTATATCTACCACCATTCATATATTGTCTAAACTAGAATTCTTAATAGTGGTATTCAGCAAAGGGTGAATGGGTCATAGAGGTCCTTTAAAACATGGCTAAGGGGGACCTGTGATGAACCTCTTTATTCATGACTACCTTAAAAACCAGGACCCGCTTGGCTGCCAGGTTCTCGCAGACCGATCTGTCCATCCCAGGGCAGCAATAAAAGGCATGATGGGCACGTGGCCCTCGCAGCTGCTCCCTGACACAGGTTACAACAAACATATTCAGTCCTAAATACTGCCAGGCAAATCTCATCCCCTGAAAGAGAAAGCCAAATATCTTTTCTACTAAATACCTCCAGTATTTAAAGAGAAAACAAAAGGGTATGGGGAGCTGTTCAAAGCTGTGGTTGAGGGTATAGCTGAGTAACTCCAGCCATCCTTGCAGATGTCATTAGATGTGACACTAGGCAGACATATAAACAAGAGGAAGCTTAGTCATCTATTTTTTTAAGACATGAGAGATGTCTTAAAATTTTCCTAAATTCAGTGCCTCTCACAGGCACAGATCTCAATTTTGACGATGGGGCAAATAGTGGATGAAAAGCCTATCTGCAAAGTATCTTCTCTCTTTACCCTGAAAAGGAACCTATATTGAACTGGTGGTGAGCTTCTTGGATGGAGGTGATTAGGTCCTCACAACAGAAAGACAGCCTTGGCATGAAATCTTTAAGTCAGCAAAACCCATTGACTTGAGCCGTTTGATTCCTGGACTTCTGTTGCAAAAGAGACTGCCCAGCTATAATCAGCACTCCAGAAACTTGCTCTTGCTTTTTCATCCCTTTGCATCTTGCTGGTCCCCAGTGATGTTGCACGGCAACTCACGTGTGCAGGAATATTTATTATCCAAGTTCTTTTATTGGCACTGTTTTTTTCTTGCTCAGTTACTACTTTGCTTTCACCACCTGAGGTGTTTGAGACCTCACAGAGGCTCACTGCAGCATGCGCATGTCAGCTCTCTAGCCTGTCTTTTTTTTTTTTTTCACATATTCTAAGAGAGACTTTACGTGGGCATATGGATAAATATAATTCTTTCCTCACATCTGGGAAAGTGCGAGCCTTCTTTGGGCCATCTCTGGGAAATGAAGGGCACATGGGATTTCAAGCAGAAGAGAAGCTTACGTGTAAAGAACAGCACTCTGGGAAACGGGAACCCTAGAAACCATTCATCCAGTGGCACTAGAAGCACATATATTTATGCATACAATCAGTTTGCAGGAACATTAAATCATTCACTATATTATTTTTCACATGAAACTTCTCTATTGCACATTATGCTCTATATTACCGCAAGTAGTTTATGATAGGACAAGAATCACTTTAGGCAGACGTTCAGCAGGAAAAGCAGAAAACATACCATTGTTTCAGATCTCGATTATGCAGATTGGCTTCACTTGTAAGGAAATTAACTCTATGCCACAGCTGTGGGGACTAAAATTACAGAACAATCGATATTTTGAAAACTTTGAAAATCTGCCAAAGGAGAAAATTACATGATTGAACAACAGCTTTTATAGAATCAAAGTAAAATATTTCACTAATGAATTTGTTTAGTGTTCTGTTTAAAGATTTAATCGGTGAGTTTATTCTGATATACCCAACAATTTGTCCAACCACATATAGTTTAGAAATTCTTGTTAAATAAAGAACAAATGAAAAAAGTCATTGCTCATTTTCTAGGACTAATACACAAAGCAACCTTTCACCGAAAGTTTTAAAATGTTCTTTTAACTTTTTTCTGATCATTTTGAGTTCTATAATACATCTGATAATACATCTGATCTGGGAAAAAAAAAAAACACAAGACCCATCCCACACAGTGTTTTAACCCAGACACAAGGAGAAAATGGGGGAAGCCTTAGGAAATCAAAAGAATCAAAAGCATAAAAACTACTTTGAATATTTTTGAAGGATTTAGGATCCTTGCAGATTCCATCTATTATAAAAATAACCATTCACTAATAGTCCCAGGACTATGCCTTGGTATGGTAAGAAATTTCTATGCTTCAATACCCTGAAAAGGATGGCAGCAAGATAGGACCACTGATGGTAAGCAGTTAGAGAAGAGCAGCCAGATGAAAAGCAGTCCATAAGCTCATCCCCAGATGCCCTGGGGACTGAGCAATCGCCAACAACCCAGAAGCTACAGAGACACAACTCGATAAGAGTTTCAGTAAACTGGCTTCCAGATATCAAATCTGCTGATACGGGTATGATTCACATTCATTATACTTGAATTATGCCGAGCCCCTCCGAACTGCCGTCTCGAATGTCACTTCCGTCAGCTCAGTCACTCATTTTTAGCATTATTCCTTCACTTCCTCCAAACGGAACGACACAATGAAATAAATGTGCTGCATCCAGCATATTCAGGTTACAAAAGTAACTGATGCCAGCAAGGCTGGTCATATAAATTCACCACGAGGTTGCTTTGGAAGAGACCTGTACTAAAGGATAGCTTTACAATAGCTAGGTAATTGCCTTATGCCAGCAAAGGGAAGAGAGAAGGAAATAATTGTATTATTTCTTTTTCCATCACCTTTTCTTCTCTCTTATTTGTGGAAGGAAGATAGGAAGTTCTAGCTGTTCACGGAAATACAGAAATTAAGCAAAAATAGTGTCATATTTTACAGAACGGAGCAGTTGTCAAGTCATATCATTCAGTTATTCATTATTGCAGCTACCATAACCAGAAGCCAGCACTTTACAATATAGGACAGCCATGCTTTCTTTGCTGCTTAATACTACAGGCAGTGCCTCATACCATAAACCTACCATTCATTATAGGGAACAATTGACAGCTTCTTCCCCTAAGGAGGCCAAGATTACTTAAGTCTGAAATGCCATATTCTATCAACACAGGTGTACAGGAAAGAAGCTCATTTCCTGACAGGCTTGGTAATACATAAAAATAGCCACTGTCCAAAGTTGATAATCAGAAAAAAGCCCCAATTAAGACCAACCAAAAAGGTTTGCTGCTCGCCTGATACAAAGTTAATAATTTTCCATTATGTTTCATTGGGGCTATACCATTTAAGACCTTCAGAAGGCAAATTGCCTCACGCATAGCTTGCAGACCGTTTAGCGTGCGGGCTCTATAGCCACAAAAGAGCATTTGCCCGGTGCTCTTGCTGTGGTGTTGCCATTCTCTCCTCTCACGTAGCCGTGATTGAAATACAGTGCATGGCACAGGGATGTAGGGATGCAAGAGGTCCAACGTATGGCAAGCATCTAAAATGACTGACTTCAGTTATACAAAGGCTTCACCTAGACCACTGAACTCAGTCTAATTATGTGCATTTATTCTTCATGCTAACAGATCCCTTTAGTATAGCCCCTTTCAAGTGCTGGTGTCAAGCACATCATTTATAAGACAGAATTTGCTGAGAGAGAGGCAGTTTTATTATATAATGCCACGCTGTACAAGGAAGAAGTGAGGCTGGAACTGGAAATTCCTGCAGTATTGTACGCTGCATTTTGTCCTGATTCAAGGCCTACTTGCTATTCTTTTGGGGGGTTTTTTACCCCTCTTTTTCCCACTCAGGGAATGCCAAAAGTTTACAGAATACCTGTTTAGTCACCCACACTTTGTCCATTTTAAGTCAGAGCAGGAAAACTTTTGCTGACCCAGACATACAAATTACATCATTACCTAATGAACTGTTGCAGAACTCATTTGAATGTAGCTGACTTTGTGAGGAGCATGAATCTTCCAGTGATTTAGACAGGAGTACTTCAGGATAGACAATATTAATTTAGGGATGAGTCATTATGTTCAGTACCAGTCTGGGGTCTAATGATTTGATTCAAATTAATTTAAACCACTGGGGAGAAAAAAAAATATAGTAAAACTACACATACGGCAGAATATGAAAACAATCTTTTCCATGATCCAAAGCGCTTGGGGGCTTGTCACTGCTAGGCTGAAATCTTCTTTTTCACATTGCATTGTACAGGCACAACCTTGTTCAAGTGCAATGGTGCAGATTGCATCGGTTAGATTCACTGCGGCTCCATAGTTCCTCTGAGGCAGAGAGGTCTGGGGTTCTGAAAGTTTTATGCCAAATGGAGAAAGGTTTCTGCCACTCCCTGATGCAGGTGGTATTTCGGAGTAAACAAAAAGAGAGAAAGGACTGGCAGAGAGAGTCAAATTCTAGCTGATCTCTGATGCTAGAGAAGGGAGGATTGGGGGGAATAAAATAGGGATCAGAGTTATGTTTTTCTCTTTTTTGGCTAACATGATGGACAGCTGCTTTTAACACTTCACTGTGGAAACAGGATAGCCTTGGGTTGTCTTCACATACATCAGGCCAAACAGACTCAAAGCCTCTGGGATCTGCCACTCAGATATATTTGCTCTATTTACGCATTTGTGGAGAACTCATGGAGAAGTCTGCAAGCGAGATAAACCTTTCCATGCTAGCATGCTGAACTAAAGTCAGCAGATTATTTATTTGCAGAGGTGGCCCTGTGTTAGGTAAACAGAAAGAAAGTGCTGTTTAATAGTTCTTTGTAATGTTTTATTCACTGCATCTCCTTCCATGCCTACCCTGGGGCAAAGTCACCCATGTATTGGCATCCAGCAAATCAGGGAGGAGAGCAGGATCAAAGCAGTGCATTGGATGTATACAACATTCTGGGCAAGGGTCGATTTAACCCTTGTGAAACAACTACCATGAGCCATGTCATGCGATGCTCGCCTATAGCACATGTTCAGTAACAAGGCCTTTTTTGGTTGTTTGTTCTGTATAGCATACATGCCTGGCTGTCAGTGTGATACCTCTTACAGCAGGGTTGTTGTAGGAAAGGGGAATATGAAGCAAAGGAAAAAACCCACAAAGCTGTTGAACACAGAGCAGAGACACCTTCACAAATCTGCCTTCACCAGAAGTTGTTTGACTCATGGATGCTTTGATCCTAAGCTGCTGAAGGATACTTTATTCTCCTCTCCTTCAGAATAACTCGAGGGAGATATACTTCTGTTTACCTTCTAAAAGATGATTGATAATAATTTGGGTGGAGGTGCAACAGGGAAATTCTTGATGCTTCTGCTTTTGCAAATTATAAAGAAGCCTTTTAATTAGGAGCTTACTCACTTGCATTTTAAGTACAGGATTAAATGCATACCGACTCAGTGAACCAGTGCCTTTGCACACCGAGCCACGTGGCGTGTCATGCTCCTGAATTCTGCAGTGACTGGTGACCTGAGGGTACAGGAGATACAGCCTTTGTTCCCCATGCCACAGCAACCTGGACTCAAATCCCAATATAACAAGATTAGGGGACTAAAATGAGCTGTAGCTATATAAACTGGACTGTAGAAAGCAATACAGGGTTGTGATCAACAGGTTTGGTTTTGTTGCCAATTCTGCCAACAGGTTGGGGAGAGGGGAAATTACTCTAACTCTGTCACTTCCCTGCATCTTAGTTTCCCCTCTCTGTAAACTGGAGCTCATGATATTAATCTCCTTTGCAAAGCACTGATAAGAAGTGCTGCGTAAAATCTTTTCTGTCCACGTGTAAATAAGAGACAGAATTTAAGATTAGCCCACATTCAGGCTGGCTTGTGACCAAAGGTAGTGTTTTAACAGAAGTCTCCACAAAAGAAATTTATTGCAGCGTATATTCCTCTACAAAAAGCTGACTTTGAAATGCTTGCTTACACTTCACTGACTGCATCGGCTCCTTCACTGGGGAAATTTGATTTTTACCACTAGCTCTGCTGCATGATTTTCAACCCCTCAGGTTCCTCCTTTGCTGCAACCTGGTCAGCGCATCCAGCCTTAGCTTGTGCGACATACGACCTGTTTGCATGCTTCGCTGTATTCACTGAAGCTTCATGGCTCTGATTGCAACTCTCGCACAATTTGCCAGGAAAAGATGAATGACCTAAGCCTCAAACTCAGGGTCTGTCCACCTCCACACAAATAATGCTACTGCACAAACACTGTCGGTGGCTGCATGATCCATGGCGGTTAGTCCAAGAGATTTCATAACCATCTGACTTTTGTTTTCAGCAGCCTATATCCAATTCATTAGGAGAAGCTGGTAAATGTCAGCTCTACAAACAGGACAAAAAATGATTCAGTCCTCTCTCTCTAATCTGTCTAATAAATTCAATAGGTGTCACTTTTGTGGAAGGGTCTATATACTTCAGCAGTAATTTGTCACCAAGAAACAGTTTCAGGGCGTTTCACAGTTGTGTGTCAGTGTTTATTTCAGGCCTTATCTTCAATGAACATTTCTTGCTAAGAGAAATTAATTCCTTGCATCTGTCACTATAGGAACAAAGCAAATACACTTTATGTAGAAGTCCCATTATTCACTACATTAGGCACCGATATGACAGTTCTCCTCATCCCACAGTTGCACACAACAATAAGTAACCTCACTCATCGGTAAGATTTTCAAAATTCAATATTATGGGGGTAGGTATTTTCTTTCTTTTTTTTATTTTTGGTAGTACTTTCAAATATTTTAACCCTGATGAGAAAAACCCAACCCCAAAACAAAAAATCCTACCCCTCCAGTAAACGCTGCATCACCATTTCAACTCAGCATGACAGATTTAGGCAATTTGAAAAGCAATGGTAAGACCAAAAAAAAAAAAATAGCAGAGGCTTTAACTAAGGGGACAAGACTTCCAAACTATACCGAAGTATACTGGAAATTATTTGAAATGAGCACATCTGTCTGCAGCATAATTTTTGCTCAACTCTGACCTTTCAATCCTAGCCTGCCCTCCAAAATAATGGCCTAAATAAATTCCAAATCAAGACAAGTTGTTGGGGACAAATTTCTAAAGGAAATAATTGGACACTAAAAGTACAGTTATAACACCTCAGGATATCATTCAAAACAGGGGAAAGAAAGGAAATGCTAGAAATGCCAGGAGGGAAGCAGACAATGACTTGCTCATCTGATGTTCACTGCAAGGAGGAAGAACCAGGGAGATTCACATACAGGAGCTTCTCAATCAACTGGAGGAAAACAAAAAATGGAGGAGGAAAAAAAAAAAAATTATTCTTTGTGATCTGAGTTACTGGTTTCCTGAAGCATGACCATACTGTACAAACTGCTAGGTGATGAAATTAACCAAGCATGATAGCTATGTTATGCACTCTGAATATCTGGAAAAAATACGTGTGCACGGAACAGTCACTGAAATAAGAGAGGCAGTTCATTCTAGCTGCATGTTGCATTTGTTTTTCTCAGTGATGCCAGCAAATATATTAATTCTGAAAACCTGCTTGCTAATCATTTTAAGCAAACACTGGAGAAAACTCAATTGGGATGCATTTAAGCAGGCACCACAGGAAGCTTATTCTGGGACAAGCTCACAGACAGTCAAAGAGTTATTTTCATCTGATTTGAGACAGAAAAAAACATCACGTGATGCACAAGTCCAGTCAGAGCTAACAACGTAATATAAATTGCAGATCATCACAGTGGGAGAGACCTCCGTAATAAAGATACCAACTGCTAACGCTAGAAATGTGATGCAGAACAAGTTATTCTGCATGCCTTAGAATTAACGATGCCCATTTTCTTAAGGGTTTGTGCCATACATGTGCATGTACTGCTGCCATACTTATCTTAACAGTTTTAACTTGTCTTCAGTGTCTCCTGCTCCTAGGCTACACTGCCATTCCTCCTTTCCCTCCTCCATGTCCTCTAATCCCTCTGTTGTTCCCCAGATCTCTCCTACACCCCTCAGCTACCGATTACGCTTCAATATATCATGTTATGACCAGATTTGGACTTTGCTTGTAGGTGGCAGACATAATGGTTTGGGGTGGGTTTTTCTTCCCTTTATTAGGCACTAATAAGACCATTTCTCCTCCCTTGCCATCAAGTTACACTCAATGGTGCTATTGTAAAATGAGGCTAAAATGAGCTTGAAAACCATCAGTGAGCTACAGCCATTTCTAGCTTAAACTGTTCACCAGTTTTCATTAATTAAACCAGCTAGTTTTCCCTCTCATATAAGCTCTTGGAAGAGCCCCAGAGTTGTTCTGCCTCTTCTGCTCCAGACAACCACTTTATGGCAGCCTGGGATGAATACAGGTACCCTGCGCACCGCACCGCAGCCCCTCTCACCAGCTGTGCCCCAAGGCTGTACAGCCTTCACCTCAAATGTTCACATGCAACGCAGTCTTCAAATACAATTTACCCGCTTTAAACCAAAGAAATAGTGTAAAGCAGTTCTAATCTTCTTTGAGGAAAACAAACTCCTGAGAAATGTTGGGTTTCAATCAGTAATATTCCGCTCATCTAGTTGAAATCTAAGAGTTAAACATAACTATTAACTGCAACTGCTTTTTTTGCCACAACATTTTTAAGTAATATATCTCTGCTCTGAATTAGCAAAGGCCACTGAATGTTTTCTTAATGACTAGCATATAACCCCTGAAGCACTGTGCAGTTGTTTTTCTCCCTCTTATTTAAATTTCAAAAAAATATTTGAACCTCTAAATGAAGGAGGAATTGCTCTGGGGTTTGCTGAGTTTCCACTGTTTTTTAGCAGCCTCTATTTCTTTAGCTAGCTCCTGAGTCATTCCAGAAACATCCTAGCAGGTCCTATGTCAAGGGTCCTTTGGACCACATGATCACAGTTGCAAAATAAGATTTTTTTTTTTTTTTTTTTATTTCCAGATGAGTTTCATCCACTCCAGGTTAAGGAACTGCTGTTATTTCCCGTTTGCCTTTATACTTCCTCACACATTCATATACATTTCTCAGTCCCTTGACTCTCTGGTCCCATTACTCCACTAGCTCTTCAGCACAGGCTGCCTCCCCTCTTGGGCACGAGCCTCTTGCCTGACGCACTGAGGAACCAACTCAGTTGGCATCTTGAGGGGTTACTGCCACATACACCATCCAAATGCCCGTGGATGCAGAAGTGCAACCAGTCTCATCTAGAAGAGAACTTTTGAAGAGCACAGAGAATACGGTGGCATTTTAGCTACTTGGAAACCAACATATTTTTAGCTTAATTTAATTGGATTTTTGTTTTGTTAATGAATATACTGCTTTCCAAGCGTCTGAAAGAAAAAGATTATTTTCCAAGCCAGTCAGAATATTTCTGTTCATCACTTTAATTCGTATTTTCTTTGGCGGGTTAATATTTTGCCATTCTTAAATGCTCTAAATTTTAAAATTCATTTGTCCCCCTCTCCAACTGCTACCAAATGAGATTTCTAGTAGCTTAAAAATCCAGAAACAGGCTGTTGGTTCAACAGTATTTCACTGCCTATTGTTTAAATCCGATTATTTTGTAACCCTGGAATAATGACAATGGATTTATACATATAGTGATCATTTTATATTTATCTCCTTAAACTTTGTTTTTTCATAATCGCCTTAGCGTTCAACAGTCACTGTCAAGCCATTATCTAGTCACAGGTTCATAACACATAATTTGATTAAATGTATTACAAAAATATTGAAAGGGGTTTTTTTCCATCATGCTTTACCAGAACAATGAAGAGATGCCATGCACAACAATTCCCTCCTCACAACAATTCACACAGAAACATTCTTTGTTTGCAAAGCTTCTTTGTTCTTTGTCCTGTGATGCTTAATTAAGGATATAATGGAGAATATTATAGTCATTTTAGAGTAATTTGGAAGTAATGATGCCTAAGGCAAAGCATGGAGTTCTGTTTAACTCAACTCAACATACAAGTGTTGGCAATGGCCTTTACAAGTGGACCCTATTGCTATCACAATTTTCAGAAATAAATTGTGATTCCCTTTCCCCCCCTCCCTAATAACTGTACTTTTTAATTTCTTGGGTGCCATGCCTCTCAGCAGCATAAAGGTGCATTTTGTACAAGCCCATCTTTCCCCCTTATAAACAGCACGCCTTGAAATCATTTTACATTGGCATAGTTTTCTTCCCAGAGGCACGTAATTCCTATTACAAGTTGTATGCTGCATCTATCAAGTTAGTCATGTGGATCGCAGAAGTATGAGAGCTGCTTATGCTAGATAAAGAAGATCTAGAGGTGAATTTCTTCCAGGAATCAATGAGCTCATTTCCATGAAGACTCACTGCAGTTTTATGAGTTTTCAAGAGAAAGAGCTCTCGCCACCTCAGTCTGCTGTTGAGGAAGACGAGAGTGGGTTTGTTACTTCAGCCATAAGGCATAGCCATGTCAGACCATGCTGCGATATGCAGAAGCTGAAATAAGGATACAGCCACTATCAAGTTGCGGTCCCTGGCTGGCATCGGCATGGTTTGCAGGTCCTAGTGACAGGTTTGCACATGGGTGTTTTGTCCAAACTTGTTCTCCTGTGATATAGCCCCTGCCCTCCCCCCACCCCACAGGGTCTACTGAGGCTGAAAGGGGAATTATTTTTTATATGCACAGCCTTACTATAAAGGTTTCCAACATATATCTTTTCCATTTAAAGCATGCTTTCATAAAGGGTATTTGGACTGTAGTAAAATAATGAGTTTTAATGAGTATTCTACAGAGAAACTATACCCCACAGGTTGAAGTGGGGGGAGATTAGGTACTTCTTCTAATGGAGATTATAAATTTGTCTCAAACTCAATTTTACTAATGTTTTTAGCAATGTAAGGAATCAGACTAAAACCCTTAAATTTTCAATTAGAGCACCTTAAACATGTAAGTCTGTTCCCACAGGAGAAGGGGCCATGGACTGAGGTGAGCCAGGCTATGTGCTGGAGCAATGAAAGACTGTCCACACTCCAAAATGTTTGCCTAAATACAAGCGAGATCTCTCCAGCCTAGTTTGTGTTTCACACTCATTTAGCTTCTCTATTGAAACTGGTAAATTTTGATGCATAAATCTGTGCACTGCGAGCTGCATTGTGGCCTTCACACTCCCATTCTCCAAGGCAAGGCTGCCAGGCACAGGGCAGCCAGTTTCACTCTCTTGTGCCTAAGGGAAGGTCACAGTTGCAGGCTTTCTACTGCAAGAGTTAGTACCTCTTGAAATCTTTTGTTGGGGAAATAGTACAGCCAATAGGCCCATTTGAAACCTTACATCTGGGGAGACAGGTCAGACAAATTGGAAAATTTCTCCAAAGTCTTTTCCACAGATAGGACACCACCTTAAAAATATTAGCAACTCAGTGAAACCAGAAGGAAAACCTCCAGAGGAGGTTTTTTCAGGTGAGACCTTAAAAAAACCAGATTTGAATACTGTGCAAAAGCCAAAATGTAAAATTTATCCAGCACTCTCAAGCACAAACGTCTAGATAAACATCTTCCAAACATCTGGAGATGCCAACGTGAGGCGCGCTTGTGCCCAGCACAGCTAAGGCTCAAGGTGCGTAATGCAAAGGGAACAGATTTCATCACAACTCTGGCTGCTATATATTTTTCTACGTGCTCTTACTGATCAGCTTTGAAGTGCTCCCACTCAAAGCAGGGCCATGTACTAATTTTTTTTTTATTTTGATATATTTATTTTCATAAAGATATTTTTTTTCAGACTGGCATATTGCTTCTTAGGCTAAAGAAATAAAATAAAATAAATTTTGGAGCCATGCACTCCAGGGCACTTCACATTAAACAGTAGGCACTACAGGCAACTAGATAGCACTAATAGCACCTGAGGCAATTTCCTTTCCTATGTTTCTTCTCAGTTGCCAGCTGGAGTCTGGGCTAAAAATAGCCTCACCATGACAGAATAATGAATCCCAGTGATAAGTGTATTTTGCAGCAACGCAATGAGGTCATTATCTATGCGTTAATGGATGAATGGGGTGGTAAAGGGAGGGAAACTGTTATTGGGTGGTACAATAAAAATGCAGAATGAATGAAAGAAATGTGAACAAATGTTACTCAAAAGGGTCTGAAAATCATAGCCTGCTTTCCTGTTTATGTTAGTGTAGGAATAATTTACATGACATTAAAAATTGAAAATACTCATAAGAAATTCTTCTTAGCTGGCAATTTGTCTGCATAAACAATTACTGCTTTCTTGGCTCTGTGAAATTATTCTGTTTTATCTATAGGACATTGCAATAATTGTACCATATATCTGATAGTTACAGTACCACTAGTACTGTTACCAATAGTAAGAGAAGCATGTTCCAAAGCTAATCTACAACCAAGCAACCAACCCCCCCCCCCGCCAAAAAAAGAACTCTAGAGGAAATCACCCAAATCCAAGAGTTCTGAACTACTTGTTGCCCAAAGTACTTCCCCCCTTCAAAAGTTCAAGTAAATAAAGAAAGAACAGTAAATCTACATTCTCATTACTATGATCTGAGCTAAAACAGTAAATCTGCAGCTACACACAGTTGATTTAGAGATGGGATGAATTTAAGACTAAGACTACTCATTGGAAAAAAAGAAAAATCTTGTTATTGATGCTGTAATACCTAATATCTCTACACCCAAAAGAAATCAGTCTTTTTATCTCCCAGCCTGTTGATTATCATCATTTGACATCATTTGCCTACTGGCAGTTTCAGCATTTCCCCTCTTCAGAGACCAGCTGATCATATCTTTCTTCATTGCCTTTAAATACAGCACTAAGTCAGAGAAAGTACATTTTAATACTCATATTTAAAGCTGACCCTTATTTCTCTTTATTGAGGAAAGAGCAGAGATGTTTCCACTTGGCAAAAACACCTGCTTTCCACCTTGAAGATACTTTGCTTGACAGTGCCCGAACGAGACAGGATGCCCTGTAGATAAAGAATACATGCCAAAGGCCAAGAAAGCTGACAAGAGTAGTTAATGACTTATATAGTTAGCCTAGAAGGCATAGGAGGGGAACGTGCACTAGAACACTCGCAGGGGGCCCTTGACCCAGGAAAGGACGGAGCCTGCTAGGTTTGAATTGAGCCGCCTGCTCAGGCCCAGCAGCAAAGCTTAAATCCTTATTGTGCAACACCCTCAGAACACAGATATGCTTGGTTAGAGCATTTAATCCAGCACAACCTTATGTCCGGGACTCCCATGCATTAGCAGAGAAAAGCACAGCAATTAGGTCTTGCATAGAGGTATGACATGTAAAAAGCAGGAGAAAAAACTTCTGAGGCAGACCAATTATCAGTAACGCACAATGTAACAACAACACTCCAGACTAAAAAACAGAGACAGACCCGGCTCCTGCAAGCATTTATTGCCCTGCACTTCCCTACCACGAGTAATCTCCTTGGGATTCAATGAGACTTTGCATAATAGTAAAATTAAACCATGTATCATCATTTTGAAGGCACAGTTCTGAAACAAATACCATCTACTGTCTCCACTCTATTTGCTGAGCAGAGGAGAGAAAAGAAGGAAAAAAAAGAATCATCAGAAAACTTCTCTGACAAAGGTCTTGTTTTTCTCCCCAGCTGAGGAGGAAGAGAAGATGTTATCATCAGCTCAATTACACAAATATTAACAGTCTAGTGATCAGGATATTTTCAAGTTGAATAGGTTGGCATAGATTGACCCAATAGATCTGGTAGGCCTGGACTCATCCCATTTTTGTCTCAGTTGCCTTTCTTTGGAGGGAGGCCAGGACAATGAGCCTTCTTAAATGAGTCCTGAAGTTAAATGCTTAAAGTTAACCTGAATCCCAGTATTTGTGTACACACAACAGCCACCTGCAGCTTCTAGAGCCTGGTTTCCAGTGCAACTATTTAAGTCCATGCATTCACATTTCTTCCTGCTTATATCCACTCCAAATCTGGATTTTTTGAGAGAATTCCTTCTGCACAATTTTTCAAGCAAGGAGTTTGCCCCAAGTGAATACAGGGAGCAGGCTGAATATAATCTTTCTCTCCGTGCTTGGGCTCAGCTGGGAAGGCTGGGTCTGGACCTGGGGGGGCTTGGCAAATCTAGCCACAGCAGTCTACGACCCAGCCAGCTTCTCAGAGAGAAGACCCACAGTGAGGACTACAGAAATGGCCACACGTTCTGCCCCTTAGAACAGCGATTCAGGTCAGTACACCAGCTTAAATTCCCATCAAATGTGCTCCCTTCTTGCACTGGCTCCGACAAAGGGGTGCTCCCGCTGATCAGCCAGACAGGAGGGAAATGGCAACATCTTCCATGGCTGCAGCTATTTTCTTCCAGGCACATTACGTAGAGAGACCTGACAGAAGAGGTACATCATCTGATGGTGAAAACAGGATGGTAATGTTAACAGAGTTTCTTAGATGGCTGCGTAGCATGAATCCAGCACAAGGGAAACATGAGAGGCTGTGCAACTAGAGGCATGCAGCTGTGAAGACTGGACTAAGATGAAGATTCATCATGTTACCCATTATCTTGTGTTTCCAACCTACTAATGAAAAGCCTGGCCTTGAATTTTGCTGTAAACTGTGACTTCAACATTTACTAAGTATAGGTTTTGTCTCTGGCGAGTCTGGCAAACTTTGGATGTGCTATTTCGATAGATAGAGTGAATATGAAAAGGAATGCACAGGCAATGCCTACCATAGCCCACCCAACACTAGAAGAGATGCCTAAAAGGAAAGGCCAGAGGGTTAGGTATGAAATGGATTGGCAACAGAGGTTAATGTTCTTAAATTCTGTGTGTAGACCAATTTCATTACGTCCACAGCCAGGCTTTTCTCTTCAGTCTTCCTAGCCTTCCTGGCTAAGCTAAGATTTTAATGCTGCTTTTTCATCTATGATCTTGGGGTTTTCATCTGTGCCTGCTTTATTCTCCTGCAGTCTTGGGTTACTGCAAATACTAATACGGTGAGGACAGAAGGACCAATGTTGAACACGAACAATTACTAAAGCTTGATGGCTAAAGAATCTCTCCTTATATGTCAGGCATGTTTTTACATAGTTGATACAGTTGTAATAGATGATCTACTCATCCATTACAGCCACAATATCAGGAGGGACAGGAGATCATTGGTGCACATAGTAAACAGACATTTGTAAGTCATGCTATAAAAAAGACCTGAGATGCAAACCTTTAACAGCAACAATTAATTAAGTTTTCATGCATCTAAACATGAATTAATAATTCATTAACTCTTTTCAAATATTTGTTTAGCATAAAGTAGCGTCTCCAAACCAGTAATAATTTTTACATTTTTAAATACAGTAGTAGAATACAAATTAAAAGAATTTGCCAGAAAGCCAAATAAAACCCCCAAAGATACCAACACTCAAACGTTCTTGCTTCTTCAAAGAATTTGCAAAAAAACCCCAACCCAACCCAGGTTTAATTTTAATATATTCTAGGGAAATGGTTTAAGTAACAATGAAGCAGTTTTGAATTGAAGAATAGCTCCTGGAAAGAAAGAAAAAGTTTTGAGTTTGTAACAGCTGAGAAATAGTTAAGTAGAAATTTACTGAAACACAGTTGAATTGATGCTGTGCACAATGCAGCATGAAATAAGGGACAGAGAGGAAGGAAGTGTATTAAGGAATTAAGAGTTTCCATTACAGGCTCATATCAGCATATATCAAGTATTTATCTTCCTTCAGAAGTTTTGCTTTCAAGCATATTCATACTGCTTGGTATGAAAAAACAAAACAAACAAACAACAAAACAAACCCTGCTCCAGAAATACTTAGCTTCATATTTTCTCTCTCCTCATACACGTCTGATGCAACACTAGATATGATCAAGTTACATATGTCTAGTACAGCAAACATATTACATACTGAAATATCATTGCTGCTAAGTACCAGAGTCAGAGGATCATGCATTAGTATTACTAAATGGAAACAAGTTTTAATACTTCTTTCCCTAGCACTACTGCAGAATGCATCTGCCACTTCCCAACTTTGTTTTCTACTGACATTATATCCATGTACCTCCACTACCCTCTGTTCTACCCATGTTTAATATAGTTTCAGGGCTGGCTCTTGACAAAGACACATGCCAGGCCAACTGTCCACTGTCTCATACAATAAATGAAGGCTTCTTTATCTTAGTTTCTCCCACAACATGGGAAGAGAAAGAAGCAAGAATACTCCCAGCACTGGGGTAGGCAGCATTAATTATGCGTACAACACCTGCCGAGAGGAAGCAAGCACATCCCAGAGAGGACTCCCATAAGCTTCATAACTGGAATAAACACAGCACATCTAAAAGCTATTTGTAAATGGAGCCAAATCTGAACACAAAAGTACATCCATTCAGCAGCATGCAATATTGCTTTCAATTTAAGGATTGCGTCCCTGCTGATGAAATTTTCTAATTCAAGCTACTTGATTAAAATTCTGTGACTAATATATGCTTAGATTAACAGCTCAACTACATACAAGGTATCCTCCAATACAGATTCAGATAGATTTATCCCATATTGCATTACAGATGTAGCCAGACACTACCAATAGCTTCCATTTTGAGCTTGTGTGTCGGTCAAGGGCTTATTAAAAGGTGAGACTGTTTGGGGAATTTTTCTTCAATGATAACAAAACAGTACACTCTCAATTTCTCTAAATAGGTTTATTTGCCCAGTTAAGCTGCCTGGCTTTATTGCTTCAGAAGATGTAACATTCTCCAGTGTCTCCACCCAAGGTGCTGCATAGCCCACATTCTCCCACACATAATGAAGCTGGCATACAGACCAACTAAAACATGTCAGAAAAGCAAGTCAAACTGAAGAGACCTCACATCACAGCCTTTGATGTTGCCCATATCAAAAAGGTGCACGTGCAGTTATTCATGTGGCATATGCTTCCCTGCAATACCAAATCCTAACGGTTATATAAAGGTACAGGTAAAGGACAATCATACAGACATATCGGAAGAAGCATACTCAGGTTTTACTATAAGCGTAGATGGATGAGATGGAAACCTGCATAAGTAGATTCATTCCCTGTGTATTGCATCTACACAAATTTCTTTCTTCACTCTTAAACTGGCACAAGCCACAGAAATTAGAGCAACCCTGAAGACAGATCAATTTCTAGCACGAAGCCTCACATAGAGGACACAAAGCAATCCTGCATCACTGGCAGGCTCTCATCCAGTTTAGTTTACCATATATTTCTGAAAAGAGGTACATTACCACTTACTGAAAGAATCATGGAATGGTTTGGGTTGGAAGGGACCTTAAAGATCATCTAGTCCAATCCCCCTGCCATGGGCAGGGACACCTTCCACTAGAGCAGGTTGCTCAAAGCCCCATCCAATCTGGTCTTGAACACTTCCAGGGATGGGGCATCCACAAATTCTCTGGGCAACCTGTTCCAGTGCCTCACCACCCTCACAGTGATGAGTTTCCTCCTTACATCTAATATAAATCTACCTTCTTTCAGTTTAAAGCCATTACCCCTTGTCCCATCACTACATGTCCTTGTAAAAAGTCCCTCTCTGGCTTTCCCGTAGGCCCCATTTAGGTACTGGAAGGCTGCTATAAAGTATTCCCGGAGCCTTCTCCTCTCCAGGCTGAACAACCCTGACTCTCTCAAACTGTCTTCGCAACAGAGGTACTCCAGCCCCCTGATCATCTTTGTGGCTCTCCTCTGGACTCGCTCCAACAGGTCCATGTCCTTCTTATGTTGGGGGCCCAACTAAGCTGAATGCAGTACTGCAGGTGGGGTCTCATGAAGGTAGAGTAGAGGGGGAGAATCACCTCCCTCAACCTGCTGGTCACGATCCTTTAGATGCAGCCCAGGATACGAGTCCATTCAGAGGGGCACTCTCCCCCACAGTCACTGCAGATGGTGACATAAATGTCATGATGGTTTATCCAGTTTAAGTTGTGACAACTGCTCCAACATCCCTTTCAACACCACAAAGACAAAATGCTTTGAACCATGAGCCTCAGATCTGATCTGGAGACACTACCACACAGCCCTTGTAAACCATATGAGACAGACTCAAAATAAGCCCAACTAAACTTTTGTCTAACATAGCTAGAGCTCACAGTCAGCTACTGCAACACCCCGCCACAACCCCCCCCCCCCCCCCCCCTCCAAGCCAGCGACATGCTGTTTGTGATCTGCTTCTTGGCTGCTTGGGTAAATATCAACGTGCCATAAAAATACATACCACATGGAAGAAGCTTTTGTTCTATGCTTGTAAGATTTAATTATTTTTAAATAGAGAGAGAGAGGGAGCGTGAGAGAGTGAGTGTGACTTGTAGCATCAGCTGAGCATTATGAATCCACATCCGCTGTCATTTTTGAGAACATCTGATTAAAATCAAGACGTCTATAATAGCAGCCATTACTTCAACATGGAAATTAGGGGTATTGTTAATTCTTTTCAACATGTATCAGCTCCCTTCTAATTGGATCTATATTCATTACTGAAACTGAAATTAAAGAACAGCTATGAAAGGCTTTTGATGTCAGCTGTATATATCATGCCTTGAATTAAGTTACAAAAATGGTTAATGCATTATATGAATCTTTAAGTACCTATTTCATTCCATTTAGTCGCACGTCCCAAGTACCAGAGTGCTCACTGAGGTACTGCACTAATGCAGCAAACTTTTAGGATGGGTAAAGGAGCTCTTTCCCTTTGAATTGCTGAAAAAAGCATATATCATGGCACCAAACCTCCCTGAAACCTGTTGGTTTAGAATTGATTTGTCTGCCAGGTGCAGGATCTACTCAGTAAACGAGGTACAGGACAGGGAAGAAATAGACCCTTTGAGTTACTACCTATCAGAAATGCCACAAGAATACAAAGTAAAAGCTGGCTAAATTGCGTGAGTGTACTATGCCCCAACCCCGCAAACTTTTTTTTTTTTTCCCCAAATAAAGTGGGGAAGAAAAGAAAGAAGAAAGGAAAAGTTTGTGCTCACTTTCAGAAGACGTTTATCAGAACTTCCTCCTCCCTCCCACCCAGCTTAATTTTTCCTTTTTGTTGTAGTGGGTCAAAAGAAGGAAGAAATAAGAGTGTATTCTACAGCCTCTCAAACTGTTAAAATCTCCATTCTCCCACTTTTGAGGGGGAGAGGAGGGGAAGAAAAGGTTGCCCTGATACTTTGGTTTGCTCCCTTTTGAATGCAATCCTGTTTTCGAGATACCAGCCACAAACATTTCGACTAACTGGACAAAAGAGATGAGCTCTTCTTGCCTCACAAAGCTGGATAACATAAGGAAAGACAAGGCAGCAGCTGTTACAGGATGCAAGCTTGCTGCACTCTGAGCTATAACGGAGCAAATTCAGCAAGAGCTGGCAGGAAAACGGGGCACAGTCCATCAACCTGCCTCCGCCCATGATGTTATAAACCAGTATTTCCCAGCAGAGAGAGACCAGAGATCTCTTACTTGAATACTCCTTCTTCTTTAGGTCAGGGGTCTTTACCTAGTGCTTACAGGCCTCTGAGAGGGGCTCTTAAGGGCTTTAATAAGTGTATCAAAGCATGCTGATACATATTACACTTTAATTTCTGCATGTGGAATTACTAGAGAAGGCTATCCCTCTGGTAAGGACTTTTAAGGTCCACAGTCAAAAAACATCTGTTTTATTCAGGTGCTTTCTCAGAGAAGCCTGGAGCAGATGAGTCTTCACTGGACTTTAAAATAGTAACACGCTTCTTATGAAGGGTTTAAAAAAATCCCTATTCCCCCAGCAAACCTGAGCTGATCCACTAGCAAAATACAAGTATAACTTCCAGCTGAAAATGATCAGCAGTGGCAATTGTTCCAGTCTCTGTATTTACCTCCTCTGCCTGTCCTTATCTTGCCTGCTGCAGGATTACTCTTTCTGACTTCTCAAAGCAGCACACCTGACATTTGCTCAGCCTTTCAGAAAGGAGGTGGACAAGCCACCCACATTTTATTTGACCAGAACAAAACCTTGAAGTAATTAATGTAAAGTGGAGTAAAGGATACCTGGCTGAAGAAATGGTATATTCCATTTACGCCAATTATCTTGGTTATAGTTCACCAGTTTGCAGTGATAAAAAGCCATTAATGAGCTTTGTCACTGATAGCATTACTTTCTAATCTTATTTCTTTTAGGATTATTAGCTTTAAAGTCACTTGCATGAAGATAAGTTAATTTATACTAAAATTAAATTGAAGAGTGATGCTTAGATGCAGCAGTATCTACACAAAAAAGCAGCACTACAAACATTCACTTGAAGAAAACCCACTAATTCATTTCTTGTAACTCACAACCCCTGAAAATTTGTTTCCCATAACTTTTTTTTTTTAAATAAATCACAGTGATACATATGGAATAAGTAAAAAAAAAAGTCTTTAATCACATCCCCTAAATTTTCTGTTGACTTCCAAGTTTGCATGAACCCTGTTTGCTTTCTCCAGCATGTTGAGTATTTTTCCTTGCCTAGTCACTGTGCTTCTCACAGTGATTGTTAGAAACTACTCTTCCTAACACAGCAGCCCCTCCTTGGGTCAGGGACCCCCATGGGGAAAAAAAAAACCCAACTTTTATTCTCCAAGAACCTCATGACAGAAATAATTCTAATAGGGAGCCTTGACGAGAGATGTAAATGAGATCACGAAGCAAGTAGTTGCTGGAGGCATCAGGGCAGGACATTTAAATCAGATTTATTTTTTTTTCTTCTGATAGTTGGATATTATTATTAAACGAGAAAGTTCATCACGCTGAGCAATAGGTGCTTTGGAGTATACCAGATGAACTAGAGGGGTATGCTACCCTTATTAGCAGCAGTACCTTAGTAGTAAAGGCTATATCCAAGAATGGCATGCAGACTTGCCTACTGATCCCACAGTAGCTTTAGACCTCTGAAGTGAAATCCAGAACAGAAAGACAAATCTCCACAGTGGGATCCATGTGTCTAGATTTAAGCATCTACCATCATTTTAGACATCCCAAAGCTTGCGGGGCATCCATACACAGTTAGTGGATATAACAGGTAACCTGTGCCAGCAAGATACTTTAAGTAATAACATTATTTTAGGTGCCTCAGGGTAGTCCACAAGTCTACCTATATTTACACTCCTGATTCTCCCTCTCCCTCACCTCCTTCTTCAGTACACAGAGTGAACTAGATACCTAAGAATAAGATTCAAAAAACACATAAATTGCATAGAGAGATATTAAGTAGTACCCCAAGAAGAAAAGTTGAGTACTGGGCAGAACAGAAACATCACAAGTAGCTAAATCAGGCTTTAACCTCTACAGTTGTGTATTAATAAGCTGTAGTATAGCATCTTTGCCTGGGATTTACCTGGCTGCCAGACTCACAGAGTATGTGCTCACATTCCTGTAGGGTTTCCTGGCTGTAAGTCAAGGAGAGATACACAATATCCTCCAACATCCTACAATGTGGTTGCAGCCACGTAGCTGCAGGGCTCATCCCTTCTCCTAAAAGATCAGCTGTGCACACATAGCTCCAGCTGTCCTGTGGGACTAGCTTTCACTTCTTATGCACTCGGGGGCTGCCTCCCACATCAAGCTCCCTGTGATCCTGTAGCCTGGCTGGACATCCCAAATCAGCGCTTGGTCACAGCCACAGCCTGGGAACATTCATTCACATTAAACATGAGGGGCTTGGAGAGTTCAGGCACATCCAGGGTTACGTGGGGCCATTGCTGAGGAGATGGCTGTGAAAATGTTTTGCTAAACTAACGAGTGAAATGATTCAGGCCAGAAAGATCTGCTTGGAAACTTCTCTGCTGCAAGAAAAGTGAGGACTTGTAAAGCAAGTACACAAAACAGTCCTTCTCCCCCCTGCCCCGCAAAAAGAAAAAAACAGAGAGAGATGCAATAACAACAGAGGTAACACTGACCTATGCAGAATGATAGCTGGGCTGGCTGGCACAATTTTTCACTTGCACAGCTGGAAGCACAGGTGGTGTGGATAGTGAGAGGAAAGGGGGAGAAAGGCATGGGCTGAGCACCTAGGTGGTTCCTTTTCTAGCACATCATCCAGAGTTCATGCACTCCAGCAGAAAACACTAACCAGGAAGGGCTGTCTTCAGCTCCTTGTTCCATCACAGTAAATACGCTCCTAACTCACAGATGTGCACTTAATTCATGGCATTGCAGAAGGTTTCACCAGCTACATCAGAAGAGCGTTGCTGGTTCCAGCCACCACTGTGCAAGCACAGCACCCTGCTAGGTACAGCCTAACAGCGTCTAGAGAGTGGAGAGGGATTGTACATTCTGCCCAAAAGCAACGCTGTCAATCTTTTGCTGGAAGTTATGTTTAGTAATTTGCAGAGAAAAGCAGATTTGGGTTTTGGAAGAGTTTTCCTAAGCAAATGTCTTGAGGCTTTTTGCTTATTAATATTCTACACTGAAAGAGAATTGAGTAAGTGGGATAAAGGAGAAATGGGTATTTTTGCTGCTCATAATCTTGATCAACAACTCACTCCCATAGTGAGAGCTACAGGGCCAATTCCCTCCTGCTTTCCACTGACAGAATCCTGTGACCTCAGGGATATACAACTGAAACAAACCCATGACGAGTTAAGGCCTTAGTCAGGATTGGGGAAATATTCTGAACTCTATCCATGTAGGTTTTGCTGTAGTATATTGTTAGAGCTTCCGGTCAGAAAAATTGCATTTCTTCCTTACATATACATATGGGTAGTGCAGGGCTGATGATAGGGGGTGGGGTTTTCAAGACCGTCCAGTTCAGCTACAGCCTGTCATCAGTGACCCTTGTTAGTTGTGGGAGGGAGCAGAGCTGGGACAGCACAGAGCACTTCTCAGCTTTCTCTCTGCCCAGGTGAGACCTGGGGCATGGAGGTAAGAAGAGATGGGATAATTTGCCCCTCTGTCAGGAAATAAAGGATTTCAGTCTCCAGGAATGTCAGATAGAAGGTCTACCAAATTTGGCTCTTAAAGACAATAGAGGGAAGGAGAGAAAAGCTCCTTTAAAACTTTGCAGCTATATGTGGGATGCTGCTAGATACAAGGGAGCTGCCAGCTTTCTTAGTGTACATTACAAGTGTGTAATTAAAAGCCGCTTAAAACCACCACTTATGTAAAAAAATAAAAACAAAACCCCACAATACATAAAATAACAAAACCAAAAACCCAACTATAGAAATAGCAATAGTTGTTATTCTTTATTGTACTTCATAATTATGGGTAATGATTTGGTTTTCATATTTATGAGATTAAAATACTGCATCAAACTGTTCAGATTTGCTTTTATCTTTCTCAGGCTACAGAAGATATGGTTTGATCACAATATTTGCACAAAATCTACAGGAAATACCCAAAATTATTTCTTTTCACTAATTTCTTGTCATAGTTAAATACAGAGTGCAGCTCAAAAATCATTTTGGACAAGAAAATTACCAGTACTTAAGTCTGTATTGTTAGTTTCCCCCTCTCCTCTTTGGTTTAGGGGTTTTTGGGGGGTTTGTTTTTTTTTTTTGAAAGCCTGTTTTCTAAGGAACAAAAACTTCAGCAATCCCTGTCTGCTCATCAGTCCGTTTTCTTCTTCTGAACCTTTGGACCTCTTAGCTAACTTGAAGCAAATTTGACAGAGTAGCAGAAATCTTAAAACATAATTACGTTCCTGAAAGTTTCATACAAATTGATGGCTGGATGGATTGAGAAGAGAGCCAAATGAGTTCTTCCCAGAAGGAAAAGGGCTGCAGCATGAACTTAACCACTATCATCTGCTGTGCTTGACCTGCCAACACCCACCCAGCAGTTTAACTACTCAGTGACTGAGCAGCATACACATCTCTCAGCTCTGTCCCCTGTATCTACAGCTTCTTGCTCACCGGGTGGCTGGGGACACAAGACTGACCCAAGAGAGAGCGGAGCCATGAGAAGCCTGTGAGGAGCCCCTGCGATGGGTAGGAGCACAGGGGTTGGTATACAAAAGCACTGAAAAGTTGGCATCCTCAGTTTTGCTCCTCATGAACTAACCTGACTTTGGTGTTTGGGAGATTTCTCCCCCTGCTGTAAAAACAAATTTCTGTCCTATGTGAGGGCTCTCATTCCTCCCTAAATCAGTAGTGCAGGTTTAGCCCACTGTGGAGTTGGTGTACATCTTTGCCATTCAGTGGCTGTTCAGCACAGTGGGACAAAATAAAATGGTTGCTTTTGTGCGTTGCCCAGTAGACCATGTTGCTTACACCAACCCTACCATCAGGACCAACCAAAAGCATTCAAAACAATAGCAGTGGGGGAGCCACAGGTATGATTTTAGTGGAGAGCACCCAACAACAGCAGTTAGTGCTCATTTCTGTGATTGCCTAAACAGACTATGGGTGCTCAAGCACGCTTTACAACCAGGGAAAGAGATCTGGGAAACATCATGTGCCAGAGCTGCCTTGGTTCCACCTGTCCTACAGGTAAACAGAAAATTTGCCCCTAGGGACATCAACTTGGCAATTTACACTACACTTTAGCTCAAAAGAAATCTTTTGGGGATGTAACTTGGCTAGAAAATGAAAACAAATGCACTTTGATTCAAAGCTGAACAGCCTCTTCAGTCAGCTACATCACAGCTTTTTCTTCTCTCTGGCCACAGAACAAACCAGAAACTCCACAAAGATTATTTCTTTTTCCTTGAGGGAAGAAGTCTAAGATTAAGTAATAATCAATAGCAGACAGTAAATAAACCAATCTCTTAATGGATTGCAAAGGGACTTCAGAGGCCTTTGCACTGCACGGCAGCTGCTTCCAAAAGAACAGGCAATCGTCTTTAAAGAGTGGAGACAAAGTGTCTGCGCCAAAGAAAGGTCACACTCAACATCAAGAGTACATACTAAACCTCAGAAAGCCTAAAAGGGACTAAGGTAGTAGGATGGACCATTCTCTCTAACTGGCCAAGGCACTCTGAAGCATATTTCTGAAGTTACCGCTCTGCTGTACAAACACCATTGCAATTCCTAATGTCAGACCTATAGAAAGTAAAAGCTCTCAAAACCAATACAGAAATCAATATACAACAGCTTAACCTTTTTTAAGAAGACCCTAGAGGATTCAGAAATAAACTTTCTCCAGGTGAAATGCAGTCTGAGACAGTGCTGATTTGACACAATGCAGACTGGTCTGCATTTGCAGAATAGCCACGGTTGCTGTCACAGAAACCAGGGATTAGTGACCAGTTGCATCAAAACCTGACTAATCACAAATACCTAATATTCATATGCACTAAAATTGTTATAATTGTACCCCTGTCAGATCTGATCACATGATTTGCTATCCCTTATACTTTCTTTTTACACCTTTGCTCCCTCCCAAGTTCTTCTCCATTACCACCCTCATCCCCTTCCTAATAAACAGCCAGCCCCTTTTTACTCTTTCCCATGGACCCACTTTTGCTGTTTTTATACTCTTATTTGTGACATGGTAGTGTTACAGTAATTTCAATCTTGTTCAGATGTTAGGTGATGTCTCTGCTGCTGCTTCTCATGTAGCTGGAGGTCATGGCCAGCCTTTTGTCAACATAACTCAACAACTGCTATGCCTTAATTCTTCATCTGTAATATGGATGTGATCATGGTGCCTCTCCTAATGCCATTTTTCTGCTTTGTCCATTTAGACAAATGGACAGTGGACATCCTTTGCTCTGTTCATTCAAAGCACCTGATTTCAGATGAAGGCATTCAAGTGATACTGATGTAAAATTAGGCAAGCAGACAAATAACAGCACAACCACACATCCCCTCAAAACAGTGTGCTTAACTTTCCTCTACCTACCACAACAGAGCTGGAAAGTAGAGCTCCTGTTGTGCCCCAAAGTGAAATAGAGCATAAAACCTCAAGATTATTACCCCTTTCATAGAATCATAGAATCATTTAGGTTGCAAAAGACCTTCAAGATCATCGAGTCCAACCATTAACCAAGCCCACTAAACCATGTCCTGAAGTACCCTGTCCACTCGCTTTTTGAATATCTCCAGGGATGGTGACTCAACCACTTCCCTGGGCAGCCCGTTCCAATGTCTGACAACCCTCTCAGTAAAAAAATTTTTCCTAATACCTAACCTAAATCTCCCTTGCCTCAACTTGAGGCCCTTTCCTCTTGTCCTATCTCCAGCCACCTGACAGAAGACACCAACACCCACCTCACTACAACCCCCTTTCAGGTAGTTGTAGAGAGCGATAAGGTCTCCCCTCAGCCTCCTCTTTTCTAGACTGAATAGCCCCAGTTCCCTCAGCCGCTCCTCGTAAGACTTGTGCTCCAGGCCCCTCACCAACTTGGTTGCCCTCCTCTGAACACGCTCCAGCACCTCAATGTCTTTCCTGTAGTGAGGGGCCCAAAACTGAACACAGTACTCAAGGTGCGGCCTCACCAGTGCTGAGTACAGGGGAACAACCACCTCCCTGTTCCTGCTGGCCACACTATTTCTGATACAGGCTAGGATGCGATTGGTCTTCTTGGCCACCTGGGCACACTGTTGGCTCATATTCAGCTGGCTGTCAAACCAGCACACCCAGGTCTTTCTCTGCCAGGCAGCTTTCCAGCCACTCTTCCCCAAGCCTGTAGCGCTGCATGGGGTTGCCGTGACCAAAGTGCAGGACCCGGCACTTGGCCTTGTTGAACTTCATACGATTGGCCTCAGCCCATCGATCCAGCCTGTCCAGATCTCTTTGTAGAGCCTCCCTACCCTCAAGCAGATCGACCCTGCCTCCCAACTTGGTGTTGTCTGCAAACTTGCTGAGGGTGCACTCAATCCCCTCATCCAAATCATGGATAAAGATATTAAACAGAACAGGGCCCAACACTGAGCCCTGGGGAACACCACTTTTGACCCACCGCCAACTGGATTTCACCCCATTCACCACAACCCTCTGGGCTCGTCCATCCAGCCAGTTTTTCACCCAGCGAAGAGTGCACTTATCCAGGCCACAAGACGCCAGTTTCTCAAGGAGTACGCCATGAGAGACAGTGTCAAAGGCCTTGCTGAAGTCCAGGTAGATAACATCCACAGCCTTTCCCTCATCCACTAGGCGGGTCACCTGGTCATAGAAGGAGATCAGGTTGGTCAAGCAGGACCTGTCTTTCATAAACCCATGCTGACTGGGCCTGATCCCCTTCTTATCCTGGACTTGCCATGTGAGTGCTCTCAAGACAAATCGTTCCATAATCTTCCCCGGTACCGAGGTCAGGCTGACAAGCCTGTAGTTCCCCGGATCCTCCCTCCGACCCTTCTTATAAATGGGAGTCACATTGGCAAGCCTCCAGTCCTCTGGGACCTCCCCTGTTGTCCAGGAACACCGATAGATGATAGAGAGTGGCTTGGCAAGGACCTCTGCCAGTTCCCTCAGTACTCTTGGATGGATCCCATCTGGTCCCATAGATTTCTGAGTGTCCAGATGGCGCAGTAGGTCCCTAACTAATTCCTCCTGGATTAAGGGGGGTATGTTGTGCTCTTCATCCTCACCTTCCAGCTCAAGGGGTGGAGTACCCTGAGGATGACTGGACTCACTATTAAAGACTGAGGCAAAGAAGGCATTAAGTACCTCGGCCTTTTCCTCATCTCTGGTTGCTACGTTCCCTTCTGTATCCATTAAAGGATAGATATTCTCCTTGGGATTCTTTTTACTGTTAACATATTTGTAAAAACATTTTTTGTTGTCCCTTACAGTAGTGGCCAGATTGAGTTCTAGCTGAGCTTTTGCCTTTCTAATTTTCTCTCTGCATGACCTAACAAGATCCCTGTACTTCTCCCAAGTTGCCCGCCCTTTCTTCCAGAGATGATAAACTCTCCTTTTTTTCTTGACTCCTAGCAAAAGCTCCCCATTCAGCCAGGCCAGTCGTTTTCCTTGGCAGTTTGACTTGTGGCACATGGGAATAGCCTGGTCCTGAGCCATTAAGATTTCCTTCTTAAAGAATGTCCATCCCTCCTGGACCCCTTTGCCCTCCAGGACCATCTCCCAAGGGACTCTCTCAACCAGTGCCTTGAAGAGGCCAAAGTTTGCCCTCCAGAAGTCCATAGTGGTGGTTTTGCTGACCACCTTCCTTGCCTCACCAAGAATTGAGAATTCTATCATTTCATGGTCACTAGGCCCAAGACGGCCTCCGACCATCACACCTCCCACCAGTCCTTCCCTGTTCGTAAATAGTAGATCTAGCAAGGCTCCTCCCCTGGTTGGCTCACCCACCAGCTGTGTCAGGAAGTTATCTTCCACACACTCCAGGAACCTCCTAGATTGTTTACTCTCTGCTGTGTTGTATTTCCAGCAGACGTCTGGAAAGTTGAAGTCCCCCACGAGAACAAGGGCACACGATTCTGAGACTACTGCCAGCTGCTTGTAGAATGATTCATCCATCTCTTCAACCTGGTGAGGTGGTCTATAACAGACTCCCAGCACAATATCTGTCTTATTGGCTTTCCCTCTCATCCTCACCCATAAGCACTCCACCTTGTCATCACAATCATGTAGCTCTGTACAGTCAAAACATTCTCTAACATAGAGAGCCACCCCACCACCTCTTCTACCTTGCCTATCCCTTCTGAAGAGCTTGTAGCCATTGCAGCACTCCAGCCATGGGAGTTGTCCCACCGTGTTTCCGTGATGGCGACTAAGTCATATCTATCCTGCTGCACAATGGCTTCCAGCTCCTCCTGTTTATTGCCCATGCTGCGTGCATTGGCATAGATGCATTTGAGCTGGGTTATCGAAGCCACCCCTAACATAGGCCTGCTGCCCCCAGGCTCATCTCTGGTGCACCTAGTTTTATCCCTTACCCCCTTCAAACCTAGTTTAAAGCCCTCTCTATGAGCCCTGCCATCTCATGAGCAAGGATTCTCTTACCCCGTTGAGATAGCTGGACACCATCTGTCGCTAGCAAGCCTGGTGCCGTGTAAACCTCCCCATGATCGAAAAACCCAAAATTCCACCTATGGCACCAGCCTCTGAGCCACGTATTAACCAGGTGTGTTTTCCTGTTCCTTTCACTGTATTTCCCTGCCACTGAAGGGATTGAGGAAAACATTACCTGTGCTCCCAATCTCTCTACTAATCGTCCCAG
Organism: Aquila chrysaetos chrysaetos; assembly: GCF_900496995.4. Lineage (NCBI taxonomy): Eukaryota > Metazoa > Chordata > Aves > Accipitriformes > Accipitridae > Aquila > Aquila chrysaetos. Next base: position 21,263,336 of record NC_044006.1, read on the forward strand.
TGCCCTGAAATCCCTTTTGATTGCCTTTGGATTCCTCTCTGCAATCTCATCACTGCCAACCTGCACAACCAGCAATAGGTAATAATCAGAGGTACAAACCAGACCAGGGAGTTTCCTGGTGTCCTGGGTTCAGCTGGGATAGAGTTAATTTTTACAGGAACCTGGGAGGTAGGGGGGGCATAGCCGGGGCAGCTGACCTGAACTAGCCAAGGAGCTATTCCATACCATGTGACATCATGCCCAGTATATAAATGGGGAGCAGGCCGGGGGGAGGGCTCTCCTGCTCTCGACTTTCGGTGGGGGAAGTGGCGGAGCGTCGGGTCCCGGGTGGTGAGCAGTTGCACTGTGCATCACTCTTTTCTGTATACTCTTTCATTAGTACCGTCGTTGTTGTTGTAACTTTTTTTGCGTTGTCCCAGTAAACTGCCCTTATCCCAACCCTCGAGGTTCCAGGTTTTTTTTTCTTTTCTCTCCTCCGTCTCCCCCCTATCCCACCGGAGGGGGCGGGAGGAGTGAGCGAGCGGCTGCGGGGTCCTTTGTTACCGGCTGGGCTGAAACCACAACACCTGGTAATGTCTTTTACCCGGGCCCCAGGGAGGCAGCAGACTTCCCTGTGAGATGGGTCAGATCTGCATATTGGGCCCTCTGTCCCCCTCAAGAGGGAGTCGCCTACGACAATTACCCTCCTTTTTTCAGAGGCTGTGAGAATGCGTGGGGCTGCCCGACTGGGCCTAGGCACCTCCCTAGATAGGGCTTCATCTACACCCTGATCTTCGCTGGCCTGGTCCTCAAGTTCCAGAGCCCAATACCTGTTGTGTAGGGGCAACTGGGACGGTGAGGGAGACCGGGAGGGGATTCGCCTGCCTCCCCGAGCAGGGACCTGTATCCATTCCCCTCCCATCTCTTAGGTCCCCTCCTGCCTGGTGGCAGGAGGGAAGGGGAACCTCAGCTTCCTGCAGAGGCTCCATCTGCTGCTTCTGCCTCAGGGATAGTAAGGTGTGGGCCCACCAATCTATCTCCCTCTCACACTCCCTGATACTCCTCAACCTTTCCACTTCCTCCTTCAGCTCTACCACCAGGCTGAGCAGATCACTCACCTGGTCACACCTCACACAAGAGGTGTCCCTGCTGACCTCTGTCATTTCTGATAGACTCAGGCACTCCCTGCAGCCAGAGACCTGGACAGCTGCATGTTTACATGGGACCTCTGTCTGCATCGCCATATTTTTCCTAACAATGGCTTTCACCCGAGTAGCAACCATACCTGGGTCTCCCTCTGGGCCGACACCCACCACTTGAGTAGCCTTCTCGAGCTGGGAAGAGGGGGGCTGCGCCCGGCCTGCGCAAACTGCTGCGCCACGCCCTGGTCGCCGCGCTCCTGGGGGCCGGCGCTCCTCGGGGCCGTTCAAATCTCCCGCGGTTGCCCCCGGCAACGCCCACGCCGCGCCAGCCTCTCTCGCGAGAGCCGCCGGCTCCGGCCGGGTCCCTCCGCTCTGCCCCGGGGCTCCCGGGCCTCGGGAACCTCCCGGTCCGCCTCAATCCAGCGCTTAGCCGCCCGCTTACCGTTGCCTCCGCTGGCCTCGCCGCTGACTGAATCACTTCATTTCACCGATACTCTTCCTCTACTTGCTCCACCATTGTCATCTGCTTGGAAAGTCCCTACTTCTCACATTCCCAGGCTATTTAGGAAAAATAAACTGGGAAGAAGATAGATGAACTCCACTGGACATGAAAAGTGTATTCCTATCCCCTAGATGCTTACAACAGCTCTGATGTTGTGGTTACAGGGAAAACAATCACGGGGCTCCTATGGTTGCCTGTATTCAGATGACAACATTCAACAGCTGCTGTCCACCTATGCCAAATACCTAACCTAACCATACCTTCCAGCTTCTTGGAAATAAAAGAAATGCATACAAGAAGAGAAGCAGCAGCCGATTCTGGACTGCAGAGTTGCAAGAATATGCAACAGTTTGGATGCCAATAAGCTAGAAAGATATTTTCCTCTTTGGTTTTGGCCAAGTTTAATTTTCTTCTTGCTGTTGTCTCACTGGAGCAAACAACTGTTTTTCTTGATTAAACTAGATTAGGTTGAGTTTTCATTGGTAAATACCTATCTCACCCTAAAGAGCCTATCATTCAAGCCTGAAGATTTTATTCTGATGAACCTAACTACAGATGTGGAAAATGGGAAGTAACAGTCGGGAACTGCTTTCCTATTATATCTTGTTGAATTGCATTGATTGGTTGCTCAAAAGCACAACCTATTTAAGAAATAAAAACAAAATAGTGCAAATAAAAGAATCTGAGGAGAGACGAGCTTAAAATTCACAGTCTACCCATTCTGCATACTTTGGATTCAAATGTAGCCAGAAGTGTTTTTTATTTCTTTTAACAAGTGAAATATGACTGAGCTGTGCTCTAAATTAAAAGCTAGCAATACCTTTGGATTTGATAAACTGTATAACGATGTCATGAATATTTAGAAGTACTACCACTTTTCATGGGGGAACGAAGTCTACATGATATCATGCCCTTCAGCTCTCATGGTGTTAAACTGAAAAACTCACTAATTATAAAACTATTCATTGAGCTTAGGATAAAGCTGAAATCTCTAGCTCAGATATTTGATTTTTGCTGATGTTCTGCTCCGTTACATGGCTGAGAAGGTAGCAGATGGTCGTAAAAGATTCAGACAAGTATCTAGCTAGGGAGAGAGCAAATACAGCTGGGTGATTTTATCACCTGTACAGCTTCCAAGAATATGGAGAAATGCACCAAAGTGGTTAAAAGGAGGAGCTGAAAGGTTGGAATAAGAGCAGGCACAGTGTGGAGCAGGCTCCATCTCAAAGCAACCTGGAGATGTGTTGAAATTCTTCACGTTACTCTGAATTTCTGACAAATTCTTCACATTATTCTGACTCCATTTATTTTCTAGATTTAGTAGTAGGACAGTCCTTTCTTGATGATACTGGTGCCCTAAGGCTTTGGTTCTGCATGCTGTTCAACAGAGCCTTAACACCAGTATGGCTTCTTTGAATTTTCATACAGACACCAAACTTTCTCACAGCAACTTACAACTTTAGGACTTAATTTAAAATGTGAGAAGCATATGGGAGGCTAAAAGTCAAAGACTGTAGTCTAGCGCAGCAATGTATTTTACTATGTACATTACTGTATAATGCATTAGCTTAAAAACCAAAAGCATTTAATTTCTTTCAGTGTGAATATTAAATGTGAGAAGGTTAAATCAAGCAAGTGACCAGTGGTGAAGGATTGCCATTAAAAGCTAACCAATAGATTTGGTAGGGACTTGGAGGCTGCGTTTGTCTGATCTCCAGAAGCAGCAGGAGACACTGAAGAATCTGGTGGGGGCTCTGCCAAAGCCAGCTGATCCACTCACAAGCACTAGGGTATCAGGGCATATTAAACCAGCAAAACAAAAAGCACAGCTGATGGATATATTAGGAAAGGGATAGTAAAGTGCTGGTTCCTAAAAGGTAAAGACAGCAGGGGTATTGCAGTTTAAAAAATAGGCATCAGAAATAGGATGAGAGAGGTCAGGAGACATGGACAACTATACCGAGCTAGTGGAGAGAAGACAGAGCAAAGCTGTGAATCTGATGTTCTGCAGCAGGGAGAGAGACTTAGTGAGGACAAAGTGGGTATGACCTCAGGTAACTGGAATCTTTCCTGGAGCTGCCATTCCCCTGGTGACTCATTTATGTTTATTTGTTTTACTGGTGCTCCTCTTCTAGCTCTCCTGTTGATTTCTACCATACTGTTCTCATTTGTGCTTTGCTGATTTGAAACACTTGTGAGTTTGGGGGGGACAAAAGAAGATGTACTGATGAGATCCTCTGCTGCCGAGAGAGAAGAAATGTCCGTGATAATGACAGCTCACTTGCAGTGACCTAAAGCTTTACAATCCGAACAGCCTTGGACATGCCTGCCTATCTGTGGGAGGTGGGCAAAGCCTCTGCTGTCTTTCTGCTATCAGAGGCATAGTACATGAACATTAAGAGAGGGATCACCTAGAAGTCATATCCTTTGAGATGACCAAGCAACAGCTGGGAGAACAAAGAATATGACAGAAAAGTCTAAAACTACACAATAAATCAATAGGAAGTAGCAGTCAGGCAAGCAATAAGCCATGACAAATGCAGGTATAAGAAATAAAGTCATACAGGACTGAGATAGACATCTGGTATGCATCTCAGCAGGTTTTTCTTTCAGAACAAACAGCAAAGAAACATACATAAATAGCTCATTTGTGATCTAGTTTAACCTATAAAAAGCATAATAACAACGAAATTTCCAGATGCCAATAACATTATGTTTCTAGCAATTTAAGCCATGAAACTCACCTGCTTTATATCTATGAGCAGCTTGTTTTATATGACTGTATTACTTTTAAAATATTATTCAACTGACTTTCATGGGGACTAATTTTAAGATACACTTTTCCCCAAAACCAGTCATAAGTATTTGGTATTTAGATGGCACACGTTTTGCTCTCTGAATGCGAATGAAGACGGGCAAGAGAAGGAACAGTTAGATCCCTGGGCCTTGATTTGCCTACAGAGAAAGCAAAAGTGGTCTGTGCAGTTCAAGTTGAAAATGAGAAATCTGTACAACATCTTATGCCTTTTTCTTTCTGCGTTGCTAAACCTGAATATTACATCAGAAGGCTATTGTTAAAATAATACATAAAACATATGAAAAGGTGGTTTCTGCATCTGTATTTTTTTCTCGGAAAGAGGAGTTCATGATTTTGGGGGCCTACCCTGCAGAGATTTAGGTACAGAAACAACAGTAACCATACAAGCCAGGGAGAGTGCTGACACCTCTGAACTAAGCCCCTTACTGTGAGCATGCAAAGGGGCAGACCCAGTTCATTCAACTAACACTGTGCCCATATTCCAAACCCTGTAGGATAAGCTCCATAAAAAGCTTGCATTATGTTGTATTTCCATCCATAATCCTTAAAAAAAAAAAACCCACACCACCACAACAGCTGCCAGAAGAACCCCAGAAGCAACGAAGAAGACCTGAAGATCCAAAAGCATTAAGTGCATTGGATTGCTCTAGGAGTGAGCAAGCTGCTTACTGAGCAAGGTTCTCCCTTCCCATCTCCCCCCAGTTAGGATTCCCTGTGGAACTAGCAGCTCTCCAGATTTTGTCAGCTGTTGGGCTAAGTGTCTTCAAATGGACTGCTGTACAAGATGTTGGTTGTTGAAGAGAACAACTGTTTAACGTGCTGACATGTCTTAAGTTAAAAGGTCTCTCTGGAAGACTCTGAACAGCCCATTGAACATGCCCATCCTGCAAGAAGAGAATCATCTGCAAGTTGTATCAGCGTGTGGTCTAAGCAATGAAGAGTGTCAAATATTGACATTTTGGAAGAGCCCAGGCTGAAGAACTGTACAGAGACACAGACCCCCAGCCTGTCTGGTAGAGCCATGTCTGATAGGGATTGACTTATCTGAAGTACATCCAGCTCTCTCCTTACTTACAGGAGTTAGCAAAGCAATAAATATGTATCTTCTAATTTGGGTAATTATTTTGGCATGCATGAAATCTCTGTTGACGTCATAGTGCCAAAGTACGAAGAACAGGTGGAAGCACTTTCATACAAAATAGAGTTCAACAATCAGTAACTAGGCAGAGACTGGTTTGTTTAACTTAAATATTGACAGAGACAGGCATTATTTGGTCTTCTATCCTATATGGAATTGTTCTTACGTAAGGATTACAGAATTTCCTAATGAAATTAATTGCATCCACATTTGAATGATGCACAGGTTCTTTATTTTTTCTTTTCTGACAAAAGGATTCCCGAGAAATGGGAAGCCTGAGCAGTGGCAGGAGCAGCAAAGTGAAAAGCACCTCCTGAGAAGCTATTCATTGATTTTAGGTTTTGCCTTCAAGTGTGACAGCTGGAAGAGTTTACTTTCTTGAAATTGATTATAGACTCCTGGCAGAGGATTGTCAGCACCTTCTACAACAAGGAGGAGAAAAATAAGAGAAATTGAATAGACAAAATCTAAGTACACATCTTTCTGAGTTTCTTTCAAAACTGTCCTGTTTTGAATGTATCTAAAGAGACCCTCATGTAACTGATTTTGCCAGGCATGTAGTGTACCATAAACAGAAAATGATTAGTGCAGGCATCTCTGGAAACCAGTATTTCTTGATAATGTTTACATCTGATTCTCCACCTGCAAAAAGATCAATTAAACCCATATTTTTAACAATTTGCTTTTTTTCCTACTTTGTTGCAAACTGGGGTTCCCAGATTATTTTTTTTTCCCCTTGAAAACAACAGGAAGAAATAGAGTGATGCAGAGGAACTACATGGAAAGAAACCTTGTCAGGGCTGGGCAAGAAGAGGCTCATCTCCTGGTTAATTTTCACTCCAGTCTGCCTCCTCTTTTTCCTTCTAGAAAGACAGAGCCATGTACATTTTTTTCAGCAAGCCATCTATTCAACTGTTTTAGCCCTCCTTCCTGTTGGCAAATGATCCATGGATTCCTTTTGATTTTCATTAATTTGGTGGTTATTCAAACATACTGAATGAATGGTTTATGCAAATGTGACTGTTGCTTTGAGTGTTTGCTCATTATTCATGCTGTGTGATCAATTGTCTAAGTCACAGGCTATTTATTGTTTCTGCTCCAGGAGTGGAGAAGCCCTACAACCAAAAGGAGCTTTCAAGATGGCCAAACATCATCAGGGCTACTCTTCACACAAACATCAGTTATTACCACTGCCTAAAACATCTCCCCTTTGCACAAAAGAAAAAGTGATATAAACAAAGCCAAGCCTTCTGATATACAAAGTAAGGGGAAAAGGATAATTAAATGAGTCTGCTAGTTCTCCCCTACACAAATTTTCTTGATTGTGTAGCACTCACCCAGGAACAATCTTTGAAATTATTCCAACAGTCATTTGCAAATACATAAAAATAATTTGTCATGTTAGGGGATCTTCAAAGGAAATGCCTTTGAGACTTGGTCAGTGATTTTGCTGGGCTGAGAAGTTAAGCTACCTTAAATTCATGTTCTTTCATAGATGATTTCCATCGTAAACAACTTGATAATACCACCTATTTTGTGTGTTCACAAATCATCTCTTAATAGACTGCAAATCACTTGAATATATTTATTCACCAGGTATTGACAGCTAGTCACTGACAATGGCATGCACTGAAATCAGAAGCTCTGGAGAAAGAGTGGCCAAAGCAGCCAAATATCTCTTTTGTAAAGAAGTCCATTGCTTCAACTCAAGGTCATATGTATGTGATCTGAATGGTGAATGGAAGATACTTCAGCCTGTTCTTCCTCAGTCTTCCCTCTTGTTAACTCTTACAAAGTAGCTACACTTGCGTAGGCTTTCAGTAAAAAAAGAAAAGCATCTAGTATGTGTTTTTCCCACTTTATCATGACAATTAATAGAAACTGGAAGAATATGCTGGGGAAGGGATTATTCTATACATTAGTATGTATGGAGACAGAATCCTGGGTCAGATAAACCCTTAGCATGACCCCTAAAGTCATTCTTTTTGTTCACTCTACATTTCTCCATGTAACGGTGGTTTAGGGTACTTCCTCTCACTGAAAACGTCTGTCCACCTCTCTGTGTACTGTGTTGCTTTCTTTAAGCACGTGATTTTTTCCCCCTCCTTTTTATAGGACCCTTACATTATACCATAGCCAGCATGAGAGCACATGGGAACAGACTCAAAGCAACACAGCTCCCAGAAATCTGGCATTTCCCAATTCTCTAGCACTTAGCCTTTCTTTTTTTTTTTCTCAAATAATGCTCTTATAGCAAGTGCTGGTATATACTCTCATAGTCAAATGCATTGAAGGTCTTTTTAAAGTCATGTGGATACTGCACTTCAACAGGAGATTTGCCCTTCCTATTACCTCTATTCTGCCCCATTTTTGAACTCTTCCTGCCCTTTTAATCACACCCCCAAAGAGTCACCTTGTGGCACCCTTCTGCGGTCCCTCTCTGCATCAGCTGACCTTTACTAGTTTATCTTGAAGCTGCCTCTGCCCTCTGCTCTTTCTCCCTGCTTCAAAATCCATTTTCTGCCCTGCTGCCTTTATAGCAAAATGTATTGGTTCCTATAGAAAATCCATATTGTTACTTCCTTCCTCTGACCTCCGTTTACTGATGAGTTTTGGAAGGTCGAGAACATTATACATCTGGAAAGCACCTGCAGCACTGGAGAGATTCTCAACAAACAAGACAATAAAAACAAGAGACCCAAGTAGTGTTTGGAGAAAACATTCCAGTTTATGTGAGCCAGCACTGCACCAGGAACAGCTATTGCCCTCCTCCCCTAAAAGAAAATCATTATCCTTATGTGTGAAATGTACTTCCTCTTGCACACTGAATAAATTTGGCCTTTGATCTTTTATCTAGATCTTAAAATGTTATCTCTACAGCATCACAGTTCTTTTCTTCACCTAATGACTGAACTTTCTGATCCCAGACATTTAATCTCTGTATGTAAGCATATCAAACTGACTTAGAAAATGGGAATTGCAAATCACATTCTCCAGAATAGAAGCCAAAGTCTCCCATTATATAAGCAGCATGATTCTTTGTTTTAGCTGAAAGGACAGATAAAAAGCAACATCGAAATATCAAGCATCAATGAATATTGCCCCCTAATTTCCCAAAGGAAAATTAGTGCACATAATTCTTCACACGTTTACCCCAAAACGGTCATATCATTACCTGGTATCTTCCAGCACAACTCAGTTGAAGAGATTAAGGCCATGCTGGTTTACACCAGCTAAGAATTTTGCCCATGTTTACTAACAGTGCTGTGGTATTATTCTTCTGTCTGTTGATTTTTTCATTAGTTAACTAATACACGATTTATTTTGAAGAATAGTACAACTGCCTTCAATTTGCTCTTCTAATTAAGGTACATGATCAACCACTTGTTATTCAAAAGCATGATAAACTGTTAAGGTCTGTTTAAGAAAAAAAACGTGCTTTGCTTGTACAGCAGCATGTGGAGGCATTTAAAAAGCTGCAGAGATTTAGAGAAAACAATTTTGAAGTTCATATAAACTAAGTACTTTGCACAGGCATATTATAGAGCTCTTTTCCACTTCCCAACAAGAACAGTGACTCTGTAATAGAAGTAAAAGCATAAAAGCACTAAAGTTTAGGTGGCCATGAAGTACACATTTGCTGCACAAGTATTCCCAACATTAATTAAAATGCACTGCAGTCCTGACTGGAAAAAATATTAACCCTATTCTAAGGCAGGTAGAGAGAGGAACACTGAATTAAGTTAAACTAATGATTTATTTATTTTACTGGTATATTGCATTTAAACCTTCCCACTGAATCCCAACCTGTACAAATAACTGAAATCATCACGTCAGGGACAGGCTGGTTTTGTGCCATTTCTATCTAGGTCTGATGCAGGAGAGATTACCTCATGACGGAGCCTGTTCCTAAGTAAACTGCAGGTATGTAAGGTATTCTCAGGAGACTCATCGCTGTGCCTGAACTTCTCTGTGCTTAACTCAACTTCAGAAACATCCAAACTTCATCTGTCGCTGACCTAACATTTTCTTGGGAAGATGAAAACTACTGCATCCTTATATTACAGTAGCACAAAGAGAATGGCCTTGAAATGTGTGTGATAAATATGCTTTTAGATATGGATAAAAGATAACTGGAGATAAACCAGGGCTTACCCTGCCCAAATATTTATGGGAAGGAGTAAAGTGTTTAAAAGGCCAGCGTAAATAACAGGAGAAAACAATTGTTTGCATTTTTATCTTGTGAACGAAAGCGTGAAAGAATTCAGCAACTTGCTTAGAGACACATAGAACGTGATTCTTCATCTGATGCTGTTCGCAACCACTGCTTTATCCAGAGTTCAGTCATGACTTTAGTGTAAACATCAGCCCTTCCTTTCTCATTCTTTTACTAGAAAGAGTTGAGAGAAGCTATTGGAAAACTGGTAACAAAGATTCATAGAGAATCCGTTTCAAAATGACCAAGTAATGCATAACAGCGATCTTCATTGTACTGTCACGATTTGCTAAAATTCTATTGAAAGTTAATGATTTAACAAGTGTTCTTCATTTGGAAAGGAACAAACATATGAAATTCTTTCACGGAGCAAAAAGATTGGAACAATTTGTAGCTTCCAAAACACAAGGCTCTGGCCAACAGAGAAGTACATACCAGGCACACGTACAAAAGGGTTCTAGGACAATTATTTTTAGTAGAGGTGCTTACATGAGCAGCAGAAGCCACAGGAAAGCACAACCCAGAGATAAAGTGAAGGTAATGGACTGAAAAAGGAGTGCAGCTCTGAAGAACAGTCTAGAATGAGTACCATCTGGGCAGAATTATGTCTAAAAGAAGTTGGCAAAGAAATATATCCTATGCCATTCTTTGTATGTTTAGGAAGATGGGATTTTCTGCATTTTTTTAAATAAAGATTTTTGCTTCTTTTGTCCACCACCAACCAGCAGAACCCCAAATTTGACTTTTCTAAAAGGGGATAACAGTTCTTGTTTACTAGACAAGCACGGTCAGTTTGTCGCAACTCTTTAAAAAGTAAATACTGTAAAGTTTTTCATATGATTTTATATAGCAAGAGTAAAGTCTGCAGACCTGGTGATGAATTTGGGCCTAAATTTCAAACAGCAGAGGAGTAAAGTTCAGATCTTAGACACATATTAAAACATATAAATAAACAGATTTAGGAATAAGCAATTTCAAATCATTAAATACCACAGGCGACTCAGCACTTCTAAGTTCAGATACCTCCAAAAGTTTAACACTGAGCTCTGACTTTTAAAATGTCAGCATTTTCTTCCTCAGGAAAGAACCTCTTTTTTCCAAGTAGCTGCATATCTTTGCTAGACTCACCCTTAGAGTTCTGCTGTAATTTTGGGGGGAAAAAAAGCACTGTCCTGTGTTGAAAGAAAGTTCACACACTGGGCTGTTTTGAACTGGCATTCAGACCAGCTGAAGAATGGTACAGAAAATACGAATGCCTTGAGATATTGTCCAACCCCGATCTTGCATATCGAAGTTGCTATCCTAACATTGGCTAGAAAATTTTCTGCTAAATACATTGATCTCAGCCTTCAAAGACTCTTTCCAGCTTAATTCTGAGGGTTCGATGAGTCTAGGTAAGGCCTGGATTACTTAAACTTAAGATACACCTTTGAAGAAATACAAATCTTCTCAAACTCAGAAACTATACTGATTTTCAATTTTGTTCCCTTCATAGAATTTATTAAAGAAAGGCCAAACTAAGACTATAAGCACTGACTTATTAGTAGAGCAGCACGAGATATGTATTCTCTCTGTAAAAATGAAAAACTAGGTTCTGGCACCGGTCACAGTATATCTCATTTCTACTTCAGATACAAACAATATCTCACAAGCCTATTTCCAAAATCTGACATTGTCAGTTCTGAACCACCCAGATTTACCTATAGTTTATGACTCCTGAATATTCATACATCTTTGCTGTCCAAAGCATAGAACTTGTCTTCCTTTTTTTTTTTCTTCCCTTGCTCACTTTGAAGTTGTCAGCAATACTCATGTAATGCCCACACGACAACGTTAAGGACATAATCTCTCTCCAAACTAATTTACATATCCATCCACTTCTTGTTTTCATCTTTTTCCTTTGCCATCAATGAATTCATAAGCTTTCCCTCCCATCTTTCATTCTTTCCTCTTTACCACTTTTAGTCTTTTTCTTTTTTTTAAATTTTGCTCATTTCTCTTTATTGCTGAATGTTTTAAATTTTTTCTTTTTTCCCTCTACATTTTTGTTTGTTCAGTTTTGTCCTCAGTCTTTCAAAGTATTTCAGCTATCTTCCAAATTGTCTTTTATCCCACTCCTATCTCCTTTTTTGACTCTGTTCCTTTCAACCCATTTTCTCCTGTTCTGTTACCCATTTGCTTTAGGTTTCTTTTCAACAGCTCGGACTTTCTCAAAATGTTTCCGTGGAAATACCTCAGACATCCTCACAATGTTTGAGCCAATATGATGTCCTCTCCATAGGTGGAACAGTAACATGAAAAAATGGACTGGAAATCAAAGGCCCCAAAAGATACAGCCTCTGTTAAAAGCCCTTCTAAGTATCCAGAGGAATTCCTAATTAAAATAAGAACTGCTTTTTCACCTACAATGATGTAAAATTCCAGTGTTGATTAAATAGCTGTATGTTGCACTACACAGACTTAGTGCTATGCCCTAATAACATACGTTAATGCTGTCTGTGAGAAAAGAAATGCAACATTAGACAGCAGTTGAAGTACTCCAGGGAAATACAATTTAAGGGACTGTCTGGGCTGATGTTCTCCACAGATCTGAATACAAAATGCTACATGAACATCAAATTATAATCCTACTGAAAGAAAAAAAAATATGGATAAACCCAGCACTAATAATGCCTAAACTTCAAATTCCTTCAGCACATCCAGACCCAGAGAGATCAGTTTTACTGTGATAAAAATATATACACACATGTATATAAGCTTGGTCTGGCTCTTATAGACTACAGTATTTAATAGTCCAGGAGGCACAATGTGCATGCTGTGCTAATTGCACTTTGAAGATACCCTCTTTGGTTTCTACCAGGAGCACAGAAGACAGCTTGTGCATATCGTTTCCTACCTGATTAGTTCCATACGTGTGCTTTTAAGGCAGAAGGTCTCTAATTCAGCACTGGCAATCCTTAAGGCTGAAAATCTGGGACTCAATATTATCAATACTAGCATAAAAAAGATAGAATAATAATATAGAAACTGACTTGCCTTTTTGTGTGTTGCCTGAATTGGAGGCATTACATGATGACTTTTCTCCATGCTAATCCTTCACGTGTATGAAAGTGCTTCAGTCTGGCTTAACCTGGGTTGAAAACATAATTTACAAACAAAAAAACGTCATTCCAGCCTGGCTACCTATAACAGGAAATTTCACGTAGACACACTCCTGACCCAGCAACAGAGCTATAGCATGGCCATACTACACCGTTCAGGGAGTGAACTTAAGTTTAGTTGCCTGAAGATCCCTCTAGAACTGGGTTGTGAATGCCTACCTCCAACATCCTCACCTGATGTCTCACTTTGTCTCCTCACCTCGTTCTGCTATTTGCTGCTGTTTATCCTTTACAGTCACTTCAACTTCTCCTCTTCAGACTTGCAAAAACTCCAACAGGATGGCAGTGAGTGGCCAAAGCACAGGTAAAGTGCAGGCTGGCTGATTTTAGCTCCAGTTTGGGAGGATGTTTCAGCACACATTCAGCTTTGTCCTGATATGGCGACTTTCCTAGACAAGAGAAAAATGTGACCTAACCCATTACTCATTTCTACTGATTCTGATGGACTCATCATTAGGACCAGGTCCCTCTACAACAGAGATTGTCATATACTGCGATTTTCCCAGTAAAATACTTGGCTTGTTTATTATTCCCTTGTTAGGCTACTTATATTTTTGTATTGGCTTTGTGTGGCAAGGTTTTGGTAGCGGGTGGGGTTACAGGGGTGGCTTCTGTAAGAAGCTGCTGGAAGCTTCCCCTGTGTCCAACAGAGCCAATATCAGCCAGCTCTAAGACGGACCCGCTGCCGGCCAAGGCCAAGCCAATCAGCGATAGTGGTAACGCCTCTGTGATAACATTTTTAAGAAGGAAAAAAAAGTTGGGACAGATAGAAACGGCAGCCGGAGAGAGGAGTGAGAACATGTAAGAGAAACAACCCTGCAGACACCCAGGTCAGTGAAGAAGGAGGGGGAGGAGATGCTCCAGGCGCCAGAGCAGAGATTCCCCTGCAGCCCGTGGTGAAGACCATGGTGAGGCAGGCTGTTCCCCTGCAGTCCATGGAGGTCCACGGTGGAGCAGATATCCACCTGCAGCCCGTGGAGGACCCCACGCTGGAGCAGGTGGGTGCCCGAAGGAGGCTGTGACCCCGTGGGAAGCCCGCGCTGGAGCAGGCTGCTGGCAGGACCTGCAGATTTGTGGAGAGAGGAGCCCATGGAACAGGTTTGCTGGCAGGACCTGTGACCCCGCGGGGGACCCACGCTGGAGCAGTGTGCTCCTGAAGGACTGCACACCGTGGAAAGGACCCATGCTGGAGCAGTTCGTGAAGAAGTGCAGCCCGTGGGAAGGACCCATGTTGGAGAAGTTGTGGAGGACTGTCTCCCATGGGAAGGACCCCACACTGGAGCAGGGGAAGAGTGTGATGAGTCCTCCCCCTGAGGAGGATGAAGCAGCAGAAAATAACGTGTGATGAACTGACCGTAAACCCCATTCCCCGTCCCCCTGCACCGCTGGGGGGGTTGGTAGAGAATCTGGGAGTGAAGTTGTGCCCGGGAAGAAGGGAGGGGTGGAGGGAAGGTGTTCTGAGATTTGGGTTTATTTCTCATGACCCTACTCTGGTTGATTTGTAATAAATTGAGTTAATTTTCCCCAAGCTGAGTCTGTTTTGCCCGTGACGGTAATTGGTGAGTGATCTCTCTCCTGTCCTTATCTCGACCCACAAGCTCTTTGTTATATTTTCTCTCCCCTGTCCAGCTGAGGAGGGGGAGTGATAGAACGGCTTTGGTGGGCGCCTGGCGTCTAGTCAGGGTCAACCCACCACAATTTTTTAAAGCTATGTCTCAAACGATCTGAGAAGAACATTAGTGGAAATGGGTTAAGGCATGTGTTAAGGATATCTAAGCTATTTGGGACTTCTCTGGGTACCCCTTTTAACTATTAACACGTACATGGTGACTACATCCTCATGAGGTATATAGAAGTAGCTAAACAAAAGTAAGTTTTTCTTAAAGTGCTTAAGACCAGCACACATTATATGGAGCCAAGAGGAATGGAAAGACAACTTATTTGCTAGAAAACTTGAAGCAGCCTCACATTAAACAAAAAGAGAAATAATCAGTCCGTATTTACAGTTCCAGTGATGAGCAATTTTGTGCTAGCAAACAATGGTATTTTCACCCCTTTCTTCATGCTGCTTCTCTCTTGGGAATAGCTAGCACTTACTGATTATTATTAGAGGGCTTTAAAGGAACTTATGGCTAACACAGCAACAGTGGCAACAGGCAACACTTGCCTGTTATTCTTTTCTCTGAAAACACTGTATGAAGGGTCATTTGTGGAGTCTGTGGGTTTTCCCACCCAGGACTACTTAGGAAGAGCTGTATGAAGATTGCAGACTTTGAGGCATGAAGCAAGCTGGCTCACATCAGTGAGGCAGATCATGAAGGAGAAGGCTGCGCCCACGACGGAGGGATGCACGTGAGGTGCACATGCCAATACCGCTGACAGCCACCAAACACACGTGCCACAAGGCAGGAACTTGCCCTGGCCCCAGGCAGTGTCCAGCTGGAGATGTCCCCGGGGCAAAGCTACCACACTGCAGCATGCAGGTGGCACCAAAGTGGTGGCACAGCAGGTGGGCATGGCATAGCTAATTAAAAAACAAGACACCACAGGTCATCTCTGATCATTCCAAGGAGGAGAAAGACAAGCCTTGTGGGGCCCATGCTGACAAAGGGCCTGGCACCAGCTGAGGCTTTTGGCCTGACAAAGGCCAACGTAAAGCTTACTTCTTCTTAAAGTACAATGTGCAATACAGAAAGCTCCTCAGATATTTAAAACACAGAGGCAAGGGCACTACAGGAGGTCAAAGAGAGCAGCATTTGATTCACACTTCTGCTAGGCTAACTAAGGCAGCTCCCTTATTCATTTACTCATTTTCATAATACATGCATTAGTGCAGCTTTATTAACAATGGCAAGTCTGTATATACTCTTTTCCCTGCTGTTGTCTGTAGGCATTTTAGAAAACAGAGGAAGACAGTAGAATTACTGATTTTAAAAACTCTGGTTTTGAGAGTTGGAGAGCTCACAATTTTCTGTCCATTCGTCCCCTTCTCTCCTCCTATCTATTCAGCGATAAATACCAACCATACACACTGCGATCCATCCTATGGCAGCAAGATGTGTCAGCCATCAATGGCAGATGTTATGTTAATGTGTTTAATCTACACACTGTATCTCCACTGAGCGATGACAGAGTTGTTGAAAGAGACCAAGTGGCTTCAAAAAAATATGGGACTTGGGGCTGGTGGGGGCAGGTGGGTAAGGTGTCTAAAAAGCATTGAAATCTTAAACCTTTAAATCACTGATTCCAATGTAGATAGCAGCAGGAGAGAGCTGGAACATGATAAAATAGGTGAGGGTCTTTGTCTAGATCTGCAGTGTCAGCAAAAAATCTGCCCCTACATATCCCTCTGTTAGCACCTAGAACCCTGCTGTGGCTACGAACCATGCAAAAACAGCAGTGGAAACGTTGCCATCCCGGAAAAAAGCCTAGCATTAAACCTAACAGTCTACAAGCAAATGCCAAACAGATGGTGAAAGCACAAGGGAGCAATGAACACTGGAATAAGCAGTGGCCAGAAGACACCAGTGCCCAAGTACTATCAAAGTTTTTTGTTGGCACCACAGCTGAGATGTTCTCAAAAGATTTTTTTTTAAAAAGATCTACATAGAAACCTTCTGAATTTTGCCCATCCCATGTGTCATGGAGAATGTGTGACACTGTTTATCCACAAATTTGTCAACTGGGCAGCGTCATGGTACCATAAGTATGAGTTAGCCTTGTACATAAGCGCAGAAGCTGGTTGTTAGTTCCCAGACTGATGTGAAATACAATGTTCACGGAACGGAAAGGCTCCTCACTGGGACTTGTTCATTGTTTCACCAGGCAGACAAGGCTGCTTTAGCCCTCAGTGAGGTACTGCTTGCTAATAGTTTAGCTAAGTGCATGCCATGACTGCCCTTGCTTTGCCTTTAGCATTTCCAAACAAGGGAGGGCAGTTAACAATTGAGAAGAAGGTCAGAAATAAGCATGTGTCCCCAACTCAAAAACCTCTCCCATGAATGCAGTGAAGCTTCTTGAGAACAAGATTCTTGACTAGGAGCTTGTAAACATCTAATGTTTTGTCAGTGGAGTGTAGGATGAAATGTTAGAGCTCTTAAAAAAAAAACCCGAAAATAATGTTTGAATCTTTTGTGCCTTTATAAACCTCAGTAACTTTAGAGCCTCTTTACCCACTAAATACATACATACTTCTACCAGCTTTGCCTTAATGTGATTTAAGGGTGGTTTCAAGGTAGCTAGCTAGCAGCATGGACTTCAGCTTCTACAGTAGGGTGGTTTATAAAACTAAGATGCTCAAGCTTTTTCCTGGTGCTCAGCATCCAACTACCTTTCTCAGATATAACCAATGTACATTAGTGCAAAAGAATATACACACAAAAATGTGTCCGTCCATTAAGCTGCACGAGCTAGTAATGCACAAGCTGTATGCAAGTGTTTTCTTCTGGTAACATTTGTTGGCTAAGTAAGATTCGTGGCTTAGTTAGGTTAGGAAGAAGAGGGTGCACTGAACCGAAAGGGTCAACACTCAAGTTTGAGAGAGCAACACAGTCTGCTCGACTTGTGCTGTTCTTTGCCTCCTCACCAAAGTCATATTCCATTTCTCAATTTACCCACAAAAGTTTTGGAAACATACTGGAATTTCTTGTGATTGTTTATTTCAGACAAAGAAATTAAGTTGCAGAAAATACGAAGGGCATTCCTTCACTTAAGCATGTGCCTTATTTGGAAGACATAATCTGAACAATAAAGCTGTTCAGAAATGGATTTTGCTTGATTCATCCAAGTAGATTTGAATGTTTAGCCTGGAAAAGCAACCATCATCAGTTTAGGACAGCATGGCACTGTCTACTGAGGAGTAATGACTGCAAAGTTAGCTAAATTAGGTATGATGAACCAGCCTGAAGCTTTCAGCGAGTTCATTAAAGCACACCATGCAAAACCCTGCCTAGCCAGAAGAGCTGATGTGGCTGGAAACAAAAAGCATAGCTAGTTCAGCTCAACCAGAAAAAAAAAGCCTGTTGGGACACAAACTCTGCTTTGGACACATCTGGCAACCTAGACCTTCCTGTCCATGTCCAGTAGCTGCACAGCATGAGAAGCTGGAAGAAAACACAGAGAAACAGGAGCCTGAAGCCACTTTAAAGAATCAGAGGCAGCTTGGTGTTGAAAAAAGCAGCTGAATCTGAACTGGAAAGCCAACTGCAATATGGGGACAGGAAAAAACAGCTGGAACAAGACAAAACAAGAAGGAAGCCAAGCGAGGGCAGAAAACTGAGCTGCTGCAGAGGCAGACGCAGGTATCCCAGGACCTCCTTGCCAACTGCACTGACCACCTTTGAGAACTGTGTGCTCACCTTCTCTAAGATTGCTCCTTTCCTGTGGAGCCTCTCATGTGTTACACGCTAACAGAGGTAGCAGAAAATCTGTCCTGATTTTTAAGTACGAATGAGAAGGACAGGAGGGAGGGTGCTAGTTATTCTCAGGACTCCAAGCCCAGATGTTGTGCCAGATGTTTGAAGAATCACTGTTATTAAAATGACAACAGATTTAACTGAAAGTGACCGTCTTTGCAAAATATGCTGCAAGAAGAGAGGGGATAAAGAAGGGAAGACACAAGAAGAAAACTATCACCAAAATGAAAGACTAAATGGAAATGATTGGGAATTTTTCAACCAAATGCTTTCTCTGCGATTCACTGATTCATAGAAATGAAACTTTTCACAGCATGACAATGACTAAGCATTTCTCAGGTAGAGGCCCTCGGATATAGTGCAGACCTTCTGAGCAGACAGGAGAGAAACCCATCCCACAGTACTTAGTATTACGGACAGAAAAATCACCTAAATTCAGCGCATTTGCTCTGGGCTTATATTTCTCATTAAGCACCCTCACCAGCAGGTTATGCAGCGAGGATTTTACCTTCTTTTTTTACAAGGACTGTGTGTGTCCGTGGACACACATGCACACATGAAAACCCCAACAGAATTGTCGTGGTTTAACCCCAGCCAGCAACTAAGCACCACACAGCCGCTCACTCACTCCCCCCCCACCCAGTGGGATGGGGGAGAAAATCGGGAAAAAGAAGCAAAACCCACGGGTTGAGATAAGAACAGTTTAATAGAACAGAAAAGAAGAAACGAATAATGATAATGATAACACTAATAAAATGACAACAGCAATAATGAAAGGATTGGAATGTACAAATGATGCGCAGTGCAATTGCTCACCACCCGCCGACCGGCACCCAGCTAGTCCCCGAGCGGCGATTCCCCGCCCCCACTTCCCAGTTCCTATACTGGATGGGACGTCACATGGTATGGAATACCCCGTTGGCCAGTTTGGGTCAGGTGCCCTGGCTGTGTCCTGTGCCAACTTCTTGTGCCCCTCCAGCTTTCTCGCTGGCTGGGCATCAGAAGCTGAAAAATCCTTGACATTAGTCTAAACACTACTAGCAGCAACTGAAAACATCAGTGTTACCAACATTCTTCTCATACTGAACTCAAAACATAGCACTGTACCAGCTACTAGGAAGACAGTTAACTCTATCCCAGCTGAAACTAGGACAAGAATATATAATCTTTTCTTTGTGTGGCACAGGAACATTCTTCTTAAATCTCAAAAACTTCAGAGGCTGAAGAAAACTATTTTCTACCAAGCTCCACTACTAAGTTAAATAAAACTAATAATCTTATCTATTAAACACTAAACACCTATCTAGCTCTTCCAGTTAACTGGTCTGGAACACATCTAAATTAAAGCAGGCTAGTGCAAATACATTAATTCAATAACAGTAACATGAACATCCTTGTAAATCAGAGCTGATCTGCCAAGCAAGCTTGCAGATATTTTATAGCTTTCACCTTTGCTTTGCTCAAGTTAGTGTGAAAAAGAGAACTCATATCTTTGACCTTATGAAGCAGCCTTCATACATAAATGTGAAGATTTCTAAGTAGAGAGAATAATTTTCCCTAAGATGAATTTGCTACTGATGGTGTACAAAATACATCATACGGGTATTTCCTCAAGGGTGAAATACCTTTTAAGTCAGTATACATCAAAGACAAATACTTGTAAATGTTCCTGTTTGGCATGGTACCTGGGATTTCTTCAACCAAATAGAAAGAGTTTAATTGTATGAAAGGGTGGGGAGAACTACAGGTATGTTAATACATACCCCTCACACCTGCCCCCAAAAGCTTTTAAAAAGTAAGAGAGTCATATTTTCATGACATTTTATATGTCTATATTCTGAGAGAAAACAACACCTTCCAGGTTTGTTTTTGCATATTTAGAACAAAACCACAGTAACATCTCTGAAATTCCAGAGGCACAAACAAGATCAACATCTTAACAGTGAAAACGTAATTGTGTTTACAGAAAAATACCTTTTTTAAAATCTTATATCTATTTTGTATCTTATATCCTCTTTATATCTTAGGAAAGCTCGCAGTTGTTTTTTCATCCCATTCGACAACAAAAGAAGGCAGCACGTAGTGATTTAAGACATTTAATCCAAGCTTAACAACTTATCTCCTATTTGCAATATTGCTAATGAGTAGCCTGTCAGTGGAAAAATCTCTTTACAATTAGAGACTTGACTTCAACCCAGTTTTCTTCTGCAGGATGTTGTAGATCTGCCCTGAAATCAATGGCATTCTGACGTAATAATTTAAAAGCGGGGTAAGAGACAGTTTGAGTCAAATGTAGCCAGATCTTTTGAAGGCAGGATGTCCTGGTTTCAGCTGGGATAGAGTTGACTGTCTTCCTAGTAGCTGGCACGGTGCTATGCTTTAGGTTCGGTATGAGTAGAATGTTGATAGCACTGATGTTTTTGGTTGCTGCTGAGTGGTGTTTGGTCTAAGGTCAGGGATTTTTCAGCTTCTCATGCCCAGCCGGCAAGAGGGCTGCAGGGGCACAAGAAGTTGGCACAGGACGCAGCCAGGGCACCTGACCCAAAGTGACCAGCGGGGTATTCCATACCATGTGACGTCACATCTAGTATAGGAACTGGGGGGAGAGGGGGCAGGGGAATCGCCGCTCGGGGACTAGCTGGGCGCTGATTGGCAGGTGGTGAGCAATTGCATTGTGCATCGTTTGTATATTCCAATCCTTTTATTGTTACTGCTGTCACTTTATTAGTGTTATCATTATCATTATTAGTTTCTTCTTTTTATATTCTATTAAACCATTCTTATCTCAACCCACAAGTTTTACTTCTTTTCCCGATTTTCTCCCCCATCCCACTGGGTGGGGGGGGGAGTGAGTGAGCGGCTGCGTGGTGCTTAGTTGCTGGCTGGGGTTAAACCACGACACAGGAAAATATAACAGTAGTAGAACAGTTCAGTTTTTAATAAGTCATTTTAATGCTCACTTTGAGAAAAATAAAAGTCCTGGAAGGTTGTAAGGTGACTGAAACTGAATCACTAGAAAATAATTTAGCACAGAAAGAATCTTGAAAGGAAAGTTAATTCTTTGTCTATGTTACAAATTCAACCACATGGAGAGAAACCTGGATGCAAACAGATGCATGTCCTGACACGACGTCCATTTAGCCATCTTATTCTTGTTCAGAAAAGACTGAAGACACTTAGATAAATGTCCTCGTGGCTCAGAGTTAAAAAAATAAAATAAAAAAAAAAAATCCCTAAATCCTTTCATTTTCTTAAATGTGCCATTTTTAGAGCTTGCTGAAAATGTCCAAATCAGGCCTCAGAAATATTTGTTTACATCCTGAAATCATACTTCATTCCATTCTCCTGTTTCATTCATTGCTCATGAAGATTCACACTTGCAATTTTTTGTTTGCACATATGTTTAGGGAACATCTGTTCTTTGTTCCCATCTGATTGAGATTATCTATGTATCTATGCATGAAGAAGGCAACTGGTTATCTGCTACTGTCACTTATTTTTATTTAACTTTGTAAGTTCAAGTCAGAGAGAGCAGGGACTGAATACAGCAGGAACTGACTGTTTGCTTTTCATAACTGGTGAAATGCTTGACTTTGACATAATGCATATCTTCAGCAAGTAGATACCAAGGCACTATACTGAAGGAAGGCAATAACATTATCACCATCTTGGAAACAGAAAAAAAGAGAAAAAAGGCCACCTGACTTGGTCAAGATCAGTCACCAGATCAGTGGGAAAGCTTAACATAAATACCAGTTCTCCTGCCTCCTAGTTCATGTCTCTCTCCTTTGTTCTACACTATCTTCCTAAAATAAAAGGCTGAAATATATTTTTTCAAATAACAAGTTTGAAACCAGTATGAAAAGAAGGGAGTTACTCGGAAAGAATACAGTGATCAATTATATTAGACAAATTTGGGGCAACAAATAACCTCATCAGCACATCTTGTCTGAGTATACAATTTCATTTGAATGATGATTGATAAAGGAACTTGGACATCAGTCAGTATACAGGACCCTGCAACAGTAACACTTCTTTTTTTCATCATCGAAGACAGCGCTATTTCCTATAGCGTTTGTGTTTCAGCAAGACAGAATTTTGCTCCAACAATAGATTCTTTAGAACTGTGCAAGTTCTCACAGATGCCCACCATAAATGAACTAGAATATACTTGATAATAACGTTTATTTGCTACAAGTCATGTTTGTGATTACCTCTCTTGCTAGGCATAGTGTAAGAATATGCTTAGCTACAGATTTGATGGAGGCAGCCAGGTTTCTATAACAAAGGGCTTTTTTCCTTCCCAAATTCTGTTTTTAAAAGTGTCTGGTATTGTACAGCAGAAGCAATTGTGGCAGGATGAAAGTTCCTGCTTTTTATCCCCATTTCTATTTACCTGTCTGCAAAACAATCTAAATTTTCACTGCAATTCTCCTTGACATTTCCCTTATCTATTTTCCTTTCTCATTAGTCCGCCTCATGAGAAAATATGGGTGCAGAATACTAAATCAACTTTATGGTCAACACATCTGGTGCATATTGACAGACAGATTGTCCCCATACGTAAGTCTTGGGTTTGACGATTTTTTTTACCATAAGTGTAAGAACATGTTCTTCCTGAACCGCAATGCGTTCAAGAAAAACCTTTGCAAATAAAAGACTGTTATTCACCTAAAAGGAAGCAGGTGGCATCATTATAGCAAAGCAACGTAAACTTACAAAAGAGAAGAGAAAGATGTATTTTCTATCCTTTCTCTGAATATCTGGTTGGCTGGTTGATTTGTTTTACCTTTTCAATTATATATATGAAGTCATTTTCATTAAGAGGCATCCCAGGAAGAATTGGGTCTATGTCCAAGCACTTGCAGTTTTTTTCATTTTGCCAAGGCAAAATACAGCATTGCCAGAGGCTAAGACCAAGAGTCAGGATTCGTGGCTTCAGTTCCTAGGGGGTGACTCCCTTGATCGATGCGTTCAACGGGATGGGACTCTGATCTCAGTTGCAGTTCACAGATGTTTCCGTGATACAGATGAACAGAATATTAAATTGAATGTATTTATACACTGTGTATCACTAAGTGTCTCATATTATGATCTTCATGACCCACCTGTGGGGTAGAGAGGCTTACGCTCCTCGTTTGTCACCTGGGGAGCAGAAACCATATGACTTGTCTGCAGTCACACAGAAAGTAAGAAGTATAGGACAGGTCTTTCCCTCCTGAAGATATTGCAGCAAGCCCGTGACCTTGACAAGAGCATCATTCATAATCAGATAGAAGATTCCACCCAAATTGGTGGCACCCACAGTAAATGTGACTGCTGCTTCTCCCCTGCTGGCAGTTTTCTCGAAGTGCGGTGTGATGTGTTGGACCACTTTGAAAAGTTCCTACTAGCTGCCAGCAAGAAAAGAAGATGCAGCTGAGGCCCTCAAGGTTTCACAATTCAGCTGTAAATAGGATATAACAAGAGAATTCAGAACAACAACAATAAAATAAATAGAAAAAAAAAGAAAGAAGGGCAAAGAAGGCAGAGCAACCTAGGGTTTCTAACACTATATGGTGATTTACTTTAGCATCTGCTAGTTCCATATTTTAGATATCTCTCTCCAAAAACCTGCAAATACAAACATGATATCAGATACGAGCAAGTGAATATGGATGTCTTAACTACATCATGCTCTTCTCTCACTTGCAAAGGTCCCGTACAATGATTTGAACCCTACAGAAAAAACACATTCACAGAATCACAAAATGGTTGAGGCTGGAAGGGACCTCTCGAGGTCATCTTGTCCAACACCCTGCGTAAGCAGGGTCATCTAGAGCTGGTTGCTCAGGACCAAATCCAGGCAGCTTTTGAATATCATCTGGAGATACCCTCACAGTAAAAATGCATTTCCTGAATGTTCAGAGGGAACCTCCTGTGTTTCAGTTTGTGCCCATCACGTCTGGTCCTGTCACTGGGCACCACTGACAAGAGCCTGCCTCCATCCTCTTTGCACACTCCCTTCAAGTATTTACACACATTGATGAGATCCCCCTTCTCTTCTTCAGGCTAAAGAGTCCCAGCTCTCTCAGCCTTTCCTCACAGGAGAGATGCTCCAGACCCTTAATCATCTTTGTGGCCATTTTCTGGACTCTCTCCAGTGTATCCACCTCTTTCATGTACTGGGGACCCCAAAACTGGACCCAGCGCTCCAAGCATGGCCTCACCAGTGCTGAATAGAGGGGAAGGATCACCTCCCTCGACCTGCTGGCAACACTCCTCCTAATGCAGTCCAGAACACCGTTTGCCTTCTTTTCAGCAATGCAACATTGTTGGTTCATGTTCAACTTGGTGTCCACCCCCCGGTCCTTCTCTGCAAAGCTGCTTTCCAGCTGGTCAGCCCCAATATACCAGTGCCTGGGGCTGCTCCTCCCCAGCTGCAGGACTTTGCACTTCCCTTTGTTGATCTGCTGTTGAACTAAAAATGAGAAAGAAATTCTTGAAGTCATTGGAATCTGTAAGTATTCAATTTTGTGTAAGTCCACCAAAATGCTGTTTATAAAGGCAAACTCTAACCACTTCTCTTTATAGAAAAAAGTTGGTATTTCAGAATAACAGTAGAAAATCTAAGCTCAAATATAACCGCCACTTCAGAAACAAATATTGACTTCATTTGCCTGAAACAATCCAAAATTTAGATATCCATTTATTTTAATAAGCTCAAAGACTCTAGAAAGAGATTTATTATGCTACATATTTTTTGTTCCACAAAAATACCAATTTGTCAAGATTCAAAGATGAAAAATATCACCGTATGTTTAATTTGACAGGACACAGATGAAATAGCTTAATTTCAGCATTAATGTGGATTAATTTTCTGATTTTCAAGACCCAAAACATCCTCATTCACTGTCTGCAGTAAAAATCAGTATTTTTTTACTGCAATAAAAAGCAGTATTTTTTAGAAGACTGATAAAACCATTTGTTAATTTACCCAAGCAGTGGACAAAAGTTTCTGACCCTAAGACTTGCCTTCCATGAATTTAATCTGGCTATGATATTCCAATGTCCCTGCATCCCCTTTCCCACCCGCAAAGTGAGACCCTTAGTCCCTTGACCCCCTTGTCCCAGTGATGCTATCAACACCATTTCACAGCCCTGTTTCACTTCCAAACCTGTGACAAAGCACTGGGAAGAACTCAAGGGCTCAGAAGCCAAGCTGTAGTTATCTGTCATCTTAGCAGACTCTTTCTCACTCTAAAATCAATCTTTGGTTGGATGTAACTTGTGTAAGCAGCAATCACAGCCTTCTTTCAATGTTTATTGTTCGCTGTCTACTCACCGTAGAGCCAGATTGGGAAACTGAAGAAGTATGCCAGTGAAGTATGTTGGAAGAATGTAAAGCAGAAGTGGAGAAGAAAACATGCACCTCATTATTCAATACATACTTTTAGACTGAAGTCAAATGTATCCAAAAATCACTTGCCATTTTAATTTCCTACAAAG
The DNA here is from genome assembly GCF_900496995.4 of Aquila chrysaetos chrysaetos. NCBI lineage: Eukaryota > Metazoa > Chordata > Aves > Accipitriformes > Accipitridae > Aquila > Aquila chrysaetos. Next base: position 21,289,194 of record NC_044006.1, read on the forward strand.
AGTACCCCCAAAGTTCATAGACTATTTTTTTAAAACAAACAAATACAAAGCCACCTACAGATGCATTATAATTTAAATGTGACAGATCTACTAGAGTTGATAAGCATGCCATGTCATACACCACCCTGATTAGGAGTGGAAGGGGGTTCTGGGTAACTTTCAGATATTCTGTGTCCCTTTTTCAACATTAATAGGATTTGGTAATGCTCAGCAACTTGGAGGAGATGCTCAGCCTCTTGCAGGACTGAACCTATGATTATCAGTAGACAGAAACACTGATAAGCCAATGTTTAAAAAAATACACATCAGTGTGATTTGTATAGGTGTAGCTGTTCACAGAACATATCAGAACTGTACCTTAAAAACACACCTCTCAGAGTTCATACACTTATTCAGATATTGGAAATAGCAGCAGGTTTAGCATACAGGTATTCATGTTCTCTGGGTAGCAGGACAAGAAGAGAGGGGAGAAGAATAGGGACAAGGTGAGGATAAGGAAGAGGGGGAAAAGGGTAGGAGAGCAGAGAAAGAAGAGGGAGAAAGAATATTCCCATAGGCTCGAAGAGGAAAGATGAGAAAGATGTTAAGAACAAGTTAAAGAGCTGAAAAAAAATACAGCTGTATAATGACAGCTTTGTAAGACCATGAAAACATATCAAAACAACAACACTGCAAGCTAATATGCATCTCTTTTGAGTCAAATCTTGCAAATCTTACTCAGGCAAAAAATATATTACAGTAAATGCTGAGTCGGATTTGCAGATTTCACCATTTACTAGCAGAATTTATAGTTATTATTCTCATCTGTTTTTCATTAACACTGAAATTCCATGTGAAATCCTAGCTTCATTGAAGTTAATGCCAAAACTCTCTTTGACTGTAATGGGCTCAGAATTTCTGCATCATTAGGTACTACTACATACATTAAGTAGCTTACAGGAGTATATAACTTATTAAAGACATGTATTTCAATGCATACAGTAAAGGAGCACAAGCTAAAAGGAAATGCAAGACTTTGGGGATCTTTAATCACTGTCCTAGTCAGCAAAACTATAACTATATTTTCATGCACACTTTGAGATGGCGTGAATGCTGCTGCCAAAAGAAGTCAACCTAACCGTTTTTGCTGGATGTTTTCTAATGTGAATTGGTTCTCTGATTCAACTTGCTGCATAAACGTGCTGCTGAAGGGAGGGAGAAACTTGGGAGTCAGGAATGAATGTCTGCCTATGAGAGGAAAGTATGTCTTCCTTTAGTGGAAATGATGGTTTGTTCTAGCTTAAAGTGTTTGTGAAATTGTGATGGCAAAGGGATCAGGACCTGTGTTTTTTCCAAGTGGTCTCAAAGTACAAGTACCAATAGACAATAGCATGTCAAAACAGTGGATGAGAAACGTCAGTACCTATTTATGATGTGCACGGCAGAAACAAGGTAATGGAATTGTGCATCAGAAGAGCTCAGGCACTAGCCCTACTGCTGCTGCTATGCTGAGGAATAGGTATCTTCAAGACTCCACGGTGTTCAGGCCCCCACTGTGGAGGTAGGCGTGAGCTTGCTCTGCCCAAGCAACTCCAAGCCCCTGACTGTAAGTTATTTATGAAACAGAAGCATGTAGCCCTGCAGTCAGCCCTGCAAGCATCAAAGGTCCATTGAAACATAAAATATATTAGCTTCTAGTCTGCTTGGAGCACACACAGAGCACGCTTATGTCTGCCTGCAAAAGGCAATGCAAATGTAGCCTTTTGTCTTTGTCTCCCGTCACTTGCCACTGGTCTGGTTTATTTGTCCTGGGAGATCTTCATCACAGCAACCCTCTCTCACTCCAGATCCTGTTTGGACCCCTTAGTCCTGCACAGCACCAGCAACAATTCCCCACTGCTCTCTCTCGGGAAAGGGAAGTTTTAATCCGATATGTCTGAACAAGCCTGCACTGCAAAGCTGCAGGCAGCAGATAATTCCCTCCCCATCACCAGATTTAATTCCCAGTTTCCAGGAAGTCAAGGGTGAAAGCTGCAGCAGGTAGGAAGAAGGAGTGCTGCTAATTATGAACCTTGGGGGGGATGGGGGGTGGATTTTCTTGCACTCAGTACTACACAACACTGTATTGCCTATGCAGCAGATCCAAATGGCAAAGCACAGCGATGTCTGTAATGACTCTCATGGAGACAGGAGATCCCCAAGAACATTTCAGTAGAGCTCCATTGACTTCAATAGGCTACAGCAAGAACTGCAGAAATTCACCCACTGAGAAACTAATAATAGATGGGGGTCTTTGTTACTGCCCTTCCTTTTCTACCTGCTCTTGAAGTAACTTAAATACAGATAAGAAGGTATGTGTAAAAGAGTGAGGAAAAAATGGGATTTAGAGGATTAAAAAAAATATGGAAGAGTTGGGAGAAAGGAAGGAGCTCGCAAATTAAATCTTACCCTGATTATCTCATAGTTCTAATGATCTGAAAAGACGGGGTGGAAAGAACACAAGGAAGAGATCAAGGAGCTTATAGTAATTAATTAATTCATTGTTTAGATTGTCTCCTATTCTTCAGCACAGAAAAAGAAATCAAGATTAAAAATAAAAATGAAAGATACTAGAATAATTAACTCATAATTACGCTGTTGTGCTGATTTGTTTTTGTTCTAACTATAAAAAAAGAAGTCCAATAAATCCTACTTCATCAACTTATTTCTTTAACAATTTTTTTTCCCCAGAGTAAAAGCTTTTGATGTGTGCAATCAAATGCCATTTGAAAAAGGAAGGAAGATTGGTGCTCAATCCAAAGAGATGAGCCTAAACAAATATCCCCTATATCATGCTGAGAAATTATGGATGCCCACTCAATTCAGACTGGTCTATCTTTGCAAGGCATTGCACTCTAGGAGACACCTCTCTTTCCTTTGCATAGCCCCTACAAGAAATTATACTCCTAAACATGTGCTTCTAATGCAAAAATTGGAAACCTGGCATGCAACCAAATTTCACAAAACCCAAAACACTGCTTCTGAAGAAGTGAAATTCCCCATGTGTTTCAGTGGAGAGCCACTGCTCTGGATGACCTCTGCCAGTGCAGCTCCTCAAGTGCCTGTTTTTGATAACAGGAGAGAAGCACGTGGCTCCAGCCCACCTCAGCTCAAACACATACCACATCTTTGGGCAAAGCAGCAGCAGATCTCTTGAACTGCTTTCTGCTGAGGGGGCAGATGGGGAAAACAGCAGGACCCCACACCACTGTCCCTGCTAGTGGGGGGAAGCCCAGGCTCCTTCTCCTCCCAACTGCCCTGTTGGGGGCAAAGCTGTTGGGGATTACAGATGGAAAGCCACTCAGGCACTGATCCCAACAGAGAAACCGCTCGTGTGCAACCACGGACAGTTTTAAATCCACTACTGAATCTGAGAGAGGCTACCCCTGGGCCTTGCAATGATTTGACACCATGTACTAGATACATAATGTATGTGACTAGCGTAGAGACAGAGATGATGCGGTATATAAATGAGTGCTGTAATGGGAAAGATATGCACCAGTTCGACTCGTCTCAACTAAAACCACACCAAAGCCACTGCTGAACACGTAATATACTGAGCTCCCTCAGCAACAGCTCAGAGGTGCATGATCTAGGGCAACAGCTAGTGCTGCTAACTTCTCTGAAATACAAGGTGGACAAACTTGTGAGGTAAAAAAAATCATGGCCAGCCTTGCTAGCAAGACCCAAAGAGAACAGCCATATTATAGCATGCAGCTGGTGTCTGCTAATACAGTGATCAGCCCCCCAAAAGTCCTATATCGGCTGCAGATAACAATAGCCTGGAATACATAGGATTTTTTTTATTACCTTTGGTTATATTACTTCCTTTAATATCTCATTATTGTTGCTGTTGTTCTGGTTATGTTACTTCTGCTAAAATATATTGTTTATTATTATTGTTATTACTACTGTTACCATCATTATTATTATCGTTATCATCATATACCTCTACAGCCCCTGCAAATACTGAAGTTGGTAAAATGTCTACTGTAAGAAACACCTTCAGGGAAAGCTGGTCATCTGAATCATTGGTAAATTTTGGCTTTTTAATCTTCTTTATGTGTAGCTTACAATATGGAAATTTTTTATCCCCAGTAATCCTCACCATTGGATATTTCATATCAGCTACAGACTACTCACTCGCCTAGGCTGCATCTTCCAGCACTGTGTCAAATTTGACTTGATGTGAGGAGGTCAAGGAATTGGGAAAAGAAGACTTGAAAGGAAACTGCTCAAGACACCAGTTGAATAGTATATGATAGATAGCCTTATGCACACAGTGGGCCCAGTTTTCAGATGATGTAAATAGCTGTAGTTTTGCCAAAGCTAGTAGACTCAGACTGGAAGGTAACAGAGTATCTTATTAGACACAAAGAAATTTTAAGGGGAACTTTAATTTTCCAAATAACCTATCCTGGCTAACTTGTTTCAGGGATTTGAGAGCTGATCACTCCAGAAAAAAAACCCCACAAAATAGATTCTGTATCATGGGAGTTTATGATATCTTTAGTAGACATGGCACATTTTAAAAAGTGCTTCATAATGCAGTCATTTTTATTTCAGCTATTGCTCTGCACTCTTCGATTATTAAAGTTTAATGCACAGAATTCCTCAGGGACTTTCACATTTATTAACAAAGCATTTTATGTGCTAACAGAAAATCCCAAAATTAGGAGAAATCATTTACAAGCAGACAACAGCTGTTACAGCATTTTAACTTTAATTGGCACCCCCCAACAGATCGCTGGGTTTTTCAGTCATCCTCTTAAGGATGCAATAATCCTTATAATATTCAGGAAGACAACAATTGGTAAGAACAGGATTGCACATGAGCATAGATTGAGTGTGTATGCAGGTGCAAATACATGTCGGTCCAAAATACACGGTGCCCTGAGAAGACACTATGAGTTAGGAACCTGAATTCTGCCAGTTTCCTGGGATTTTAGACAAGCCATTTCTCTAATTTGCTTCCCTACCCACCTCTTGCCCACGTATCTTAAAAGTTCTTCAGAACCAAGGTCATCTCTCACTACCTCTCCTATTAGACAGGGCCTTCAGCTACCTTGGTAATGACATTAATAAAAATAATGGATATGATTTGTTAACTCACAAGAATGCAAGAAGGTGATTCCTTGTGTGCTATGCAAGTGAAACAGAAAGAGAATTTCTGCTGAATATTTAAGCACTCTGAATCAACACCAAAGCAACATAAATCAGCTCTGACAATGCATCCCTTATCCAAATTCTTCTATTGTAAAAACAAATTTTTGAAGAATTAGCTTAATGACTGAGAGACAGAGAACACCATTGATTAAATTATTAGTGGGCTGGCTCAATAGCACATTTGGAAAAAATAATAAAATGAACAGAGTAATTGGTACAGTAAATTATCTCTGTATTTCAACATCCATTCATCTAAACCTTGCAGTACTGGAATGAAACTGAAAACTATTGGTGTGCTTCTGCTCAGGGATTTTTTCCGTCTGTGAACAACATTGTCACAAAGTTGTCACTGTTTTCCTTCATTCCCAAGTAGCCTAAATAAAACAGTAATGGAGAATCCTGGAGAAGATGATTAAAGTGGTATTTTAAAAATGGCCTTGGGATGGGATTTCATCTCATGAGCAGCTGCTTAAGTGTTTTGTTGATCTTGGGTCTTAGAGGAAGATTTGCTCCAATGGTAGGAAATACATAATGGTTTCACAGCTTAGCCACACTAACAACAAAGTATATCAAATGCTTTCTTCATAGCATAATTAAGAAAATACTTCCTAATGTTGCTGAAGATTTCACTTGAATATTATGTGGGAAACAGAAGGCTAAGCAACAATTATTTGCAGAATAGCAACCCAACTATTTTCAACTGTTTCAATTAACTTCAAATTTAAGCATGAAAAAAAAAGCCAACAAACTATTATTCAATTAAGATTTCAAATGGTTGATTCTAAAAAAAACAATATGAGGTAGTAAAGACGAAACAGAGGTAAAAAAAAAAAATATATATATATATATTTGCAAAGACTTGTCTTGCTTTCACAGGCAACCTTCCTATTAACTTTGGTGGTGATATATCACTATTGCATGTTTTCCTCTGGTCAGAGCTAGTCTCCAGCTTCTGGCCAAAGAAGATACCCCGTTTCTGTTTTAAGCATAAATGTCAAGGGCCTGAAGTATACGTGCACAAATATAGACCTAAATTTAGCTCTAAACATGGATCTGCATTGAGGAGACTTCCACTCCACAGAGCGCTTGTAACAGGCTTCAGTGTACCTTCTGCAAGCCTAGCCTGAGTAAAGGAAAATCCTCCCTAAATTCCAATCATCCCTTTCTGAGGTGTACACAGTTGCATGAAACATTCAGGTCAGGTTTTTCAATATCCATCAGTTTCTAAAAAATAAAATGTCTGGATTATGACGACTGATCCTTACAACCATTGTATCTGAGTTCAGCAATTCATGTGCACCTTGATGCAAAAGGAGATCTTTTATCCAAAGAACATAATTACAAATGACTGATATCTGTTGTTCTGCATTGTTAAGGAGATGCTGTGGAGAAATTTGTATTTAGAGTCACTCTCACAGCTGCTACTCAGCTGTGCTTATCAGCAACAGAACAAATCCATCAAGAATTGCTCAGAGGGGAAAGTTGACAAGAAAGGGAAAGGTACATCAAAACATGACTGACAATCCTATTGACTTAGCCTCAATCACTCTTAACATACTGTATTATACATACATGCATGGAATAGTGTTCATACTTTGACACGATAAGAAAACCAGGCAGAACAGATAAATTTTCCGTTTAGACACAGAACAAATGAAATTGTAAAAGTTTCTATTGTATAAAAGCGTAGTGCTCCAAAACTAGTATTCAGCATACATGGGAATCAATACTATAGACCACAGATTATAACTCATGTTTTATAAGGTTTCTTCTGGCTTTCTATATGCATCTATATACATAGTGTAGACCATCCTCAGTATTATTTTAACCGTTTGGATGACATAACTATACTGTCTCACATGAATGCCATCACCACATGACTGGAACCTCATCTATCTGCATAACATTTTTAATAAAATATGCTACCTGCTTGAGACAACACTTGGCAGTCCCTCTCACACCTGTCTCTGCCAGGTCCAAGTAGGAAAGACAAAAAAGTAAGGGTTCAGGGTTCAGATGCATTGGGGTAGGACTGCAGCATTGCTTCACATTTACTTGACAAGAAGCCAAGGATCTGGACAGTTGCATGCCAAAGTTTGCAGAGGTATTAACGAAAATAATGTGGATTTAACACATAAATTCACATAGTGGAAAGACTTACTTGCTGGATCCCCAATATGAATAAATACCAGAGAAGAAGTAATCTAAATGGTTATTAGCATAATTTGAGTGCTGAGTGCTGTTCTGCTCCAGCTACAAATGTGATTGAGACATATGCTTGCTCTGATGGAAGAAATTAGCAGAGGATTACCTCCTTCCCTAAGAAGATTAAACCAAAAAGAAAAAATAATTTGCTTTCCATTGCACTGCTATACCATCTACCATTAAAAGAAAACAGGCTGCATTAAAAAGGACCATCAGTTTAATGGAAAGATTATTCTGACAGTTGCCAGCTTTACAGCCTGTTTAGTTATGTAAGTCAAGCCCACATAGAAGCAAGAGCAGAAGCTGTTACCTTAGCTCAGACAGCAGAAACGTAAAGACTTTATAATGAAATTATGAAATGAAATCAGGAGATCAGTTTGTTCTAGATTCTTGCCTTGCCAGCATCGTAGCACTATCCCATCATCTCATCCCAACAGAGAAGCCTATGCAAAACTGCTGGTTATAGGAACTGAGGACGCGGACAAGAATGACCAGACCCTAACTCTGCCTAAGCCTTCAAGATATGTTATAGAGTTCAATATCTATGTAGTATGACTGAAAGTTTAAGTATGAAGGGATAGGGATTATAACACAGTCACTCCTGGTACCCTCAAATCCGTATTTCATGTGCCACATGGTCATGTGCCAGTCACGGGAAAGAGTACAGGCTGCATTGTCCGAGTACACCGCTAATGACACTGGAGGGGGTTGTATATGCAAAAGGTCAGAGGACATGCAAGCATTAACACAAACAGGCCATAACACCTTTCCTCATTACCTGACAAAAGACATCCTATCCACCCATGCGTGACTGTGCAGTATTCTGTGACCAGCGCAGAAAGAGAAAATGTAAGAATTTTGCAAGTATTTTAACTGTGTCATGAGCAGCATCTATAGTTTTCCCCTTTTCTGCAATAGCCATAGCTGAATAAAGATACGCAGGATCCTTCTTGTTTCCAGATGCTTTTTATAACCACCGAGGTACTTTCTTGAATAGAAGGGGTTGGACTAGAAATACAAGCAGAAAAAAAGAAAAGCCAGAACCACGGTCAAGCTCCGATAGGCCTACATCCTACTCAGACCCCGTGCACAGTGCTTCCCACCGCCTCATTCGAGCTCTTTAAGCCGTAGGAAGTAATAAACACTTGGCACAGGAGCATACCTGGAATTTTGGTCCGGTGAATCTGAGCCCATTTCCCAGCTCTCTAAGGACCACAGTTTAGAGGCTATTGTGGCAGAGAACAGGTTTCATATGTACTATCACCTTAAAGATGAGAGATTAGGATATGTCCAATTTATGATGCCCATTTATATTAATTCTTGCATTTTTGTTTGATTGAGCCAGTCAACTGCACTTCATCTCAGTCTACAGTACAAAGCAGTCATACCGAAATCAGTTGTATTACTACTGCCATGCTAAGGAAAAACATCTTCACCTCTCCTTACACAGCTACTCATTTGTAAAGCAGATAAAAGAAAGCATTAGGAGCCAACTTGCACTAGAGCTAGTATCTAATTCTAGGCACAACTCTGAAAAAGTGCTAGGAAAAAAACCCACCCTAAAACCCTGCGCTAAACCGAGGACTTTGGCAGAGCAGACCCAGGAGGCGTTGTGACTCAGACACACATGGCTGAGTCACCATTCCCCTGTGCTTCCTCATTGCTCCTGTCTGACAGTAATTTACTGAAGGTACAGGCTAGCTGGCAATTATTAGCCACCTCCCCTTGCCTACCCTGTACCAGATTAGCTGTGCTTCCAGCTGAGTGCAGACAGAGGGAATGATCCGAGCAGCTTGAACGTCTCACTTCAGTATTTCTGGATTATGCACGGGGAATTTTCCTTCCCTCTCAGCCTGTTTTTTGCATATGCAATCCAAGATGCAATGTAGCCAGTTGTCACTTGATAGGTTCAGTGCAGAATCATAAGAAGCAAACAAAAGGAAAGTCTCATCCCTGCTTCAGTAATGTAAAGATCTGGTCTTGTTAGGCAGGTTTAAGACAAATGTTTGTTTTTAATTAATAACATTTATCAAACAAATAGATGCTTTTTAGGGAAAATAGGGAGATACCTTTTGCAGCAGGAAAACGTCCTTTCCTGAAGGATGAGAAGAGCTACCTACATTACATCCTCAGCAGCAAGGCCTTGTTTACCCATTAAATACTTTGTCGTGTTCCAGTTTCAGCCTTTGTACAATAAGCGTTCAGTATTTGTCTTACTGGTTATCTATGTTTTCTCTTAAATGTACTGGTATTTTATCTGTCAGCACGCTGTCCATTGAATGCTGGCTGGTTCCAGTGGCAATGTCAGAGAACACAGGGCAGGGCCTGGGGATGGGCCAAGGGGGATTGCCCTCTTGCCCAAGGAAGGATTCATCATTTAAGGACAAAGCATAAGTAAAAAGGCTCCTGAGAAAAGCAAACCATTTGCTAGAGGTGATGTTTAGGAGCTAGTTCAGCCCCTGCTTTTGATTTTAACAGCCAGTTCATCCAAACACAACCAAACTGTCCCTAGCAAAACCCCCGTTATATTGCCAAAATGAAGTCTCCTCTCCCAGATTGAAGATTCCGGTTCTGCAGGCACACAAGACCGCTGACACACTGAAGGGAGTGCAAGTGCTCAGGTCTGCCTATTTGGATCCAGGAAAGAAACTGCCTATATAAACAGATGAAGCAGGGGCATGGATCACAGTTCTAAGTCCTGCCAAAGAAGGGGAAAAGTGCAAGGGCACAAAACTCTCTTGCATGGGTGGCCATTCTGGACGTCGCACACTGTGCGTTAGGACAAGACTGCATCACGGAGTTGCCAGTGATTTTCTTAGGAAGCTTTAATCTCCGTGGCTATCAATCTGAAATCTTTCAGGAACACAGAAAAAAAATAAAAATCTTTTAAAGATTGAAGCTAAGCTACCTGGAACAGTTTTATAATTTTACACATTAAAAATAAATAATATGTAGGTTTGCAATCTTGTTCTCCAGAGTCTTCCTGCCATGAGTCTAAGCTGACCACATTTATTTGATTCCTGATAACATCTTCTCAGAATTGCATGGTACCAACTTTTCCAGTGCCAAAAGAGACTCTGACATAAACAAATTTGATTTTGCTTTCAGAAGGGAATACTGTTAGATTTACAGTACTTAACAGTGCAAAAGTTAACCTTTGTTGTCACTTTACCCAAAATGGAGCTCAGAACAGGCAGTAGCTCTTTGCTTTTCTGATCTGATAAAATGAAACAAAAGCAATAAAGGAGTTATTTTTCACAACATGGAAAGCAGTTTCTACACTGCTTTCAGTTCTGCCAGCAGGGATGTCACCCTGATCCTATGGTGATTTTATTCTTGATCTATCTGTTTTCTTCCTGATAATCTTCCCCACTCTTCCTCAAAACAATTCCATGACGGGGAGATTCAGGTGTCTCAGTCCATTCAGCTTCCTATGGTAAGTGCGGAAGCACTCCCTTCAGGCTATCTGCCCACTGTGACTGTGGATACTAGAGGATTTCAAGTGTAATAGGATAAGCCATCTCGTCTGACAGGTGAAAAAACCCACCCGCTACTGATCTCAGTCTTCACAGCTCACAACCTATGAACCAACTGATATTCTCAGTTCTCAACTCTGAGTAAAGACTATAGGGCAGAGAAACATTCAGCTTCTGCTTGCACCTTTAGCGACCCAAATGTCTGAAGCAAGAGTAATTAGAGAAAGAACAGTCATTCACTATGTCAGCCTCGTGCAGGACAGAACATCGTTCCATCATGCCCTGACAACAGCTTATATGAGATACGGGAAGCTATTGTGCTGGATCTCAGCCAGGAGCGTGACTCCCTCTCCTCTTTAAATCAACAGGGATTTGACCATTGGCTGCAGTGGGAACAAGCATAAACCCTTGCTGTTGCTGCGCTCGCAGTAGTGCTCTCCGTGCCACCCGCTCTCTCTTTGCTTCCTCATTAACATCCTGTAATTGCAATGGCTCTTTCAGGCTGGTTTACACTGCCCAAGGCAAATCAGAAAATGCCCACCTTTCCACCAGAGGGTCATCTGCATAAACAATTAATGAAGAGTTGCTGCCCTCAGCTAATGTCCTGTCTGTCAGGTTGATATAACCTAGGGCTAGTTAGATCTTCTGAACAATGATCAGTTGCTGTTAATGCTCCAGTAGACTATTAAACTCCTGTTGGCAGGCTAAAGCATCAGACAAACATAGTGGGCTTCTTGATTAAAATATTGAAAAGACTGCATCCTGCTGTCAATAATGGTTTTGATCTCCTAAAAGAAGAAAAATACCTTGTGGCAGAAATGTAATTACAAGAGAAACACTGTACTTCCCTGGTTTAGAGCAGATGGAGAAAAGGTCAGCTATCAATTAAGCCATAGGATAAAATATTCTCATAGAAAGATAGGAAAAGAATCAATGAAAATAAACTCCTTCGTATGAGAATAGATGTGTTTTCCATTTCACTTATACTGCAAGGAGATGAACAAGCAAATTTAGAAGAAAAGTAGTTCACTGGCTAACTTCTAACAATCCCATGATAGCATTTTAGGATTGAGGCAAAACCACAGACATTCCATAGTATGGGTATGGAATCACCTCTAAATCTGCGCGGTGCCTATCCCAGGTAGTGCAGAGAGGACAGCAAAATGTGTCATAGGCAGATGGTGCCCAGAAACAGGATGGACACATTAGATGAACTAGGTACATTAAAATCATCAGGTCAGATTTGCACTTGGTGCAAAATCAGGGTATCGTTTGGCTTACCGAACTAGGACAGGAAAAGGCACCCAACATTAAAGACACGGGGGAAAATTTTTCCCAAATGAGCTGCACACTTTTGATTTCATTCCACATGGTCTTCAAAACCCAAGACCTGCGTTTAAGCAAGACCTATCCTGCACATGGTTGCACTTTTTGTTTCTGTTCAGCACCATCTCAATTTAAAATAATGAGAGATTTTTCCTGCCAGAAAGAATATTTTCTTGAGATTTCGTTATTAAGCCTGCCATTTTACGTTTAAAGTTTGATGCTGTTAGCAGATAGAGCTGGGTCAAAGAGAGGGAAACTCCTTGTGATGAAGGTTAATTGGAGGAAAGAGTATGATTTCAGCTGACCAATTCCAAAAGCACTATATATTTTAATAAAATTTCATTAAACAGCAGTTAGTTTAGTTAGGCTGTCATCAAAACAGCCTTTAAAAGTCATTTTTCTTCAACTAATTTTTTGAAAGATGACATTACAGAAGAGAAGGAACAATTTTTACTTTCTTTTCTGTGTATGTGGAGAGGTCCTGTCCTGAAGTTTTCATGCTGAAATATGGCCTCTGCTTTAGACATATCCACGTCCATTTAATAAATAACTAGAAATTGCCATGGTAAAAGTATCCTTAATCTTTACTCATTAATGAACTCTTTCAAGGAAAATCATTTTTATGTACTTTGGAAATACCCCTGAGAATACAAGTTACATTTCCAAGCATTTTTAACAGATGTGCTGGGCATCTTCTAAATTATAAATACCTACGTACAGCATGAGTCATGCAGAAATAATAAACAAACTTCTCCAGTGTTTAACAGCTTCCTTTTGTTGTTCATAGAAATTTATCCTTTTGAGATTATTACAAAAATTATATTAAAAGTAATCACAAGTAATCCTGTTTAAAGTTTAAGGAATTAATTACTGATTATTGACAAATGATAGTTTAACCTAAAACAATTAAGATATGTTTACTTGAAGTGCCCATGAACTTGTCTCCAACTTCTATCACATTTATTTCCTTCACTTTTCTCCCAATTTATTTCTCTGATGTGTCCAAATAATGGCTAAGACTCAGAAATATGCCAGTGCCAAGCACAAATGACCAATATCATAGAATCATTTAGGTTGGAAAAGACCTTCAAGATCATCAAGTCCAACCATTAACCATGCCCACTAAACCATGTCCTTAAGTACCCTGTCCACTCGCTTTTTGAATATCTCCAGGGATGGTGACTCAACCACTTCCCTGGGTAGCCCATTCCAATGCTTAACAACCCTCTCAGTAAAGAAATTTTTCCTAATACCTAACCTAAATCTCCCTTGCCTCAACTTGAGGCCATTTCCTCTTGTCCTAGAGGATATATGCACAGACAGGGGCAAACTGCTTTGTGTCATATAAGCTGCAATATTGCCAACAGCAAAGGTTAAGTACAGGTAATTCTCAAGGGAAAAAAAATGATGAAAATATGTCTACGCTTTGAAGACATTCATTTGTTTCCTATTTATGACTGCTCTGTGAACTAGAACTAATTCAGACCTTAACACATAGCTGGGCTCTAATTGTTTAGAAAGAAAGCCTCTTTCTTTTCCCTGGTTTCAGTAGAATATGAATAGATATTAATTGTTGTCAAAACATCAGACTTGCAGAAGATCATTTTGCTGTTGCTTGTGCTGTGATTCAATAAGCCTGTAAGCTTTTGCTGATTTAATTTCACACATGCCAATCACTTTCAAAATTTTGACTCAAGAAGTTAAAAACCATCGTCCATCAACGTCTGCAAGCTGCTGAGGAGTCACCTTGCAGCTTCTACATGGTACATTCAACACACAGCAGACTTCTGCTTACTCTAAATAAGCATTGATGGCCACAAAGTGTATATCCCTGAAAAAGATCTGAAGAAGTGACATATATGAAAAGATAAAAACCTGCCATTTCCAAGAATATTTCTAGTGTATATAAGAGAATTTATTTTCTTTTCGTTAGTGCTACAAACCAGAAGTTTAGTTTTGGCTCTTTCCTCCCAAATGTGCCCCCCTCTACACCGTATAAAGGGCATCCAGCTTTAAAAATGGTGCTAAATACTATAAGCTTTAACCTGCTGCACATTTCACTCCATCCAACCACTGCTCAGTTCCTTCACAAAATAATAATACATTAGATCCAACGTTTCCTTTCACTTTACGTACTAAACTTTTAAAAAATGTTCACTCCTAAATCTATCAGTAAATCCACTTTCAAAGCTACCTCCTAGCTTCCATAAATTCAAGTTTAACGCTTTTGAGACAAATCTACACATAGAAAATAGCAAAGGCTATGCTATTCTATTCTAAATCTACGCATAGAAGATTAAGCATATACTACATTATGGGCACCATTTATATTTATACTGCACAGGTGAATAATAGCTTGACTTACTCAATACACTATATTTATACCAAACATTTTAAAACTGTCATTTCAATTCCCCAGATACCAGATCTCTAAATTCCAGTCCCATCAATAGAATCCTGAAAATACAGGACGCAGGTAGCTTCAATTTTTAAATTACAGAATCAACATAACATAAATGTAAATCAATTGCTTCAGGGATGAAAAAGCTGCGTACAATGAGAAGAACAATATCTGAAACATTTCGTGTATCGGTTTTTCCTAGCACAAATTAACAGCACTTATTTGATATGATTCCACTACTCATGATGAACCAGTGCAGCTTACAAAGCTGCATCTATCATTATTGTTTGGATCAGTTATTTGTTGATGAGTTAAGTGCCTTGCTTTGTGTATGTTTCTGAGCAGATGGAGGGTGACTTCCGATTTTGGTAATTAGCAGATGGGTCATTGAACATAATTTTTAGTGAGTTAATATATTAGTTTTTTCAAAATAGAGGCTTAATGAACTATTTTATATATAGTTATTAATAATGGTAACTACATTATTCCGAGTTGGCAAGTAGCATAACTCTTATGTACTCAGTAAAGGGACACATTCAGCTCTGGTCATGCAAAGCTCTTGCTTTATTCAGAAGAGAAAGAATCACCTAACTGTAGCACATGCCAGCCTGCCTCTTCTACAACAGCTTTGTATTTGAAGATATAAAAATATTTAAAAGAGGGTCTTATTTCTGTCATTCTCAGATCAGAAAGTCTTGCTTTAAATGGAGCAGAAGTTTGGCAAAGGTCAGACTGGGAATTGTTAGCGGAGCTAAGAACAGACCCTGTATTCCTGAGCTCAGCCGGCATCTTGTGCCCAGCAGCACAGGTCTCTCAAGCAACGCAACACAGGATCAAGCCATAATGAGAAACCTTCAGGGTCACAGACCATCAGTCTTGGATTGCAACAATGGCAGCTCAGCTGTGATAAGGGAGGCAGATACATCTTTCCACCTAGCCATTTTTATTTCTTCCTCTACCTTTCCCTTCCTCCAACACTACTTTGTCCAAGACAGACTGCTGTGCCTTCCCCCCCTGCACTAAACTCACCTCCAGGGAGGGGAAAAAAAAAAAAAAAAAACAACAACAAAGTGAAAAATCTACAAATAATCCATAACTTACCAAAGCAGCATGACACCTTCTTCCAGAGCTAGGAACTACATAGAAAATGAGAAAGAATCAGCTGTTCCCAAGTAACTATGTCATCATTTATTATTGCACCCATTCCTCAATGGTTAATGCAGGTCAGGGTAATTTAGACATCTTGAAGCTGCTCTAAATTATTCTTTGGACCTGGATCATTCTTTATAGCACTTCGGACTATAGCACAAGGTCTCTTTTTCCCCTCACTTCCTCAGGTGTACTACGGATCTAACACAGCTGAGGATCTTAAAGCAAATCTCTAGGAAGGGCCAGGGAACCCTCAGCATCACAGAGGAAAAGCAATTCAGAGGTGATCAGAGAGCAGGGGGGATGTTTTCACCTATTATAAAGATGAATTTAGTCCCTGACAACCAGAAAATGTCCTTCAGTTTGGGTTATTTCTTGGGGTCTAATTAAATTATCCTGGGTGTCCTTCTCTCCGTAATGCTCATCAAGAGACTGACAGATTTGGTTCCTGCATCTCAGGAAAAATTGCATGCATATGTCAGTGGAAAAATCACTGTCTTCAGTCATGGTTTCAAGAAGCATCATATAAATAAATAAAATCACAGAACTGTTTTCTGCAAGATCTCTCTCTCTCTTTTCTCCCTCTCACGCATACAGGCCCCTCACCAGGCACAAGGCCTACGCAAATGTGAAAAGCGACTTTAGGGATACAAAGTGCATCCTGCTTGCGCTGAGGTTTTCAGACTATCTTGAACAGATTATTCATGATGTATGAAAGCCAAGAGAACAATATGGAAAGCAGATTGGCTATGCACCTACGGCCTGATGCCAATTTGGCTCACCATTTAGAGGCTGACATCATCTCTTGAAAGAGCTGGAGCTACAAATCAGTTTAGCCTGAAAGAAGGACACTCCACACAGCTGCAGGCAGGTCAAATGGTAGCATGCTCAGGCTTCATGGCACAACGAGTTAGTAAAAACCTATGGTTTGGAGCTTGGAGGGGGAGTTTACCTTCAAACTATTGATATTAGTTTGGCATCAAGTGTATTCTGCGCTAGACAGTTGGTACTAACTCAAAGTCTATAGTAGTCATATAGAGAAGACAGACAGGATATGGCAGACATACAAAAAGACACAGAAGGTTTCTCATTTGGAAAATGCTTTTTAAAGTCCAAAATACAGATATTTGGGGTCTCCACATTTTCATAGTATTTCCAAAGATTCATTTTTCCATGGAGACAAAAGCAAAGTTAAAAACCTGGAGACTAATAGGAAGTATCCCTATAGTGAAACAGCTGACAACTGCTGAGCTGTATTTTAAGAAACGTTCATGTGCCATTCGGAGACTATATAAGATTATCCCGTTTGTTTGTCTCTTCCTTTAAAGAAAAAGAAAAAAAGAGAAAGGGAGAGTGAGTGAAGAAGCAAGCTGTGTGAGCGAGTGCTCTGAAGCAGTTGAGGATACAGTTACTGAGTATTAGGGGATCAGCCTGATGAAAGGGTTCATTATGGGATCCCAGGACTTCAGGAGATCACAGGAACCTTAGGGACATTTTTAGATCCTGAATTCCAAGATGCCATTCTTACTGAAACCTGAGGATGACCTTGAATACTCATAGATAGACCAAGGGATAAGGTTGCTACATAGCCTGTCAACAGTGATTTGTTAGTGAGAACCGATTGACGAGCAACTAGTTCAGTTAACCAAAGAGTAACAACCTATACTTAGTAATATCATGACTAAGTCATTGACCTACTTGAGCAATCAACTAATTTACACCAGAAGAAGCCAAAGAATCTCAGGCTCTTAGATTTCTTTTCTCACCCTGTTTCATTCACCTGTCACGCGTAAGATGACTGGGCAAGCGCTGGTCCGCCGCATGCTGAAGCGCTGATCCCACTAAAGTCCATGACAAAACTCCTGTTGACTCATAGGATCATGCCTTCTCCATCAAACTTAAATGACACGTTTTGATTTACTAACTCACTTATTGCACTGTCCTTCTCCTTCCTCCGAGGAGGGAAGAAGTCTCAAAAAAAAGTCTCTTCTGCTTAACCACAGCATCTATACTGCAACAAATCTGAAAGGTAATATTATAAGAGCTACAAAGCAAAACGAGCCAATGTTACCTGTCTATTAGCTCTCTAAACTATTAATTTGACTCCACTTTTTTCTCATGGATTCAGCATCAAAACTGGGACTGTCTAGCTTCACTGAGATCTCTCTGCAATGCCATCCATAGGTGCTGCACTGACTTTTGGTGTGCTGCATTGACTTGTGTGCTAGGACTTCTGGGGCAGACATCACAGAACGTAGTGCTGTGGTGACATAAGCTACCCCATGAATCCTCTCCTAGCCTGTTGTAGGAGAATTTGATTGCCGCCTTTGTGCTAATGGGCAAAAATGACCTTGAGCTAGCAGCTAATTTACACAAAACACTTCCAAGTTAACACATTTCAGGTTTCAGTCCTGTGCCTTTGTTTTGGTCAGAAGGTGCAGTTACAGTCCAGACCAATGAAGCAAACCAGTTATTAGCACAATTCTCAGAGGAAGGGAAGGAAGATTCATAGTGACTGTTTCTCCAGTGCCTGGCTAATAAGAGAAAACAGAGACATCCTTTCCTACAGATATCACACATTCTGGCATGAAGAGATATGTGGGGAGAATAGTCACAGAGGTGCTGATAGATTTGGTGATTGATTCATCTGGGAGTGCACAGCAAACAGAAGAGTAGCAAGACCACCCTATCATGGGCCAACTAGCAACAAAGCCAGATCTTCTGCATGAGGAAGGTCCCGTCTTAGAGGTCGGTGAGGAATATGGTGGTGCAGACTCAGCTCTACAGGACAGCAAGCCATCCAACCTCACCCCCATCAAGGCACACGTAAGCAAGAAGTATTACTAGCTTTCTAGGTATCTGTAATAATGCTGCTGAATCAAAATTACAGTAGTCAACACCCACAGACACACTAGCAGGAAAGAAAACACTGAGCAAAAGAGAATGCACAGGCACTAAGGACCACTTTTTGGTCCTTCTATAGCTGCAGTGGGGGTATCGTCCAAAGGACAGGCAGATAGGCTGTTTTGTAAAGGCTGCAAATATATTAAAATATATTATCTGCATATATTAAAATGCATGTCAGGACTACAAAATCCCAAATACTTTGGTTTCTTTGGGTTTTTTTTGTGGGGGACCTTTTTGTGAGTCATATCAGAAATATCTGTAAATACAAATTATGTTTAACCACTGTCCCTATTCCTCAAAGATCTGAAGTGGTAAAAAGGTATTTATATGGGAGGAAAAAAAGTAGTAAATGCCAGCTGATGCTTACTTCAGCTGTAACTGGCAACAGAAATGCATATCATATATGCAGGCACATGAACACACACACCCCTCTCAGGTTTGCATCTAAGAGTATATTGTAGTTTCTATATAAGATATAGGCCTGTGTAGCTTACAAACAGCTGTATTTCAGCAATATTTATAGGAAACTTTTTCTTTAAACTAAAATGATCTATCAACTTCCATGTCACTGTTAATACAAGAAAAGTAACAGGAACTAATGTTGTCAATGTAAAGAAAATACACAAACAGTTCAGTGAGTTGATATACATTTCCCCAATAAACAGCTGAGCAGATATATAGGAACAGTGTTTCCTTTCGGGCTGGATACAAACCCCAAATCTACTTAGACACAGCTGTTGGGGTAAACTGGCTTTGCTTGCTTAAAAAAAAAAAAAAAATTAAAAAAAATTCAAGTAAAACACATGCAGCAAGTTGGAGAATACATGCCACAGCATGCCCTAGTACAGAAAAGCAATAATTATTCAAGAGGGAAATCACTGTAGACTCCACCAGTAAGGAAACTTAAACCATGGAGCTCTTCTCTAATACTTTTAAAGGTGATAAGCATATTGCAACATACATGTTTCCCCCTCACACTTTTGTACCTATAGGGAACTGAATTGCTTCATTTCCCGTAAGTTCAGAGAGCTGTTGTGTAGCTACAGATAAATAGAAGTTCGAATAAATACACTTCTGAGTCATCAATCAACCTCTCATTTATTCATTTAGTGGGAGGGTGAATGTCTTTTATAAGAGCCTGGTAGAACACCACGGAGGTTAAGAACACGCTCAATCTGTTTGTTCGCTGCTCCACAGTGCTCCCCGCTTCCCAGCCCAGGAAAGGGAGGGGGATTCCTGCCCCAGGCGAGGAGGGAGCCTGCCAGCTTTCCGCTAACACAGCTCCGTTTGACCTCCCGCATCCCCCCTCTCACAGCCTCCAAGTGGTGACTGCCAATCACACCGAACTGCGAAGCGGGTTTGCGACGGTCCGTAATATCAGCATATTTCAAATGGCAGGTGGAGACGTTTCTTTGTCAGAAAAGCGAGCTGTGTGGATTCTGTTAAAAGCTGAAGTGATATAACACGCCTCCCTACAAACTGCAACGCACAGGAAGCAATCAAACACTCAGGGCCAGATTCTCACCTCCCTAAAATGAACCACTTTCCCTAAAATGAACAGACTTACTGAAGCTAGCAACACATTTTATGGATTACAGTGAGAGCAAGTGCAGATCTGAGCATAGGAATCCACCTTTGAATTCAGGAATTTGTACTGACTTCGACTGCACATAGGCAGAAGATGGCTGCTTACCACTTATATTAGCTCTCAGTAGCTCAAATCCAGCAATGCAAAACAAGTGTCTCTCTAGGCAAAACTGATATGAAAATGCAAAGAAATTAGTAAATCACACACACACACACACAAAAGTACTAGAATACCTAAGGGATCACTCTGCAATTCCAGTATGTTAATTACTTGTAATATCACCCAGCCCTGTAAAACATTGCTCTGCAGAAGCAATAGGTACAGAAATCAGCTGAAGCAAGGGGAAAGTTAGTTCTTATCCATAAGCACTGTATCAGAGTCAGGATTCAACTTTTACACCCAGAAAAGTTGCTTGAAATCTCTGCCTCAACCCTCTAGCCTTGAAGTCCTTTGGCAAACCTGTTTAGAGCATAAGATCACTGAGGAAGAAGTATGGTACTGCCTAGCAGGATATAGCCTCAGATATAGGGCTTTTATATACCATAATGACATAGAGATACACTGAATTGTCAACCAAAAAGTTGCAAAGTTATATGTTGAAAGATCTTCAAAACAGGGTCTGATAATTTATTCTTGGTATTGTATACTAAATAGGAAATAGAAATATATTTAGCAATTGCATTTATATTTTTTCCACTATAAAATGAATAGTAATTTGTTTTCAAAAAGCACTGGCATGTATGTGAAATGTTAATTGGGAAAATGTGTGAAAGTAAGGACCTTCATTACTCTGAATTTCCTTAATGCTCTCTAAAGGAAGTTTGGATATTAGGAGATCATCGGGTTTTTAAGGAAAGAATACCACTCCATTTTCTGTAACAATTTTGTGATTTTTCAAGTAGGCAAGTGAAATGAACATCTAGATGCCACTTAAAATACATCCTGACACTTCCTCTCAACCAACAGGTTTGATTTTTGAAAAGGATAATGGACTTCTAATACTATGTGGAGCCTATTCACTGATATAACTCAGCCATATATGTAGGAGCTGTAAAAGTTACTTTCAATATATTTTTAACAGATATTTTTGGCATCCTTTATTTCAGATTGTATTATCAGGGAGAAATGTCTTCAAATGGTTTTTCTCTGAATAGTAAGCTACCTGAAAAATTTCTCATAAAAAAATTTTAACTACATTTAATTGACACAGAGAAAATTGAGAAAATGCCAGGTGTGCCTGTCTGGATAAAGATCTAGAAGACAAAACAGTATAGTGCCCATCTAATACAGATTACCCTGAGTTCCCTGAAGATTTCAGAGATTTTGACACATAATTGCATTCCTATGCATACTAGAATGAATGCAATGCCAAATTGGTTCTGTCAAACAAATCTGACGGGACATACTCAGAAATGAGGTCACAGAACTTCCTGGCTACAACATTTTAATTATCTGCTGTATTTAAGACAGTGCAGAACAACCAGCTGTATCATCATGGAAGATCCTACCAGAGCACCTATCCTGCCAGAAACACATGGAGTTGTACCATGTGCGCAGCTGATGTTACCAATCTCAATGTCAGAAAACATGGAATTAAAAGAAAATGTTTATTTTAGGGTGGGATATATCATGCAAATTGATATAAGGGACATCAGGAGCAGCACCATAGAAAAAAAATTTAGAATTTGATAGATCTAAGTGATAATGTACAGGTTATATTTAGAAATAGTAACAACAACAAAGGAAGAACTGAAACAAAGAGTAACAGGTCACCAGGTTTTTAGGACTGAATTCTTGGCCCCACTGAGGTCAGAAGCAAAATTTTCATTAACTTCAACAGGATCAGGATTTTACCCAATATTAACAAAGGAAACACAGCAACTACCATTTATGAAGACCCCTAATCTCTTGCCCCTGCTCCCATCAGTAACTCCTCTCTTATGCTTAAAATTTAGATGGGAAAAAATAGTATGATATAGGAGTTAATTTTTCATTTTGTTTGTACAATAAATGAACATCACTTCCGTTTTCAGTTTCTATCATCTATTACAAGCTATTCCCTGAGCTATTTTTAGCTTAACCACCAAGTTGAAGCTTGAGGCTGGGGAGTTAGGTGATCCCACGGGAAAAAAAAAATAAATAAAAAATGATGGGGGAAACAATACCTGTATCGGTCAGCGAAATGTGTAATGTGACTTGCCATCAGGCTTTTCCTTCTTGAGGAGCTGAAGGAGAAATTTCAACTCTTTGATGTCCCAAAGGTCAGCAAAGAAATCACAAAGAGAGCAAACGTGGAGGCTGTGGCAGATGAGTGCTCTGGCTGTGTGCTCAGCCGTGCCTTCTTACAGTTTCCTGCATTGACAGGAATTACTGCCATTATTTCTTTTAATCCTTAGCCCTTACCTAGAAGCATCTGGAGTTAATACTGAATGGTTAGTTTTAGCTCCTAATGTTTTCTGTAGTCTGGTTTGATCTTACCTCACCACAATTTTTAACTCCAAAGATATGTCTTCATTGCTGAGTTAATTCACACGACTTGCCATAGATCAAGGTGAAGGCAGACACATGCGACATAAATCTTGAGCAGCACAAGGCAACCAGATGACCACACAAAAAAATCAGATTTGCGTGGAGAATATCAACATGTTAGCATCTGCTGAGCTTTAGCCTAGCTTGTATTAGAAACTCCTCAGCACTTAAATGAAGGGACGTTTGTGTCAATTTTTGATGTGGATAGGTCTTTAGTGAGTGACAGCGCTTGAATTATAATTAGAGCTAGCTCTGGAGTAAAATAAGCTTTAAACCCACCGATCCCACACGTTATTTGCCAAGAGGCTATGATGACAAAAGGCAGGCAGGTGTGGGCTCTTCCCTCTGTGAGATTGGGGGTTGGAGATACTCCTCCTTCTGTCCCACCTGGGTCCAGAAGACATGGCTACCTGCTCTGTTGCCTTCCATCTCAAGGCACACAAGTATTTCTCTTTCACTTGGATATCATGAGCTATAGTGCTCATTTACAAAATTTACATTCCCTCATTATTGTAATTGTTCAGCTCGATACTGTAATTTCAAATCTGCAGCTTCTGATAATAGCAGCACCGAGGTATGGAACTTGCTGTCCCATCTCTCACACTGCGGTCTAGATGTGCTCCACATCACATCAGGGATCTGGCTGTTGCCATGCCTTAGCTCTCTTCAGATTCATCTGTCTTGGTTGCCTCCTATGGAAACTGGGGAGGAAGAGCACCAGGGAGGGAAAAATCATTGTGTGCTATGCTCAAGGTGCCATGCTAACAAAAAATATTGATGCAGCTGGAGCCCAAACATGAACCTGACAGCTAGATAATTCACCCAGCAGCTTTGGGAATCTCATGGAATCACAAAACTAGCTGCAATTTAATTTTTCTTTTAGCAGGAAATGCCAATTTGTGGACAGCTAAACGTAGCACAAAACTGTGTTAATTTTGAGAACATTCTGTTTTGATGCTTTCTGGGAATACATAGTTTTGATTATCCATTTTCAAACCCAATCTTCTTCTCAACTTCTTCTATTTCATTTGGTACATCATGTGAAAAAATAAAAAAAAATCAGGAAAAAACACTGTGCACAAGCCTTTCCCTACCCAGGTCCCCTCCTGAAATTTTGTTTCTTTAGCTTCTCACAACTTTTTGCATTCATTCCCTTCAGGAATTAAAAGGGAAAAAGACACAAAACAGGCCCCAAAACACTGGATTCATATACATTTGGATATAAAAACAACCAGTTCCCACCCACCTCTCCTTAAAATAAGATTGCAGAGATGCTATCACATGAAAGACACCCTCACATCATTTTTCAATTTTCTCTAACACAGTTTTCAGTCAAGTTCCTCGACTGAAACGTCACACATTGTAAACCCTGGTGCCATGTGCCTGAGGTTTGGCAGGCTTTGCAACACCGTAGGTTTCGCTGCTTTTTGACATTCTAGCAATCCTTGCTGATGGTGACAGGAAAGGCCAGAGGGGAATAGAATCGGTAAAGGCTTGCCCAGGCTCACCGATTTTGGTTTCATATTGAGGCCAGCCTTTGATCAACTCATGGCTGAAATTTTCGATAGAACATATGCATTTTTACTCAGGCTTTTATTTTATTGTCAGATCTTTGGTATTTAAAGTCCTCCCTGCTTTTGGTCTCTGGTAAGGAGGGAACAGGCCAAGAGAAAAGAAAGCTGACCTGCTTCACTAAATACTTTGGTATGTTGCTGCAGATAGAGTGGCAGGACTGGTGCCGCTGGCATAAGGAGCCAGCTGTATTTAGTATCTAGTCTACCGTATCATTCAGACAGTAATTTGAGCTCCTTGGGTTTTGCTTCTTCAAGACACCTGCCCCTGGTCCTGCAGGACTCAAATGTCAGCAAGTGAGGACAGAGAATAAATGCCTTCCCAGTCTCTCTGTTTGGTGAGCTATTCTTCAACTCCCCTCTTGCTTTCCAGGTCATACACGTATATTCCTTGAAGGCAGGGAAGGTCTCAGACAAAGGAAAATATACAATAAAAGACTGCACGTTGGAAGTACCTTCAGGGGCCTGAATAAGGAATTGTGCAGCAAACACTGAAGAAAAGCTAGAATGATGCCAGCAGCAGTGTTATCTCTCACAGAGCACTGCAAACCAAAGGTGAGTCATGAGGACTAAGTGTGCAATTAATATAGTGTGAACTGCTCCAGGAAGTAACACACACAAAATCAAAACCTTTTCCTGCACCTTGGATTTAGAGAAGTGAACAGAGTGAAAGCATGAAGTAATGAAGCCAGCAGTGCTCAGTAAAAGGAAAGGCTCGTTCGAAAGGAATGGGTGATCTAAAAGTCAGTGAGAAGCAAATGAAGCTCAAGTCCTTTGCAAAAGTAGAGCAAGTCCAGATCAGTCACCGTTAACACCACTAAGAACAACAGCTCAGCAACACAGAACAAGGCAGGCGGGATCTCTGGCCTTGTGCAATGGGGCAAGCACTTTTTCTATCTCTCTGTTCAAAAGAATTATAGCCCTACTTAAAGCTGGTGAGTAACTTCTGCTGATTCATGGAGAGACATTTGCCAATTCCACCAGCATGAAAGAAGAGCTACAGACAGAAATATTGCAAAGGAGGGTTACAATTAGTCCAGGCTTTTAAAACTCTGTCAGCAGTCCCACAAGCAACATGCATTCTTACAACAGGTTCTTAAATAAGAAGCACATCTAAAATGTGCAAGGGAGCATTGCATAGATGCATGGAAACTAGCTCAGTATAGGAGCAGTATGTGTGGATTTCCTTGTGGGCTTTTAGCCGAGAGGAGCAGGAACATCCAGTGAAACAGGGATTCCAATCTGTCCAATGCAACAGGATGGACTTCAGCCACTATTCCCAAACTGCCTTTTCCAACAGGCTGAGAGCTGTTTTGCCTCTCTGGTATGATGTGAAGTTCTCCTGCAGGAGAGGAAATACATAATACGCTTAGAAGGATACCCTACAAGAATTAAAGGAAAAAGTATAATTCCAATCCTGGATATGAATTAGCGTTCCTGGGTAATGTTATGGAAATTCTTTATCAAATTGTTGTTCAAGGCATCAAACTCCTGCATAGCACACAGCTGTGATGAAACTGGACTTTCTGTGACTGCTCAACAAGAATAAAATGAAGATATATAATCAGAAAAGGAAACAAACCTCTT
The DNA here is from genome assembly GCF_900496995.4 of Aquila chrysaetos chrysaetos. Lineage (NCBI taxonomy): Eukaryota > Metazoa > Chordata > Aves > Accipitriformes > Accipitridae > Aquila > Aquila chrysaetos. Next base: position 21,315,117 of record NC_044006.1, read on the forward strand.
CCTTGGGAAAGCATTTTCTCTAGGTGGACTTTCAGTTGTGAAAGTCCTGTATGGTGTAATTTGGCATAAACACCAATGCTGTCCTGCTTGCAACGCCAAATGAGAATTTACTTATGTTTTTCTGCATCATCACATCCTGAGAATTACCTGAACAAAATCTATTGGTTTGGATCAATAGTCTACTTTACATCCATGAGCATCACCATACTGCTCATGAGAGCTGCAGTTCCTGGCTTCATGTGCTTCTGTTGATTTACCTTCTTGGTAAACTACATCTCCCCCAATTTGTTAACATTTTAGTAGATGTTTTGCTCCATATTCTGTGACTAGTTTTAACAGAGACACTTCCTACAGATTCAAGATGATCTCTGCCCTCCATCTCTCCACACTATAATGAAAGAGGTCGTGTAGAAATTACGCAATAAGCTCCTGTAACCTTCCAAAATCCTACACATGGAATAAATTACTGCAGAGGAAAGGCACTATGTGCCCCAAAGACTGTCTAAGTCTGACACTATGAAAATGCTTTTGAATATCTCATGCCAGCAAATAGCAAAACATACATTAATAGAAGACATCTTGTCTTCCCCTGCCATGAGTGGGACAATGTATTAGAGACACAAACTTTCAGTTGGGGTATTTTGCCTCTCTCCTTCTGCTAGCCTGCCCAGCAGGTTTGGTGTTCCTCTTTATTTTCCTTTTTTCATTGCTTCCTACACTAGAAATACATCCCTAAATTATGCTGGAGTCTTTCTCTATGTGGTCTTCATTCCAAAACCATTCTATTTGCTACACATTACTTCAGATGGTAGTTTCAATTCCTATTTCTTCTTAATCCAGATATTCATCCCTCGCCCTTAAGAACAGCTAGTCTTTGTTTCTTCCCAACTACCATTCTTGTCTGTGTTCTTTGCCTGGGCTGGAGGCCATCAAGTTCACTCAGATGATTTTTTTTTTTTTTTTCCCCCCATTAATTTTACCCTCTCTCAAATACAATCCATAGACTGAATTTCTGTAGTTTGAGATAGCCATCTTTGGAGAGAAAAGATATGGTTTCAGTTTATACTGTATTATTATATGAGTTACCAGCAATGGCAAGCAAAAATCAAGGATTTTTACTTCTTTCCAGCTTACATAGCCTTTGCTCAGAGGAGAGTTATACTCCAACATAGTAAGAGAAATTACCTAAGGCCCTTACATACCCCTTAAATAGTAGATTTTGTGTATAGTAAGTGGTAAAGTGACTAATAGTAGAAGTACTGTTAAATGCAAGCAATCATGAATGTAATAAAAAGTCCTTTGGGGGTCTTCTTGGGGGTAGCAACGAATACAGCAGATGTTAGCAGCTTTCAGTAGACTCAGATTTTCTGTCATAGCTGTAGACCGCTGGGTACAGAGTTTGAGTCTACAGACAGGTGTGCTTTTGTTAGTCCCCCTTTGCCAAACATTTGCAAGTAATTGGCAGATGCCACCAGAGATCCACACTCACACCTTCAAAACCCCTCACTGATGCCTTCCTTTCCTGCCACACATTTGGCACAGGTAAAGAAGAAACTCCAAATTGTTTCCTTTAGGCAACTTGCTCATTGTCTGATTGGCAAATTTCAGAGAGCCTCCATCACAATTAGGTGAGTTGTTCTTCTCTTGCTGTGATTAGGACAGCTATTGTGGCATAGCTGTAGCCCTGCGTCTGGATGTACATGTTCAGGAAATACCAAAAGTGGAAGGAAATATTCTGAACACAGCACAAAATAATCCCCATATTGTCCTTCCTAGGTGAGACACATCAGGCAGCATCACCAACAGCCTTCACATTGTCAGCGCCATGTAACAGAGCTCTCTGTAAACAGGGTCCCTTTTCCACATTTCTGTGAAAACATCATCATCGTTACTGCTTTCTGTTTGACCCTCAGAGCTACCCATCCCCTCAGTTTATCCTGTTATTTGTTCACACCAGTCCTTATGTTTAGGGCCTCTGCTTGATTTGTCCCACCATTGCTTTCCTTCCTTCCTTCAGATCCTTTTTTATAACCCATTAGCTACACAAAGAACCTCTTTCTGTTAAGATTTCTGATATTCCAGTTGTCTACTGAATGCTTAGGCTGTAAGAATACCTGCTAAAACACATACCACACGAATGTAATCCTGAGGAGCATCTCTCTTTGTGAGGCATGAGCTATCCACCCCCCTGCAGAGCAGGAGTTCAGATTTGGGCTGCACGCTCAGGGCAGCCCAACCCACATGAATGCACCACGTAATCCAGATGGGTTTAGAAATCTAACAATCATTATGTCAGCAGCTACCTCCTTTCTTATCTTGTGATTTTAACAGTGACTGGCTTGAAGTCACGTGTTACTCTAATTAATTAAGCCTTCTGCATACAACACGTATCTGCATACAGATAGAAGAACTCATCACCAACATAAATGAGACCATAAATCAGTTCACCAAACACAACTGAAGAAATTCAGAGTAGAAAGTCGGAAACGTCTTTACAAGTGATTCATAACATTACACAGCTCCTCTGTAGTACTGTAGAGCTTTTATGCTAGAAATTTGCTCTTTCAGACTCCAGAAGAGAGATGTTTTTTCTTGCACTAAGCAGCAGCAGGGAAGTGAGTCATGGCAAAACAAATGAAACAGAGATAAGAAGTGAAAAAGCAGTTATGAAAATCAGGGCAAAGAAAGGAAATTTTTAAAAGGTTACACTGTTTATTAATCAGCACTGTAATTTTATCTCAGTCTCTTGTGTCTTACTGCTTAGTAAATGGTTGGCCATGAATGGGCCAGTAGGCAGTAGCACTCTTATTTCTGCTTGTGTGGGTGTCACCTCCAGGTAAAGGGAAGGGACAAACACCTGGGCACAGGTATTTGTGCTACCAGTGCCGCCAAAAGATTTACAAAAGCTTATTACCAGGCAACCATTTATGACAAAAATCTAAATAGCATCCTCTTGTTACTCAGATTTGAGGGCAGAAGAGTCAGCCCCCACTGGTGTTGTCAGGTCACTCAGGAGATAGCGTGTCTCCCGGTGCAAGCGTGACCAGTGCCATGAAAGGGTTTGCATTAACCACCCTTTACTTTTCCTGAAGCTGCCTGCTCTTAAGCTGTAAACTCTGTACACTAAGAAGGTAACTCTGCCAAAGCGTGGATCACAGAGTGTCAAACAACTAGGTGAATGTTTAAGTGGGCTTCTGGATCTCTTACTGTTACCTTGATATTTATTTAATGGACTAGACACTCGCACACAATGGTGATAAGTGCCAATTACGGAGCTGAGAGAGAAAGAGTGCTCCGACTGGACTGGTAAAAAGAAAAAGGGGCAATCTTATAATGCTTTTGTGAGCAGCACTCCTCATATGGGTGCTTTATCAAACACAAATTTTTTTTCTTCTTCAGATAATTTTACTATAAACAGAACATATCTATTTTAGAGACTGTACTTTTTTCTTTTGTTAATTTCCAATGATAAAACACAATAAATATACATATGTATACACACATTATATTTTTATATATAGACTTCAGGTTTTAAGGATACCGCTGAGGGCAGAGTTTGGGCCACAATATGAAGGACAGCATATTGGCCTCTCCTGCTAACAACCAGCAGCAGCAGCAAGATTGCATTAATCCCACACTCCATGAAGCCTCAGAGCATCCAACTAGATAGGCTGTTTCTAGGTCTTATTCATCTTCCGACCCCACTGCACACAGAGTATTTGGCAACACATACATGGGGAGCACGGAGTGGAGATGGAGATGAAGGCTTCCCAGGTCTGCCACCACCACGAGCAGCAACAGTCCAAAGAAACAGGCTCTGAACTTTTTTTTTTTTTGGTTTTTTTTTGGTTTTTTTTGTTTTGTTACAAGGAGGATGTAACCTCAGGCATGAGAAATTAACTTTAGAAGCTTTCTTACAAAACTGATTAGACAGATAGATCTGTGGGGCTTCAGATGCTTTGTGAGAGCTTTTTTCACCCCCTCCTTCATTTCACCTTATTTAAAATTAACTTACATTCTCACCTATAGTTAAGCAGAAACTGTTGCCATGGTAACACTGGAGGTCTTCTAAATCCAGCATATGATGTAAGCAACACAAATGAGTCCCTATAGAAAGGGATACTGGCACCAGTCGCAGCCAGTTCTGCAAGGATTTCATCCAGGGGGAGCAGAGGTGGGAGCAGCCGCTGCTGCTGCCCGCGGGGCTCTTGGCTGGGAGGCACCTCTCGTCCTTCTCCCTTCTCAGATGTGCAAGGAGCTGAAAGCAGAGACCGAAGTTCCGTAATGAGCTGGGAGAAAGGTGCCCCCAGGGCTGACCTCCGCACTGCTGCATCTGAAAATCTCGACAGAAGCACAAGCCCAGTTAGCTCAATGGCAGCCCGTGGTGAAAAAATGAACATGGTTGACATCATCTTCCTCTATCTTTGCATTTATTGCTCTTCTTGCCCTGCCACCCTGGTTTTAGATGCCTGGCCCCACCACATTACTCCCGCACCAGCAATGTCCCGCTGCCAGCTTGCTGGCCTGCCGCGGGCAGCAGTACGTGACTTAAGGGGCAGGCAGTCAAGGCAGCACCATCCTGACTTGCACAGAGCTGGCCACATCCAGGTCCAGAGACACCACGAGGCTGAAGCAGTCTTTGCCATCATCACCCATCAGCCCATGATTTTGATGCTTGTGGGACGTACCAAATCGTCAGCCCTCCTGGCCAAAATCCCCAAGTTACCCACAAAAGAGCTGTAACACTGGTCCACTCAATTTCTACACTCCCTCCAACCCTTCCTGTACATCTTAGCCCTGAAATGCAGAAAGAAGGTCCAGTCCCCACAATTCCCTCCATTTTCTTCTTTGCTCTGCTCATTAGCGCTTTCATGTAATGAACAACTACTCATAAGACTGGAGTGAGACCACTAAGTCATTTCCCACGGACCACTTAGCTGCTCTCAGAATAGCAACAATTACTGATTTGGGCTGGAGCTGAACCAAAGAGCCCATTCCTTCACACACATCTGCTGAAAATCATTCCGCATGGCACACACATAGACAGAAATCCTCTTTAACACACTTATTTCCCTCCCATCTCTGTGATTTGCCTATGTACTCCCAGGCTTTCCAGGATTTTAATTCTCCTTCCACACTACCTGAATCCCAGGTTTTGTGGGATTTCCAAGTGTTCATAAATCCCTACAAAGCGTTGATTTAACAATGGAAACAAGATTAGATCTGGAAAAAGAGAACTTAAAGAATAGATACTATCCTGCCATTATCCTACAGAACAAGGTGAAGTTTTATAGCTGATAAGGCCAAAATAAAGGCTGTATTCTGTCCTTTTCCTGTTCATACCAAGAAATCTTACAGACTGCTACATCAACAATCCCAGAGTTTACAGTGCGGCTTTTTATGACAAGGGTGTCAGAATCTAGCACAGGAATTCAAGGAGGGCAGAAGCTATTTTTGTAAAACTATCATTTGATCTCCTTGGACTATCTTTATCACAGAGTATTGTAAGGATACATATAGCAACATATAGCCTTTTTTTACTAAGCAACAAAAGCCCATGGGGCAATCAGTGAATTTGCCTAGCAGGTGCCAACTTCCCATCTTCTGCAGCTCTCACTTCTACTGCAGTTGCCTCCTCCAGATATTTTAAAATCCATATAGATGCACGTATTGGACCAGATATTCTCTTACTTGTGATCTCTGGAGATTTCAGTTCTGTGGAAGCTCAAAAAACTTATTGCTTCTGCTCACCCTCTGTTAGCTTGGCACACTAAGTCACACCAGAACTATATTTGTCACTTTTAATTTTCTAGTATTTTAACATTTTTACCTTATTAAGCAATTAGTGACAATATGCAATAGTTAATGGTCTTTTTCTTAATTTCAGAATTTATTCTTAATATTCCTACCTCTGTATCTATACACAGACCTCCAATTTGCTAAGCAGACTTCTGCTGCTGGCTGAACTTCACTGGTGGCTTTTAATTAGACACGGTGACTTTTGAAAGTGTTCCTACCGTGCACAGTAGCAGGCAGTCACAGGCAGAGTCAGATACATGGTTTCCAGTTCTTCACCGTCCCAAACCTTACATAATTTCATTAAAACCAGTGGAAATTAAATAAAAATTGTACCAAATCGGAATGCCACACCTTTCCAACTGCTTTATGCTGGTGTGAGTGACTGCATAATATGCCAGTCAATGGGAAATCAGCTTTACATTTTTACCGTTTAAGAGGAGATTTAAGCAGTTCCCTGGGGTCCTGTTGAAGTGGCCCACATAGGAGTAGAGAAGAACAATGAAGCTTACGGCCTGTGATTCAGGGCTCACCAACCATTTATTTTTTTCTTCAGCTGTCTTCACTGATATTCTCTATCCAGAAACTTTAGAAGCCATCAGAAAAATTAACGTATGGCCAGAGACGGTTCTGCTATCAGGAGAGAACCTGGAGTAGGAGATAAGGTCGTGGGATACTGCCAAGTATGTTCAAGCTGTACTCAATAATGCTGTGACACTAACGTCATCCTGCGCCCTTGTCAAACAGCATTCCTACCTGCACAAACAGATGTGGGAGCTCTGCTCTTAGGATCTGCGCAATCATGCGTCCTAATCCCAAACGGGTGCCCAACATGCCATCATTTCTCATCATTCTATGGTCTTTAAAAGTGTCTCTATCAATTTAGTCACCAGTATGTTTTGCTGGCAATAACAAACAAAGGAATCAACTGTTTTGGAAATTGCCTTTCTCTTTAAGGACTAGGTAGCTGCAAGAAGTTCAGTAGCCAAGGGAGGAAATAAGAACTTCTTAACCATAATGCTAAGCTCATATTCTAACCCCTTACATCTCCAACGCCATACCTATTCAAAAAGCCTGGGAAGGACCCCTGCTTTGCTACTGTCTGTACATTATGTCTTCTACAGATAAAAGAGTCAAATTTCCATACATCCATCAAATTCAGGAGAACTAAGCTTTTGTTCATGCACAGACAAAAGCAGTATGAAAAACTAGTCAAGGGAGACTCAGAGAAGCACACCCAGCAAATATGGTATTCCAGCCCCTGAGGCAGCACGTGATTCTTTCAGATACCACATTCGCTTACCACTTCTTACATACACAAATTTATATATTTACATGTGATTGTATGCATGCATATATGTGTACGTATCTATGAATACATTTCTTAAACATTAGTCCAAAAGAAATAGCACAATATAAGAAGAAATATTACCTGCAACAGGGAGAGATCAGAGTTTTTGTGTGGAAGATGGAAGAGCCTGCATGTGAATGAAAGTAGTTGAGCCCTTGCTTACCAGCTGAGACACATAAACCACAATAATGAGTATGCTGTGAACCACACCAAGGGATAAGGCATTCTGCTTCACAGCTCAGATGAAAAGCATATATTCAATCAGTTTAAGAGACCAGTTTTACTCTGCGACTGGTCAGTAACTGAACATGCCCATTTACCACACATCAGCTGAGAAGCAGTAACTTGAGAAGCACAGATCACTCAGTCACCTTTGCCTACCCATCCATACACTAAATGACCTGGCCATGCTTGTTACCAACCTCCTTTCCTAAAATGGCTGGCTACTAAACAAAATAGGTAATCAGATGCAACATTTAGCTTGCTTATTTACAGAACAAAGCATGTCTCATTTAACTCTTAGCCTTAGCAGGTACGTCAAATTGGGTGAGATGTGATGAATCACAGGTCTGGCAAAACCTGAAGCATGTTGCTAGAAAACAAGACGATTTCTTTACTGAACAAGTGAATAAGAACTAACGAAGCTAAAAGTGGTCAAGGTTGGTTTTGCATTTTATTGGTACCGCACCTAGGTGATGATTTTTCCAGGCACTTTATTGAAGAAAGCTGTATGGGAAGCAAGATGCGGAGTAAGATGGTGAAACACGAGGTGTGTTGCATGCTGTGTAACAAGACTGAAAGACTGGGCTGTAAAGAGTTGGGAGGTCCCTACTTACTGCCTCCATGCGGGCGCAGCTGGAATGCCAAAGCAGTGGTCATGGCAGTAGATTTCTTGAAATCACCTAAGGAGCTGGTAAAAGAACGTGGAACTTATTTAATGAGCTATTAAATAAGGTAAAGGTTTCTGTTGCATACTGATCTGACAAGGTGGCTTCAGTTGCTGGGAAGATGCACACACAGGCTGCTAAAGTGGGTTTATATGAGTCTAGTTATAGAGTTTCTTTGCCATTTAGGTGGTATTTGAAATCAGACAGGAATAAAAGCAGTTTCCAAGCCCTCTAAAAGAGTATTTCTGACACCTCAGGTCAACTGTTGTTTTATTTCCAGGGCAGACATGTAACTACTCTATGTGGAACTTATTTAGTAAAAAGTGGACTGGAGCCCTGGACAGGGTGTCCATGCCTGGTTTCTCATAGAGCCTCTGACAGAATAGCATTGCCATTTTCAAGCCACACAGATAATTTCTTACCTGTGGTCTGGCCTCAGCTGCCTGAACTCCACTGGGATGACAAAAAGCAGGGAACAAATTAACTGCCAATTATTTTTGAAGCTAGCTGCAGTCACTTTTATGATGAATATATTTTTTCTTGGCCTAGAACACTTGAAATGAGCAGGTTTTCCTTTTCAGTTTATGGCACAGAAAAGTGAGGTCATTCTTGAGGGAATGTTAAACTTCCTTACATATTCCAACAACGTCTCCAAAGGCGCATGCAAAACCTATGGCAAAACCTGGACCTGAAACCCTATTCCCTGAAACTTCATCCAGCACCAGCAGTATGCAACAACAAAACCCTATAAAATATCTTTAGGAATTATCATATTCCTTTTTCTCCATTGCTTATGGCTTTTTTCCCAGGCCTTCACCATGCAGTGACCATCAGCGAGCTTTGACAGAGAAGCACAAAGCAAGAACATATTCTTACTTATTTTTATATGGTTTGGTCTACTGGGTCAATCGGAGCATAAATTATTTCTCAGGAAGACCACCATTTCAAATATTATTTACATCTTCAGGAGCACACCTCCCTTTTTCTCTAGTATACTGAATGGAAGAAAAAACAGAAAATGTAGTATGAGTATTGAAGAAGCCCAGCTGTCTATTATGTTGTGAAATAAATTCCCTGGGAGAGTATTACAGGTCTCTCACTGGAAACACCTAAGGTGTAGCAGGGAATGCATTAAAAGAGGTGCAGCAGAGAACTACCTTAATCTCACAGATGGGCCAGATGACCTAAAAAGGGGTTTATCCTCTAATACATAGGATTCTATCTTATACGTATTTTTCTCAGTATTTGTCTTCTCTTTCTGATTGCAAATCCCACTCAAATGCACACTTCTTCTCCTGCATAATCCAACCTACAAAATGGCACTAACCAATTATCTTAGCCATTTAATACCTACAGAGTCTGTCCTTTTGGAATGCTATAAGCCTATTTTTTCCCTGGATATGTCATTAGAATGGAAGTATCACTATGCTCCTGATGACTTGCATGAAAGGAGACAGGACTGATTGTGATTGTGTTAATTATATTTTAACTTTGCAATGCATTTCAGAAAATATTAATAAAACTGAAATTTCAATTATTAATTACATAATGAGTAACACAATGCAGTTTTGCAGTCTAATCTAGGCACATTCCTGAATAATTTAATTCTGAAAATGGTGTAGCACAAAGGGCTTGGATCACAGTGAATCAAGCAGTAGTGGGAACGTAACAGTCTCAGGGCTAAGAAATCCAAATTATTTTCTTTCAACACCCTCCACCCCCCCAAAATTCAAATGCTCCTCAGTGATAAAAATTAGATTAGGAAATGTAATCTCAGCATAATATCTAATCAAAGAATAGGCCACCAACCAGTCATTTCTTATGTTAATGTCAGTGGCAAAACCTGTGCTCCAAAAATGTGCAGTTCCAAGTGTTTGACATGATGTTTGTTTCCTGATTCCTCATCATGCGTTTTAGCTGCTCACTGCTACATCTTTCTTCACAATACCTATCGCATAAATAGTCATGTTTACTATTAGAGTATAGGAGAGGATAGCTGGCAGGGAAATTATGTGAAAAAAGTTGTGGAATACAGAAAGTCTTCACTTTATTTTTTTTTACTGTGATGCAGAGAAAAACAGACACCTTTCAAAAATATTTGTGAAAAAGACAGAAATTGTTTCCCATGCCTTCCCCCGCCCCCTCTTTAGTCCAAATGCACATATGCCCAGGGTTTACTGAAAATCAGACAGACAAGGGATTTGAAGGAAGCACTCCCACGCCTGAAAAAATCACATGCTGGCTACTGCAAGGTGAAGGAATGTGATCTCCTGACACCAGCCCCTCTTGTCTCTCACCTTTTTATCTCCCTGTCTGTCCCCCCATCAGTCTCCTTTCACTGCCCTCTGCAGCTAAAAAACACCTTGCCAACGAAGGGCTGAACTGCACTTCTGCAAAACATTTCATTTTTGGCAAATTGGCATTTTCTGAAGACAGTGGGTACTCATGTAGCTCTAGGTTCAACACCCTGGCAAGGGCTGGGAGGATGCTAGAGGTGGAAAGGTGTGGGAAGCCTGGCCAGGGAACACTTTGATCAGGCTTCTTACTAATTTTCAGTGGACTGCCACATCCTTGCAAGCATGTCTCAGAGGGAAGACGCTAGCCTGGTGACCTTGGTGCCACCCACATGTCAGAGAGTAAAACAGAAGGAAAAAGTGGTGACCACGTTTTTGGTTTTTTTTTTGGTTTTTTAAAATCTATCCTGGATTCCCACTGCCATGAGAAGGAGCATAGATACAGGAGCCAGATGGAGCAAACGCTGGTGTCTTACAAATGCCAATACCACAGAGAAAGGCGCGCGGGCACCCACACACACAAATAAAGGGAGGGAGCACCAGCCTCAAGTGAGAAGAAATACGGCTGCTCTGGGCAGGAGGGCTGGGGAAGGGAACAGATTGCTGCTCTGCTTCTTGCACCTGAATGCCCTGCCAAATTGTCACTCAGGCCAGAAGTGGCAGTGTAACTGCAGCCAGTTAATCCCTGCCAACCCATCCACAGCCAGCCTGAAGGGAGCCAACATGACCTCCCGCTCAACCCGCGTGCCAGCCAGCTTCCAGGTAGCCAATGTCATCAGGAAAGGGTTGCTTCTCTGCATGTGCTTTTGTCTTTCTGGCTGAAATATGCCCCTCTGTGTTTCAGTGATGCGAGCCGAGCCATGGGGAAACAAACACTGGTACTGTGGGGTTTTCAGTTGTTGTTGCTGCCAACTGCAAAAAATAAAACTCAGTCCTTTTAAAGGATAAGCAAGTTTTGAAATGCTGGCGAGGAACCTTGCAACGCACACTGAATGAATGCTGAAAACATGGGTGGTGTTATTTCTTTAACCAGATAACTGTATTCTCCTCAGCTCTTTCCTACCTGCTTACTGCACACTACATGAAGAAACGCTCGTTCCCAAACTCTGACTAGGAAGTCACAAGTGTTAGCATGAACATTCACCCCCATGAGTGGCTGCTGACAAGCCCATCGTTGTGAAAGTGCATTCTGGGTGCAAGCTACAGATGCAGAAATAATGCAATGTGCAGCCATCTAGTCATACGCACCAAGTTGTTCATTCTGGTTAATTTTATGGTTATGGGGGGGTTAGCCAAGTTATGCTTAATTTAGGCAAAGCTGAAGTGCTCGGCTTCACTGAGTTAAACCCCAAGACTTGGAAGGCACTCACTGAGTTTGAGATCACATTGTGTAAGACGAAGGTATCTTCTTACTCCGTTGTGAAACACCACTAGATTAATGCACGAAAACCAGCAATAGAAATGACTATATAGAAAAATGGAAGTTTCCTAAGAGCATTGCTGAAAGCAGGATATACCCTGTGCTTATGCTTGTGAAAAATAAACTACATTGAAACATTTTGCACCTCCCCTGGCTCTGTTGCTACATGGCCTACAAACCCTCCTTCTGCACCTCATTCTCCTCCCCTTCATTTTGCCCTGTAACTTGATGAAAGCAGCACTTATTCTGTTGATATTTCTTTGATGCCATATGTGCAATTTGCACCAAAAAAGGTTTGGGCTAAAAACAGAGACATTTACTTCATGCTTCTTTCATAGTCATCAGAAGCATAGACTTAGGTTTCTTGGGGGGGGGGGTGGGGGGGGGGGGGGGGTGGAATCCAAAAACTGTATCTCTCCCCTTCCCAGAATGAGTCCTAGAGATAAACCTTTTTTTTTTTTTTTTAAATCCTTAGCTTACACTACACTCCTAGTTAGTAATGCTGCGTATAATAGCATTCTAAAGCAAATGTTTTCTTGCTTCACAGTGCCTTTTAAAAAATGATAATTTGATGCACAGAGACAAAACTGGGGTGGGGTGAGGGGAGAGATTCCTGGCTCAAGTTTTATAGAGTTAGAAAAATTCCAACATTGCCAAGCAAAAGAGCGAGAGGAGAGGATTCGTGCCAAGTGTAGAGGACTATCTTCCAGAACCATGAGCACAGCTCTGGTGACTGCAGAGCAAGCCTGCATTGTTCTGTGGAAATGCATTAGACACAAAGAAAATTTTCTCCTGACAGAGCAGCAGGGTTTCTTTTTCTTCCTCTCTTCCAACTTTCTTTTTTTTTTAAAGGACCTTATTTTTAAATGTCATGAAATACTGGGCAACGGCAGCTTGCTTTGGTCGTCAGCCATGCAAGTGAAAAGCTACTATGGCTGTATTAGTTTGCAGTCCTGTATAGAAATATCACAAGAGCCGTGTTATCAAGTGGTGTACAATGAACACATTTCTTCAAATCCACATAATTAATAATGGGCCTGGCTGAGTAGAAATATACTTTTTAATTAAAAAAAAAAAATGCTTTCAGCATAGGTCTGGCCAAGAAAACTTCATTAAGTTTATGACTGCTAACCTAACTAGCACTAAGATTTTTCACGTCACTTAGGGGACCCCAGTACTGAGCTTTCTGGTGGTTATGTTGCGAGCAGTTTACCTGCATACATCCCTAGACTCAGTGCATTCCAAACAGATACTAGCATTTCTTTATGACCTGGGGCACAAACTACAGGTATTGTCTTTGCTTACAAAGTTTAAGCAAAAAGATATAGTGATTTTTCCAATGACAACATAGTGCTGTTCACAGGGTAGGAGCGACATTCAGATTAAGAAAGGTTCCACACAAAACACTGCATTGGACTTAATTTATACACAGGTACCAACTAAAAACCAAGCAATTCCCAACAACGACATAATTATTTTCCATTCCAGGTGTGCTATACCTATGCATTAACTAATTCTATGATAGAGTAATCCAGGCAAATGTTCAGTTTTGAAGGACTGTGTCATATTTCTTTTTGCAATGTAGCTAATTGTTACCCACTGCAAGCAAAAAGGTGGCTATCCATCCTCCTTTCCTGACTTGCAGAAACCAAACAGTTCACTAGGAATCAGCTCAGAATAACAGTTATTATGGTTATTATCCTGACAACAGTTACATATTTGTGCTTAAGTAAGTGATATTTGGGCAGAACAAGAAGCAACACCACGGTGCAAGGACATAACCTCATATCACCAAAGTCAATGAGAACTGTAGAAGGGAGTGAAATTGTTCTTAAGTGGTCCGTGAACGCGTGAAAGATGGGAACTTGAATTCAACGTTTGAATGAGGAGCTGAACTGTTTTGCTTAACAGAGTGGGAGGAGTGTGGAGGAACATGTTGTCTCTTCAGAGAAAAGGCTTCACTCAGTTAAGATCTCATTGAGTTTATAGGCATCTTGTATCATCATGCAAAAATATCCTTATTGCTGAAATCTTGGTCCACACCTCAGCTAATCCAATATGGTCCTCCCTAGATAACCTACTTCTCAGAAACTTCTTTCCCAACTCCTAATTCTCACTTTCACCCACAGACATCCTGCAAATCTAGAGCTGGGCAAGAACTGGAAACTGTAGCTTGAGGGAAACAACTCATTTCCAAAAATATTGTTGTATCATATGGAACTGCAATTCAGAAATGTAAGAGCTTGCATACAAGGGAAAATATATATACATATATTTTCTTTTTAAATAATTATTTTAGAAAAGAGGAAATTCAATCCTCCAGAACAATCCTCCAAAATCCTCTACCTCCCAGTCCTCCAAGTGACCTCAGGCCTGGTAACAAAACAGTGAGTTTTCCTCCATACAGTAAACACTGTCTGGAAACCTGATTAGCGTGTGCATTCCTTCATCAAAACCCTGACAGTTTTGAAATGGCAAATTATTAACAAGAATTAAACCTACAGGAAAGAAAGACCTCAGTTTCAATCCAGGACCATATTTAATTCATCTGTCCATTTAGAGCCGTTCTCTACTGCATCCTCCTCCTGCGTGGTTAGGAAAACGGGATACTGAGAGCTGTGTCAGCACCAGTGGTTTGACTCGTACTAGGTTTACTGCCGAGTTAAACAGCAGTTGTGTTCCCTTCGTGATCACGTCCCTAGCTCACCTTGGGCTAGTTTAGCTTGCCAACATTAAGTCTGGCATTAGCCCCAGTAAGGTAATTAATTTCCCTCTCGCGGTATGCTTTATACCGCAGCTTTTACAGGCTAACATTGTTCCAAAGTCATGTGTTGTATTATGTCCTTAGGTGTCCGTGAAGAGTGTGCGACGCAAAAGAGTGACCTGTGGACATGCAGGTCGGTGTTTGTTTACTCTGCTGCTGAGCAGCATACTCACAAAATTAAGCACTGGCATGGTAGTATACATACACCCATGTCAAGTGGCGGGTTAGAGAGAGAGATTTAGTAATCGCTCCGCTGTGTAATTAGCCAGCACAACTCTGTTATATATCGCATCTTTCTTTTATCTTTGACGGGCTATAAATCCATCTGCCTTGGGACTAATTCTCACTTCCCAACCCACACTTCCCAGGAGACCAAGATATGCTATGAAACAACTTCCCGAACCTCTGTGTAATTCCATATTCTGCTTCCACAAAGATACAAATCTAGTCATGCACCAGCATGGTATTTTACAAGCCCCAGGGCCGGACCCTCTGCCCTCTGTTCAGGCAGAAAGGGGGTGGTCACAGCTTCCCAATGCAAATCAAACAGTAGCTGCCACATCTGCAGTTTTTCAGAAAATAAACTCATGTTTGGTTGCATTGGAAAATCCTCAATGAGGGAGATGTTTATTCATGACTAGCAGAAAGGAATGCAGGAAGCAATATGAATAAAATTACATCTGTTTGCACACACTACAGCTGCGGAAAATCTTTAGACCCAGAGATTTTAAGGCTAGACAGGACTACTGACAGCAACTTGTCTGACCTCCTGCATCATATTGATTTTCACCCAGTAATTCCTGTAATCAAGCCCAATGCTTCATGGTTAAACTAGAACATAACATTAATAAAGGTCTGTAACTTTGATAAAACATTTCTAAAGCATGGAGAGTCTACTGCATTTCTTGGTAATCCGTCCCACTGATTAATTGCCTTCGCTGTCATGTTTTTGTGCTTTACTTGCAGTTACGTTTTTGGTGCTCTCTTTGTACACAGGAAGAGACTGAAATTGGAGTTGCATTTTTTAACCTGGCATCGGATCACAAGAGTAATTTCACAGATGCTATATAACAAAGAGAACGTCACCTCCATAGTCCTGATCACGACTCCAATTCTCAGCAGTCAAAGGACTGTACTCACATTTTGTATGAAGACTTACGAATCCTTGGGGCCAGAGGCTGTGTTGCTGGAATGTACACAACCTGAGAGGCACTATCACAAACCGAACCATCATTAAATCCAGTCTTTCTGCCTATGGCGTTACACGGTGCTTCCTGTGCATCTCTTTGCTCATA
The DNA here is from genome assembly GCF_900496995.4 of Aquila chrysaetos chrysaetos. Taxonomy (NCBI): domain Eukaryota; kingdom Metazoa; phylum Chordata; class Aves; order Accipitriformes; family Accipitridae; genus Aquila; species Aquila chrysaetos. Next base: position 21,330,924 of record NC_044006.1, read on the forward strand.
ATCAAAGGTAAGCATTTCACAGATTTGGTTCACTACATATGGTCTACATTTGTTTGTTTCTAACTTTGTGGTCTTTCAGCTGGCTACATTAAAAAACATAGTATTTAATTGGAACCACACAGCTGAAGTAATCTCGATTTTTCTGTATGTCGTATAGCTAAACCCTTCAAACCCTGCAGAACCAGCCTGTTACTAGCCTAGAGGTCATAGCAGATTTGCCAGCTTTTGTAGGGTTTTTTTTTTTAAGGAAATTGGAGTAATTGTGAGAGAAACTTCAATCAGCTCCTACTATACTTGTGCTGCTTGTGGAAATTCTGCAATACTGGTGATTTTGCAAATTATTTGCTTTGAGACCAAGCAAAATATAATACTTAGAGTCTCATTTTTTTATTTAGAACTATTCAAAGAAAGAGCTGCCTGAATTCATCCATTTGGGTGAAATTCTCTCCTGTGCTGCATGACGAGGTTTAACATGTTTAACAGTATAACTGAAAAGAGACAGAGGCACTGCCTAAGAGCTGTGCAACCACTCATGGGACCACAGAGCTCTGACGGCCATTTTGTGACATTTAGAGAAGGCATTTTGCCACACACGCAGTCACTTTGGGAATGCCAGTACACTCAAAAAGATTAGGGGGTCCTTTGTATTTCACCTTTGTACTCATGCTCCTACAAATCTTACTGTCATTGAACCTCACTGGTAAAAGCTGATGGGGAAAGGAAGTGCTCTTTAGGAGGCTGTCCCTTCTGTCGCAGGTGAATTTGGATTAAGTGTGCAAAAAATACATCCTTGGAATACAAAGAGGTCAAACTGCCTGGAGACCCTTGGGAAAAGCTCCCTCACCTTTCACTGTTTACGGTGAGCTTCACTCGCATCAGCCTACTATGAACAAAAAATCCAATTTCCTACAATCCTTGCCCTAAAGAATTAGAAAATATTTGAATTTTCCTTTGTGCTGCCTGTATACTCAAAAGAATTTGTGGGCACCTGTCAGTCAAGTGGGTATTGTTCCCTGGCTATCCACTCTTTTGCTGCTCTCATTAGTCAGTTTGATTGACAAGAGAGTGTATTTTGGTTAGGTTTATTATGGAGAATTGTAATTGCTATTAAAATTCCAAAGACAAATAAGTTTGTCTTTTTCCCTAGTGTCACCAAGACATTTAAACAATAGCAGTGATTAATTTGAACTGAAAAATAAGTTGTGGTTCCTTGTAAAACCAAATGCCCTTTCCTCCCATTTAACATCATTAATTATCTTAGTGACTTGTAAATTCCTTGCTGAGCCTGGAATATTATGATCGACCTGTTACTATTCAGAGAAGCTGTCTGTTTCTCCAGCCATTTCCTTGTGTCAAATTCAGCTCCCACTGACTGGAGCACGCAACATGCCCCACAGCCAATGAAAAACTCCCTTCATTCTTCAGCAGCTGGCATAACCCACAGGTAGACAGATTTTCAAATCCTGCTGTATGTAACTATTTACAAATCGGTCTTTACTACTAGTCACTACTTCCCATGCATCAGGACCAGTTATTTGCAAGTTTACGTCCCACTCACATATACTCACATAGAGACACCTCTAGAAGGATGAAATTTTATCCAGGGAGAAGAAAGTATGAGTTGTTCCAGCATCTCCTTGTGATTTTTGACAGTACCTATCACATTGATGACATCTGCGCATCGTCCAATTCATACATCTCTCAGAAGTAAAAAAAAAAAAAAATACTAAAAATATCTCAACTGATTATAAATCCAAGTGAACTATAAGAAAGAAAACCCTTCAGAAATACAGTGTTCAAACGGTGATGGTGGTGGTGTTCTGTGATACAAATTTCAAAAGCGATGCACTTTGTTCTAATATATTGAAAGGAAAGAAAAGTCGTTTGCATAAGGCAGATTAAACTGATTAGTCAAGGATAAGGAGATGATACAACCAGTAAGGAATGACACGCAAAACAAAAGTTATTTTCAAATGGATATTGTATCATGCTTTTAGTTATCTTATATAAAGGAAAGACATTTATACATCCTGGAATTCTTATGGAGACTGGTACAAAATCTTCTCCCCACACTGGAGGAACTACAGTAACTTGGTGTGGAAAATTATATCACGTGTTTATCTTAGTGATATTATCCCACCCCTGTGGCCAGAGCTAAACCAAAGGACAGAAGTTAAATCCTCTGGAAACAAATGACAAATAAGCATAAACAGGGAAAGATAAAACAGCTTAGGTGAACAGCTTCAAAGGGTTTATCTTCAAAGGCCTTGGCTGGGCCACCAGTTTGGAAAAAGCTGTCTACCTGGGTATGAAAACTGTTTTCTATTCTTAAACACAGGACGAGAAGTTATTTAACTGTTATAGAGCCCCAAGCCAGAGTAGAGAGTAAATTACCAACACGAATGTCAATGACAGCAGTGAGTCATGCTGTAAGAGACGGGGAAAAGAGAAAAATAGAAGGTCCAGCAAGGAAGAGTGCTAAATTTATCCCAGAGGTGGAGGTGAGCAGGCTACATAATGCACCAAACCTTTCAAGAAAAGAAGAAATATATAGAAAGGCTTTTATTATTATAACTCCTTGATATATATGCTTCCTAACTCTAGATAAATGAAAATATACTATGCTATTTAAAAGAAGCCTGTTTTGCAGCTATTCTCGCTACTTGCTAACCCCACCTTGCCCAGAGAGCAAGGATTTTCAGACTCAAAATGCCTCTATAACTGTTGCAGGCAGACAGCTTGGGGAATGGAGAAGGCTACCATCTGCCTCGCCCTCAAGAAAACCAGCCTAGTGTACTTGAACCGGGGGCTTCACCAAGAGTGAGGGAAAGAAATTCAAGACTATCCCCAAAGTGCATATCTAGGAACAGTTAAAAGGGGTGTAACATTGGTAGCTTGCTTTGTAAACGCAACACGAAGATGGTATATGTTAAGGCAGAAAGTATGTTACGTATTCCCTTTCAACATCCAGAGCTCTTTCCTCCCCACATCACAAGATTAAATCAATGAAAAATGTGAGAAAAATGTGTGAGGCCATATCCAAATGCCTGAAACATGCTTGCAAGTCCTATTTGTCATAATTCACGCATGTCTGCGAGGTCACTGTTTTGTAGGTGTCTACAACACATCTCTTGTAGGCGTCGTCTTGTCGAATCAGATGGTCAACATAAGCAAGGCCAGCTGTCAGGCATGCGCTTGCCTATTTTTTTTTTGGTTTTTGGTGCAAGTCTAATAAAAGTCATACCTCTACCCACAAACCTTTTCTTACTTATTTGTCCTTAGATGGCATCATTGGCCTTACTACCAGCCTGCTTTGTGATGATGTCCTAAAGAAGCTGCACAAAGCTGCTGGCATCAGGGAAACTGCCTATAGGGAAACTGGTTTCTATATCAGAGATTAAGGCCACCATCAAATCATGACCATAAACCATTACAGAATGCCTGCACCTTATAAAAGGAGAAAGCTGTATAAAGTGGTGTGGGTATAAACCTTTTGGATCCTTAAAGTGCAGCAGTGGATTAAACTCTGCTTACTAATATTTGTAAGACAATCATATAAAACCCTTTTTTTACAGAGATGAATGATGAAAACATACAAATTCCTTGGAGCTTGAGTCATTTGTTACCCCCCATGCCATGTGAGTGCGTATGTGTGGAAGGCATTAGCATCCTTTCACACCTGGTCTCTGATGGTGCTCAAGACATTCTTCAGGGTGACTTTTACTGTTATAGAAATATGTCACAAAACCATGCAGCCCCAAACCTTTATATAGCCTTCCAAATCGTCACATTAGAGATTAAATGGGACTAAAGAAAAGCTCTCAGTGTTTGCAGTGTCCACGGACCACGCATTCCTGTCAGGAGAAGAATGAGCTCATCTTTCATTGGTTTCAATAACTAGATACTAGCACTGGTCACAACACCCAGATTAGAAGATGGTGGCTATCGGGTTTCATTGCATTAGCCAGGCAGTCACTAATACTGAGGATGCTGTTCACATCTTTCAGCATCCTTACAAAAGTGTGGGTTTTTTTACTCTGGTTACAGCGACTGCATTCTGAACGAGCTATCGCTCTCTTAGATAAACAAATTGTATACACACCCTGTGACATGGGGAAAAAAAAAGATATTATACTGGAGGGAAAGCAATAAAAAGAATGTGTCAGAGATGACTTCAGCATGGATGTAGGAGTATAGCTAGCAGACAAAAGCCACACATGAGGTAAGCAAAATGCTGAGGGTTTGGGCCTGGAGCCAGAAAAAGCCTTGGTGGATGTATCTTTTTTCAATAATGAACTCCCACCAGAGCCTACACTTTATGAGCCTGACACATCTAAATTATGTTCAGCAACATTTAAATGTTGAAATAATAGGATAAATCCAAACCAATTAGAGAGCATATGGAATATTGCCTTCCTAATGGTATGCATAAGCACCTCCTGTCAGTTTTATCAGATTAAAGACCCCAAGTGCTGGCAGTGATCAGATCTGCAGTGATAAATGGGCATAGGGATATAAGCAGAGTTGCATGTGATCTTTGAGGTGGGTCTAACACAGGAGAAGGAATCTGCATTGCAGTTGGAGGCTTCTCCCTTTGTTTCAAGGAAGCAGGGAAATCAGACCGAATTCTCAGCCCAAAGAAAGACCATTGTTTTGCCAGGTCAATGCCTTGGAAGGAGCACATTTTTCTTTTGTCATCTGGGCATCAGCTGTCCCAAGAGGAATGCCCCAAAGTACACCCCAATTAACCTTCAAGTGACAAGGAAATGCTTTCCTTCCATTCTTCCTGCACAAAATAAAAATAGTCAAAAAAATTTTCAGCTTCAAGCAGAAACAGAAATGTTAAAAGAGAAGGAAAAAACGTCTATAAAACTCACTAAAATAACAAAGCAGAAACAAAGCACCAGCAAAATTATCAAACCATGAGCCTGAGGCAGACACCCAGCATGACAAATTTTTGCCCAAATTGCTGAAGTTTGGCAAAATTACAAACAACTGGAAAAAGGGATCTGTTGCCACCTTTGTGTTTAATAATGATCGATTTTAAATAAACCATCACAGGTGCAGAAGTCCTTTGTACACTTTGGTTTCTGTGTTTGGTTTTTTTTTTTTTACTCCAGGGATTTATTACTATTGTTTTGTGCAGGTTAAATCAATCCAAGACTTCTAAGACCCTTGAATGTGAAGTGTGAGATTCTCAGTTTGGAGTTTCAGCCCCAAGGACTGCAGTGAACTTCAATTAGGGTAGGTCAGCCCGCAGATGTCCAGCTGAGGATCTGGTGTGTGCACCTCTTTTAACTAGTTGAAAATGCCCTGTCTACAGCTTTGATTTAAGATGCACTGTGCCAGTTGAAACGCTTCCAGGTGTTCTTTGAGTCTCTCCTGTTACCTGCCTGCAAAGACACTCAGCAGCATACTGAGGTGCTACCCTAGGTACCGTGTCAGCATCGTCTCAGCCCCAAAGCCTGTCTGGTGAGAAGGTGCACCCCAGAGAAAAGGCCCTTGCTCTCTGGAAATCCTTAGCTACTGGAGTATCACCTCAAGCACCAGTAAAATATTCTGGCCCATATTGGTCCTAGCCTGGGGAAGCTGCATACATAGCTGCCGGCAGCATGGACTGGAAAGTGTTCCAAGTCAGGCAGAGTCAGACCTCTCACAAAATCATGCATCCTTTCCTCAACAGTGGCATTAGCAGAACAGCTTGAAATATTTAGGATCCTGGCACAGATATGACACAAGACTATTTAACCAGCCTACAAGTCACTTAAAAGGCAGCCAGTAATAAGAATGCAATTCCCCACTAATCCTCAGTTCCCTCTTTTACAATATGCTTTCCACCTGTGTTCCTTCATCTCCAGCTCTCTCTTTACTTCTCATCACTTTTAGGAAGTACCTTCTCCAAAAGGCAATTCAGCTCCAGGGATTTAAGTAAATGTAGGCTGGAGACTCTTGGAATTTAGGTTTTTTCACTAGTCACACAATACTTGGCATTTTCTTTTTGCTCCTGGAGGCACCTGAGTAAATGATCCATTCAGTTTTAATTTAAACATATTAATCTAACCAATTTTTGAAAATCTTGTGATTGGCAGTAGCCTGGCTTTTCAACATCCATGATCACCATTGTTCTCCACTATTACCTGGGATCAAAATGAAAATTTAAGAGTACTTAATGAAACCTATTTTTCCTGCAGCCTATATGCTTAGAAAGTGTTGTTACACCTGTTTCATGTTCTGAGAAGTAACAATACAGTGTCATTAAATATTGGCCCATTTCAATCCCTGATTGGTACAAAATTCGTCTCCTATTTACATATTTCATCTGGCTTCCCCACTTAGCCAAAGAATAACTATACGATCACCCACATAACTTTCTCTCATATTGTTTTGCCAATAATACCTCACTCTTGCATACAAGGCACAATTGCTCCAGGAGCAATCTTCCACTGCCTCCAAAGCCTCCCTCCCACTTATGGCAATAGGGCCTAAGCACAAGGCTGAGACACAAAACCACTACAGGAGGCAAAGCAGCTAGATTCCTAGAATACCATTGAACTGATGCCATCATGCCCTGCCTTTAAATACTCTTTTTCCTAACATTAGAAGGTGATTAAACTCACTGATGGCAAGTCACAACACAACGCAATGCAAACAATAAAGTAGTTTCTGTTCATAGCTTTACTTTCAATACCCAACAAAAAAGTTTGGTATTGGCTGAGGGATCAGGTGACTCAACAAATAACAAGCAAAGCTTATTTCTCTTGATCGATTTGTAGTAGTGCTCTCATAAAAGGCTATGATGTTAGAGGTTTCAGAGCGACCCATCTCTTCCTTCCTCAGGTCTTTATGTGGATTCAAGATTCTGTCTCTTGCATTTATTTTATGCTTGGGTTGGAGGAATAGGACAGGGATTTCCAATCTCAAAATGCAGCTATCAGATGAACGTGACTTAAAAAGAAAACACCTTTTGCAGCAAAATGAGGAGTGGGGACAGATGAAAAATGTGTAGATTCACTTAAAAGAGCAAAATTAATAATTATCACACTATTTCCTTTAATCTCTCTATGTTGAAAAGCAAACAGAGCATGTTATTTTCACACATCAGAATTTGTTTCTACTGCTGCTACCAACAACAGTTGTTGATGGCAAAGGGGGCAAAATAAGGTGACTTTAAAAGCATTCCTTCTTAAAGAACTACATAAAAGTTACCAGGGCATAAAACTGGAATAATGGCCTGCCATAAACTCTACCTTCAGACTTTTGATAGTAAAATTTGATGAGAGTAATACATCTGCATCCTGAAGCACCAGAGACCAATCCCTTTGTTTTCACTCACTCAGGAAAAAGAAAACAAAACCCACAACCTAGCTGTGCTCATACCTTCTGCCATGTGAAAGTGAAAATTCAGAAAATTAGGATGACTGTTGCCACACAGGCAACAAAATCACTAACTTCTTTACACCTGTTGCCCCAATACAAAGACGGTAAATTAAACTTTTACCTCTTCTGCCATTCATTCAAATTTCATGGCCACTGAGTCACACACTGTGGAGCCTCACTGATCTCTATTACTTTTTGCATCAGTAAAAGCTACTGCCACAGAAATATGGCGCAAGTATGCACCTCCTGAGATATTCTGGTTTCCTCTGAGAGATGCCGTTCTGGCAAAAGGCAAACCCAAAGAAAGTGTCATGCCAGCCAGCGCCAAGCACAGCCGGCATGGAGCACTGGACTGAGAGCCAGCCCTGAAAAGGCAGAGCAGCAGATACGCAGCGTCAGCGTGGCTGAATTTTTGCCCCTCCTTAAACCACTCTCTCTTTGCACTGGCATGTGCCAACCCTCCTGTAACCTTGCAGGAGGTAGGACATGTGGATCTCCTGGATGCACGTATTTTTTCAACGCCTTCTATCGGCACGAAAAGAACCACACTGTTAGAAGTGGTGCAGCTAAAGCAAGCATAAATATAGTAAGCTGCAGAATCGTTATCAGGAAACAAAGCAGTCCAAAGAATCTCTCCAGACTCAGACTTTTGACCCCAGAATACTGTAGCTGTGTATTTACTTTTGCATTACCCTACTTTTCAAGCACTCGCTCAAGGCGACTCTCCAGTGCAAGAGGTGACAGCAGGGTGGCTGGGGTGCCACACAGCCTGTTAGACGTCTGCTCCTCTGTACCCCTGAGACCAACAGGGATTGTGCAGAGTCCACACATGCACAGAGGCACAGCTCTCTACCCAGAATTTGGGATGACCACACTTGACATTCAACACGTGGGTGGGAGAGCTGAGGCATACATCTCAGAGAAAACATGCAGAAGATCCTTTGAGAAAGTGCAGCCCAGTGAATAATGGAGACTGAATCACCCAGCTGGTCCCCATTTGACTCTTCTCACTTCTAGCTGACTGCCACACAGGGCCCCAAGGCAGTCCTCTCCTCCCTGCCATGCTAGCACCCGAGATCCACACTTGCCAGGGAAAGAGGGCCCTGGAGACCTGACCTTCCTGACACCAAAAGGAGCTGTGCCACTGTGCAGGTTGCCTGCTCCACCTCCGTGTGTGCAGAGGCAAGGACAGAATTTGCAGCATTTTGCAAAGCTCTGTCACACTGTGTTGTTGCATTACAGTGTGCAATCATCAAACAGTTTGTTCAATTCCTTCTTGATTAAATTCAGCTTCATTAAACCTAAGTAATGACTCTGTTTTGTTTTAATAGCAGCCATATTTCCATTCTAAGTGCCTTTCTGAATATCTTCTTCCCCTTTTAGACCTTTCTTTGACCTCTGAGCATATTCATGTCCCATCCCATTTTTCATTTCTCTTCTCCTTCTTTTTCTTTCCATGCTGGCAGCTTCCTCCCTATGAACTTTGTGGAAGCATCTCTCTGGTTCCTGCCTTTCAGTATCTCCAGGGGTCTGATTGTGCATGCAGCCCTTGAAGCTGAATCAAACAGGCACCTTTGTCCTGAGAAGATGGAAGTTAGCTGCTTTGATTCCTGTTGCTATTGCGTGCAGTGGTTAAAAGTGGTAACGCTTAAGACAAATCAGACATTTTCCTGGTGATCGTATAAGTCTGCTCAGGTTCCATTTTTACACAAACATGATCTTTCTCCACAGACTACCTACATAACCTAATTATCATTCCTTCAATACATTAATTTGCATTTAATATACAGTGCACACACAAACAGACCACAGTGCAAAAGAGGGGGAAGGGACACCAAAAAACCCCCTACGGGTACCTAAAACAGGCAGACAAAGCTGGAGTAAAAGCAGCTTCAGCTCTCGCTGAGTAGACAGGCACCGAGCACAAAGGTGTGCCAGCAACGGCACCCACCTAATTGTCTTTCAAATATTCCCGCACCTTCCTCATGCACCTCATTCTTGTAACCTGGGTGAGCCTTCACAGATACCCTGTGTGAGAAACGGCTGCTTTTAAATAGCTGGAGGCTTTAGTGAGGAAACGCATTTGCAATGAATAGATTGCTGCCAGAACAGGAGAGCATACTGGAGTAAGTGAAAACCAAAGGCACAGCAGAGTCCGGCGTGCTGGGTACACAGGTACGCACAGGTGGAAGCAGGGGAGTTCTGCCTTCCCTTTCACTCATGCATGCATCTTTCCTTTCCGTTTCTCTTAGAGAGTGTCCTTGAATTGTCCTTCCATGTATGTTTATACCATGGGAGAACAGGGAAGCTTACTTTAAAGCTATTTTAAAGGCTTTTTTTTAATGCTACTTTGAGCCAATAGGGGTTTTCTTACTGTTTTGGATTGCGTATATAATCTGAAGGGAATTAATGTGGTGCTGATTGCTAGGCTAAACTGGATCAAAAAATGTTAGAGCATAATGTACCCTATCTAATGTTTAATAATAGCTGTAGTTTTAGAGTTATCATACTTCTGTTGTTTTAGACTTTTTATTCATTTCAGTACCAGTATAATCACTCTGTGTTAGAATTGCTCCTATGTTACCTTGGATGACTTTTGGAAAAGCAGGAGCTTTTGTAACAATGTGTCAGAGTCCAAAGCAAGGAACTGTAGAGACTTGAAGCAAATTTTGACCAGGGCCAAGGGGGCTGCTGTTCTGTATAATTTCCTTACACTGAAGCAATTTTGTTGCTGGCATTGTGGGTTTTATTTGTAGGTGAAATTAAAAAAATTGCTTTGTTTGGTGAACAGTTATTAAAGAATGAAATAATGTGCACATAAACCAGACAGAAGATTTCTTTTCACAAAGCTGGATCATTTCATGAGTTGGCTTACAGCACAGCTCTGCAAGCCTATATTAGCAAAGAGACAGGGAGAGCAATCTAGGGGAAGAGAGGTGTATCAACCGGTGAGTGTGTGGGTGGGAACTTAAACTCAAATTGTTCTTGATGGAAAAATGTCTTGCAGTTATCCCATAGGTGGGTATGACTGATATAGCTGAGAAGCTAGGAAGTGCAAGTCAAAATGAGAGGGACTCTAAACATTTTTTTTTTAATCGTGGCTGATCAGATAGTTTTAATCATTAGGTTTCAGCTTGACATGATAGCGGGAGAGAACAGACCTCAAATCTGAAGACAAGTATTTACCATTGAAAAGTCAATTCCTCTGTCACTAGCTCTGGCAATAGTATCACTATAATTATGAGTTTAATATCTGAAATTCGTTGATTTCATATTTGCATGCATGTATGCTAACTAAAATTAATTAATTTTAATTGCATACACCAATTACAACATCAGGCTCATTTTCCAACATATTATTCCTCGCTGATTACATATCCTCTAAGATTGCTTTAATTTTTCATTTTGTGCTTTAAAGTCAAAGAATAATATGTATTTCTAATTAAGCTCACTTACATATCTCACTGCTGATTAAATCACTATTTAATATTTTATAACACAAGCCACCTTTAATTTCCCCTACTGAGAGCAAAAGCCTTGCAAACTCTTTTCTTTCTCCCCTCCGTTTCACCGACCTTGCCATTGCTGTGTCGCTACAGGCAGATTTCTTCCATCTTCACAGCAGAATGCCAATGAACCATGCTGTTGACAGATATTCATCCTTGGAGAGGGGGGGAAGGCAAGCACCTTACTGACCACAGGACCTGCCCTGAAGAGATCAGCAACCTGCCACCGTCGCTAGGAGAAAAGAAACAGACATTCAGGAGAGATTTTTAGCAGCGTCTTAGGGGATTGCAGGTCTTGCTAAGAGTCTCTCGAGCTGACACATTTCACATCTTTTAGGGGATCCTGAAAGTCCCCTGTTGGTGCCTACCAAGGGCTGAATACTGAGAAATGAAAAGGAAAAGGGGATTCTCCTCTCTCTCCCAACCGGCACAGCAGAGTGGAACTTGCCATTCAGTCCTGAGCCAGGACTGCATTAGTATGTCCAAAGTCTTAATAAAAATTGGTAGAAAATCTTGAGGAGAAGCCCCAACATGCTTCTGCTTGCCCATGGGTATTGCACAACTTGGGCTGTTACAGCTAAATAGTCTCATTTCTACCACATGATTCCTGGGGTACCAGAAAGGAAGAAGGTAAACCAGATTAAATCCTTAACAAATCTGACTTCTTAACAACCAAAAGAAGAAATGAAGTCCCTGGTACCTTGGACCTTGACCCAAACTTCACTGAAATTAATGGGAAACTTCTGATCATGTCCTTAGGAGCACGATTAATCCCATACCCAGTGGATACACATATTTGTTGTCAGTGGGGTAGATTTAGGAAGACCAGTGCTGATTTGGGCTCTGAATAAAACCAAAGCATTACCAGTATCTGTGTTTGCATGCACAGCACCTTTTTTTTGTCTACTTATTAAAAAAGAGTAATCTTTACCTGAATTACTTGTTAAACAATTCCTTTGCAGCAGGTAACTCCTTGTTAGCATCTAAGTAATTGGCTAGAGACTTACTGGCCCAGATTCATCACACGTAACTCTCAGCGTGTCAGCAAAGCACTGGATCCCTCCCATAGTCAAGAGAAAGAGCCAGGAGTCTCCAGAGCATGGTTCATCCCATCTAAGTTCTGAATTGTACTCTCCACTGACTTACCAAAGTTTTAGCTGATACTTGCCATCTAAAACTAGTTAAATGTGCCATTGTGATAATATCAGGTCAGAGAAGAGAAACCATCAAAATTAGAGCGGGATGCTACAACTGAGAAAGTTTGTCTCAAAACCACCAAGTCAACTAGGAGAAAAATCACGCTCAAAAGACTTTGCACACTTACGTTTCTGACTGAAGAGCAGATTTAAACAAAAAAGTACATATCAGTGCACATATTCGGTGGTACCAAATGAGGAAAACACAGTCAAAGAAAAAATATGTCAGAACCATTAAAAATTATGTCTTGGGGGAAAAACAAAGACACAAGGAAGAAAAATTGGGACAGAAATAAAAAGAGGACAAATTCAGAGAAGAAAGACAGCAGAAAGGAACAATATATTTTTTAAAATACCTCTGTCTCCCACCCCTCAAAAATAAAGAAGTCATTTATATTCACCTTTGTTCTCAAAACTGGATGATTATTCAGGCTACATTCAAGAGGGAGGTAAATACTGTTGCTGTGTCCAATAGGTTAGAGCAACCCTTCCAAGGAAAAAAATGCATGCCATCTAAACTAAGAATGATGAGCCAGACTACTTTCTCAGACAATACATGGCAAAAAAAAGGAGGGGGGGGGGGGGGGATCTGGCGTTTGAAGCTATAATGTAGAAACTAGCTCAAGTCCATGCTATAGGTCCTTCTACAAGTTTATTCAATTTTTCACCATCTAAAGATATTGAAATTAGAAAGAGAGAGGAGCCTAAATTCAGGATTAGTTGGTCTGTCACACTTTATCAGCTGTGAAATGGGGCTCATATTCCCTTACTTTCTTCTGAGTAATATCATAAGGATATATATTAAATATATCTGTCATCTTAGATACTGTAGTAGAGGAGACAACATTGCATTTAAAATAGAGAAAAATAATAGAACCAATTGCTCAGATTTTCCTTGGATTCATTTCCTTCCAGACATTAAGTCAGGAGATAGATAGATAGGTAGGAATTGTATGTTTATCTTTACATATCTGAGTTAATGCAATCTGTATATTTTGGCACACAGTTTGTTTGAGTGCATGGTTGAATTGTGATCTTTTTTGTTTTGCTTAACCATTAATTACAATTTGCACGCTGCCTAGGTCAGTGTGTGCTATCTCAGAAGACAATATTAAGTAGGACTGGCTTAATCTTTCTTTAGTCTAAAAAGTAAGCACCTACACAGAGCTAGCTGATTAGACTGCTTCTGGTGTCAATGCAAACAGATGCTCAAGAGGACAATTTATCTTCAGTATCTTAGACAACTATCTTCTACAAAGGCCTATTGAGAGGTCTTCTGCATTGACTACAGTAAGCTTAGAAGCCATTTTTTGACAAAACACCTAAGGTTTAAATACTAAAGTTAAGTAAAATGAATCCCATGCCCCTGGGAAAAAAATGACCAGATTATCCAAAGTGTAACCTTGAGGAGACAAGAGAGGAATATGTCTCAGGAGGGACAGCATCCAAGCTGAATACAGAGACATCTGAAGGTGCTGATGACTGAGTATTTCCAAAGCAAGGGCAATACCCGTGGCTGGATTTTTTTAATCTGAAGAATGAAATTCTTCCCAATGAACCAAAAAGAGACCCTTAAAAATGGTCCATGTTATTTTATAGCAGGAGATGGCAAACAGTTCGAGGGAGGCAGAAGATGGCTTCTGCTGTTTATATTTCTATTTCATGCGTAGAATCAATACCAGAGCTGGGAACAGCATAGCTGATCCTGTGATCATATCCCACATGCATGGGAGGCTCATGGCAATAAAAGGATTGTTAATAACCAATATTGATTCACTTTTTGCTAATGCATGGACAAAAATGTCATCAAGAAGCTGGTCAACAGCCTGAAGCAATGAGCCTTATAATAGTCCACTAAGCCAAGAATAACATAGCGTTCATTTATTTATTCAAACTTCAAAACAGTTGCATGTAATCCCCCAAGAGATTAATGGATTTAAAGCAACAGGGGTACGATTTACATGGCAACTTCTTTTGTGGGCGTCACACCCGTGTTGTGCCTCAGTGTGGTGTTGGCTTTAGACATTGCTGAGCTGGCTTCACCTGACTCTCCACCTCCACCCATCTTTGCTGTTCTGTCCCAAGAACTAGCATTTCAATTTTATTTTTTCCTTCCTTTCCCAGGCTATTAAAAGCAGTATATCACAGCAATTATGAAAGGTTTTTCAGTTTTGCTGCATTGAAGGTGATATGAATGTGGAGAAGTATTTCAAGATAGAAACAATTTGCCTAAGAGCCTTTCCCACTATGTTTATTTCTCTCATTAAAATAAGAGGGCATCCAGGGGAGTGGAATAGAGCTACCCACGAAAGCCTGTAGACCTCTTCTAGGTGAAAACTTTACTAATAGGGACTAGATAACACTTTGCAATTAAACGGTACATGAAGGCAAGGCAAGCAGAAAACAAAATCCTGTAATATCTCATTTCTAAAACTACATTCAAATGAATAATAACATGGCATAAGTATAATCCTATGAACCTTCCAATGTAATTGCTATTTCTTTAATTTATTAAAAAATCCAAATGTACTACTCTGGGAGGTTGAAAGGCTTTGGGGAAGAGGTGAAATGCTTCTTTTCTACATTTTAATCCCATTATAGGTTTTGCTTTCTGTCTATATATTTATACAACATTCATTACCACAGTTTCACAGAAGCATGTGAGCATCACAAGAATGTGTTTTATGATTAGCTGTCTTTTTTTTTTTTTTATCTAGTGAGAAACTGATGCTGGGTTCAAGCCAGGAAATTTGGATAGAGAGCAAGCTTCCAAACATTAACCCATTGTAAATTACAGAATTTTAGTTCCTCCCCATAAGACAATTTGAGGACTTCGATGCAACTCGGATCTAGGAAAAGAAAAGCTTGATTTTGAACTCCTCAGGTCCGTCTTTAATAAGGAGTTGTTTTTTTAGAGCTAGCTTTTTTCTTCATAGAGCTTCAGGCATCAATGAAGGTGAGAGAGAAATGTCCATTTCATGGAATATGCATGGCTGTATAAATAATAAATAAAAGTACTCAGCAGCATGGCATACATGAGTCATACACACAAAGTAGCCTCACTAGCAAGCTAAAAATAACGTTCTGACAAAATTCTGAACAGAAATTTGAACAACAGGATTGCTTTACCCTTGCTCAGGTACACATAGCCAAAAGGAAAATCTTAAAATGATCTGAATGTCCTTTTATACCACCCTTAGGTATCCTTTTCCACTGCTCAGGGATCCGAAGAATTATTCTAAGAAAAGCAGCCCAGTAAAAATGGCAATATGGAGTTCAGAAGTTGATGTCTCTCAGAATTTTCAGATCAAATCTGTTAGTTTCAGAGGTGGGCTATTTGCTTCCCATTTCCTCTCCCAGCAGCCATTCCAAAAAAATCACTGTGCATCTGAAGCCAGCCTAGATCCTCCCTCTCTGCTACATGACCATCAATAAATAATGTTTGTGCAAAACTAATTAGGTCTGTTATCATATCTTAGTAGTTCCACTGTCATCAACGCACATATTGAACTAGTGCAACATCACTGATTCGGATACAGTCTCTTGAGACTATCTGATGTATCCTTTTAATTAAAACTCAACAAACACTTCTAATGATAAAGATACACAGAAAGGAACAGAATTGAGATCTCTTCATGGAGCTGTGCCACTTCTGGAGGATGAACAAGAGTAAAACAAGCAGTAGAGACATATTTTTGTCACTGAAGTCAGCAGATAAAACTCTGAGCGCACATATGGAGCAGATCCAATAAGTTAAAAGGTTACACTTTAGTATTGTCACTTTTCAGAATGGAACCAAACTTTCAAAGAATATGTCCGAAGTGGTTTTCAAGAAATACTCTGGAGTGGTTAACACATTAATTCCATACTAGAAATGCCTAGCAGGCACTGCAAGATCGACAGGATTACTTATATGGTCTTACTTAAAAATATTCTATGCCCATGGTTTACCACTTAAATAAGAAAGAGAAGAAAAGGAAATCATTACATTTTATACTCTTGCAAATGCATGGAGCCAATCCCTTCTTTAGCAGTTTTGTACATTTTTGTCACAAGTACCAAAGAGGTCAAACAAAAATGACATCTGTAAAGCTAAGTGCTCCAGTAGAAACCCATAGGAATACCAACTAATTGTGAAAGATCCTCAGAACAGCCTGAAAATTTGAGGATCCAAAGACATAAAGTTGCCCATTCTTTATTGTCTAGTCTTACAGCTTCTATCACTGGGATATTACGAAGCATATTATTTTCTTCCTTTCTGTTATGACAGACCTGTCTATGTTAAAATAAAAATAACAACAATTCAGGAGCATGTTTTGATTTCAACCAAAACTATAACATAAGAGTAGCCATACTTAGTCAGATGAAAGATCTGTCTTGACCATTCTCTGACATTGACCAGTAATGCATGAGCAGGTGAAAATATAGAAACCAAGACA
The DNA here is from genome assembly GCF_900496995.4 of Aquila chrysaetos chrysaetos. Lineage (NCBI taxonomy): Eukaryota > Metazoa > Chordata > Aves > Accipitriformes > Accipitridae > Aquila > Aquila chrysaetos. The sequence goes on from NC_044006.1 coordinate 21,347,442, forward strand.
ATTATGGAATGATATTTCCCAGTATAATCCCAAAACAATAACTTGTCTTTGGTCTCTTAACCTCTGGAGACAGGATCTGAAGACAACATACACTAATACGGCAATGTTAGTGGACAAACTGAATAAGTTGATTTTGTGTCTTTTTTCTGGATTTGGAAAATTCGGAGACTGTAATGATCTCAAGCATCCTCCAAAAATACCAAAAGCTCTCTGCCCGTGGCAAGACACCAAAGCTCTTTCCTTTCCCGCCTTGTTTTCCTTCCAGACCTACAGAGACTTTTCTTAGCTGCCACCAGTAGGAGTACTTAATTAGAAGCAAGGTTTAGTTCTCTTAACAAAAAAATAAAGATATAACCACCACAGCAGTTATTAAACAGAAGCTTCTGTGAAAATGCCCAGAGGAGGCATTGCAAAGATCAGAGGCAGCTAAGCTTTATATTTAGTGACAGATAGTTTGATTAACTGAGTTTTCACATTGTGTTGCCCCTTTTCATTATTCCAAGAGAGGACTATTTCAACATCGCTCTCAAATGACACCATCCTTTCTTTTCCACTAACACCTTTGCCCAGCATCCTTCATCCTGTCTGATAACACTCTGAGTCCCAACGCACTACTGTTTGGCACATAACCTCTCATTTAGATTACCATAAGCAAGTACATCTGTGTTTCTGGGTTACCACAAGCTTGATTATTTTCAGTATTTGGGTTACACAGTTATATACAGGGGTTACTTTTATCCCTTTTTCTCTTTGGGTTGAGAGCACCATATTTAAGAGAGTTCACAAACAGGGGGATACTGATCTGTGCCTGAGACTCTAAAAGGCAACTGTAAAAATACATACATAATTATCACTCAAAAGGGAAACAAAATTACTTAGATGGAGCTTTCCAAAACATTCTTTCCTTTGAACACAGAAATGTCCAAAGATTCTGCTTAAGAGGAGTTGTTACTGGATTTTTGGAAAAGACCTATTTGCTTTGGACACATTTCTCCTAATCCGTTACTGTAATAGTTTACCCATTGAACTACATACAAAGGCCAATGTATAACACATTTACCTTTAGACTGGATATTCTCAGTTGTGAACATTCACTTCCTTAAGCATTTTCAAAGTCATTACCAATTCTTCCCACAAGAACGTTTTTAAAATACAAGGAGAGTCAGACAGATTTGACCTTGATGAAAACATTGCCGATTATTTTTTCAGGTATCTCCATATTGCAGCTTAATATTGTATACAGTGGGTTCTATAGAAAGATATTTGTTCTATAAAATGTAGTTTCGAGTTTCTATTCTTTTTATCTCCTTCAAAGGACAAGTTTATGTCCTGGTATATTTTTGAAAACACTCATTATGGGGAGCTCTGTGGGGCTCAGACAGGGGCTTTTCAAACTTCAAGCAAAGAGGAAAGGCTTTCTTCCATCATTTGTATCCTTTTAATAATTTAAGAAAAAGAAGAAAAGAAGCTGAGGCTTGAGATTTACAGTAGATGGACTGAATAATTATGTGGCATCAGATCCTATACATTAGTGTTGGGGTTGGGGGGGGGTCCTATCATAGCATTGGGCAGGAGTAACACAAGGCATATTAGAACTCAGTAATTTTATCTTCTTTAAAATTACTGCTTCAGAAACAGCAAGGGACAACTGAAGTCTCTTAGACTTCTTTTGGGTAAGTGAGAAAATTCAGTGTCTGGCAAGAAAAGGGACACCTGTCATTTGCTGGAAAAGTGGAACACGTGAAGAGTAGCCTCAAAATTTAACTTTTTTTCCCCTCTCTGCAAAATATCACACAATTAACCCCACAAGCTTTCTTTAATTGTAATACTGTAGTACCTACCTAGTAGGCTCCCTTTCCCTGGAAATCAGTCTATCATGGTGGCTACCATGATAAGAATCTGTAAGAATCAACACAAAGCAAATGCTGTTGTATGCAAATTAATGAACAGTGGTGAAACAAAAGGAGAGGTTGTTTGTTTGTTTTAAAAACTAAAAATAAGATATTGAGATGTCTCTACTCATGAGAGAAGAAGAAAAAAAGATTATCCTTATATTTGAACTCTGCTGGAGTCTAAGTACCCTTCCTCCCCGTGGTCTTTGGATCAGGCTATACACAAACACCCAGAACTAGAAGGGGGATCAAATTTAAATTCAGATAGATACTTCCAAGCGTGGAGTTCCTATCCACTTCCAACTCACTTCACAACTTAAAGTTTCTCCATTCCCAGCCCTTCATAACACCACTCCTGTAGCACTGGCTTTTTCATCTGCCTGCTACGTCTCCCTCCTCTTCATGCCTCCCAGCATACCAGAGATGTGGCACCTCGTACCTCCCGTCCCCCTGTGTTGCAGGAGAGCCTTGTCTGCAGAGACCTTCTAAAAGATGTGGCCTGATGGAGATATTTGGATACTTTGCTGCATTGCACAGGAAGAAGTTGCCCAGGATGTTGCAACAGGATGAAATTTAATTATTCTCAGAAACCATATCTAGTACTTTGCATGATACACAGCTCTGAAAAAATCCAGCATGGAGAAAAAGTCACAAAAAAGAACAAAAGACAGATTTTGAGAGACACCAAACAGGAATGCCAAATACAGATATGAAAATTATTCCATGCTTACAATTGCCTGACTAAATGTAGAAACAAAAATATTTTAACAGACTGATGCGGAAACCTTGTAAGACTTGGGGCTTGGATTTGGCTTGGACAATTTCAAATCATTCAATTTTAAAGTTTACTTTTTGCTTCAAAACGCAGAACTAGACTGGAAATCTTATGAGGGAGGCTTTCCAGTTCATGACGCTGCTACTGCCAATCTCAGTTGAAACAAGGGAAAGAAAGCTGAGGGGGAAATGCATGAGGAAAACATGTAAAAAGAATATTTCACAATCTGAAAAGTATATGGTTGAAGCTTTTTTCTAAAAACAAAATTCAGGGATCATACAGGTAGACTTTATTTTTCCTGCTCTAGTACTACAGAGAGACACTTTAAGAACAGATCATATTTTACTTAAAAAAACAAAACTACTGTGATGAATACTGCATAATACAATTTAAAAAGACAACACATTCCTTCAAAAGGATACTATTGAGCCATATCAAATTCTGAGGGGAAAACTCAGATCCCTTGTAAATTCATGAACTACCCACGAATAACGAAACAAAAGAAGTTCTGGTAAGTCAGCATCAGGCATTAGAAGGATCAATACATAGTTCCTTGACACAGAAAATACAAATATGGAAATTATCAAAGAAATACTAGAATCTGCTTCAACAAGGGATGGGCGCTGCAGCCGGGCTGCAAGGCTATAAAGAGAAAATATCACCAGCCTCCTTAACCTATCAAAACCGTGTCTACTAAATGTTGCCCAAGAAATACGTGCAGCTGTTCAGCCCAGTTTGTTTCTTCTCAGTGGGTGACTTTGCCTCCTGGACCTTGTGTTACCAGATTCATCTGAAATAACATGGGGCTGCTCAGGTGACTGGTCCCTGAGTCAAAGCCAAAGTGAAGCAGGCTCCCAGCAGTGAGAAAAGCAACACCAGAAGTCTAGCAAGCAATCCCCAAAGTTACTGAAAAGGCTGGGTACCCTGCCTCTGCCTTCACAGACATCCCGTCTCAGAGCAATGGAGGCCTGTGTCCAAAAGAGTCAGTGGGGTTTGTTCAGTTGTGGTTGGAGCAGGAAAAAAATGAAAAGCGAGCGAGAGAGAACCTCAGCACTAATTCTCTGCCTGCAAAATCCTTCCACTGAAGGGCATGCATTACAAAAAGCTAACATGAATGAAATATCCTTTTTTTTTCTACTTTAGCATTTCAACGAGACCCCGTTAGAGCAGGTGCTGAGTAAACGGCACAAATTACCATAACCTTGAAGAAAGAGCTTATCTTTGGTTCAGCATTTAGGAATGTAGGCCAGTCCTTAATGTACAGATGAAGATCCCTCATGCCTAATAACAATTTACATGATAAACTCCTCGACTTTAATGCTCACAGCATCAATGCTTTGAAGTGGTAAACTTTTACAACAATCACTTCAGCACGGTGGGAAACAAAATAGCATCCTGAAACAGCTCTAAAGGTAAAAACTGAAGTGTTTTAATAAATTCCCAGGAGGCCACGCTGCCTCTCGAGGGGTATTTCAGTGCCTGGCCAGCTTGAAGCCCTAGGCAAGCTAAAGCAATCCAGGTGTTTGAGATGACTCAGGGATACAAAATGCAGGCTCTCCCACAGCCAATTCATAACTTTCTGAGGAAGATGGGCAGCAATCTTGTATGTCTTTTACTGTGTGTCAGATTTAAATAGTGGTATGGCACAGAAAACCCAGCCTGATTTTACAAATTGCCCTGACACTGACATGTCCTCTTAAGAGTTAAATAACACGCAATGCAGGGGTTAATACCACTCTGCCATCCTAAAGTTTATTGTTATCCACAGTCAGACTGAGCATCATGATCTGGAAAGGCTGTAAACTAAAATCATTTTGTCTGAAGATTTTTTTTTAATGACCTAGTAAAATCAATTGAGTACCATACAGGTCAGCATTACATGATTAGGCAGAAATGTTAAACCTGAATAAAAAAATCCCATGGAAACAACAATCAAAGTCATTTTGCAAGCAACGCATTTTTCTTACTGCAGGCATAATAGCTACCCTTAGGGTTCAGAGATTTTAGTTGATTTAGAAAAGGAGAAGTAAAAAGAATAAAAAGAAAGAGAAAGTCACTTATGCTTTTGCCTTAAAGAACCAGATTAATGATGTGCAGTGAACAATGAAATGAAAACATTCAGTTTGGTCCAAAATGCTACTTATTAGCTAGTAGAGTTAGGGAAAAGTGTGATAATTTTCAAGATTTCTAAGAGGATGGAGAGTGAAAATATCCAATATTTTTAATGGTGTTTTTCCTTTCTTTTGGATCAATTATACCGTTTCATTTTGCTACGTTCACCTGTTTTCACTTGGACCCGTTGGGTTTTAGTGTAATACAATTTTAAAAATAAAAGGCTTTACGGACTCTTAATTCTTCCTTTCCATAGACCAGTCACCTCATTTTAAATTTTTAAAATATCAGGTGGGACACTTCAGCATCCTAGAAACAACTTTTTTTTTTTTTTAAAGTAAGAAGGAAATTTTGTTAGAACTGAGTTACTCTTTCGTAGAGTTGCAGCTACAAAAAAAAACCCTTATTTTTAAAACACAAAACTGAAACACAAAACACAAAGCTGAAGAAGTTTTGAGGAAACATGTAGTAGAACATGACAAAAATAACATGTGCCACTGCAATGGTTTATATTACATTGACTACATAAAAACCTTCTAAATAAGACATTCAGAGTCTATTATGCCTTATCGTTTAATGCCCGCTTGAAAAAATATTATTGCCTATTGTTTGGGTCCACTGAAGGCTTTTGCAAATTCAGCTGTATTACACTAACTTTTACCTACTCTTCCTCTTCCATAACATTCTTGTGAAGAGGAGAAAGAAAGCTCTTCTGACTTTATTTATATTTTCCATGCTTTCCACTTAGAGAGGACAAATATTTGAATCCTGTCAGTACAGCAAATATTCTCTTTGCTATTTGTGGATGTACTGCCACCTACTAGTATAGCGGGTGTTTTGTGAGAGGAAGAAAGAGAAGGACAATAAAATTCATACAGTTACTTCGCTAAGTTGAAAACCATTCATAAGAGGATTCATTCATTCTGAAGGGGAACTTAAGACTAAAGAGAATATTGTAAATATAATCTATGTATACACTTTCAAATCAAGAAAAAAGGGCATTCAGAATCTAGACTAACGATGGCTATAGGGAACAGGTCAAGGATGTATCTTGAATCATGTTCTGTCTCCAACAAAAAGCAGATACACAAGAAAGACTACAAAGCACAGGGCACATGTAGATGAAACACCCCCTGAATGCTCTCCCAGCTTTGAGTCTTTTAAAAGATCGTAACTTCTGTTTTCTTCTATGTTCCATTTTTTAACTACAGACATAACACCAAGATCTCGCTCTGATTTTCTAAGGATCATCTGAGAACAAGTAATTTTATATATAAAGCTAGGATTGTGTTTTCTTCATACGTTGCTTTACACCTGTATTGAATTTCATCTACCTTTTTAACCTAGTCACAGTCTCATAAGGCACTTGGGCAATTCTTCCCAGTAAGCTTTCTTTTCTGCTGCCTTGTATGCTTTGGTATAATTAGCAAAATTAATCATAACGTTGTTCAGCACCTTTTCTGGGTCATCTAGATGCATGCTCAATAGCACAGTTCCCTGCAGAACCTCACTGGTAACTTCTCTACCATAAGAAACAGTGATTTGCTCCTAATCTGTTTCTTATCTTTTGGCATTTTATATAAAGGGAAAGATATTCCTTGTAATTTCACAGTTCCTTAATTTCCTTTTTCTTTTTTTGGTGATGGACCTGGTGAACTGCCTTTTGGAAATCCAAGTGGTATGTTCCAAGTGAAGTCTATCAACTGGAGCTCCCTGTCCATGTGGCTGTTGATGTGAAAGTTTGTGAGGCAGACCTTTTGTAAATTATTTGTGTTTTAAGCAAAAGCCAAGTTCACAACACCCAAGTGAACTATGGGTCTCCTAATTCTATTTATCATGACATTTCCTTTTGTTTTGCCTGGTATAGACATCACATTTATTGTCCTGTAGTTCCCATGATCTCCTCTGGAACCCATTAAAGGCCCTTAAAAACTCTTAAAAGACTGCCATCACATTTACCACCTTTCAGGCCTCTGGTAGTTTTAGACAAGAGCCTACATACTGCAGCTTACAATTCTGCTATTTTATCCCTAACTTCCATTAGCACTTTTAGGTCACTGTCTGGTCCTGGCTCCTTGTCACTGCTAACTTTGACAATTTGTTCCACAACCTCTTCTTACAGACATTTCAATTCCAGACAACAGCCCCTGATGCATCCCTGACCAAGACAGGTTTGGCTCTGAGCTCTCTGCCGTCTTCCACACTGAAGATGAATGCATTTCACAGCTTCCTTATGCCTTTAAATGATAGTTTCCTAGGGATCTATGTGAATTGGAGAAGCTCCCACTGAAATCAGTGAAACCTTATATAAAGCTGTACACCTACACACCAAGACCCAGTTTGGCCTCCAGAACTGTGAGGTTTGCTGCTCACAAGATATATAGGATTGCTGTACTGCATGAGAGCTTGTATTCATGTAGACCACGCTGTGCCTCCCACAGCATCGATGCCATTTGCTTCAGGTGTAAATAGGACCTAAACTGAAGACAGCTGCACGTGGAGCAGAGGGGCATGGAAAGGGAGAGGAGACAAAGAGGCATAATCACCAACATTGTGTAAATGCAGGTATTTTTAGCCGCTATACAGACATCCAAACCCCTTTTGAAACTTTCTGAGTTCTTGACCTCCCTGACTTGCAGTGCCAATGAATTCCACAGATAACTTCTTGAATGAAAATATGACTGATGGCCAGAAGCATTACTAAGCAGAATATTCCCATCTGCTATAGTTCAATAGAAACAATCCTGATGTTTAACCATTAACAACTTCTCTATTTCTATTATATAGGTATCTGGCAGCAACATTTGTCTGAAGCAAGGCTAAAATACAAAGGACAGGCTTTTGAACATGGCTTCTTAGAATATTTAGCTGGAAATCCCTCGGTCCTTATAGCGCCTGCAGATCTCAGCAATCCTTTTTACTTCCCTTTTTTTTCCTAAATCTAACTTTGCCTTCCCACAGGTGATACATTTCATCCTAGTTTTATTCATCCTGCTTTTTTACAATCCATTAGCTTGCTTTCAGTCAATTATCAGCTGACTTTCTATACCCCTTAGTGTATGAGTCAGTGCAGAGGAAATTTTACCAAAATTTCTAAAATATGGACAGGTATGAGCTCTGAAGGAATTAACATGGTCTCTAAGGGAAAGGGCCATTTGAGGAATACTTTTGTAAAGACCAGAATTTGACCAAGCTAATAGTATAATATAGGTACAGCTGCTATCTCGTGACTTTTAATACAGAAATGAGCACATGAATTAATTTACTTGATCCTACTGGTTCAATCTGAGGATACCTGCAATAATTTACATAATTCCTATCGCCTCTCTTTCTGTAGGCAATTTAGGACAATGTGTAATGCTTTTAATCAGTCTTTTATTAGTATCCTAAAAATGAAATCTTCCAAAAACAGGTTGTGAAGCAATATAAACTCATGTACAATTAGCTCAGTTTAAAAATGTTTTCTCCTAATGGGATTATGTTCTGTAAATGATCTTGTTGCTATGGCAACTACCACAAAAACCACACCATGTTTTCAGTTCAATAGCAATTCTTGCACCTGTGTACCAGCCTTTCTTTCTGTGGTTTATGTTTTCACTTTTCAGACATTAGTGTGGAAGCAAAAGCAAAAACTGTGACCTAGAAAAGTTCAGGCATTGTTTCAGCTATGCTTGCAGGTAGTACTGTTAACAGTATTTCTCCCATATATTTTCCTGGAATTAAGTTCAAATAATCTTTATTCATCAAGCTGAAGAAAACCTGCTGGTGGGGGGAGTACGAGCTTATATCTGCAGGGAAAGTAGAAAGGCACACTGCTTAATTTTCATGGCATCCTAGCAAAATAAATTGCACAATGATAAAAAATAATCTTACTGTTTCAAAAAAGGCAGCAGGAGGCTGTGACCAGTATCAGCAATAGCCATCAATGAACAACTCTGTGTGTCCACATACCTATCTTTAAAAACAATCATATGAAAAGCCTCTCTCAAGCTTCTCCTTTCCACTCAAGCCAAGGTGGCATCAAAGAGCATGGTATCATTACCTTATCCTGTATCCTCTTGAGAGTTGATGCTGGAAACACAAGGGAATGAGGAATTATTTTCAACAGTATCCAAAGTAAGATGAGGTAAGAATAGCTCATTTTTACTTGTAAATGGGTTGCTGAGTTGCATTTGGAGTCAGATACACTCACTTAAGTGATAGAAGTGAATGTCAAGCTCAAGAAGGAAATGGGGGTGAGCAGAAAACAGAAGTTACATGGTAAAAGTGGAATTTGCCACTAGAGAAGAAACCCCCAGAAACGTGTAAGTCCATTTCCCCACCTAACCTTTTCATTATACCCTCACTGAAAAGTAAAAAGCAACAAACAACTTCCATTCCCTCCTGAAGGAAGAGAGAATGCTGCATTTATAATTTGGAGGGGCAGTCAGACACAACAGTGACGGATGCTGAGTTGGAACATAGATAAGATTGGGTTCTGTTCCTCCAGCAACCACTATCATTTATGCTTTATCAAAAGCTTATCATTCACATACTGTCTCAACAGGAAAATTACGTCCTTTGTTTTTGCAGAAAAGTAGATGTAAATCAACATGCTATTTGCAAACTAAAGACACTAAACAAGGTGTACAACAACTTCTTCAAAAGGCATCCTATGCAAAACAAGGACAAAAAGAGTGCCTGATGAAGTCTGAAGAGGAAGGCTTTGCTGAGCAAAGAAGAATGACTAACCTATTCAGAGAAGAATACGGAAAAAGGCATTACCGCATGTTCCCCAGTGGAATACTGCATGATCCACTGTATGAAAGAGAACTGATGGATTCAGTCCAGTTAAAAGAGACATTTTATCTACAGGTGCTGAGAACCTGAAAGTAAAAGCCTGTTACCAATGTGATCTCTCCGCAATAGTCACACCAGAACAGAATTTCTTCATACTCCTTTCTTCATACACAACATAGAACCACCAGGAACTTTGGGAGGAGCCCTTTCAGACAAGCAGTCAGGAAAGCAATGCAAGAAGTCTATCTTTCACTATACCTGTTCCATGCTTCTTTCCCTGAGCTGTATCACATAAGAGAGGTGGTTTTGTTCTCAGTTTCTTCAATGAATAGATCCGGAGGCTGGAAAGGCTCGCTATGAAATAAACCTTTTGGAATATGGGTTATCAGGGATGCCCAAACTGCACAACAAACACTTTGGTATCATTATTTCTTGGAACAGGCTGTTATTATTTCAGTGTTACTACCTTCCTACTCTTTTTAGTCAGTGTTTAGAAAAGATGAAAGAACTTCAGTTTATGGCAATGGATTTTGACTGAACAACGATGTTCAGTTCTCAGCTCTACCTCAGACTTCCTCAGTCATTTGGAGGACTTCACCCATCTGTATCGCTGTGTCCTCTCCTGCCTGCACTACAAGCTTTTTTGGGTACCTGTGTTTTTATTTTGCATGGCATAACAAAATCCTAGGGGGACTTCCACATACTCCTGATAAAAAAAAATTAACCGATGTGTTTGGATTTTTAGGAAGTGTTCCCAGTCTCACAGGGATAATTTGTTCTTCTGTATGAAGAGATAGAAACACCAGCAATCCTTCCTTTTCTTTTATATCATTCAGATCCCGCCGCTCTGCTGCACAGAGTATATTCCCTTTGTCATGAACATAAACAAACAGTTACTACCACTTTTCCTCAAGCAGCAAGCCACAGGGCCAAAGTCCCTCAACCTGAGTACAGAGAATTAAGCCCTACCACCAAAAAAGAACAGGGATAAAAAGTAGAGAATAACCACTTTTTGGTTTACTTCTCCTCTTGTAAAGCTGATGCAAAAGGTGCTTCCTGTTACCTGGAATATTATCTACTTTTTCTCACTATATGTGAGAAGTAAAACAAAGAATGATCCTAAACTAAAATCTCAGACTTGAATAGCCTGAGCTCTCCATAGTTTTTCATCTGCTGACTGAGTACCAGTGTTCAATTGTTAAAAAAATGTATAATTATTATGAAATGACAGGTATAATGTATGAAAGCAGCCACCCACTTTGGCATACTAGTCAGATGCAGGCAAAATTATCAAATGACACTATACAGGGCTGAACAGTTTTTCCTCATAAAACATGAATCCTATTGATTACCCTGCACTTCAGTACACTAATATAGAATAATTGCATGAGACAGCAAAGTATTCAAGCACACAATCCACTGATGTATGAGCAATGGTTGTTATCTCTATGGTGACATTCATTAAGATGGACAGAAAGTGATTTGTTGCCAGGGATTATTGCTCAGTCATTCCCAAGGTTCTTAGACAATGGCAAATGGGGGACATTTTCTGACTGTCAATTTTTGCCCAAGAAATGAAAAAGAAAAAAAGACAAAGAGCAGCTCAGGACAAAGTGAAATGCTACATGCTGGGGTCATTAAGTTTTCATTTTGTGCATTAAACATTAACGAACAAACTAGAATGTAAACAGTGATGAATAGAAGAAAAATCGCTTTGTTTTAACAAATTTTATTTCATTCTCAGATGGGACATTTTGTTTCTGAAATATTTAATTTAGAAGTTCTTGATAGTCCCTTAAGTTATCAAATACCAAATGCTAATTAGATCATAAGACTTAACTAGCTGGACTGAAACACCAAAAAAATAAAGGTTATTTAATCATCAAAGCAATAACATTTCCACTCTGAAGAGAGCTCTTGTATACTTCGCTCAAGCTAAATCAAACTGTAGTGATTCTTGAATACAAAACACTGCAGGATCAATATTCACAGTCATGCAAGTATCAGAAAACCTGGGCTTTACTGTAAGCATTTCCCAGGACATATGAGAAAACCCTCAGTTCATTGCTCCGTCCTGACCTACTCCCAATTTTCATATGTCTTAAAGAACGTAAGTTGGACTTTACATCTCTCCATGGAAGAGATAGTTGCCCGGTATCCCATGGCCAGCACTGCCACCACTAGCTCCCAGCAACCTGTCTGCAGCCCGTGTGTGACCGGGAGCTGAAGACAGTCCCCTGCTCACACAGAAAGGCTGTCCTTGGAAATAAATTACTTATGGCACAATGCAATTGAATCTATTTCTGAGGTTAATCCGTAATGACACAAATGGCTGTTTTCGCTTGTGAACTCACTGCAAGTGCTGATTTTCCTGGGAGAGGTAAGAGAATCCTGCTGACTCACCGGTGCAAGCGAGTGGTTGGAAGGAAGATTGGGAATGACCCTGAAAACTGAAAGCCTAGGCAGAATGGCCCTCAAGGATGAAAACTCAGGGACATATCTGGAGGCAGAATTGGGTTTATAATATTTATAAATTCTTTTGGAAGTGAAGACTCATTCCATAATAGAAAATTAATTCTGACAACTTGTAAAACACGTTGGCTATATTAAGAGCAGTCTGAGAAAACTCCCGGGTAGGTGTCTATAAGCCAGTAGCATCTATCTAGACACTAATAACTTGAAATGAGCACAGAAAGTAACAATATCATTTGGGGGCTGCAGGAAACTAGAGAAGATACTGTAGAAGAGTGAGATATAGGCTTTCAGGAGAAAAGTTCAGTATTAGCCTTACTAGTTCTGCACCGACCTGTTTTTGACAAGTTCTTCATCCAGTTTGCTCTAAATTCAAAGTATTTGGTCTTTATTTTTAAATGAAGCTCTTTCACAGATAAGGCACTTTCATTTCCCCATCATGTGAACAAAACTAGTAAGATGTGCCAAGAAGACAGGGTGGACCTATGTGAAACATTTCTTCTACAGGAACTACATCATGTGGAATCTGATCAGAAAACTAAGATCCTGATGTCATGTGGACTGTTGTAATTGACCCCAACTGTATGCTCTCTTAATCTCATAAAAGCAAGCAGAAAATGAACATAATGTTTCCATGTGTATTTTCATTTCAGAAGCACTGGAATGTAAGAAAAGTGTTGTCTAGAGACAGACCAACACATTGCCACTTTTCCTATGCTATGACCTTCCTTTCTTACATCAGGACCAACTTGAAACTTCTCTTTCAAGACGAAGTGGCCATGACCTTAATTAAAATAAAAGGAAAACATCATTCATGAAACCCCGAAATTTTAAAAATTAAAAAAATGTTCTCATAGTGCCTCAGAAAAAACCTAAAATCTTATGCAGTTTGTCATGAAAACCAGAGGCAAATGTAGGCATATGCCTGAGCTCTGCTTTTTCAGTGTCCACCTGGAAGTCTGAACTTCAGAATCCATCATCAGAACCAAACACCAGGCTGTTGACAATTCTGTGATTGCTCTCTGTCAGTCTCTCTTGACAGAGCTCCTTTGACTCCATAGAAAACATTGAATATTTATACTCAGTGGAACAGATTATTCCACAGTCCAGTGCTGGTAGCTCTGGCCTGGAATGTAGGAAAGTGTTTCTAATCTCCTGTCCCAATGACAGTGTAGCTCCTTACATGAAGTAGAAAAGCAGCCTATTCTGTATATGCCTATGACCTCTCTTTTCTTTCCCATCTACCCCCTTCAGTCACAACTTTCCCATCTCCTTACTTTGATCTGAAAGAAACTCCTTACAAGCAACTGTAAGGATATTCCTGGGGGGGGGGGAGGAGAAAATCAATTTAATGATTTGGCTTTCCACTGGGAACCCATGTTGTCAGAAAAATCTTTACCATCTGTAAAAATGGTCCCCTGACACCTGGTTACAATCCTCCAGGGAGAGAATCATCAGTATGAGCAAAATCTCAGCTCTGTCCAGCCCTGACTTCTGAGAAACGTAGAATCTGGATCTTCACAAGTGATGCATAGTAAACAGAGACAAACAACTGACAAGCACATGTTCCCCCCCCCCCCCCCAAAAAAAAAGTTTATTTGTCTTTCTGCATCCCTCAATCCTAACAGTGGTACCTGCGTGTGCTACACACTGCCACTCCACCACCTCTGCAATGTGTCACGGAGGACTTGAATCATCTCTGATAGACGTCGGCATGCATCCCGCTGAGTGTCTGGCAGAACTATCTGCTCATGATTGATGCCAAATGCTTAGAAATCATTTGGCTCCAACAAACTGTTCTTAACAGTTTGTTTGATGCATTTGATAGGAACTGGGAGGGAAAAATAATAATTTAATAATACAACATGTCAGAGCTAACTTTTTTTCGTTAGGAAAATTGTGCTTTTATCATATACGTCGCTGGATTAAAATAAACAACTAATGCTCAGGTCTAGAGCGATGTTTCAGTAATACATGAAGTGGTTCCAGTCGTATGGAGAGGCATAGCAGGAGACAGCACAAAGGGTTGCTTCCTTTTGCTGCCTTAGACTGTCAAGAGTGCCCCATCCTTCTTATCACGTAAGTGCAGTGACAAGCAGGACAGTACCTCATGCAAGACAGCTGCTCTCAATACTGGCTCAAGTCCCGCCAGGGCAGTGAAGAAAGCCATTTGCCCTGTGGTAACTTCCCCACAGCTAAAACACCGCAGGAGCCACAAGCCCCTGCTTGGGTAGAGGTGTTTTACACGACTGATGGAGATACAATGGTCAGTGCCAGGCTCCCGTACAGCACAGCGTTTCCTCACTTGCTCTGACATTCTCCATGAAGGAAAGATGCCACCCTGCCTGCCTTGGCATCTTGCTTGGCATACAAAGGAGTGAGGAGCTGGTGGAGAAGGTCACAGCCCACCCCCTGAAGCAGCCCACCACCCTCACAGCTGCTCCCATCTCTATTAATCCCCACCACCACCCGAATGCTGGTGGCAACACCAGCTTTGGGAGGTTTTTTGCTATGCAAGCCCAGTCAGTAAGGTGTATTGTCTATTTGCTTACATTCATCCTGCACAAAGAAAATACACAGTATAATGCTACTTTCATAATTCAAGTGCCATCATACATATTAGCATGAACTGAATGTAATAAAATACAGAGTTGAACTGCTTTCTACCCCCTTCCCATCCAATGCCTCTCCACGAAAGGTGCCAAAAAAAACCCAACCCCAAAACAAAACATTCCCATTTTCCCATAGCATAGGCTTTTCTATGTATAAAAACCATACACTGCTCTGAGTTAAAGATAATAAGTAGTATATCTTGTGTGTTGGTTTTTTTTTAAATCTCCAAACCTACAATTTTCCAGGAGTTATACTACATGGCGAAGGATGAAGACCTCAGTTCTGAAGAGATAATTGCTTCAGTCCTTTCATGACAGTTGCTACTGGATTGTACTGAAGAAGCAGCAACTCTTCTGTCATGTAGGAAAATACTGGGTTGCTGTTCTCTCAACACTTTCTACCAGGACTGTAACGAATAAAACCATACTGTTCAGCATCCAGAGAGGGTGGGGATCCCTGAAGTTTTCCAAGGCAGCAGATCATGCGGATCTGTTATGTGGATGCATGAATATATCATGGTTCAGAAAACCCATAACTATGTGTTTTCTCTTCCTTACCAAAATCTATAGGTATCTACTTATCTTTGTTGATAAAGAAATAAAAAAATGGTGACATTTGTGATTAAAAAAATGTGGCAGTTATCTCTACTACTGTTTTAGGGAAACAAAATGCATTCTCTATAATAGCAAGGTACTAAAGCATTTTTGCTGCAAGTCTGGGAGGTCCATTGTGACTCACTCACACTTGTCCTGTTTTTAAAAACTGTAATATATTCCTTCCCATTAGTCTCTCTGTCCATCCAGCAAAAGCAAACCAAAAACCAAACAAGATCTAAAACAGAAGGGATCATTTCCGTAGGCCTCGCTGACAGAAAGGTCCGAAATATTAACCACATTATTAGCATTTTCAGAAGTTAAAAAACCCCACAAAACCCAACAATTGCAGAGGTGTACACGTGGCATTAAAGTATTTTTGCCATTTGAAAGTCATGAGGAGTGCTGAGCTGATGGGACATCCACATTTCGTGACACCCGTTCGGCCCTGGCAGTCCAAATTCCACTGAATGTAAAATATGACTTGACAGACTTATGAAGGCTCTCCAGCTGAGCACCTCTGTCATTTTGTCTTGGGGAGGTGAAAGAACCAAAACCCAAATACTCAAGAACTCCTTCACAGTCACCACTCCACCTTCCCAATGAACAATAACAGATGTTAAACTGGCATTAAATAATGAGAACCAAGAAGCCCTGGCCACAGCACAATTTCTCAGAGAAATTGTATTGTGGTTAAGATGCTGCTTCTCCTTAAGTTGACACAACAAAGTCAGCTTTACACATGCTGCAACATCATTGAACCCACCATGGGCTATAGAAACCACTCAATAAGCTGGGCAAATACATAAATGGTTACGTCTATAACCTGCTCTACACTGCTGCAGCTACACTGCCATCATGTTTAAAGCTAGCTGAACCAAGAATCACAGTTCCATCTTCACCTGCAGCATATATAGACTCTCTACCTTAAAATTAATCTCAAACTCTCCATTTTGAGGGGACTTTTTGTTCAGAGGGATTTTTATTTTAATTTTCTTTTTTTTTTTTTTGGAAATCCATTATTTCATGCACTTCAGATGACATTTTTCTTCTCTGGATTGGTAACTGTAGTGTAAGCAACACCCAAGAAAAGAAAGGTCTTCAGTTCAAGGTCCCCAGGCTGAGAGTGCCTTGGCTCCACCAGCCAAAGAAAGCTTCTTTTGTAGATGAAGCATTTAATGGACCATTACCTGAAATAATTAAGCATCAACAGCAATACCACTGCACCTCCCCCCAGAACCAGTTTCAAAGTTATAATCTAGTATCTTCAAGAACTGTAAGCTGTATAACTTTGCTGACAATTTATACAGCAAAGGAAATAATACATTACAGGCAATTGTGGATTCTAACTCTATAATTGCACTTAGGAGGCCTCAGTGATATCACATGAAAATTAATCTCAAGTAGCTATTATTTAAAGCATCTTTTATTTTCTAAATGCCACTGAAGCAGGGCTTTTCATAATAGCAATAGTTCCAGGGTAAATTTTTCCATGGGGTACGACAGGCTGACCTACATTAAACTCCAGTAAAAACAGGGAAATATGCAGTTGCTTTGAGAGACATCACATTCAGGAACTCAGTGGCATGACATAAGATCAGTAAATGCCAAGATACCTGGAGTCTGGGTGTATCCACTACAATGCCTAGCTCAGCTATATGTGTTCAGTCAGTCGGTAAATCTAGAACAGTTTTCCTGGCAAACTTTAAGGAAGTTTCTTCCTAAACGAAACCTTAGCTATGGGAGACCATATGCTAACCTAGAACAGCTAGTGGTTTTGCAGACATTTTCAAAGTGACCATTTGTAGCTGCAGGTGATGTTTGTCCTTCTGCTTCATCTAAGTGTCTAACTCTCTTGCACCTGTGCAGGCTTTTGCTCATGACCAGACAACTGAGTTCTGCAGACTCAACAGATGCCACATCTCTTTTTAGCACTTTCACACTGAAATAGCTTTTAATTTACTTTACTGTATCCTTCTTTCTGGACTATCAGCAAAAAAAGGAAAAAAAAAAAAAGAAAAGGCACATTCCACTGCTAATCACATGTTACAATTCATCTCCCATGACCATCTCAAAGTTAGGGAGCTACTTAAAGTTAGTCAGGCAGGGTCCTCCTATTGTCATAAGGAAGAAACAGGTACACTTAAAACACCATTCCTTCCTCCTTAAGATAACATAAAACATAACTGGGCTGAAGACAACCTTTCCTATCACAAGTGCTTTGGACTGTATTTTTCGGTCCAGAGAAAGCAAGTAAAGCTCAGTCTTTAGTATGCAAGAGGACTAATTTCAAGGTTCTCCTCACTTTGAGAATAAGTCGTTCTGATTTATCTAGCTGCCGTAAGATCCTGCTGTTGTAATGCAAGTTGCCCTCCAGCTTTTTAATACATCACAGACCACGCAGTGCTAAAAGCCAAGAAAAGCACTGCTTCCAACTATTTCCCTACTAAATTATGCATCTATTGTAAATGCCGATAACTTTGGGGGAACTTGCAAAAATATTGTGGGTTTTTCTACATCATTGAGGCAAGGTTATATCTATCGACTATGACATTAAAAAATTAAAGTTTTCATGTTCCTGTGTGTCTATCAGACTCAAAACAAATGCTATCTCTTGACTAATGCAGCTGCTGGTACTTCATATATGCAGGCATACTCAGAGAGGCACCTGAAAGAAATCCATTCAGTGGCAATCTCCTTTTTGAGTGTGGAAGAGCCATCCCTTGAGAAAGTACTCCTGTACTACTTATTTCACAGGAGATAAAAAATGAGAAGTCCTAATCCCTTCCACTCAAAGGCACATTCACAACACAAGCATCATGCTCACGGCAAACAGCTTCTAACAAGAATAGCTGCAACTTATCCCTAGAAAAGGATGAAATAGGACAAGATACTGAAGAACAACATGGGGCTCAAGAACTGGCACTAGAAGGAAGATTTCGGATGTCCAAACCCTAGAAAGTATTCATAGGCACAGGACCCTTCTGCCCAAATGGATAATTCCCTGAGTATATGGTGTATCTGACCTTTAGGAATCAAGCCTGGCATGACTGATGAGTGTTAGGCTTAGAGGAGAGGTGACAAGAACAGAAGAGACTTGACTTGTAATCTTCATGGCTGGTTTAAGTGTACAGAAAAGGAATGAGATAAACAAGGCTACAGCAATACAAGAGTATCAGAAGGAGGAAGAGCAATATTAAGGGAAATCAAAACTCTATAGGAGTGGAAATTGCCACAAACAATGTATTAGAAAATGCAGTTAAAATTGGACAGACCAGATAACTGCCCTCCTAGAAATTAAGAACCTATATTATAGATCCAGCAGCAAATATTTTATACCTCTCTTTGTTTGTGATAGTAGACGGAAAACAGCAAATTTAGGCTTTTTTAGTTAATGAGGAAAAAGTTATTTGGGTTGTATAGTCTGACTGGAAAGACAGAAGAGACTTTGAAACCAATTCTAAAGGTAAAAACAATGAAAAGATGTGCTGTACATGGATGTAGACTGCATCAAACTATTATTTTTTGCTGATGAACCTGATTTTCTACACAAAGGGAATAGTATAGGTCTCATGTATTCGGACTTAATTAAAGCATCTTGCAGGGACACATGGGAAATTATTAAACTAGAGAGGATCAGTAATAGTAAAAATGTTGTAAGGCCTATAAAAGATTGTTTAGAGAGAAGACAAGAATACCAGTAAGGAACCATGAGTCTTTGGCCAACCCTATTTCACATTTTCATTAACAACTTAACCATAAGAAGTAAGAGCATGCTGATGAAATACAGTAACAATGTAATTCTGAGAAGCATCTCAAAACGGTAAGGACTCTAGCATTGTCTTGGAGGAGCTGGATGACTGAGAAATAGATGTAAGTATGGGTTGAAAATGAATACTTTTAAGTGCAAAGGCACAGATTTAAGGACTCATATCAATAATTTCAGCTAAGGTTTGGGAGTTCATCCTATGAAGATGAAAAGAAGTAGAAAGAAAGAAACATAGCAGTTTATTTGAGGATGATATACAAGCCATCAATGTACTTTTGTAGCGAGAAATGCAATCTTGAGATGCCTGACACAAGGCACTTCTTTGGGAGTTAAGGAAATAGTAACAGTTCTGCTGAAACATCGTCTGAAATACAGCTCTGGCCAAGCATTTTGAAATCAATTCAAACTGGAATGCGCATGAGGAAGGGTGACTAGGAAGGTCATCAGAAGAACGAAAAATTTCTCTTATGAAGAGAAAGTGAAACAATTTGACTCATTCAGTGCAACATACCTCACACCACAGTGGGGCAAGTACAGGAAACGGGGAAGTGAACAACAATGCAAGTTACGTAAAGTTGTCACAAGCACAGATGGGTAGCCCATGTGGCTGGCCCAATTAATACAAACTCTCTTACCAGACAGCACAGGGTCTGTCATATATTTGAATACCTTTGGGTTCCCAGCACAGATTACCAGGGGTTCGTAAGAAAGTAGCAGCCTCTCTCAAAGTGAGAAAGAAGATCATGCTATTGGAGCGACAGACAATTTTCCACTCTCCTGCTAGGGTCCACCTAAGTGCAAAACTGCCTCAGCAGCAGTTTCAAGATGAGGGTTCCATTTAGAAATCTACTCTCTCTCCCACCATTTCCCTTCTTGTCCTTTGTGTCCAGCTGCTACTTGTAAATTCAGTAAGGAGTTTTAAAAAGGTATCAAGACCAGAAATACATTTTTTTTTAATCCTTAAAAAAGATTTAAAAACAAACAGGCAATGCAAAAAACTTCTGGGTTTTCCTACATCGATAAAGCTTGTTGGATTTTGTCCACAAATAGGTGAATATGCTCAATACATTGTGAGAAGGCATCACGTTGATAGGTTAACACAAAGAATGGCCTGAGAGGAATCAGCCCCATTATTATACCTCACTCATGTTGTACCTTTGCTTTACTATTTATAATCTTGCATTTCCTTAAATGACAGCTGTCAAAAAGAAACCAAAACAATTATATGCCTGTTCACAATAGGCAACTATAAGCAAATACTCTGCTCTGTGTGGGATTACTGCTGGTTAGACTCCACTAGAACATGTCACGCAACTGCAAAACCTCATAATTACTAATTAGACAATCACAAAGATGACTGAGAGTGTCATTCACCAGATTACCAAGAGATAGACACTGAAACAGAAGTAAAATGACACTTATCTCTAGAAACTGTGCACGTAGCCTAACAACACAAATAAAGGAAAACACAGACCCTCAGGGAGCATCCTAGCACACCCCTAAGGCTCTAGGCTAAAACCCAAAACTGCTGTTCAGGAATGCCAGTGGCAGCAATCAGAGGGACTTTGGCATATTTGGCCCCACTTGATCCTTTGCTGCTGCTGCTTTTGTACTGCAATGCCATTCAGTGCATTTGGGGGAAAAAATAAAATAAAAGCGGCCCACATTCTAGCAGACTACAGGGAAATTAAGAAACTAATTTTGAATCACCATGTTTACAAACAGTGGCCCAGTTTACAGAACTCTTCAGGGAGCTGAACTTTTAACGACAGTTTTAAATACAGTGAAATAGGTTTCAGAAGGAAAAGCAATAGTTGTCCAGAGACTGTACGGTGTGGGTGGGAGCAAATGGCAGTCCTATAAAGAATGGAGCAGCTGCTGCCAGTTTGGCATAGTTATGCAGTATTTAGCATATATCACCCCTGAGGATGATTATCTTCCTGTCATGAGCATAAAAGACAGATAACTCACGAGCCAGTTGAATCTCTTTCTCATAAGCGGTAGGGAGGTAATGCACTGATAACTCTTCAGAGGTTAAATATATTTATTCTATGGGAACAAGTTTTATTATTATGGTATTTGAAAGGGACAGATATCATCTGAAATCCTGATTTTTCATTTCTTGATCTGTTTGGGTTAAGCAAGCTTTTTATTGTACCTGCATTATGCTTGCCACAGTAGAACAGAAGAGTAATCCAGAAGAGGCGGTGGAAGGAAACATTGGATAAGCATATACATTTCTTTATTAGGCTTCATGGTGCAAGTACATGCACCTGTCTTCTTTAGCTATGTGGATGAAAGCCTGCTGAAAGAAGAGATCAGCAGTACAGAAAATTTTTAAGAGCTCTGTGTTTTGTTCTTGTGGTAAAATAGCAACAAGCAAGAAATTTTGAGGTAGAAGGCATGAAGTGCTACCATTTCTCTAAATCCCTCACATCCCCCACAACCCCCATTTCATAGCAATGTAGATTTCTGAAAGGGGTGACAGAGACAGTTTACACTGTCATGAGACCCCGACCATCCCACGTTGAGCAACACTAACAGCCCAGCAGGGCCACTTCTAAGGGAAATAATTAATTCAGGACTTGATAATCCTAAAGACAGTTCATATATAACATTCATTATGAGATATTTGATTATTTTAGGGAATTCTCAGAAGCCCAGGCCCTAAGTTATTTGTTTTGTGAAATATGAGCAACTCCGAGTCAACCCTTCATTTATTAAGCTAAAGCAACTTCTTTCAATAGAGGATGGGCAAGGTGCATCATCAGAGAATTAGCCTGTATCGGGGATGCTGGAGCCTGAGTTTCAGACTCTTCAGCATAATCATGCTGTTAACTTTAAAACAAATTCCAAGAGAAGCACCTATACACAGTAACACCGCAGCTGAGAGAGCTACAAGCACCAGTGGGATGCTTTTCTTTTTATAGGTGATTCACTTCAAGTTTGGCTCCTAGTCTGAAGGGACCCATCCTTTTTCCTCTAAGGAAGGCCCAGGGATTTTTACCTCCTAAATTGGGCACCTGAGTTGGATAGTAAAAATTAAAAAGGAATGGGTGGAATTTAGCTGTAACCTTCCTGTTCAGAAAGGTATGTGCTTTGTGTCATCATAAGAAGGATCTATCCATTAATTATTCACTGTTCTTTGTTATCATCTCAATCTAAACCTGCATTTTAAATAGCAATACACAGCTTTTTTACTCATTGTATCTTACACAGCCTTCATAAGCCAGGTTAATTTGACCCTTAATATAAGCAACATGTTGGAAAAAAAGAAAAAATAATAATCAGCAACTATTTTTCACAGAAATTGCCTGACAGCTGCTTTTTAGTAGAGGGCAAAGAGAGCACAGAAAGAGAACTTCCCCTTCACTTTCTTCCTTGTGCATTATATACTGCATTATATACTGCAACACACTAAAAATTAAAAAAACTAAATTGCTTGTCTGTTGAGCTGAAAAAAAAACCAACCTGCTTAAAATTCTGATAGAGACTGATTATTCTAACTGCTGAACAGCTTTTTCAACTGCAAGGCTCAGAAAGATTCATCCATACAATGCACCACTTGTATCAATCAAAGAAGTTTTATAATCCACTTTTGAAAGCAATAATTTCCTAAATTCTGTGAAAAGATCAATCTTTTTCCTCTCAAGAGTTTATAAATTATCCCTATTACAGCATTTTTTTTAATATTAAAAGACAGTTAATTATATTACTGGGAAAGCAGATCGAATGGTACCATAAAAGGAAAGTAAAAGAAGCAGTCTGAGAGGTGTTCTGAATGCCTCATTGCAGAAGGGGAGTGGGGGAAAAGCATCTTCTCACCAGCTACAGGCAGGTACACCCTGGGAGGATATACTCCAGAAAACCAGGATAACTTGTTACTTGGGACTCAGATAGCTTTCATGCGTAAGTATATCTGCCTCAAGAGCTCACATTTCTATTCACTTTTTGACAATTTGCATTAATAAGCACATAAATAACAACTTTTCAGGAAATTAAACAAAAAAGAGAGAGAAATCATTTATTTCTTCAGTGCCTTTCTGTCCAAATTGTCCCATCCTTTGCAGCTTCTCTAATAGTTTTTTAAGTAGTCCACTCCAGCTTTTCACTGTTTTGTGATGCTCAGTCTAGTAAAGTTATGGCCGATAATAGACCAGTTCTGTATCTGTGAAATAGGGGTAGTAATCTTTCCTTTTTCTGCTTTTAGCCATGGTGGTTGATTGTAAAGCACTCAAAGAAAAGGGTGTTTCTCACTATTTACATACATAGTAATTGGGCATTTGTCTCACTTCTCTTAAGGTCTGTGGATTCCTGTCTCTCATTTCACAGAGAGCTCTGACAGCCAAAGCTGTGTGCTTTTTTTTTTTCTTTTTTGAGAATTTGTCAAGGCTCTTAGTGAGATGACTTGAATATTTATTTTTCCATAAAGCTGCCAAAATTAGAAAGAGCAAAACCAACCCCTTAACCCCCTCACCAAACTCCATGTTCAAAATCAGTTTAAAAAAAATAAAAATCTACAGGAATTTACTTTGAATTATTTTAGGCAGTGTTACCTCCTCTTGTCAATCATGGGACCCCACCAGTGTAACATCAGGAGCTGAGTAGGGCTACTTAATAATACTGATCTAGAATAGGCACATAATGCTTGCAAGCCTCATCAAGGCATCAGTCAAAAGAAAAAGAGGGTGGATAAGAGGGATAAAGTTACCATTGCAATAGGGCAAGAAGCAGCACTGAAAAGGGGAAATGTACAACAGCTTAAAGTTTCCACCTGTCTTGGGTGACAAGAAAATTGTGTAACTTCTAATGCAGCAGAGACATTTAAAGATATCTATCATGTTCTTGGTGCCACTCTTGGGAATCATGAGGGTTTTGCACACAGTTGACAACGTGATGCAGAAAGGCATTTCTGTTCAAGCAGAAGCTTAACTAGTCAGCAATTTCTTATGGGGAAAAAAACCAAAACAGTTTCTGCAGTATTTTTTCTCCATTTTCTCCAGGAAATATTTTCTTTGGCTGAAATATTTTTATTTTAAGGATCAAATATTCAAATATTAAAGCAAACTGACATAAGCTGTCACAGAGCCTGAAGTCTCTTTCCTTATCTGCAGTTCAGACGCCCTGGTTAGACCACTTTGCTCTAGCCAACATAATGAGATGTTTCACAAAAGGTCTTTAACCGCAAGCGCAGATAAAGGAGATGTAGTCTAGCAATTTTGCTTTGCTGGGAGATGTGAAATGGTGTTCCCAGGAGGCAGGATGGTAACTCGCCACACAAGGTTCAACACTGAATTCATTGTTAAATGTTAACATGTTAAATGAAATATTTCTAAACATTTTGTGCAACATTTATTTTGGTACTGTTTTAGCTTTTTTAAAACTTATTTCACATGTAAACAAAATGTAAACATGTCATTTCACATGTAAGCAAAAACTAAAAAGTTTCCCATAGAACTGAAATTCTAATAAATACTGACCTTTTCACTTAATAAAATTTCATTCCTCTGACTACTGATGACTCAAACACATACTTTCATGCTGTCTTAAGTCTGAAAGCCATCCTCTTAATTGTATACAAATTGTGTATTAGTCCAGTCTCTGAGATATGAACAGCATTATCAAATCCTATCCCATTTATTTACTTAGAGCAGTATAGTCTTCCCACATTTTACTGTGCTGGCTGAATCAGGGTAACTGACACCACAGAAAATTTTGTACTTAAGCTCTGAATTTTTGCACTTCTGGATAGTTATTTTGCTCTTACTCAAACTATTTTGAACATTCTTGTCACATAAAACTGATCAAGAATTTAGGATAGGCTTTCACGATTCCTAAAGTTTCTTCTGAAATTTATTCTGTTACAAAAATCGTAAGTGAACCACTATTTCTGCTTAATCCAATTCCTCCTATCACCATTGCAAAGGTAGAGGTGGACAAATAAATGGAGCTGTTTGGAAGATATGAAAGATTCTTTCTTACTTTATCTGAAGAAGTTCATCCTAATAAAATGATGCTGATGAATCATAGAAAAATGGGATTATGCCAAGGCAGGGTCAACAATACTTATGCCGTTCCCCAAAAACATTTTCTAGTATTTTCAGAAAGTTCCAGTGATGAAGATTTCACAAATTCTTAAGCATCAAAGCACCATCCTGCACATATTTACAGAGCGCTCTTGACATTTAGGGTTATTTACCCATCAAATTAGATTTCCAGCAAACTACCTGTTTCATTCTTGCTTGTATTATCTGCTGCCACCTTCTGCGTTCAGCCCTAGTTGGGATGGCAGAGTTTTAATTCATGATATTATGCACTGGAAAGCATTGTGAGAATGTGAGGACTCGACCATGTTTGGTGGGTAAAGACTAAAGGAGCACACTCAGCAACTGCCAAGCAAAAAAAGTTTTTGGCTTTGACTCAGGGTTAAATTCTTGAACTATAGTCTTTCAACCTCCAAAGGTGGTAGCAACAAGAAAGCTTCAGCCATAAGGATATAAAACAGTAGTTAAATGATGTAGTGGTTCAACTGCAAAAATCCAATAGACCGGTCCCCATCTAATTCTAGACAAACTGATGTTCCTCAGCAGTAACACTCCATATTCTGAAAAGCAAAAGCCAGGGAATTCTCACACACACACATGGGACATAAAGACTACAGGCTGTCTACACAGGTAATATATTGAATTACTGGTGCAAAACAGCCCCTCACATGAATATAAAATTGTTTTAGATCAGAATAGTTTCTCTGATTTGGAAGTGAATCAAACAAAACTGAATTAAGACAGCTTTTTTTCCAAAATGAGAAAGGCCTTGCATGAGTTTAATCTGGTTTAATTGATCTAATTTCCATCAATTAGCCTGGATTAATTTCCCAGAGAAGACAAGCTCATAATTCAGATTTCACTGAATCAGCAATTGTACTAGCGCAATAAAAGTAGTTGATTTTAAATATATCGACTATGATGGTAATCCCACTAACATTCATTATTATTGCTCACATACCTGAAGTTAGGCAGAAGTTTAAGTGCTTACTTAAAGAAAAAGCATGAGGGGAAAAAAAAAAGAGAGATTTTGTAAAATGGGTACTGTAAAGGAGCATAAAATAGAATTGCCATCAGACAAATGAAATATCAATATTGCTTTGTAAAGCAAGTGTTTCTTTAGAGCGAGATGGAGCAGGTCCATTAACACATGAATAGGTCTTCATAACATTACATCGCTTAAATGGAAACAGTCACACCAGTAAAACTTAATGCATGCACTCTCCTCTTTTAAAATTGATCCATGTTGCTTCAGTTTGCATTGTCAGTTAGTTCATGTGCAGACGTCCCCTTTCACATCCAGGCTGGCTGGGCAGAGTAGTATTTGCTCCAGTTAGAGGTTACTTTCTCCCAGAGAGCATGGGAGTCCCCGACATCTGACATAACTTGGTGTGTGTCTGCTTTAAAGATGCTTAGCCTGCTTCAGGCAATTTCAGCCTGAAGTGGGTTACCCCAAACACTTAAATCACCCAATTTAGTTAGGGGGAATTAGAGGAAGTGGATGATAAAGGGCAAAAAGTGGTGAGACAAGAACGATGTTGATATTTTTGCTGTGTCCTGTCCTAGCTCTGCTCAGATGAAGGGATCACAGCTCCCTTCTACCACCAGACTACCTTGAGTTATCACTGACCTGTGTTAGAGAAGCGCAAATTTTGTCAGACCTACCAGTCGATGGCATAATAGCCTTTTCCAGTCCAGGTCATCCTGACTGAATCAAACTACACCAGAAGAACTCAGCAGTAACTGGAGGTTAACCCCTAGGGGCTAGAGGGAATAATGTCTTCACATGGCCAGCGACAGCTGAAACAGGATACCAGAATACAGCCTAGCCAAGTAAGGATAAGCTAAAAATGGACATAAAATCACACACAGAGTTGCATGAGTGTCTCTGGTTTATCCAAGAAACATCCACACAAACTACCTTATTATGAGCAAAGTATGCAACATAAACCTATTTACAAAGGCACAGTGCAGAACAACATACGCTTCGGTGAACCTAGCCAGACCTCCTTCTTCCAACTGTTTCTCTCCTTCTGTCTTTTCCTCTCCCACAAAGAGGGCAAGAGCTTCTGCCAGCTGTGGCTCTTCACTGTTTCTCTGGTAGCCAAAAACATCTGTCTTTTTGTCCCCACACCATCTCACTCGGCCTGACTCCGAGGCAGATAGCACTACTCCTAGGCAAACACTCTAAAGCCAGAAATACTTTCTTATGGGGTTTTGCTCCTGGTCTTCCTCTCTGATGTGATATTCAACTACACTCTATTTTTACATTTTGCAACCTCATTTCTCTTGAGTAGTCATGAACCTTAATTTGCAGCAAAATAAGGTGGCTGTAGAATGACAGCGAGAACCAAGCTTTAAAAGCTTCTTCAACAGTTATTAATGCAGTAGTTTTCACCACACGGAGAAACAGCACCATGTCTTTGGGCAGGGTCCAGCTGTCTAAATGTAGGTATCTAGAAAACCAGTTTGTCAGTGTCTTTTTTAGTACTGGGGAAGCCCAAAACTGGACACGGTGCTCCAGATACAGTCTCACAAGCACCAAATAGAGGTGAATGATCACTTCAGCCTGCTGGCTACAGCCGTGCTGAGCCAGTGTGGTAGGCAGTTAGCCCTCCTTGCTGCCAGGAAGCACTGCTGGCTCACGCTCTGCTTCTGGTCCACCAGGACCTCCAGGTCATTTGCAACAGAGCTGCTCTTCAGCCAGCTGATCGGCCCCTGGCCTGGGCTGCTGCAGGGAGCTATTCCATCCCCGCTGCAGGACTCTGCATTTGCCTTTGTTGAACCCATTTCTGCAGCCTGTCAAGGTCCCTTTGAATGTCAGCCTGGCCCACCGGCACATGAGCAGCTCCCCTGGTTGGATGTGGCTTTGTTATGACTCTAACCTGTGTTAAGCACAGACATCTTGGTGTGCTCCCTATTACTGCATGCCCCAAACCAGAACAGTAACTAACTCCAGAAGAAGAGGAGCAGTAGGAAAGGTAGCACTTTAAGCAAAAGGAACCACTCTTCTAGCTCGCAATACCTGGTAAGTCCTTTCTGCTAGTACAGAGAATTTGTCTCTTCCATATCAGTCCCCTTTAACCACAGGGCAAATATCAACCAGTGACAAAATGAGAGAAAGAGCAAGTTGGAGATGCTAGAGTCTGTGGAGGGAGGAAAGCCAAACTTCCTGAGAGCTGAGGACAGCAGTTCCAGCATGATTAATACATGCACAGTCTCGAATGTAAGCACTAATGGCATGCAATGAAATTGAGCTGTCTAGGGAAATCAAGCAGGACACACTTTGCACCACCACAACCTTCCTCTAGAGTTTAATTTTCTTATTTACCACTAACAAAATCCTTTCCCTGGGTCTCAGCACTTTCCCTTGGTTTTTTTCAGTTACTCCTGCAGCTCAGGTGAGAGAGACCATTTTGAAATTCATCCCAGGGACCTCATCTGTGCATGTGAGTGTAGCTCTACAGAAACTCCACAGCTACTTCAGCTTTCACAAACAGTACATGACAGAGAATGAATTAGAAGCATCTTTTACTGGATTGGTAAACCATGCAAATCCTGGCTGGATTCTGCCTGTTCTCTGCAGTTCAGTTCTTGGAAAGAAGAGCCACTTCAGGAAAGCATCGTGGTTTATGTAGCATTCCTTTACTACTCAAACTTTAGTATACCAACAAAATTACACTTTTGAACTGTGCTGATTAAAAATTGGTAGCAGTCTGTTATCTTAGTGATCGGTTGTTTGCATGTAGAAGCTTTAAGTTTTTCCACATTTATTTATGAGGGGAACGCTGTCATTCCAAAGACACAAGGCCCCCTCCCCCAGATAAATGAAAAATTGTATTCTCTTTTTTTTTTTTTTGGTAATAAGTGGCAAAACCACTAGCAGAACACTCACTTAAAACCTCTTAAGGTATCACCATTTACACACAGTTCCAAATTATTTCCTCCATGAGCTAGTTTGTGCTTAATAGAATCTGACACTCCGAAATGCTCTGCTGAAACACTATCAAGGTACAGAACTAATAAAGATAATTACCCTTGCAAAGTGGAAAGTACTTCTGAACGGACTCATTGAACTACCAGAGTATATCTGTTGCAGAAGACTTTTTCAAAACACAGATAAAATTGTTACAGAATACAGGCTATTAGAAGAAAATAATAGTATAACCTCTTGTAATGTACATCTTCCAAATCATAGTTTAGTCTAGGAGTTGAAAATGCACTATTGAGTATCATTCAAATATTTACAAAAGATTAAATATAACAGCCCATGTATCTCTTCAGAGGAAAAGAAAGGGGGGGGGGGGGGGGGGGGGGGGGGAGCATATCAAGTTGCTTTCTAAACAGCTCCAAATAAGAGAAAAGCGTGTATCAGTATCTTGCATGTTGTCCTAGCATATCAGAGAAAACTGCCATGGGCTGATTTGCAAGCTATTAATAATGACTTCTATTAGTCACATAATGCAAAGAGATACCATCACCTGCCCACCAATTCCTCCCAGGGTTGAACCTATTCCCTCCTCCTATCTCCCTGGCAGGTTGTGTTTTTCTTCTAATAGCAACCACTAAACGTGAGGGATGTCCCCACCCTCCTTGCTTTGTCACTTATTCTCTACTTGAACTGAAGTTGCCACATGGAAGCAGCGAGCACAGCCTGATTTAATATACGTGGTGGTCAAAAGATCTTCAGCTGGCATGAGCTGCCTTAACCTCACTAAGCTAATGGAACTAAAACATTTTTAATGCCAACTGACAACTGGCCTATCTTCTCTGTAATTATTCAAAGCAGCCAGGTTTGTAAAGAGAGGTAAACTATTTTACCAGACCAGCTGACTGAGATGGATAAATTAGACAAGTTTTTAAACTTCTTTGGGTTTTTTTCTGACTTTATAGTGTTGCCCCTCCTTGCTACTGTGGTGACTACAATTTGGCTCTTTTGTTTGTCCTCGGTGAATTCCAGCCCACCCAGCTGTAAATATAACTTGCACCTCTCAATTAGGGATAGCTTCTAGGTAAACAGATCAGATCATTTTCTGAACCTGAAAGCACATCTGTTTTTTTCAGCTATATCTACTAATCTAAATAAAAAACCTGTTCTTACAAAGGTTGTCTCTCTTCCATCCTTTAGCAATCACGACTATTGCACGATCACCAGGAGAGAAGGTTTCTGTTGATGCTCTTATAATGTTAACTAATTTATGTTGCAGGCTACAGATCCAGCTTTGGCAAGGAAAGGAGGAGAATGACCCTGCAATTAACAATCTAGTGTTTCTCTGAAATGAGAGACATTATCAAAGTAAAATTAATCTCTTAAAAAAACCATAGAACACCCCCAAAAAATTGTTTCTATCTAACAACTTGTGATTTTGAACTGCACTGATCTACATCAACATCAAAATCAGCTAGTCCTCCTGGATGAGATTTAGACCACTTATGCTAAGGTACCTAACTTGCACCTGCACTAAACAGAATCACTTCCTCCAGACCTGCTGGCTGCACTCTTACAAACGCAGCCCAGTACGTGTCTGGCCACTGCAAGGGTGCACTGCTGACTCTTGTTCAACTCACCCACCAGAACCCCTTTTTTCTTCCAAGCTACTTCCTATGCAGCTGGCTCTTGGCCTCTGCCGTGGCATGGGATTATTTTGTCCCAGGTACAGGATTTTGGATTTTCCTCCCTTTAACTTCCTAGGGCTTCTGTCACCTTATTTCTCCAACCTGTCCAGTTCCCTCTGAATAGCAGCTCTCCCTGCCAAAATATTGACTGCTCCCACCAGTCTGGTACTGTCTGCACACTTGATGAGAGTCCACTCTCCCATCATCCAGGTTATTAATAAAAACACTAAATCATATTGGCCCCAGTACTGACCTTTGAGGGACTCCACTGGCAACCAGCTGCCAGCTTGGACTTTGTGCTGATTATCACCACACTTTGAGCCTGATACTCCAGCCAATTTTCCACCCACTTTATTATCTGCTTATCTATTCTATATGTCATGAGTTTGGCTACTTAGAGGTTAGCAGACCATGTTAAAAGACCTTCTAAAATCAAGGTATACAGCATCCATGGATCTCATCTTATCTACAAAGCCATTCACCTCATCACAGAAGGCTGTCAGGTAGGTCAGGCATAATTTGGACTTGTAAATACATTCCAGCCATCCCCAGTCACCTCCTTCCCTTTCATATGGCTGGAAATGGCTTCCCATAAGGGTTTGCTCCATTACAATCCCAGGACTAAGATAAGGCTGACTGGCCTTTAGTTTCCTGCATCATGCCCTTCTTGAAGACGGGTATGATGCCTGCCTTTTTTTTTTTCTTTTTTTAACCCTCCCCAGTTGCCATCACCTTTCAAAGGTGTTAGAGAGCAGCCTCAAAATGACATAGGCCAGCTCCCTGAGATACATCTTACTTGGTCCCATGGACTTGTTTATGCTCAGTTTACCTTCCTGTAACGTGGATGATGTTTCACTCTCAGGCCCTGCTAACAGACCCAGGAAACTTAAAGGCCAGAGGGCAGACCTTACCAGTGAAAAAAAATCAAGCCAAGGACTGAGTACCTTGACCTTTTCCGTGCCATTTGTCGTTATGTGCCCTGGCCCATTGAGTAGCAAGCTCACATTTTCCTTTAGCCTTTCTTTTGGTGCTGATGTGCTGGAGAACTTCTTGTCACCCTTCACAATCCTTGCTAGTTTCATCTCCAGTGAATCTTACTCCATCAGAGTATGTTGGGGTTTTTTCTTATTTTGCGATTAAAGGATACATGAGTGTGCATGTGTGTTTAAATCATTGTATCAGTTCTGTTATTTCAAGAAGGAAAGATTTTCTTTGTTTTGCATACGTAGTTGAAGGAAAGCTCTCCCCCCACCACATCCACTCAGATTAGAGCTTCTTGGTTCTTTCCATGGTTCTTCAACTTCCTCTTTGGCCAGCCTAATAGTAAGGTAAAAATGGAAAGGCATAAACTCTCTCAAGAGATGTAAAATGGGTAACTGCCTCCAAACTATATGTATCAGCATTGTGTACAATAGGGAATCAAATAACTACCACTTATTTCTTCATTTGAATGGTCTGTTCACTCATCTTAATATTGATTTTTTTCTTTTGCAGTAGGAAAAATGTGAAGAAAGAAGACGATAATGCAATCTGCCCCTGCTATACACACTTACACTCCACATCGATGCTTGCAGCCCTGCATTATCCAGAGCAATTAAGTAGAAGTCTGAAACTGTAGTCAGTCTTGCATAAAGAGTTAGAAATGCTGTACTCCCTTTAAAATCAATTTACCACTGTGCTCACCATGGTCTCTGGAGAGAGACATTAGGCCAGACTCAGAAAAGGTTATTGAATCACTGTTTCTCCAACAAGGGTTTTCAATTATAAACAAAGCAAGGGCTCCATTCTGCAAATCCTTACTTGTAGCCTGTATGCACATGCACTACTACGCACAGAGGGTGAACGGAAAGGATTACCAAATAACATATGAGGTCCTGTTGACTTCATAGGGCTCAGGGCCTTGACTTAACTTTCAGGTTTCCAGGCTATGACCTTCAGCAAGCAGAGCTGTAATGCCCTTTCTTTGCAGAAGGAAAAGAGCTGAAACCGGATCGATGTGATTAAAATAAAGCAACAAATGAGTCAAAGTGGACTGTAGTCTTAAGTGTGTTTGGGAGAGAACACTTCACGCTGTACACTGGATTTGCTTAGAAGAGTTGCTTAGCTGACTTTTTTGAAAATGAAGAGTAACCATGTGGTTTGTACAGCTGGGCATAAAAAGGCCTGTTTGACAGCCAAAGCATAGTCTCATATTCATTATTATTGTATCATATTCTTCTAGTGCCTAGGAGGTGCACGGCCCTTTACAGAGAAGTGAAAACAACACTGAGTGACGCAGAGGGTATAAATTAAACTCTCCACAGCAATGGATGAGAGCAAGAGAGTGTGGTTTTGGCATCTAAGATAAGAAGGATAACATAAAAAAATCTTTCATAAATGCTGTTATTTGGGCAGGTTTGTGTGTCTCAAAAAGTGGTAATGGGGAATAAGCACTCTTCTCATGTGTTTGCCAGGCGTATAAGAATTAGGCAAGGAACTGTCTGTGGAAAAAGGGTTTGGGGGACAAGGGACGATGCATGACAGATGATACGTAGGAACAGGTAAAAAGCCACCTAGGCCCTTTGATGAAGTAGTCATACATAAGGAGAAAAGTCAAAGCAGAAACTACCAGCAAGGCAGTAGGACTACCGAAGTGTCAGGGCTGGAGAGCGAGGGGAGACACTAAGGGCCAGGTAACAGCAGTGAAGGATCATGGGCACAACATGTAAAACCTTCATGACCTTATCTCTACCAGAGTTTATGATATTAGTAAAGGTTTGTTGGGCAAAAATCTTCCTCTTATAGACAAAAAAGGGCTGCACAGCACAGGGACACTGATCCCATGACAGCAGCAGAGGCAACGACCAGGGAGGCAGGTCCGGGGGACTCCTGCAGTCTTTAACCCAAACGATGGGATGTATCAACTAAAAGACGTTAGGTATGCAGCACTATTCCCTTTCTGAGCGCTTGGCAGGTATTGAAAAAAGCCCAAGAGGGGAGTGTGACACTGAAGGCAATCATAGAGAGGTGAAGTTTTGTTACTTCAAAAGGCAGAGGGAACTATAGCACAGATAAAATACTGAGTCTGTCACAAATTCCCCTCAAACAAAAAATCCCACACAAATGGTGTTCTCAATCTCATGTACTGCGAGGGTAGACATGTAAAACAGAGAAAGAGAAAGAACAATGACCAGGGAATAAGGTGGCTCTTCGTGGCATTTGACCTAAGCAGGGAAGTGCAAAAAAATATGGGACTTCACGACCCATGTGGCCACAAATATGTTATAAGAAGGGGGACAATTTCACTAGAAGAAATCAAATCAAGAGCTTTCCTCAGAGACTGGTTAGATGGGGAAAAAACCCAAACCATAAAAGAGTTTAATAAACAAACTCATAGTGAAATAATATTGTTCCATCCCTCCATGGAGCATATTAATGTCAAGCCCATTCCAGATACAACTGGAAGGTTCACTTCAACGTCTCACCAGTCTTGTAGAATAGAAGAATCAGTCCAAAAAATTCCCCTGGTAATTCAAAGAAAGGTGAAAAAAAAACCCAGTTGCAGGGTAGAGAGTCTTGAAACTGTAAGATGTTAAATAAATAGATGCATATTACACACCGTTAGGATTCCACTGATGTTGTCTGTATGGTTTAATTAACAATAACTATCCACCCCCTGTTTTGCTGCTAATGTAATCTCAAAAGCACTACACTAATTCCACTTGCAGATTTTATGGTAACATTTTAAATTAAAATACTCTGAATACACTTAACTACACATTCAATGTGGATTTAATAAGGTGATTATAGGTTCATTAAGTAGCAATTGATTATTAACTCTTTGCTGGCCTACAGATGTGAATATTTGGTAAACAATGGTGTATTCTAGAAAAGACAATCTGCCCCATAAGCTAACTTCTTCGCTGACTCCTTAACACATCAGGCTAAACCATTTTGTACATTCGGTAGTGAACACAGGATCAATTCTGTGGCAAATGCCCATCGTCTTCACTCTGAGCAAAACATTTTAGACTATGACAGTTCTGTAGTGAATAATGGCTAGTGGATTTTGTCTTCACTGGGAAAAAGCTCACTATATTAAAATATATTAATAGTAATAACTTTACATCTTCTTCCATGTTATTGATCTTGTGAACATAGCTGGAAAGGCCCTCTCTAACCCGCATGCTTCAAGAAGTGATTCAGGAGGCAAAAGCCTGATGGAAAGCAATAGGACATATCTAATAGTACATGTCTAATAGTGCCCAGCAGACAGGAGCAGTGCTCTGCTCAGCTTGCAGTAGGTTCTACATTTAGTGACAAATGACAGGGTAAACACTTGTTTAAGGTCGGGATGTTACTGTGGTGCACTCAGAAGTGGGACCCATTACCCAAAGTGCATTTCTGCCCATCACCTTCTCATGTTTTCTGTGATTCAAAAACAAAAAAATGGTTCACTTTCTGCTTGACTCTTAATAATCCTACTCTGCTGTCTTTGGACTCCTTTACTATTGCCGTTGAAGGGGGAAGCACCATTTAAAATGTCTGTTTTCAAAATTTTTCATGAAGAGCGTTTGGAGACTTCCAGTTCCATCATTCAGACTCAGCACTTCAGGCAACTTCTTCACTGTTGTGTGAAACTAATGCTTACCAGGCTCCAAGACTGATTCATCTCTGTCACTGATTAAATCAATTTTAACCCAAACTGGCAACATTTTAAGAGCATTCTCCAGATGAAAAAAGACATGCACTGGTAACCTGACTATTTAGCAAGTGTTATCAAACAAGATATTTACATAGCAAACAGCTGGTACTCTTTAGGCATTTCACTTTGCAGATACCATTGTATGCTTAAAAGCAGCTTATTACCAGTGTCCACTGTGTTCTGCAGCTATCTAGATAAAACTAATTTTTGCATCTTGCTTCAAGAACTGAGTAACTAAGAAGAAGAAAACAAACAAAAGCCAGTTGCACTGAAAAGAACACGCAGTAACTCCCAAACCCTGCTGTGTATTCCCAAGGCCTGATGTGTTCAGAGAGAGTTGAGGAGCATGTAGAGTTTCTACCAATCGAAAGCTCTTCTCTAAATTTCCTAAGACCAAACACTATTGATTAATGGTTTAGCCTGTGCAGCACCGATCTATTTCGTCCTGTCTCAAAAAAAACAGAAACAAAAGCCTTCCTCTTCACCCAGGTGCACGTGACAGGAGCTTCACAGCTTCATTCTCATAACCTGCTTGTTCTAATCCACAGATCTGAACTCAGGCTGTATATCACATTACTAATGGAATAATCAGGCCCCTCACACCTAATAAAGTATAACTTTATTAACCTAATTCAAGTAATTCCCTGGTGCATGTGCGATTCTTGAGCTCGGTTATAATGACTTTAATGAGGAAAGCAAATCTTTTGCTAGTTAAGTGCCAAACGTGCTTTTTCTTTAAAGTTTTTCTTCTACTTTCATTAACAAGTTCCCCTTCCAAAATAGCTGTGTACATGTAAACAGTGAACTCAGATCAGCATATCCAATTAAACAACCTCATACAATCACAGCATGCCATGGGATCAGCAGTTCAGACATGTATTTTGAGATTACTGGGATAACCCCTAGTTTCTTCCTCTGAAATGGAATAAAAGATCATTTTACATTCCAGATAAGTTAACTCATTGCCAGAATTGTCAATTGATGATTCTTACTTGTCCCAATGATAACAAGCAGGACAGTCATCCTAATGTGCTAAAAGACTGTGCAAAAATATGGCTCATTCTTTGCATTTTACTGACTGGGCTTGATAAACTGTAGAACACTTGTTAGTTTATAAACATTAATTAGAGGAAAAGCACTGGAAGTGAACGTGAATCCTGGGATCTCAATCCAGACCTAAATTTCTTGGCTAGCTCCAGCTAAAGGTGTGGATCAAACTACAAGTCTATAGTCTCCTGCTTCCAGACTCAGTAGGTTTTCTGCATCCCAATGAAAGCAAATATAAAACCAAGTACACTTTGTTTTCTAAAAGAAAAAAAAAAACCAAAACAAACAAAACAACAAAGAAAATAAATAACAAGCCACCATTTTAAATATATTTCATCCAAATGGATGTCCTGAATTTAAACACGCTTGATAAAAGAAGCCATTAGCGCTTTTAGTATCCTTTCTTCTTGGAAAAGAGTCTGTTTTCCAGCTGATCTGACAAACAAAGGAGACTGAAAACAGCCTTACTTTGTTTCTGACTTTATTTCATGCACTGTGGATATACCGTAACACCCCAAAAACCTTCTTTGTATCACACTTCAATAAACCTGACACCTGTAATAAAGTTCAGGTTATACTTTACTTCTATTAAAATATTCTTCTGCTCTCAAGATCACATCAGCCAAAGTCATAGACTGGTATTGCCAATATGTCTGCTCTGCTATATACAGTAAGTGGAATCAATAAACACTCACCTGTCATCTTTTCACATTTCTGTTAAAGTCAAGACAAAGACACACACTGCTTACTGAGCCTCTCAAGGAAAAAGACTTAGACACATAAAGAAACCTTTCCTTAATTAGCTAGAGTCTTGCTTTAGGCATTAGCTTAACTAAAAATCCTACAGAAAACGCTTTTGAGCCTGATATTCTGCAATAGCTCCTCTGAACTCAAGAAGCCACGTCCTCAGCTTGTACAGATCACCACTGTTTCACTGACATCAGCTGAGCTTAAACAACATGCAGAAGTTGAGGAGCTACCCCAGGGAGCTACTGTGCTATCAATTAGGGTGCATAATAGCAATGGAAAATGAGAATGGGAGGGCTTGACTTAACTTTTCTTCATATTTGTCTCAAAGTTTAAAAGGTGTTTGAAAGGCATCTTCTAGATTTGGTTAATGAGCAGATTGGACTTCTTTTACCACTTGATGCCTTTGAGCAGTATGAAATAGCTCCCTTTAAAATGAGCGTAATAAATAAGCAAAGACAAATCTGCAAAAAAACGCAACCTTCCTTTTTCATCAGTGAACATTTTTTCCCTTCCATGCAAGATGTCTTCCCTTCTCTACCATCATCAAGTTTAGAGTCTAGTCTTCCACAATCCTGCCACTGTCAAACCGAGATCTCAGTACCAAAGTGTTTCAGTGGGACAGACAAAATGAGCAACATACATCAGAGAGGGGTATTTAAAAGGTATGATGGTGAGTGTTAAAAGGCCTCATTGACATTCATTTAGATGAACTGCATAATTTTGTAAATAAGCTCATCACTCACGAGTAAAGCAAATGTTCCAACTGCATGCCAACGTTTATAGGGCACTACCTCAGCCTACAGTAGTACTTCACGTGATAATTAAAGGAATATGTTGTGTCTGCAAAACGCAGCATGCAAAAATGCAGGATTTAATTTAGCTCCCTGGTGTGCATGTGCTGTGACATTGCTCTTATTTACATGATCTCCCCCCACCTGAAACTCTTCACTCAGAGTGCATAGTAGGGAAATCATTAAGGGAACAAAACTTGTGAGTGATAGGGTCCCTAACCTGTTTTATTCAGAAGCTGGACATGCCTAGAGCAACCGTTCTGCACTACAAGTTCATAAGCAGTAGGAACAGTTCCAGTGATCATTTCTAATACAAAAGTAATACAAATACTATTTGCATTGTTCTAAGGAAATGGATGAAATGTGATGTGATTGTGAGAGAGCTTTCCAACAGAAATGGTGAACATCATTGCACAGAGAACTAATGAAACTTTGCCCAAAATACTGCATACTTCCTTGATCACTCATGCTCAGAAAGATGAATCTATTACCAGAACAGGTGCAGTGACAGGCTTCTAGCATGATCAGAGGAATAAGGAACCCTTTTTTTACAAGAGGAAACTAAAAAACTTGGCTAACCTAGCCTAGCCAGAGGAAGGCTAAGGGGGATATGATTGCTGTCTACAAATATGAGTGAAAGAAAGGACAGTAGGGAATGGAAAGAATTAATCAAAAGAACTACGTTGGTACAAGAGCTAACAGATATAAACTTACCAAAATAGGTTTAGACTGGAGGTTAGAAGAATGTGTCCAACCCCCAGAGCGATGAGATTTTTAAATAGTAATGAAGGTAACATAACTAACCACTTTTTAAAATGGAGTTTGAGGGGTTTCTGTGTAACATTAGACCACAGGGCAGCTTATGAGGCTCTGAAAACCATGACATAGGCACCTAAATGGCATAGAGGATATGGTTCCAAGCAATATATTTCAAGTCACAGAGGGTATCTGTGGGGTAGCTGAAAAGTCAACTTCTTTTCCCAGCTCACCTTAGAGATCTCTTCCTGTTTTACTCTCAGATTGCTTTATGTTCTTAATTTGCAAGAAATAGGTGAAGTTACATATTAGTGACACACCTATATTTGTTTGCCCTCGAACCGAGAACAACGCAAGAACAGGCGAAGATGCAAATGCAAAAGAGAACCAGAAATCGTGGACAAAGAAAGCTTGCTGACATTGCAACATTCAGAATTCAAGAATGGATCAAGGCCATCAGCCCCTGGAAGGAAATCATACAGTTAACATTCCCATTCAATCAGAAAATGGAAGTGTTGCCAGCTCAATTTGTAAAGTTTGTCTAATAAGAAAAATAACAAGGGCTCACATTCCTGAACAAGGCAAATTGTGGCTAAGGAAATATAGCCTTCTCTGCAGAGGCACGCTGTGGGAAAAAACACAAGCCTTGCTCTGAATGCTGCATTCCAGTCATCCTTACAAAGCCTTTACATTTCTCCTGACCTTAAAAGCAACATTTTCTGCAGGTGAGATGAGCAGATGGAGTCAGGCTTTCCGTAGCAATGGGTTCTACTAAGAAAACAGTGGGCAGTATGCTACAGGAAAGCCCTCTGCGAGCATGAAGCAACACCTCTCCTCTTGGGATATGGCACTCTAGGACTCTTCTTTAGCAAGGCTTAGTTGGTACATTGCTCCATAAATACAACAGCCACTTGATTTAAGCTGGAGCTTCTCTTAAGTTATTTGACTCCAGAGTACTTTGCATAAGAATGAGGGCAACACAAGCAGTGTTGATAACAGGGCAAAGGGAAGCCCTGTGCCACACTGTTAATCTGGATGCAGAGCCATTTGCTTTTGGCAAATTTAGAGGAAGACAGATATAGAAAGGTCAAAACAGAGCAGTGGGAGACACTCCTTGATGGCTCTTTCTCTTCCTTTGCAAAAGCCCATCTCATACTCCCAGACGCAATTCTGCACATGTTGTCGTGGTACACACATCCCT
This sequence comes from Aquila chrysaetos chrysaetos, assembly GCF_900496995.4. Lineage (NCBI taxonomy): Eukaryota > Metazoa > Chordata > Aves > Accipitriformes > Accipitridae > Aquila > Aquila chrysaetos. The sequence continues at coordinate 21,387,336 of NC_044006.1, forward strand.
CTTCCCTTGCACTGCGTATTACCAACTAAGACTAAGGATTCAAGTGAACCCAAAACCTGAAAATTAAGTGCTCCCACTCCTAATAAATATTAGACCTAAAAAGTAATCTTACATGCCTCCTAACCTACAGCCTGCTGAGCAGGTGCTGCTGATGTTAAAATGTTTATTAACGTGCTCTGCCAAGATATCCAGGAGGTATCTTCTCTATTCCTGAGGTCACATTCTTTGTGACTGTGCTGCCAGACAACCAGATTAGCTGAAAGCCTGTAAGTGTCATGTCTGAATTCATAGGCTCAAATATCTTGCAGATGAGGATTTCAAGAGCAGGTGGTCAGCTCATTAAATCCTGATTCACGTCAGCAGGCCTTCTCTTTCCTCGAGATGTTTCTGCCTCGTCCCTCCTCCCCAGCTCACTAGGTTGGGGATGAGTGCGCCTAGCCCTTTGAAAGCATACCAAATGTACTCTTCAATGCTTTTGGTCCAACCTCTCAGCAACAAAAATTTGCAGCTGTTCCAGAGATGATGAGGTAGGCTTAGGGCAGGGACTGGCCAGATCTGAAACTGTTGTCTTAATTTACAGGAACCTTCATCATCTACATGCAAACCAGGACGACTGCAGGTGGAAAGTGAAAAAGAAAAAGGTAGGGGAGAAGGGTCATGAAAAAAACTAGTATTTTCTCCCTCCTTTTTTTTTTCCCCCCAAAGTGTTCAGGATTGGCCAAGGTGACTGATAATGACCTATGAATAAGACCGTACTGAAATTACTATGATTGGCAATTTTAGATAGCAATTAACAGCAAATTGTCATTACGCAACCCTCTGTGACAGAATTTTGTGTCAATGGCCAAAACCACAAGATATGTTTCATAAAGCTCCACGGCCATTGGATAAAAGTGGTTTTGGCATTAAAAACATGAACCGATAGAAAAAAAAATATAATGTCCCAGGCTCTTAAATTTTGTTAGGGTTTTTTGGGTTTGTTTTTTTGTTCTTTTTTTTTCCCCAGTGGGGGTGGCTTTTTATTTATGGGGCTGGATTTCCAAATTTTTTGAACATGGTCTGCTTTAAATTCAAGTCTTAAAGTAACACACAACTCTATTTCTTTTCTAAGTCTGCAAACTCTCCATCTTTCATCTCTTCTTCCATTCCTGAGGGAGACAAAAGTAGCACAGAGCAGGTTTGCTTCCTTCCTGATCACCCAATAAGGTCACATAGTACTTGCCCACAGGTTTATTGTTAACAAGTCTTTGCTCCCTCTGCTGGCTATTCTGTCCCTTTGTAGCATCAAAATTAAAAGCATCTGCGACTTTGATGACAAAGTTTCAAAGAACCTAAACATAGCTAAATAAAAAATCCACAGCCATTATCTATACAAACATCAAATAAATCCATTTTGCACTTCAATTAACTGGCAGAACCACTTGTACCTTTATCCTCGTTAACTTTGCTGGATACACCTTTATGTCTGAAAAGATGCAGTGACAATACTACTTTATATATTTAAAATTCACTCCGTTCATTTGCTTTGCTTCTGGTATTTATGCCTGGAAACCAGTCCCGTGTGTGTACGGTTGCAACACCTGGGTATACTTGTTCAGAAGATGCATTGAGCACAGATGGATGTGGCCTGTGGTAAGTGACAAGGACCCACCACAGAGCCCAGCTTCTCTTTCAACTGTTTCACAAAAAAAACCCCTGGAGGATTTTTCTCTGCTTATGGCAAGAATTATAGTTGCTCTACGAACTAAAGTTTAAAGTGAGAATTTGGCTGGCTGTAATAAAAAGGATTTGCAGCAAAGACAATACTCTTTTGGCTTTCATGGGGCATAAGGAAAAAGGGGTACCAAATTTAAAAGAGAAAAAAGTAATTGCAGTGGCATCTCATGGAAAAAATCATAACAGCAAAATAGTTCATAAAGGGTCAGCTACAAGACACAGCTGTGTTGATTTTTTTTTTCTTCCAGAACTGGATCAAACTCCTCTTTATTTCATGATGTGTGCTGCTTTTGTTTTTATCCTGGTTTCAGGCAGTTGCACTTGGCATCTCAAATTTCTGAACCCACTGGTTATTTCTCTTATTCATGAAGATAATAGGAACCTGCATCCAGCATCAACATTTCTGGTCTGAAGACAGTGTGACTTTGGAACCTGCTTGCATGTTCCCAAATAAATCCACAGCCCTCCAACCACAGAAGTTGCACCAGGGGAACTGTCAGAAGTCATACAGGTTTCTGGAGGACACCAGTAGGGGGGTTAAGGCAGAAAGAAGAGAAGAGAGGCCACACAGCAAATCATTTCAGTGCTTTCCATAAACAAATTCATTTGCTTAGGATTCAATACAGCATAGATTAAGCCTCGCCAACTTTTTTTCCGGGGGGGGGGGGGGGGGGGGGGGGGCGGCGGAACCCTTCATCTACCAGGACACAAAGTATTAATAGAGTTCCTCTTGGTCTGACAACCATTTCTAGAAGGAAGTGTCAGCACCAGTCTGACAGCATAGATTTATGGCTCTGAGTCTAGAATAATCATTGTTCAAGCACCACTACTTTTCCTTCCTCCTTTGCTTTTTAGTAAATGGACGGGTTGAAAATACACTTGGCTCTTGTTCACAGACCCGTCTATTGTACTTGTAAGAGGTTCAAGTAGACACAAAAACCAATAAGGCTTTAAATAGATTTAGAAAAACCCAACCATCAACAAAGCACCAAAAAATGTGTGCTCATTTTGAAAAAGCAAGAGGCTCTAGCAGGATTTGCTCCCAGCTGCTGACAGGAGTTAAGTTCCTCCTGCCTGCCCATACATCACGGCAGAGTCACAGGCTATTTCAGCAGAAGATGAAAAAACCACCAGTCACATTTCCCAGTCTTCCTACAGACATCTCCCTTTGCAGTGGGGAGCCAAACTGGATCCCACAGCATGCTGCAGAACTTCTGCTGGAGCCACAGCGTGGGCATGCTTGAGCCCTACACTAGTGCAGGGGAAGAAAGACAAAGAAAGAAGAAAAATAATTCAGGCTGGTATCTCCTGAACATCTCGTTCATTTGAGTGTGTAGTGGTGTGCTGCACTGCTGACAAATGGTGAGGTCAGTCTAATCACAGGCCAGTAAACCTCATGTGCTATGCCACCTTGCGAACTGTTAGCAGCACACGCCTAACAGCACAGCTGTATTTCAGGAGCTTTTAAACAAAGGATATATGTATACGTGTATATGTGTAAGTCCTAGAAGGTAAATTCTAATTATGCATATTACAAGACTGGCTGCTCCTGAAAGTTGAACAGGAAATTTTGAAATAAATCCCAGGAAAGGTCAAGTCAATAGCAAAAGATAAATGACGCAGTCACAGGATTGCAATAAATCTATTTCTTTTCAGGTCCACATTTTCTCTCATATAGTACGCACATAGTAAACAATTTATACATGTCACATCACTGCTATACAATTTTATCCATGGCACAAGAAAACACAGCAGCATAATGCGACAGACTAAAAACGAGCCTGAAAAATCCCATATGCAACTGAAACGGAATTTTCCCTGTGAAACAGTGGGGAGAACTCAGACGGGCTTGAGAAATGCAGTGACCAGTTGAGATTTCTCCAGAACCGATGGTCTAACACATCCAATTTCTACAGTGCGTGGACTGAAATCTTTACTGACTACATGTCACCAGAGCCCTGCTTTTAAAACAATCTGAAGTTTAGATCATGCTGTGTTTCAGCAAGATCTGTGTTCCCTTCCAACCATACTGATTCCTGCAGACTCCAGACCGGTGATGTTAACGAATCTTAAAGGTATTCCTCATACCTGGATGTCATACCATATGAAAAGAAATGCTTTCTAACCCACTTGCCATGCATACACGTAATCCCAAGAATAACAACTTTTCGTCCCCTACACCCTCTTACTTAACATTTCTCATGACAAAAGCCGTTAGTTCAGTCTGTTAATGATGATAAACAATTCTAACTTGTGGCTTTGCCACTGAACTGTTTCTGAAGTGGTTTTTTTGACACATCAGACGCCAGGCACTGCTCTCTAGCATGTGTCTGCACATAAACCCTGAACAATTTCGTTAGCAGATAAGCGTGTGAGGCTGCGGTATGTCAGCAACCATTAACAGATGCACTGGAAGAGTCATACAAGGCCATGAAATGCCATCTCAGAGCAAGGAATAAGCATGCACAGATAACAGTCTCCTTAGGAACAACAGAGAAAATCCATGTTTTGAAACACATCTCCCTCAAAACAGTAATAAAATGTAAGTTAATAAAACCACAAGCCATGCTCAGAAGTGAATGTGGGGGCTCAGACAGTGATTGCCTCCCAGGGATGTAAATGTACGATTACTTCCATTACTAACACAATTTAAGCACATGTTCAAGAAGTTTTTCTGTATCAGGATATTATCTATCTAGCCACTTGCCAAGCGTGCTGCAGGGCCATTCCCTGAAAGCATCCACATCCATATTTTAACTGCAGGTTTTAACCGAGCCAAGCCTATGGGGTCAACAGGTATAAACTGACACAATGCCAACATTTTTTTTGTGAAATCACACTGATTCAGAGCAGCTGGAGCTGTGGTCCCTTGACTTTAATTGGAGCTTATATTCACTCTTCAAGTGTTTTGGTCATGTCTTTGGCTGAATATGGGCCACACTGACTTGTGTAGCCCAGTGGAGGTAATGTTACTACTGCAATACTAGCTTTTGCATCCCTTGACTAGTTTTGGTGTTAACAGTGCAACTAGCTTGCTGCATTTCTGACTTAAAGGGATACATTAATGGGTTAAAAGTCAACACATACTAAACTAACCATGCACAAAATCCACCAAAATTAATTAAAATGCTAAAACTGATGTATTTTTAAAAACATCTCTTAAATAATTAAACAGAAGTCCTCCTGGTTTCCAGCAATCACGTATGCCCCCCTCCTTTACCCCAAAGACATCTCTTCTGCAATGAAATACCTGCAGTTGGCAGTGAGAAGTCACTACCAGCAGGCAGCCCTCCCCTAACAGTGAGCCAGATGCTTGCTAATACTACATTGATCCATTGACAAATGCTTGCTCAGTGAAGCAGACATCTTGGTGGAAGTCAATAACTGCTTATTATTTCAGTGTTTGAGCCATGCCAGGACATGCATATGTATACACACAGGAAATCACTAGCAAATTTAAGGGTAATTTTCCAAAAGGCTGAAGAAATGGCTTCTGAACTCCCTTACCTCATCAGCAAGATAGACTCCGAGTCCTCATTACAGCTGTACAGGGAAGGGCTGAGGTTAAGAACCGGTGAGGTCAGTATCTCCTACTGCTACAGAACACCTCCGGTTCCCTTCAAAAAATCAGGATCTAACCATGCTGGAGACAGCTGGATCAAATTTTGGAGCCAAAACCACCCCCCAAAAAATGTTGTTATAGGAGAACTAAAATGCTAATGTTTCAGTTAGACACTCATGCCAGAAGAAAAACTTGAAAATCTCTCTGTGGTCAGAAAATTTTCTTCTAATTTTAATTGAAACTTAACTTTCAGGCTTAAAATAGTGTTTATATTTATATTTCCTTACAATTTATTTGAACATACATTTTTAATCTGAAAAAAATGCTTTATAATTAATTCAACCCAAATGTATTTTTTTACCTTTTTAATGCAACAACACATCTTGCAGGGGAAAGTCGTTCAGTTCACGCACACATACAAATTTTTTTAGTTCTTAGAATGACCACAAACTGAAAAATTAGTTATTTCCACAAAGTTTGGGTTAAGTGTCATACAAAAGCATGGAAAAAAACCCAGTTCCTGCCACAAGGAGTTCATAATCAATTACACAACAGGTGGAAGAAAAGAAACACTATTCTCTTGGCATTACAGCTAACTGGAACTAAGCTCAGAATTATTTACTGCATTGACCAAAGACACACTGGAAATCAGCTCTACAGACAAGAACCGAAACCAGATTTGCTTTGTTCCAGGCAAAAATATTTACCACAAAATCTTTATTACTATCAAAACACTTAGGTTCTGAATTTGTAAATGTAGGAATATTCTGCATTTTGCACCTCAACAGCAAAGAAACAAATAAAAAAAAAAAGCTTGCAGCTTGTCACGGCTTACATCTCAGTTTTTTCAAGAGAGGCTGTCTGATTAAGTACAATGTCCTAAAATATTCAGCAACTACAGCAAGGTAAGCGCTGCTCCTGCAGAAAGCAGCCTTAGCTCTGGCTGAAGTTGATTAAAAGTTGATGGAGAAGAGTTTTATATTCATTTTATATTCAGTGGTTCCACAGTTTCTGACAAATGTTTGGGTTTCCATGGAAAATTACCAACCAGGAAATTTCTAAGAAAGAATGAAACTTATTTCTACTTAGCAAAGAATGAGTTACAAAATGAAACATATGGCACAAGGGGTGAGATTTCTATGAATCTTCTGTACAGCTATCACCACAAGAAATAGGAGCAGTTTAATATCAACTAAAGCTGTACAAATACCATTGTTTTCCACTTGCTGGCTGAGTTTGGTTTCAGGTTACCCAAAAGGTAAAAATGTGTGGTTTTCTTGTGAAAATGAGAGCATTGTTAAAAACATTTGAGGTTGCGTCAAAATTTTCAAATCACCCCATTTTGTTTCTGAGTAAGGGAAGTAAGGGAAACATGGCTCTTTTCAAAACAAAAGAACTATATTTACAAACAAAATAGAAACTTAAGGGTTTTTTTTAAACAAAGCATTCCAGTTCTTTAAATTATTTTTCAGGGTGTATGTTGGATATGGAAGGCAAAGTATAAATGAGCTCATAAACCGTTTGAGTTCATAAACAGTTTAAGTTAGCTCAGATTAGTACTTTTCAATAAATAAAATATTTAACAATAAAACATGCCCCATTCCTGTATCTTTCTCATTCCAATATTTAGCTTCCATGTCCTGCATCCAGACCTGTGGAAGTGGTCCCTTCCGTGAAACATCACTGGAAAGGGAGCAAGATCACAAACCCTTTCCCTTCCAGCACACAACACAACCAAAAGAGTGAAGGGGTATGACTGAACAGCCCAAAGTACAAATTTACCCATTCAAGGATGAATAAATTTAAGTATACTTTGAATGCAAATACCTCAAGATATAAATCTGGGACTGGACTCATCAGCTGGAGGCTTTAAGGAAATGAAGATCTGGTGGTTCTGGTAGCTGGTGAATGCCCACCATTTGCTACCACAATACAGCTGTAAAAAAATTAATGTGGTTTTAGGATATTTTTTTAAGGAAAGATATTTTTAAGAACAGAAGCATTTTGTACAGTAACATTGTATGAAATTGTATACTGACTTCTTTGGGGACATTAGCTATGGTTACAAAAGCAGATTTACACTGAAGCAAGTAAAGACAATGCTTCATGCCTGGCTGTGGGAACAGCCATCAAACAAAACATCTGATATGAAATTACATGAGCCTATTCTCAAATTTAGCCAAAGGTTAAAAAGTTATGTGATGATTCCTTATTAATATACTGTGGGGTTAAATATGAAGATGGCAGCACAGTGTAAACTGAAGGATAATAATTAGACTATGCTAGAGAAAACAAACACAGGAAACTTTTAATCATCTGGGGAGTGATGAAATGACTAAGTGTCACCAGAAGGGATCTATGCCATTTGAAGATGTGAGATTGCTAAACTTATGGAAGGGACTGTTTGACAAATCCTAGCAACGAGAAATTAAACTTCCAATCTGAGTCCTTGGTACCTGATATACTGATAACTCGAGTGCCTCTGAGGAGACTCAATCGTCTTTTGTTTGCATCGTTTTTACAGGCAATTATACAGGTAATTATGTTTGAACCTTCTACCAATTGCCTGGAAAATCCCCCTTCCACAACTGGTTTCTGCTGTTTTTATTTCACTTCCCACGGCAGCACTGGAGCGTGCCACAGCTAGACAGAAAACATTGGGCTGCACAAACTGGTGTACCAGTCATACTAAATTCCTTTAGGCAAACAGTGGCATTCATAAGCTCAGGAATTAGGTAGAAATCAGTTTATGTAGGAATTTTCCCCACAGTCAGATTACCTGGATCAATAAGGATTGTTTTCACATCCACCGGGGTACCTTCAGTTTCCTAAAATCATGTGAGAATTTTACCCAGTAGGTTTCCTGTGTAGATTCAGGACCTCGATCACAGTCTTAATCTCTCCTGCAGCACATTACACTTGTAGCCTTAGTTTGAGAGCCAGGAAGCATTTGCTGCCCACAGTGAGTACAGGATATGGAATGAATCTTCCTGGGTCCCTCTGCAAGCTTTGCTTTGCCTGGCCCATGTTCCCTCCACTCTACATCTCATCCTTTATTATCTTGAGCTGGATGCAAAGCAATATATAAGTGAGAGCATTTCTACCTAACTTCCTCAATCCAACTTTATATACATACACTACATCTAATCATTTAGGTGGGGACATTTTTCATTACTATGGTAATATGTATTCTAGTAGTCCTAATACTGTAAAAAAATGCAAAATTACTTTCTGAGGGTTTTGGGATTTTTTTCCCCTTGGTGAGAAACCTTCTGGCAACAAAAAACTAACACGAGGGCTGTTTCACTCCTCTGATCACTTGCAGAAGTGTTGCTGAGTTCACAGTTCTATAACTCAGGATCTATTTTTCACTCCTATGACAGGTAGCTCCACATACGCAGGTGTGCTCTGGATTTTGGAGTAGTCTCTCAGCCTGTCAGCTGGTGTAGCTGTCCCACTGATGGACTGCCAGGTCTCCTTTGTTACTCCTTTGTTATCCTGGAAACCTATCTTTTTCTTTCTCCCTGCCCCCCCCCCCCCACTCTTTTGATTTTGAGGAATTTTGCTCCTACTGTGAACAAAGCTGTTGAAGGGAAGTTTCATTATTAATTCTTCATCAAGTCTGTATGGATGCTCCAGTGTGCTTTAAAATATGTGTGGCTCCTCATAAAACCCACCCAAACTCCTGCCTGAACATAGATGATGCACTACATATGTTCCAAACCCCATTGACCTCTTGGCTGGCTTAGTGAGGTGAATTTTCTCACTGCAGTTCTGATTGATAAAGTTTCTTCATTTCTCTGGAATTTTAAAGCCATTACGCAGAGACAACACCCTGCTTCTCCAAAGGAAATCAGAAGGACAAAACAAAACACTAAAGATGGAGCAACAAGTGTACATGTTTTTGTTTTGTGCTGCTCTCTGGAGATACACTTTGGCTGCAGGGATTGCATACAGGAAGAGTGCATAGGCAAGTTCAGTGTATCACCTTAGCTTGGCTTATTTTGACTTGCTGCAACCAGCTCAGTGACTTGATAAAAATACACATTGTATCCCAGGGCAGCATAAAAAATTAGGCCCGAGCTGATGATTAGCAGCATAGCAGGAAGGCAGAGATATGCCCCCAGCTGAGTCCCTGGGCCAGAATTCCTAAAATCATTTACTGTTTAAACATTGAAACAGGCAAACTATGATCATTCTAAAAATTATTCTAACTACTAACTAAGCTTGTTTATCTTTTGCTCCTCTGACGCAGTGATTTAAGTTACTCCCACAGTAAAGCTTATAAGACAACTTCATGACATTAGTTTGTCAGTCAATAGAGTTAACCCAGTGCTCCAATATCACTGCAAGCAAAAAAAAAAAAAAAACAAAAACAAAAAAAAAGCCCCACCAGCAAGCGCTCAGAGCAAAAAAACAAAGCCGATTAGCTCCATGGAGACTTGTTTCTGCATCTGACTGCATGGCTTATTGCTTCTGAAAAAGACTGCAGTGTCAGGCACGCCAGGCTGGTGACACTGAAATTACACACACGCACACATGAAAATCAATTCGTGAGCAAAACCAGTTGAAGACTGTGTGCGAAATCTGCCCGACGGAGGGGGAGAAGGAAAGGCATTTACATTGCTGTGTAATCCACTTTGCTCCCAGGTCTTCGCAATGCAGACAGGGTTGGACACTTTTTTGGTACCTGTATCTCTGCTTGCTACATTTGAGCAGCTCCCTCTTAAGGTCCTGACTTAGTAATCTTTCCCTATTCAGCAGACACTTAAGCATCTCTTTCAGCCTGTTTAAGTGGCACGTAAGCAGTTGCTTAAGTGATTTGCTGAATAGGTGGATCAAAGCATGTGCTTAAATGTTTTGCTAAACAATTAAAAATTGGCTTGAGAGCTTGCATAAAGGCACTCACTGAAAATTACCAAGCTTTACGAAAATAAAATGAAGCAATTAAGTTTAGCTTTCCTACCTCCACTTCCAGAAGCCCTTATTAAGTTCAGCACACAAGCCCCGGTTGCTGGAAGTGACAGTATCAGTAAGTCTAGGGCTACTTAAAACAACATTGCCTTTTTTACAGAAAGGCCTTAATGCAGACAAGGTGCTTTGTACATCTCTTACCTCAAGGTAAACCCTGAAGGAAGGATTTTGAGAAACAGCCTAACAACATAAAATAAAAATTATTTATACCTTCACCTTCCTGAGGACTGCATCTTGCAATAGGTGACTGACTATAGCTACATAAATCATAGCCTCTTTTCTCGTGGAGGCAAAGCTGACATCCCTGCTTTCATTGCACCCCTTCCCTTCTGCACTAGTTCTTCAAAGTCTCTGAGAATTTCATTTTGCCTGAGCCTTCCTATACTTGGGTTAAGCCCCAAACTGTAATCTTTCCAAATCTGAACAAAACTGATTTATCTTCATAGGAGTTGTTATTCAGACAGCAAAGCTAAAAACAAAAACAGTTGTATAGGCAAAGTCTACAGGGACAGGAGATGAGTCTGTTCTCCATGCAAGGGCTTGCAAAGCGTTACATTGCTTAAAAAGATCTGCAGAAACATCTGAATTCGAGAAAAAAAATTGCCAACTGAACCGAGAGTTTAGTTTAACGTGCAAAAAGCTGAGTTCATCTTGTGAGTCCTACTTACTTCAATCTGTTTTGCTCAGTTGTCCTCAACCATCAGCACTAAGCCCCAGATAAGTTCATGCTTTCCTTGTGTAAAACCACATCAATATCCTATGGTAAGAGTCCTTCACACTGAAAAAGGAATACCATACACAGAAGAGACACAAACATTAGAAAGGCGTTAGGAAATTTTTATGGTACCCCTTGAGGTGAATTAAAAACAAGTTTGTGCTTAAATATAAAAGAAAAATGTAATGAATCATGCATTGGGCAGAGTCCTACCACAATACGCGGTTCTAGATGGAGCCTGCAAAGATGCATCACAAACAGATTCCTTATATACTCTTGCACCAGCAGCAATCCTGCCAGCGGCTGCATGGGGACCTCAGCCGGGGCCCAGCTCTGCTGCCCAAAGGTGGCCCCTGAGTGCTCCCACTCCAGGATGGCAAGATGACAATGCTGAGGCTGTTTCTTCTCTCATCACCAATGAAAACTTCACTCCTTTGCAAGAAGTCTGTTCTGTCTCTGGCCTCCCTGCCTGAATGCATTCCTTCCAACTGAACTATTCTATTCTATTCTCCTGCACTCACCTTGAGTTGAATAACAATGAGACCATTATTTGCCTGAAAAGCCAGGGGTTTTTAAGCTCCAAAAACACCTTGAAGGACACATAACACAAAGGATACAAGTGGAAACAGGACTTTATGTTATTTTATGTTATTGCTCAGAATGTTTCAGAGCCAATACTCACAAGCATTGACACAATGTACATGTGTAGCCAGGAGCTGACTGATGCATTCTTAAGTTTAGCTTGAAAAAACATCCCTTGCAGCCTGGCAAAGGCAAGACACAGAGCTGCAGAAAGTAGCGACAGGAATACAGGCCAAGCAGTCACTGTTTCCTGACGAGCGAGAATGTGAAAAATAAGGATCAGGACCAACCACACACAAAAGAAGAGGTGTGTAGTAGCATGAGGGATTTTCAAAAGTATGACACATAGATATGACAAGCGTACTTTTTGCCTTCCAAAACTCGCTCCGCTGTGCTTCTCTGGCAGTGATGCATGAAAAGCGGTCTCGTACCTGCCCAGCTCTTGTGTTGCACGCAGGGAGAGCTGAAAAGGTGCAGCAAGCCTGGAGCCCTTCCAAGCACAGGCTGTTTTGCACAGGCAAGAATCCCTGGGGAAGTGGAGCCAAGGGAAGAGCAGAGCTCGCTCCCGCTACAGACTTGCACCGGGCAAGAGAGCCCGAGAGAGCCAGGGCACCTTGGAGGTGCAAGGGCAGCAGGCAAGGACCTAGCTGAAAGGGCCCAGAAGAGCCCTGACAAGGGGCTGTGCTCAGTGCTACAGAGGACAAGCAGCAACCCCTGGGCACTTCCCGTGGGGCCAGAAAACTTCCTCCCCCCGGATGCGGGGCACGAGGGCCACCTTCGTGGAGCACGAGCAGCAGGCAGTAACCTAGCCAAAATGGCCCAAAGCAGCCCTGGCAAGGGGCCGTGCTCAATGCTGCAGAGGAAGGCAAAAAAACCCCAGGGACACTTGCTAGGCCACTGTGGGGAAAAAAAAACCTTCCTCCCCCCAGCTGCAGGGCACGAGAGGCCATCTTCATGGGGCACGCGCAGCAGGCGGTAACCTAACCAAAATGGGCCGGAGGAGCCCTGACAAGTGGTCATGCTCAATGCTGCAGAGGAAGGCAAAAAACCCCCAGGGACCAGTGCCAATCTTCCCCGGGGGAAAATTCCTTCCTGACCCCAGATCTGGCGATCGGCTATTCCCTGAGCATGTCAGCAAGACCTGCCTCCTCCTCCTACAGGCTGGTCACGCCTCCCAGGAGATGCCCAAGCCCTATTCTCCCTCAAACTGGAGCCATCTCAGGGGCTTCTGAGTGGCCAAATGCCCTTGGCCTGATGGACCTTGGGGGCAAGAATCCTTCCCGCAACTGGTGGGACACCAGCGGGTGCTCCAAAGCACCGGGACCCCTGGCAACATCTCTGCATCCCACTTCTTACGGCTGCTGCCCCTGGCTCTGCAGGGCTCCTCAAGAAGGCATTCCCTTGGTCTTGCCGCTGCTGTCCAGCTGAAAAGGATTTCCATCCGTCAGATGAGCTTTGAACACGGTCCCTCCCGCAAGCCTGGCCCAGCCTCCAGTCTTCCTCCGTCAGCCCCCTCCAAGTAATTCCACCGGCTCCTCAAAGACTTCCTCTTGGATGTGTTGGGGCTGGCCCCGGGGCCAGCTCTGGCAGTGGGACACGGGAGGCTGCCCCTTTTATACTGCCCCGGGGCATTGTGACTGCTGCACTGCTGGGCGGTGGCACCGTGACACGGGCGTGACGGGGCCCCCCCACGCACAGCCCCTCCGCCCAGCATCCTTCGGAGGAAGGCCTTTGGGGTGCTGGCCCCGGGGGCTGTCCCTGCCCTTGGTGGCCATGCACTGGGCCCAGCTGCTGGGTGTCCCCGAGGCATCCTCTGCCGCTCGGCTCCCAAGGACAAACCTGGTGCTGTTACTCTTCTCTCAGGCCATGGCAGAAACCAACCCTGCAGCCCAGAGACCACCCCATTAGCCGTGCCCTCTCTGTGCCAGAGTTAACGGCTGTGAGGCCACGCGGAGAGGAAGAGTACCCCTTCTTGTAGTTGGGCCTTCTTGCCCTCCATGCCAGATCATTCCCTGGTCACAAATGACCACTGCCAATCAGTTACAATTAGAATTTCCCCTTCACTGGAAAACAGATGCCAGCAGAAAAGATTTGCGCAAAATTGTACACCCAGTCAGAAGCAAAATTAGGAGTAATACCAAGATCTCCTCGCTCCTAGAATCTCATCTGTCATCTGCTAGACTGAGCGCTAATGACCACAGGACAGCTCTCACTTGGAAAGTACATACACCTTGTTAAGACGGTTATTCACTGCATTACTATTTAAAGGAGAGGGAGAAAAAAAGTATGTAGCATTACAGAGGAATGGAAGGTGTGAACAGAGCAGCATAGGAAAGTCAGGAAAACTCTTCATCATCATATAGGAAGAGACATGAAAGCAGAGGTTAAAATAAAGGCTAGAATATGCTGGCCTAAGCTCTGGCAAAGACATTCAGAGTGAATGTAATGCTCTGAAGTCTATGGAGTTAGTATGTAACGTCCTATGCAGTTGAGCTTTAAAAAATTACAGTCTCTTCAAAGTGAGAGAGTATAGATGAGCATTCAGGCGATTACTGCTCGGCTCCACCTGAAACCCCCTTGACCTGCCTGTAGTCAGATCTCCAATTGCTGCTGCCAATAGGGAGTCTGACCTCTTGAAGCAATGCACATCTGTATCTGTCACCGGCAGCCATGAGGCAATGAACTAAATTCCCACAAACCTTTTCCTTCTCTCTCTGTTTTTTATTTTTAACAAAATGCTCCTGTGAACAATAAATATTTAATTTTTAGAATTAAAAAAGGGCATTGGGTTTAGTAGATGGCCTCAGTCTAGTTAGTATCAGCAGTTTTTCCCCTCTAGGGAGTAATTAAGGGAAAGCTCCAACCACAATGCTAAACTGTAATAATGACAGAATTTAAAATCATATTCATGCCACATGCTGCATTGCAGTTCATTTCCATATGCTCTGCCTCCAATGAAGGTGTCAAGCTTATAAAGTCTCCTGGGCAAAAGGATGACCGAAGTCCCAATGCCTGGAAGGAGGCTCGGGGAAAGACACACATTGTCATGCTGTATGTGATAAGGTCTCCACTTTACAAAGTTGGCAGGAGGGAAGTAAGAAGGCCCTGGAGATTTTTACTGTATTTGTCTCTGCAGCACAGTTAGCGCCTGAGATTTTGGATGTTTTGTTGGTGATTCACCTGTGCTATAAATTATTTGTTAATACTGGACATTCAGTATGTATCTACTGCACTCACCCTAAAGCTAGATAATGGTGAAGCACCCATAAGAAATTTTCATGATTCACACTTTGCAACACCCAGTAGCAGAGCACAGGGCAAGGATCCTGTACTACCTGCACTATCCATTTGCTGCAATGCCATATGGAGAAAAAATAGCAGTATAGCCACATTACCTAATAGGTCACTGTTAACTTGGGTGCAGCATTGTCCTGACAGTTATGTTGACTCTAATTCCAGCTCTAGCTTCTTCAGCAGAAATGAAAAGACCCTCAGGGGAAGGTCATTTGCCAGACATCCCATCTGGGCTGGGAAATAAAACTATTGACAAGACAAGTGGTGGCACTGAGAGCAGCCTCCACATAAAATTTAGATCTAAGAATGATACAGCTGGAGAAATACTCTGAAAAAAACCCAAACAGTAAAAATCACAATCAGCTTGTTAGTAGCAGCAAACAGACAGGTTTGGATAATAAATTCATTCAACTTTTGTCTTTTCCTTTGATGACCTCCAAATTCACTAAAATTGGACCCAACTGTCTAAGGTGGCAAATGAATAAATATTTATCACACACAGAACTGGCAATCATACCTGAGAGGTCTCCCTAAAGGAGGTAATTGAATGAGAGCAGGGAAGGAGGTTGACAAGAGAAATGGGAATCAGAAACAGGATTACTGTGGTAAGTGGAAGTAGCAAGAAAGGGACACATTTTACAAGAGGAAAGAGTGGAGGGAACTGGGAGCAGGAACTTGGTGAAGGCAATAGGGAACAACACATGGGTGATCAGAAGAGAAACCTCCAGACTTGTAGGAGCAAGGCAAGACAGGTATTAAGCACTGAAGAGCTGAAAATAGATCCCCTGCATACATCTAGGCATAGCAATAAAAAGGACTCAGACAACCTGGAAGCACAGGAGACAGCAGAGATACAATCTGGAGAAAATGAGGAAAAGGGCAAGTGGCATGTTTCTCCTGGATTTGGATCAGAAACAAAGAGCCCTGAAGCTCACCACCCTCAGCCATCAGCAGATCTCCACTTCACTGAGACTGTTTCACCTGCCTTTTGGGTACTTGTTCACACAGGGAACGATGATCTGACATTGCACCCCTTTGTTCTGGTACTAGGCTTTGGAGCAGTCAGCCTGAAAAGCCCATCTCTGTTGACAGTTTTTATGGCTGCTGGTATGACGTTTTAGGATGAAAAGAAAATGAGAGAAGAGAATCGATTTGCTGTTTCAAGAAGCTCAAAAACACATCTTAAGTTGGAAGGACGCTACTAAAATAGCATCACTGAAGTTAAAAAGTCAGTCCTCGTAAGTTGGGAAATCCTTAATTTTGGTAATTTGCAATTCTGAAAGTTGTTTCAACATACCAACCTTAGTGTACCCTTATGGTAGAGTTATCTGTGTATGGTGCCTGTGTGTGATGTTCCTGTGAAATCATATCCCATGCTACTTTACACCTGCTAGGGCTGGAAGAAATGTGAAAAGAGCTCAGAGCAAAATTTTGAAGAATGGTGGTGATATATGTTGTTGCTCTCAGAATGTCTTGAACATACCCATTTTAAACTGGAAAATTTGTCATTCAGTTACGCAGAGTCAGAATGTTTGCTTCCAGGACAAACCTAGAAAGATATCTGAACTTTTTCACCTTGGCGCAAACTTATGATATCTAATGAATTCTTTGAGGTTCCTCCGTTTCATCTCAAATCATTCATTCATCTCTGAACACAGCAAAACCTGTCACAAAGGCTTGAAAACTTATTTCCTTTGGGTTTTTGTTTGCTTACCATGGTCTGTCAAGGAATCAATACCCAATCTCATATGCACACAAAGACAAGTAATCTTAAGCATGCATATGAATAAAAGGCAAGCAATGGATTTTATGCAACTGGGACACTGCATAATCTAAGTTTGTAAACCCCTTTAAAGACCTTTATAGAACTAATTAAAAAGATAGAAAAAGATCTATCTCAATTACAACCATACTTGCTTATGTAAAGTTTTTGTGCAAATATGATGATACGGTAAATTTTAAACTCTGTGTGCAACCAAGGAGACAAAATGTTCTAGGTGCAATGCTTCAGGAAAGGCCTGGCCAGTCAGGACTGACAAATCGGGTGACAATTTTTTCAAAACCTCTATTCTTTCTGTTATCCAGGAGGATAGATTAAAATTCCCAGTAGCATTCCTAAGGCGTCTCACTGATTACAAGGTTTCTGCTGATATATATAGTGAGGAAGTAGAAACAACAGTATGTGATTTGTTGCTACCCCTAACCAGAGATCAAATTTCAATAACTACCTTTCAAATACTGAAAATCAGCAATACAGCAAAAGACTTTAAAAAAAAAAAAAAAAAGTAAGGAAGTTGCAATCTTCCTCCAAAAACGAGCACTTCCACAAGGGTAAAGGTTACACTTATTGAGTGTATTTTTCCATGCTATTATTCACCAAGACCTACCCTATTTAGTAGAAATGCTCCATTTGTATCTTCTTTATAAATTTTGCACTGAAGTCCAAGTTCATGCACATTATGATAACTAATATCTTCCTTCTACTCCTGGAAGAGAGACCCCATAATTATATCATTAGCACACTGAGCACAGTTCCATTTTTCACCAAGAGCAATACTGCATATGTAAGAGCAAAGTCTGACTTTCCTTCAAGAATCTCAGAGTGTCTCTGGACAAAAATTACTTCTCACTACACAAATGTGAGATAGGTAAAGATTATACACAGATAGCGTGAGCTACATCAGTGTTAGGTTAAACGATTTCCTGCCAACAGAGTAGACAAAAAGTCCAGAATGAATGGTGAGAATTTTCATCATAGACTGCATCGGTTTAACAGGATTTAGATGTTCTATACATATAAATTACACCCACATATTCATGGTGTGTGTTATCAGTCAACAATTGCATGAATATTCCCAAACTTGCAGAAGCTGGGGGCTTCTGCATGTCTTGCAACATCAAATCTGAAGCTCATTAAATGGTTTGACAACAAGTGAAGCAAACGAAGAATGATTTTTCTCTGAGGAACCAGGAGAAAATCAACTGTTTCATTTTGATCTTAATACACAGGGATGACCTATGTGGTCTGAAACAAGGAAAAAGTTTGCATGAACTGGAGAACCAAGAAGTGCTGAGTTTTGCACAAGTTTTATAAATTATCCTCTTTTCTGTCCTCTGTTCCTTGATAACAAACTGTGATCTGGGGACTCAGCTTCTGCAGTGGATCAGTGGTTTTGACTGTGAATTACTCTGGTGACCCACAGGTCAGTAAAAAGCCTTTTTTCTCTGCTAGGAATGTTTTACTGAGCCATTCAGCATATTTCTAGCAATAAGTAAATAAATCCTATAATTCAACTTGCTTCACTTTTAGACCACGAAGAGCCATTGACCAGACTAAAAGGTATCAGATTAGCATTTTATGTTGTGCCCAGATGCAGCCAGCCTCTGAAGCAACACACACCTGAACCAGATGCCATGTAGGCAGCACACAGTGGCATACCACAGTTATTAATCAAGGAGGGGACAGAGGGCTTGAGACAGGAATGAAAAAGAGAGAAGTGCAGTTATACATCACTGGCAGAATGCCAAGTGAGTGCAACAGCCCGTTATTTCTAAATTCCCAGAGTTTTGATGCATCCTGTTTTGTTGTTTAAAAGAGTAGGAAGGTTATGCCAAGTTATCCATGGGAACAGGCCTCAGCAACTGCCTGCAATCAATGGCTTGAATACAGCTAAATATATTTGCCTCATCAAGGGTGAGTCCCAGAGCCTGGGTGAATATTTATGTTTGGCAAATACTTCATTTAGCAATGACAACATTAAAGCGTGTCCTTTTTATTATTCCCCTGCCTCTCTGGTCTCTCCTTGCCAGTAACTCATTAAAAAAAAAAAAAAATAAAATAAAATTCAAAGCCACCAACACATTTCCACACAAAATTTTCCAAGAGTCCAGACTCTGAATGAAGGTCATCTTTCATGTTTGCAAATTTCAAAGAGAACATGTAATCTATACAGTTCTTTTATACGAAAACAACTTATACTCAGTGAAATCTAGGTTACATAACATCTTTCTGTCGATATTGCACGTGCCTTTCAGGTACAAACACAGCAGTCAAACCAGAAGCTTATGGCTTGAACCTTGCTGCTGCTTGTGCCAGGTGAAATTCCTGCTGAAACTCAGTCTCCTAGCCTCTTAAATCCTCAAAACAATCATCAAGAACTTGAAATTTAGCTTGAAAGGCCTATTTTAATTGAACTAATCATCTGAAATGAAGCTGCAAAGCTCTTCATTAAGAAAAAGGCAAACAGCTCTAAAGGGTCTACAAGATCACAGATACATAAGTACCATTTCAACAGACTTTACAATCTAATGATATTAAAACTGCTTTCAAACCATAGTTTGCAACTTTGCTGTTTGCAACCCATGGTCATTCCTTCTAACTTTTAATATTTAGGAAATATAAACAAAAACCAGTGCAAGCCAATGCAAGTGACAAGCCTACCAAATTTCTTAAGCATTATGCATAGCTTTGTATGATAAGGCCACCCACTCACCAGATGCAGCTGAACAAGCCATGTGCTAGCAGAGTACAAATAGATACACAATAAGAACAAATACATAATCAAATGATAAGTAAATACACCAAAAATCGTAAACCAAAAAGTTTTATAAGTTTTAAAATAAAGTTAGGATAGGGAATTATTTTACCCATCTTCTTATTGGGATAGTAGTGTCACACTGAGCCATGGTCTTACCCATGCAGAGATATTGCCCTTTAAACAGAAAGCTGTTTGTCAGCAGCTGAAGCTTTGTAGTGTTAGTAACTAGTGTTGGCACATCAGCGGCATACTGACAACTGAGGCATCAGAGGCACTGGGAAGTGGCAAGAATACTGATTCTGGCACAACTGCATAGGGAAAGAGAATAAGAAATGTAGCCCACAGAGAATTTTCATGGAAGCTGTATTCTGCTGGACCAACCTTTTATTAAAGATGTAGCCACAGGGGCTCATTAGACATCTGCAAACTACGAGGATTTTATGTACAGCCCAAACAACAGGTAACTGTAAATTATAATATTTTCCTTTTTAGCAGGGAGCCGGAGTTAATTCCACCAGTCATTGAAAACTCCAGCTGCCAACCTGTTCTCTGACCTCTGTTCTTTTGACCACAGCCATGAATAAGCCTTGCCTCTTTCTCTAGCAACCTTCCATTCAGCATAAGTGCCATCCATTACATGAACCTAAAATTCAGCATCACAACCAAGAACTGAGGCTTTTCGATTTTGACCATGGTTTGCAACATGTAACAAAATCCATCTATTTTCTTGCGGTAACTGGGTGTAACTATCATTGCTAAATTTAAGCTCATCTATAAATCATCTGAATAAGGTAATAATTAACAAAACAGTAATAATAATATGGTGGCATGTTACTGACAATGGAACACAGACCATTTCATAGTGGCACATAACCGAAAAATTATTCCGTATGGGAATTCTTCCCAGTTTAGGAGGCATGTCCCATTAAGAGATACGCGATTTCTTTCAAATTTTGATCTTCTATCCTATGACTTCTGTCTTGTCATACCAAGCACACTGTCTGATAACAGGGAGGAACCAGAAGGGTTAACGGAACAGCCAGGTGATAAGGACTAATAAATCTGTGGATCTCCATTTGGTGAGTATATTTTAATAGGTAAGGGGAAGTAAGGAAAAGTCAGGCAGGGTGACTCATCAGTTCTAGCAATGTAAGAAAATTAGATTTTAAGTGGAAAAAGATGTTTCCTAGGAAACTGCATGATCTGCTTGTGGAACATCAAACAAGAGCAATTTCCTAACAACAGCCATGGCTAAATTGATCTACTGCACCTCAGACAGCTTTATCAGTAAGACAGAGATTGAGTCCCTTTTATATTTTCTTAGTTATCATCATCAATTTGTCTATTATTTGACTCCTTCAGCTGTTACCTTTCTGACCTTCCACAAGTAAAAGTATGATATTTGCCATTATCTAATTGGAAGGCATGTTTACCTTTCCCTCATCTTTTTTTCCTCTCTCTTTTTGCAGCAAGCTCCAGATTCTGCTATTGCTTCTGCCACTGAGCCAGAAAGATGAGAGCATGTACCATGGCATGCAGCTGGCATAAGACCAAGCGAGTGTCCTGTTTGAAACCCTCCCCCTCCACAGCAATAAAAAGTGAGCTTGTCCTAGTTTCAGCTGGGATAGAGTTAACTGTCTTCCTAGTAGCTGGTACAGTGCTATGTTTTGAGTTCAGTATGTGAAGAATGTTGATAACACTGATGTTTTCAGTTGTTGCTAAGTAGTGTTTAGACTAATGTCAAGGATTTTTTCAGCTTCTCATGCCCAGCCAGCGAGAAAGCTGGAGGGGCACAAGAAGTTGGCACAGGACACAGCCAGGGCACCTGACCCAAACTGGCCAACGGGGTATTCCATACCATGGGACGTCCCATCTAGTATAGGAACTGGGAAGTGGGGGCGGGGAATCGCCGCTCGGGGACTAGCTGGGTGCCGGTCGGCGGGTGGTGAGCAATTGCACTGCGCATCATTTGTACATTCCGATCCTTTCATTATTGCTGTTGTCATTTTATTAGTGTTATCATCATCATTATTAGTTTCTTCTTTTCTGTTCTATTAAACTGTTCTTATCTCAACCCATGGGTTTTGCTTCTTTTTCCCGATTTTCTCCCCCATCCCACTGGGTGGGGGGGAAGTGAGTGAGCGGCTGTGTGGTGCTTAGTTGCTGGCTGGGGTTAAACCATGACAGAGCTACAACATAAGCAACCTCCTGGGCTCCCTGCTCCAAGATCTTCAATCTACAGTATATTCAGCCCACCTATACAATTCGTCCTGGATCAAAATCAACGTCGTTCCCTTTACAGTATGCTGTCTACATTTTCATTCTAATAAATTAAAACCCTTAAATTTCTGCTGTTGCATGTGACACTTTACATTATGCATGAAAAGTATCAAGTATTTTAGATGCTAGGGAGAACATTTGTTTTCCTTGATCATTTCCAGTGCAGATTGTTCAATATGTATAAGTCATAGCTGATGTAATACAGAGACTATCTTCAGAACATGACCATGGATTTCTGAGCATAAATCCGTGCACGTGCTGACTATGTGCAGTCAGCCAGGGAATTCTAGTACTAGGCAGCTCCTCAGTGCTCGTGCTGCACGCACGGCTTGCACATGTCCTATGATGCTGAGTAGCAAATGCACATCTGTTCAGCAAAGATGGTCTGAAAGTGTTTGGCTTCCTGGACATGCCTCTGTACATTTAATCTGCATGTACACACCGAATCCCATGTATCATAAAGCAAGTGGATTTACTTTGGATGCACAGAGATGCATCCCATCCTAATGCCAAGGCATTCAAATTCCTCCTAGACAAAATTTCCTGGCAGAAAAGATATGCCTGAGGAAACCCAAATGCCTGGTAGCTCTAATCCTGGCTACTCTTGAGGCATCACAATGGATAAAGACGACTGCCAAAATTAAGAGCCAAAATTTAAGTAGGCTGCGAAAAGCATTACTGAAACATTTTCAAGCATACTGATTGTGCACAGTTGCAAATGGGGAAAAATACATAAGACCAAATCTATTCATGCTTGCAAACTTGTCTACTCTGCAACTTGTGAAGAAAGCAGAAACAAAGACATTACAGGTCTGTTCCACAACAGTGTCGCTCTCACCAAAATGAACTGAACAGAGTATTATTCTACCTAATATAAGACCACATAACTGAGGTTTTATTATTACTACAGTTACTAATTTGAAGATTCAGATGCAGACAGAAATTATGACATCCCAAATTCAGAAAGTCTGTTCAAGCACTTAAATTTGCTGCCTAAAATATACCAATACATTCAAGAAAACTTGGGTTCTACTTTGTCTGAATTCAGTGGCCAATGGAATCTATCCCTCAACATGAATTTCTCTTTCAACTTTCCAGAAATATCCACTACTGACTATTCATCAGCAAGTCACACATGGAACAGAATCCCATGTGAAAGCCAGAGAAAATGAGAGAAGAGACTGTGTTCTGGATTTGTGGCTCCAGAGTACAATAAAGAGAAGGCATGGGGAGGGTTTATCCCACTGTAAGTGGTCCTTTGGATTTGCAGCAATGATTTTATTGCCACCAAAACAAAGTTGGAAAGTCTATCTCTTTTCCAGCCTACTAAACAGAGCAAAATTCCCCAGACCTTGGTGAAGCCAATGGTAAACTGTTTAATATCAAGAACAACACCCCCTACCACCATCACCACTCCCAGAAAGCTCACATAAAATCTTCTCAACAGAACTTTTATTCCTGCAGTGTTTTCCCTAACCCATACCTTTGCAATAGGAAAAAAACCTTCTTTTCCTTCCTCTCGCAGTTTACAGCTTCGTTCTCAGCTTAAGACATATTTAGGATTAATGCTTTTATTTTAAAGGAGTAAGATTAAGTATTTTTAGCCCCTGTGAAACAAGATGATGTATGCTGCAATCGTCAAGTCCCTCTTAAATTGCATGTAGCACATTCTGTAGCTCATAAATATTTAAGATGACTAAATAATTATCCCAGGCTCCTCAACTTGCCTTTCTTTATTAGTTCCATGGGGAGCCAGGAAAGCATTTGTTCCTCTTCAGCCATACAGACAATTATTATATTGTAAAATATCCTCTTTCTGCTGTTGGTGGTGTTGCTACATGACTCCCTCCTATTGTGGTGTGATGGAATTAGCCTCTTGCAGAGGACAGAAGAGCCCCATTTCCTCACCAGATCAATCCAGCAAGCTTGGTAACTTTTCCAAAACATCTCCATCAAAGCAAATCCCATCTCACTTAATTCCACCCTTAGCCTCCTGTTCCAAATAGCGGGGGGGGGGGGGGGGGGGGAGAGTACAACTGGGCCTTTATCCGAGCACCCTGAATTATACAGGATTCAGAGCACTAAGCAGAGAAGTGTGTGTCTGCTTTGAGCAGCTCAGTGGGGAAATGAGAGGGGCTGAATGGATGCAGATGTATCTATTTAAACCCATAACTGTACTTGGGGGAAGAGGAGGGTGAGCCAGCAGCCCTCTCACTATGGAATAGCATTGAACAGAATTTTTACAGTTGCTTTACAGCTTATTCTCCTCTCTGTCTCTTTTTAATGCAGCCATATGGTAGCAAGCAGATACTCGCAACCTAATAGCAGATGAAGAGCCCGCACGCTCTTGCAGGCAGCAGACCATGCCCTAGCAGTCAGAGTGGCAACACCCACCAGCAAAGCCAAGGAAAAGGAGCTGCCTCCCAGATGGCTGGGATGCAGAGCTTTGTCTCAAAGCTTAAGCTTCTTGCTTCTGTAGCTGTCAAATCTGTCACCATGGTTCACTACCCACTGCCACCACCTCCACCTCCTTCCACTTGGATACACTGTAGAGAAGCAGAGTAGAAGCACAATACACACCTCCGGTGAGCGCCGCCTTTTGAGTGCTGTTGTCATGTTATCCTGAGATTAATTTGCCTTGGAATGCTATTGTAAAAGAGGGCGCATGGCATCAAGTCAAAATAACCTATGTAGATACTGTAATGAGCGTCTGTGCTGAGCAGAAATCTACATTTGTCTAGAGAAAGCGTGATGGCAGTGATCTGTTGTTGCTGTGTTAGGAGTTCAGCTTAGACACGGCACTTAGACACTGAGGAAGATGAGATGCGGTAAGTGCTGCAAACTCTCACTTTGCTAGCTGCATTTGCGTTTTGCAGATTTCCCTTTATTTTTAAATTCAAAATAATGAAAACAATAACATAGCTGGAACAGATCTACATGGGGGACCACTGAGAAGTTACGAGTTTAAAGGCGTGAAATTAGCGTGCAGAAGCAAAAGCACGTTACATACCTATGGGAATGCTCTCATTCAGAAGTAAATGGGCTTAAAGTTCACTGTGGCTTAATGGTCCCTGGAAGATCATTATTTCCAGTGACTGGGAAAACCAACATGTAAATCAGCATATTTTAGGGTGCAGTTTGACAAGATTGCAAACCCTGTTTAGTTTTATTGCTACCACAAGCAGGTATGGGAACAGGCAGCTCCCTCCCTTTCTCCCCTGTCAGAATTTGCTTTGCTTCCTTTCCTTCTGCTCTGCCTCTACCACTTCTCTGACCCCTCAGTGGGCCTGTTCAATTAGCTAATCCAGCAGAAAACTAACAAGCAAAAAAATGTGATTAGATGCAATAACCTGAAAGTAATTTTGTAGTCAACATGGGGAGTTTTATACCAGGTCCTTATTATAAACTTTTGCTAGGATAGGTTTATGAACTACAAGCCTGCAGGGAAAAAAACAGACAAGGGAAAAAAAAAAAAACAAACAACCCCCACATCCCCACCAGCAAAGCAATACCTGCAAAACGTTAGGATTTAGCTTAAGCTACATCAGAGATGGCATATAGCTGTGCTAGAAGACAGTCTGCTTCCCTTTGCCTGGGTGGTAGCTCTACAAGGAGGATTCTGCCAATGTAGTTGTAATTGTGGGAGCATCTAGAGACAAGCCTATGCCACCCTGTCTCACTGCTAATTCCCCAGGGGAAAAAAAAGAGAAAAGGAAAACAAACAAACAAACAAAAGAGTTCTTCACAGATAGTCCAATCTTGCATGCTAAGTTCAGTATAAAATACATGACACATTCTATTCAAAAAGGTCTAGAAGTGAGGAAAAACAAGTGCAAATGGGTGTCTAAAATTAATCCAATAAAAAACATTCCTTTTACAGCTATTGCTAAAAGGTGGGAGGAAAGCAGCAACAGTAACAAGGAAATCATTTGACAATGAATCAGGATTTACAGTGACAGTATTCAGATATAATGATAATGATGAAAGGGAGTGTAATTACTGGTGCAGCTGCCATATATAGGGGAAATATTTCATATTCTCCTCATCAATATTTGCTGTCCCTGTGCTCAGATTAAACAAGCCAGACCAGATCAATAGGCAAAGTCTGAGACTGCAGTATATAGTGCATAGAGCAAAGATTTGCAGGGAGGAAAGATTTTTGATGCTGCCTACTTTGGAAATGTCAAACTTCTGCATCCTACCTTTTGTTCTGATCAGTCTAGCAAAGACTGAAGCAAAATGAGCAAAGATTAATCCAGATAAATGTGAGACTGTGCTTTTGAATCAAGCAAATCAGCTGCACAAAAGATATTACCTCTGCTTAAGAAAGCTCTTGAGACCATAAAGCATTGGAAGCTGAGAGATTACCTGGGAAAAAGAGGTGAGGAGGAACAACCATCACTGTATGCTTGCTTTGTTCTTGTGCTTTTACCAAGGCACTGCTACTGACCACTCTTGGAGTCAGGACAGTGGGCTTGAGGGGCACATAGCCTGACCTGGCACAGCTGTTCTTATGTTCTTCATCTTGTAACTGCCTCCATCATCAAGCTAGGAAAACAGAAGTGGTGGAAATCTCTTTAGAACATGGGATAGGAGAAGCATTTGAATAAGCCAAATCTCCACTTTACACAGACACATGGCAAACATATAATCCCTTGAGGAACATCTAGGCTGGCTTATTGTCTTCAGATTGCCAGTGATGCTTTTTCAAAACAAACAAACCATTGATGATGGAGATTTTGATCAAGTCATGCTGTTTGACGATAAAGTGTACCTTCATACAGAACACTGTCTTGAAAGATTGCACCAGGTGTCACAGATGACAAACTGAAGATTTGCTGCTGCTGCCAGCTTGAAATTGTTTATGTTGCAGAGCACTTACTGTTGGTAATAAAGGGCCAAAATTAAAACACAGATTATTTGTCAGCAGTTTTGTGTCAAGCTGGGAGAGCGTTTCAGCTCAGACCCTGCAGAAGCCCAGTTCTATTAATTATTTTCATCAAGAAGTTAGGTCATGGAGTAGAGAGTACACACAAAACACACAGATGACACCAAGTTGGAATGGTTTACTCTTAGTTTGAAAGAAAGAAAAAAATAATCCAATGTCAGCAAGGAAAAAAAAAATCTGCAAAGACAAATGCAAAGTACTGCATTTATTAAGGCTAAATCAAGTGCAAAACTGAGAAACCAGGGTAGGCAACTGTTCTGAAGAAAAGGATTTGAAGCATTAGAGGATCACAGACCACTGACTCATTTCTAGGATGATACATAAAGGCAGATATCACTTTGAGATGTATTAACAGAAACACCCTATGCAAGATAAGGATAGTAATTATGTATTCTGTTCAGTACTGTTGAGATTTCAGATGCAATGCTGCGTTCAGATTTGAGAAGGATGAAGCCAAACGAGCAAGCAGAGGGGAGCTACATGAAACATAAGATCTGTGAGGAAAGAAAAGAAAACTAAAGAGGATCACAGCAGAAGAGATACAATGACAGAATGCTAAGGGTTGCTTTGAAGAGAAGGGTAACCAGTCATCCCCATGTCTAGTGGGGAAGCAGGACAATAAAAGATTAACTAATTTTCAAGCAGATAAGGTTTAGGTTAGCTACTGGGAAAAGCTTTTTAATGCCAAGGATTACAAAGGATTAAAAAAGATACTTGGGGCTCTATGGATTTTTACCCATAGGGATTTTGGGAATAGGTTTAACAAACCTTTGCCGAGGTGGTGTCAATTCTAAACACACTTGGTACTTCCAGAACTTAAGTGTTGGGCTACATAGTCTCATGAAACATCACATGGCTAGAAATCTCTAAATGCCATCTTTTTCCCTGCTGAGGATGATGGAAAATTCTGTATTTAGACATTAAGGATTTTTAAGTAAAAAATGAACTAATAAAGCAAGCTTCAAATACACATAGAAAAAATGTCACTTGTTCATAAGAACAATTTAAAGTAAGATGCTGAGAAATAAACATAAATGTAAAGCACATTATTTATGACAATCTAATTTGGTCTCCGTGGATGATATGATGTCTGAATCATCTGAATGGGCTTGGGGAGTAATTTTAGGTAAACTCACAGCAACTTATTCTGGAAATCAACGTTCATCAATATAATTTTTACAGCTAGGTGAAAAGATAGACAATATCTTGCTCTTTCATTTCTGCTAACAGGTAACTATATAAGCAGAAATACACTTTAAATACCAAGCATACAGAGATATTTGGTATTAACACCAATAAGAAAAGTCACAGCTTGCTAGTGGCTGAAGAAACAGGCCACAGTGAGAGTTTCCTTTCTTTAGTCAGTAGTTGAGGCAATTCTGCCCAACCAAATACCAAATTCCCTTTCAAAAATTCAAAAATTCAAGCTTAGCCAGACAATGGGAAGTGAAGGGCTCCACTCAAAATTTGTCATAAAACTGGATATCATTCTTAGCTCACCTTCCCCACATTTCAAAAGGGTCTGCTTGCACATAGGATTGGTTTTTAATACCGGAATGTTAGAAAGAATCATGGCACCCACGGTGAACTCATCTCCAGTTACACATCTCATTTTCCTAGGAGCCCTAGAACATAGTTGTAATGCAAACTGAAAACTGTATTTCTAGAGTACGGAAGTCAAACCAAGTTGTTAAATAAACCCATATATAGCTTTCCTCTAATTCAGATCTTTTTTTCACACAGTACTAATTACTAGGAAAGAAGATAGACAGACATAGGAAGGGGGGAATGCTCATTACCCCAGCCTCTAGATGAATTACCAGATAGTTTCAGCTATGTCTGAAACAAATGGAGAAATGTCAATCTATTCTCAAAAAGGCTAAAGCAATGTTCTTTAAAAAAAAAAAAAAAAAAATCATCATCATAATGATCTCTTCAGCATGTGTATATACATGAGTAATCTGAAGCCAATGATGACACTCAGGTGAGCAAAGTATTTTCCACCAGGACTTAGATCTCCATCTGTAAACAAAAAAGAAAGCTCCCCAACAGAAAAAAAAAAACAACCTAAAAAAACCCACAAAAAAACGACAGTGTATTTTTCTGTCTTCCTGTCAAAGAGTTTCCTCAGTGACAGGCTGCACAGTTTTGAGGTTGTCCCAAGACATTCCAAGAGAATCATTTAAATTAAGAAGGGTTAGAAATGTGCATATTCAAAAATAACCATGAGCTGTGTATTTGTTTAGAGCTATGTCCCCCTTGTGGGTGAGTCTGGGGAATACAGCCATGGATCAAAGGCAAAAAAAGCTTTCTTTTAAACATCATGTAGAGGCTAGTTCCTACCAAATATAAATCCCTCTGCAATTTCATAGCAAATTGTGTAGTGCGGAATTCTAGCTCAATTCTACTTTGAAAGAAGTGTTGAGGTCTCAAAATTGGGTTTTGCTCTAACATAGAAGAAATTATACTTCTTAAAATAAAAATAATGATAATCAATAATAATAAAGACAAGGTACACTCACACCAGGGATTTTGCCAATCAGAAATAACACAATTTGAGATTGGGTCCCCAACAGCCACAGACCAACAGAATCACCTTCTCTCAATATTAGGGTTTAATCACCAGGGTTTAACCCCACGCTAACTGCTTCAGCTCTACTGCCAGTTTCAGAAACATGATCCTATCCTACAACTTCAGTTCTTCCTGAATGATGTCAGACAGCTCAAAATGCCACGCTGAATTTCCCTACAGTTTGTTACACATCAAATCTAAAACAAGTAGAGTCCACATGACTAGAATATACGTGAGACTTGCTTACATGACTAGGAAAAGGAAAAAAGCCAACACACCCTGCCTATAGATAACCTCCTCTTCAGAGAGAGAGAGTCCATGGAGCAGATTTGTCCAATGCCATCTCAATGCATCCTCAGAAAAATCCTCCCCTCACACCATTACTCATCACCTGGTACAGCCAAGTTACTTCCACCAAATTATGTTCCTTTCCATAGCAGAGAAGGAAATTTAGCTCTGTATAAAAAATACCTTATAAACAACCTGATTTACCCAGCTGCATATTACATGAAGCCAGACAATAGCCCAGCATTTACATTACCTACATAGTACTACTCCTAGCAGGGAACTTAGCTCATGTTACTACCTTTGCTACAGCACTTCAGAACAGTAGCAAAATGATATTCTGCATCTAGAAAGGCTTAGGTTTTATAATTCTTGTATTCAATTTTTAAAATTGGATAGCGCCACATAACCAAGGGCACTCTTATCTTGATCACAATTGTTATAAAAGTCATTTTGCGCTTTTGGAATGATTTCTTCCAAATAAATATTGATCATTGGACCAATTCCCTGTTACAATGTTCAATTTGAAAAGGCATGGCAGTATTTGTGCCTCCAAAAGTACTAGTTAGATTAGAAAAACTCATAAATATTTGGTACCTGATTAAGTACTTCTTGAATGAAAATGGTTAAGAATAATGGATTTCATAACTACAGTTATCTACTGCAAATAATAAAATAATGTCGCTGTATATTTCACAAAAAATTTATAGAGATTTTTATGGACTTTTCCCTCCTTTTTTAATACAATCTACTCTACATTTTATGTTGATTGAACAGAAATCCGTACAAACTACAGCACGTCTAGAACTGAAATTCTAGTGTTGGACAGATTGCTGTGAAGATGTTACCTGTACTTATTTCCCTATGAAAAGGCTTGGAGAAGGCATACTTCTACAGTTACAGCTCCACCTTTCCAACGTTTATTAAGACACTCTGTGGAGCACAAACTTACAAGCCCAATTTTTCCTTGCAAAATAGCTCAAGAAGCCTCCCCTACCCAGCTATAGTAATATATGATTAGAAATAGAGGGGAGCAGTAGAGGGTCCTACACCAAGATCAGACTTCAGGATGCAGACAAATGGCAAATACATGCACTTGTAGCAAGTTTACAAGCATCTGGGGGTGACAGGGGGGAGTTAGGGTTGTGCATGTTCCCTTGGAGTACTCCCAGAGAAGCCAAGAAGCAACCCCTGAGTGGGTCAGCAGCCATGACCAGACAGCAAACATGGCCAAATGTCCCCTCCCTGGGGCCACTTCTGAGCAGCTGCACGTATGCGACCATGTCTGTCCAGCGCTGCTTGAAGCCTGTAAACACCACATGGTCAATATGTGCAGGGTGCGAGGTGTACCATTTCCAAAGGTACAAAGGTGAAAAGTCTCTAACCTGTCATATTGCATCTCTCAGATGCTTTCTTTCTGCACAACCAGCTATTATACTTCATAATTTGTTCTTATTCTATACCATTTAAGTCATGCCCAGGTCCCACACTTTCCAAATACATCCCAGTTTATCACCACCACCTTTCCTGTCTTTTGATATATACACACAGATATCATTCCCTTAGTCTATGGGCCTTCCCTATAAAACATCTGTTGAGTTCATTTAGTCCATGACTTTGGGCTCCATCTGTCACAACAGTCTTTCAGGGCAGGAAAGGTGGGTGTGTGGTGTTGGATTGTTGCATGCTGAAGCCAGTTCTGGTTCCATCACTACTGCACTTCTCTGGTTCTATCATCGCTGCACTATGCCCAGTTTCATCAAAATTCATTCTTCGTTAGTCTGGGTGATTTTTACTATAATGCTGTTGGTATGGCATATAGCAACCATAGTAGTGATAACATACAGTATTATATACCAATTAACATCATACAATTCAAATCATTGGCTATTCTCACCCAGAATCAAATCCCCTTCAGGCACACATCAGACTTCCCCATCTTTTTGCATCACCCACCAAGTGCACCCAGATTCTTGAGCAAAAGCAAGCCCACGAATGGGTTTGCCTTTGCCTGAGGGAGGAATAACCCAGACTGTCTTCCCCAGCATACTTTTTATGTGCAGTACAGGGACTTTACCCCCTTCTACAGCATATGAAAGTTTTGATTGGGCAGAGCCAACCCAATTGGCAGATCCTCTAGCATTGACTAACCAGGTGGCTTTTGCTAAATGTGTATCCCAATGTTTGAACGTCCCACCCTCCATTGCTCTCAGTGTAGCCTTTAACAGTCCATTGTATCATTTGATTTTCCCAGAGGCTGATGCATGATAGGGGATGCGATATGCCCACTCAGTGCCACCCTCTTTGGCCCAAGTGTCCATGCAGTTGTTTCAGAAATGAGTCCCATTGTCTGACTCAATTCTCTCTGGGGTGCTGTGTCACCATAAGACTTGCTTTTCAAGGCCCAGGGTTGTGTTCTGGGCAGTGGCACGGGATGCGTTTCCAACCATCTGGTGGTTGCTTCCACCACGGTAAAGCACATGGCGCTTGCCTTGGCGAGTTGTGGAAGTGTGATATAGCCAATCTGCCAGGCCTCCCCATATTTATATTTCAACCATCGCTCTCCATACCAGAGAGGCTTTAACTGCTTGGCTTGCTTGATTGCAGCATGTTTCACATTCATGGATAACCTGTGCAATAGTGTCCATGGTCCAGTCCAGCCCTTGATCACGAGCCCATCTATACATTACATCTCTTCCTTGATGCCCTGAGGTGTCATGGGCCCATCGGGCTACAAATAATTCACCCTTATGTTACCAGTCCAGATCCACCCGAGCCACTTCAATCTTGGCAGCCAGATCCAGCTGCTGGTTGTTTTGATGTTCTTCAGTGGCCTGGCTAGCTCAGTCGGTAGAGCATGGGACTCTCAATCCCAGGTTCGTGGGTTCCAGCCCTGCATCAGAAGCCAAAAAGGACTGTCGTGGTTTAACGTGGCAGGCAGCTAAGCACCATGCAGCCATTCGCTCACTCCCCCCCGCAGAGGGATGGGGGAGAGAATAGGAAAAAAAGTAAAATTCATGGGTTGAGATAGAGACTGTTTAATAGGACAGAAAAGGAAGGGAAAATAATAATAGAAGTATTAGAATATACAAAACAAGTGATGCACAATGCAACTGCTCACCACCCACCAAATGATGCCCAGCCAGTTCCCGAGTAATGGCCCCCAGTTCCCGAGCAACGGCCCCCAGCCAGCTTTCCCCCCAGTTTATATACTGGGCATGACATCATATAGTCTGGAATATCCCCTTGGCCAGTTGGGGTCAGCTGTCCCGGCTGTGTCTCCTCCCAGCTTCTTGTGCCCCCCAGCCTGCTCGCTGGGGCGGTGGGGTGAGAAGCTGAAAAGTCCTTGACTTCATATAAACCCTGCTTAGCAACAACTAAAATATCAGTATGTTATCGACACTATTCTCTTCCTAAATACAAAACACAGCACTATTCCAGCTACTAGAAAGAATATAAACTCTATCCCAGCCAAAACCAGGACACTATTACAAACTTAAAAAAAACAGAGCTTTTTAAATTTTATATTGATTATGCATCTTTAGCCACACTTATTAGAAAGGATATTGTTTCTAGATCTAACCCATAACTTTTCACTCTTTTGTTCGATCAGGAGTTCCAAATACACACAGAAAACCAGAGAGATCCCTTTCATGAAAATGACACTGCTGTTATCTATCAAATTGCTGCCCCCCTTCATGCACCAGTATGATAAGAACTTCAACTATCTCACCTTACTTCTTGGAAAAATAGCATTTCTAATACGCTGTCAGACCTGCTTTCCCCACCAAAAAAGAAATTCCAGAAGTCCCCTTTGAGCAGAAAGCTCTACTTGAAATACCACCTTTCCTGTTTTATGCTATTTCCATATAAATGTATAATATCATCTTATTGTAGATATACACGTACAGATAGAAACACACATACAGATAGAAACACACGTACAGATAGAAACATCTGAATATAGGGCAAGATAGGGAGAACCAGCAAACATCATTTGGCCATTAGTAGGATTTTTGACACTTTCTCACACAACATTTTTATATTATGTAGTTAGAATAAGATGGGTTAAATGAAACCATTAAAACCAGATGTATATATGACAGAAAAACATGCTCTGAATACTTATCAGTGGCTCAGCATTAAACCAGAAAGTATGGCAAGATGAAACTCCACAAGAAACTAGTCTTGGTCCCACACTACTGAAGATTATAATCAAATTTGTACGATGCAATAAGAAGTATGCTCATTAAACATGCAAATAACATCAGTGTAGAGGAGATTTAAGCATGTTTGAAGCATGGCTGCTGTTCAAAACTACAGGCAAGCTAGAGAAGTTATTTAAAAATGCAAGATACTAATCAATAAAGACAACTGTTTATAACAATAATCAAACTGTGCAAATATAGGAAAGGAAAAGTGGTTTAGTAACTGCTTTGCAGAAGGGATAGAGAAGATGTCAAAGATTACAGATCAGAAACTAGCATAAGACAAGAATGTTGTGCTTTTAAGAAAAAGCCAAACACTATCTTGAGATGCATAAGTAAGACTATTGTTGGCAAGTCATACACAGTAATCATGCTTATTGTGAAGCTGGTAAGATCTCAGCTATTACATGTTCCAGTTGGACAAAGTCCAGCAGAAATCAGTGACAAAGTGAAAGGTCGGCAAAGTATGATCTATATGGAAGAAAGGAAGGAATAGTAGTTACTTAATATAGACAAGAGAAGGCTGAAGAGAGGCATAATATAATAAGCACAGCTAAAAAGAATGAGAATAAATTGGCCTCCTTGTCCTAACTGCAGATAGGGTAAGTGAAGATTTTAAATTACAGTGAAGGGGGGGGGGGGGGGAACTAAAAAAAGAAAAAACTTTGTAGCAGTAAGGATGGCTACATATTGTAGAGAATGCCTAAGACTTTATGGAATCTCTAGCTAGAGAGGTTTTGGTCTTAAAAAAAGATTAGATAAACATCATTCGGGAATGATTTTAAGTTGTCTTGATCCTCTTTGGGGACAAAGGGGGCGATTAGATGACATTTCAAGGTTCTTTCAGTCCTTTAATTCCTTACGTTATTGTTGTGTTGCTTTTTGAAATTTAAGGTGATTCGCAACTGGCAATTTCATGTACTGCAGTTACAAGTATGGCTAAAACTTCCAGTGGATAAGCAGTCAATTTTTCAGCACTTGTTACATACACAGACAGGAAAACGGTGCCTGTTGAACTTCAGGCTGCCTTCAAGGCCATCTCTTTACACCTGCATTAGCTCATTCTATCTTCCCAGAAAGAGCCATTTTGATTTATGCTGCTCTATACCATCATGATGTGTTTACTCTTTATAATTTCCAGTTAATTGACATCAGTTGCACATCACTTAAAGTTGTATTTCAGTTTGCCCTTCAAGTGTTCTGTTTTCCTCAAATGCATGCTTTGTTCTTCAGTTTATCATACCAGAGCTTCTTTATCATTCAGGTATTTTCCGTTCAGCATACATGACTGGCCCAAACAAATTAATAACTACAAAGTTTTGCATCTTAGCAGAGTAGAAAGGCATCATCTTCCTATCAATCATGACTAAATATAGAAATAAAAGTAGTAAGTTTTCTGCCCCTAGGAAATTCTCAACTTGAAATAAAATGTTGGAATATCAACATTTATTCACAGAAATTAAAATTATTTTCCTCAAATTGTGTGTGAACATACTGCTTACTTCATAACAAATTCAGTCTAGGAAAGTATACGTTTCTTTACTATACAATAGAGAAGTAAAAGATAGTAAGTCACAGCATAAATACAGTTACAAAGATATTTTCTCAGGCAAGATTCCCATTCAAATGACTAACACCAGATCTTTTTGATGGGACATGATGTGATTTACTGCACTGGAGACCATTACCTATTGCTAATATAAACATCTGGATTACCAGATGTATTGTGTTTGGAGGGAGGTACAGAAAGGGGGGCACTGGAGTTTTCTTATAAACTCATTCCAGAGAAGAGAGGGAGTTCTCAGGTATGTGATGCTGACCCTCTGTCCTGGTTACAAGTAGTAACACAGTCAATGCATTAAGTTACTAGCAGCTGGAGCAATTTATATGAAATGTGTTATTAGCAGCACATGCTTAAAAATGGATATTAAATTTGAGAAGCTAAAGCTGCATATCTGTATTTTCTTCTCAACAGGAGACCAACAATTCATCCTACACTTACAATTGTTTCCAGTTCATCGCGTTTGTTTGCAGATTCTGACTCTCCTCTAGTGATTTGTAAATGGCTGTGGGTAAAATTGGGAGCACTTGTGAAGCATGCAAGACAACGTGACACTGATACTGAAGAATGGATGATTCCACTAGTAGACATTTAAGACGTTAAGGAGGGGCTTGAACAAATACAGCATAAAGTTGCCTTCAAAAGTATGTAAAATAAACTAGTTCCACATTCATTCTTATACCCAGTCACTTAGCAATGGTGCAAAGTCTGGTGTAACTGCATTTTTTAGAATGACAGCAGGAGGCCTACAGTATGTCATGACTAATTCTGACAATCACAGCCTATCCTTGATTGTCATAGAAGTTAATGATGGATTGTTAGAAACCACTTCAGCCTGAGGCAAACCCCTGGGATGTTAACTACTAGGACAATCTCTAACAAGCAGCAAAAAACAGTTTACTGGCTATTTTGGGGACAAAATTTACTTCTGCTAATCACGAGAAACTTTACTAAGCCATCACCCAGTTTCAAAATTAGACTCAGGTAGTAGCATAGAGACCAGATCAGAGATCAGTGCATTTCCATCCAACACATAATTATGACAGATAGCTAGAACACATCAGAAACACATTACAATTCATATTTATCATTATTTCAAATTTATTTTAATCGCTAGCAACAGCAGGTGACTTTGTCAGCAGATTTTGGTGAAGGTCATATGCAAATATCACTTCACCTTACTACACTAGGATTTCTTACTGAACACCAGCTCTGCACTAATGATACTTAACATCATTATCTCTTACTGAAGACAATAATTCTGCCTCTAATCACTAAACAGAGTAGTCTGGTTTAAGTCACGATGGTCCTGTCCAACTTTAAAAGAGATGTCAGTTACTCACCATAGCAAACACTCAGTTCATATTTTTTAGTTCACCTAAGCTATGAAATTCTTTATTGTTATTACATATTTAATATTTACACTGTAAAAATGCCTTTGATCCACAATGAAGACAAGTGGCCAGTTGCACAGATGCTGTAGAATAACCTGTGAATGCACAATACCTTTATGAGGGCATACCGCTTGCAACTTGTAGACCAAGACAGAGATTCCCTAAATTGTATGATACTGACTCCAAAGTCAATCACTAACATTGTTACCTCAGTTGAGACAAAGGTCAACCAACAGTGAATATGCAAAAAGCCAGTGTTTCTCAGAGCTGCCAGCACTGGGCTGCCATGCAGGTTTATTTTCTTTGAAAATGGGCCCAACTCTACAAAGCCATTTGTTTGCAAGTAACTTCTGTAGTTTTTCAACTCCAACTAATTCTGTAACTGAACCTTGCAGAATAAGTAACCTCAAGGAAAAAGGCCTGAGACCTACTAGCAAATCACGATGGCAAGAAATTAGTCAGTGGAACTCCTGGAGCAGCTTACACACTTGGAGACACTCAGGTGCTGTTGACTAATGAGGTAGGATGCCTTGCTTCTGATAATGAATAAAAGAAAAATAAAAAGCAAAAAGCCTAGAAAAGATGTTTCCCCATGGTTTTTGGTTGATTTGAGCTTTTGGGGGTTTGGTTTTGGTTTTGTTGGGAGACCCTTATTTCTTATAAAAGCTTAAGAGCAGCTTAATGCTAACATGAAAGTAATTTGAAGGATCCAAGCTTATCAGGCACCAGGCCAGGTTTACATGTAGCATGCAAGTCCAATTCTGCTCCTCTTCTCTGCATAGAAGCAGAAAGAGTATCTCAGTAGATACGTCACTAAATTGCCATTCTGCAGACTTGGGCTAACTTCCAAATTCAGCCACAGTTGCTGGGTATGGAACTAGGAAGTCCCATTCTGGTTAAAAGTTTAATCTAATCACTGTTCATAAAAAACTTCAGTGCAAACTGAAGTGCAGTTAAGTATTTAGTGAGATGGAAACAAAATAATCTAATCTTACAAGTCGGTACTTTTGAAAAACTCAAAAGCAATGCACCATAAATTACCTTCAATTCTTTGTACTGCTTTATTGGACAAATATTTTAAGAAATCAAGAGGGTTATTTTGGACTTATGTTGATAGAACTGAGAGCAGAAATTAATCCTTTATTAACATTCTGTTCAAATATTAATAGGGTTTAATCTTACTAAATCAATTATCCATATTTTTGAAGATCAAGAAACATATACAAAACTGAATTATGCCAGAAGTTCACAACCGAGCTAAAAATTCAAGATGTCCTATTTGCATACTCCATAACAATGAAAATACTAATTCTTTTCTCTTTATTTGCTCATCCGTTTCCACTTCATTCAGGTTCCACACTAAGTCCGTTACGAACCTCAAAGCTGAGTGGAAAAAAACAGAAGCAAACCTGAATCACATAAATCTTTGACTTCTGCTTTATGACTGGTATATCTGTCAAGGGAAAATAAAAGGGAAAAAAAATGTGAAGGTCCTTCCTTTTTCAAGAGATCTAGTCATAAAATCATTTAGGTTGGAAAAGACCTTTAAGATCATCAAGTCCAACCGTAAACCTAACACTTCCAAGTCCACCACTAAACCATGTCCTTAAGTGACACATCTACAAGTCTTTTATCATAATTTACAGAAAGACTTAGCAAGACAGATATACTTTTGGTTGGGAGACTACCATAACCAACATTTGGACCTATTTTGCACTAGCATCATGATGTACTTATGAAGATGGTACCAATTAAAGTAGTAAAATTATCTTTAAGACATACCTATGCAGTAAAATGCAACTAGGAAATAACCAGCACAAGATTCACGTCATTACTCTGCAGTGGCATACTTAAATTTGGGTTTACGAGACATCTCCAGTTGCAACACTGAAGCCTGACAATGAAATACCAACTGGTAAAAGAAGATTAATCAGTTTCATATCATACCTATTTATTATCCAGGGCACTTACACTGTATGCTGTTTTAAGCATAAATTCTGGACAAAGAAACAAAAGTGGAAAATCACGCACTGACAAGACTGGAGTCCATCAGAATTGCCCATGGGTGGAATTGGTCTACCCACTTGATATGATTCTCCTTACACAATGACAAGCTCAGCAGCAGGTAATTAAAAATTACTTCACTTAAAGGGATGGTTCACAGAAATTAGTTTCAAGACATCTATTAAAGCCTTTCACTTTTTCTCTGGGAAAAAATAAGTTTATCACAAAAACAACTGTGCTTTGAAAAATAAAGGAGACTGGGAGTCCACAAAATGGAATAAATGTCCCAATAAGTTGTTGTCCATTTTGTAGCTAAGTCAATGTTCAAGTACTCTGTTGCATGATTACACAGTTGAATCCCTTTCAACAACAACAACGAAGAAAAGTACAGATGTAGCTATCATTTCAAGTCTGCTCTTTAATGTGCAAGAATGGCAGGAATGTCTAAGATGTCTTTTGGGAAGCCTCAAAACAGAATTAAGATATGGCTACACATGCAAAAGCTGTTATTTTTCAGTGCAGATGTTCATGGCAAATAAAAAATTAACTTCTGTCAAACTGTCTTTCAAGAAATAATTTTAAAATTTGCCTTAATCCAATCCCTCCCTTACTAAGGAAAATGTACTATATGAATTTCCTAGTATAGATTGTTGAATCTGTTAATAATCAGTTTGGCAATCACTTCTTATTACTGTTTAACTGGTAAGTTAAGAAATATTTTGCAATAAATACATTGTTGGACAAATAACAAAATAGCCTTTTCCAACTTACAGAACGTCTAAGAGCAGATGGCTATTTCTATAAGCATATTCATTATTCAAAGTATTAATCATGGTGTGGCCATTAAAAATATATAAATAAAATCCATGACCAGATTGGAAACAGTAGTCTACATGCATTTACTTCTTGGGATATGCCAGTTCTCAGTGACCAGTTAGAAGTTTCCTTGAACAGACATGTTACTTCCTGTGTAAACAAGGACTCAGGTCAATATGAAATTCTCTTTAAAGGTTGTTCAGACAGCAAATACGAACAGAGAAATAGTATGCAAAACTTCATGACAGTCTGTTCATGTAAAGGCTAGAGTATATTCTTACAGTGTAGCTGTATACATTCTTTGAGTGTTTGTATATAGACACATACCTTTTAATATCTTTATTATCTATGTGTATGTATGTAAGATAAAGCACGCATTTTTTTGTCTGACTGACCTATTTTGAACCCATAGAGAGAAGCAGCAAAAAAATAAAAATCTATAGTCCAGGAACTTGCTGTAAAGCTATTTCTTCCTTAGCAATGCTGTTCTTCAGCATTCTGTCTTCTCTGAAATTCCCTGTGGTTTAATCCTTTTTTATTTCCTTCCTCTTCCAAAAATACCCTCCCATGTTACCAACAGTTGCCAAAGGCCAATTGTGCTGAAAATAGAGGCTATTACTCTCAGGGGAAAAAAAAGAAAGGGGTTGTTTTATCTAACATTGCTAAGTTAGCCACGTTTTTCCAAACTGTTCGACAGATTTCATTCGCAGTACGTAACACTGTACTTCACTCAAAAAGTCTCTGATAGGGTAAAAATAGCAGCCAAGAGTAAGTTCAGGCCCCTTGGGGTCTTCTTTCGTTCATGTTATGGAGGAGTCTAGATGAATTTAATAGAATGAAACAAATACGATTCCAAGGTATTTACTCCACAAACAAGCTAAAACTGGAGAGTAATAACTTTTAATTGGAGAACAACTAGAAACAACTTTTTGGTGGCATTTTAAAAGTGCTTTAGCATTTAACAAAATTCTACGTTACATTTTATGATGCTTTTCCATAACAATCTAATCATGATAACCAAAAACTGTATTTTCCTTTACATAACGAGAGGCTTCCCTGTCCTTCAGAGCTTGCACACTGAAGATTGAGACTGCTGCAGTTTACTTTTCAATTCAGAAATGAATGCTGAACCACCTATCTATGCCCACTCATACTTCCAATATTGAGGAAAAGCATTTTGACTAAACAAAACTCTGAGTGTTAACATTTGGTAGGTAAGTTCACAATAAAGGCAAGGTATGATAAAGTTAAAACCTCACTTAGATGTGGCTTTCAGAGACAGAGGCATCTCCTAATAACAAATTATATACTCCACTAATATCCAGCTCCATTTCCATATCTGAAAATCTCTCTCCTGAAAGCTCTGATAACTACTTTGTAAAAGGCAGACAGCCACAAGCTTGCTAACTCCCTGTTACGAAATGGTTTCCTCTCAGAGGAAAATACCATACCTGTTGCACACATCGATCTTTTCCTTCCAAATACCTCTTGCATCCAGTGACAGACATCAGGGTGGATACACTGAAATGATAGTAATCCCCACTTTTGACCACATCTGCCACTTACAATAAGAGACAATAAAAAGCACACTCCTTAGAACTCCTTCAGTTCCAAATCCTTAATCCTTAGCACCACAGCATCCATTCATTTCACAGCTATCAGAATGCTTACCCTAGACAATCAATAGGACTTCATAGATCAAACATCCACTGAAGCTACTGTTAAGTTTTTCTGACTTCAAAGTTGGAAAAACAGGGCATCTTAAAAAAACAACGACACAAAACCAAAACAAACCTCTGTTGCTTAGCACAACAAATAAAGGTGGTAGTGTTGCTGTTATCTCCTGTAGCCATTACAGAAAAGAGTGCTTTACGGAAATAACATAAGGTCCCTTTGGTACTAATCCTATATTTAACGTGGATCTAAAAGTCCCACGCAAATCAGTGGCAGCATTATGCAAAACATCAGCAGAATTGGTTCCAAAGAGCTTAGTCCGAGGGAAGGAGGGAGCATGACGTAAATGAATATATAATCTATTACATTTTAAGATTATCTTCAAAGGCAGCAACAGAGCCATTGGTAGGGAACAGCAGCATTTATCAAGAGGGGCCTTCACTGAACCAAAACTTAATGGGTTTCAACAGAAGATGCTCTCCATTCAAATTTCCTTACAGGGCTCTCTTAAATACTGAAACAATCCAGCACAAAGAGCAAATACTCATCAGTGTATTTCCTCAACTGATATTCCTGGATTTGATAGATTTAAGTGATACCCTTTAGTGCTTAAGAAGCTTTTCTAAACTCAACAAAAGCAACTTTATATACACATATGAAAGGCACCTCTCGTTTGCTTCTTGAAGGCTTCTCTACAGGCTTCAGCAAACCTTTCCTTAGGCTGATTGCTAGTAACAACTCAGAGTTCATACAATTGTGTGGCTGAAATATGAGTCAAGGTGGTTAAAGAAAATTATTAAACACTTTGATTTCAGGACAAGATGTCAGTCTGGGAACAATTAAATTCTATTCACAACTCCTATGCACAGGGAAGCTGCTGAACACTCCTTGCTACTTGATTATACATTCCTTTAATGATCGCACTGATTGGGTGACTTTTTCAAACAAGTAAGAATGTCCATTTTCAACTGTACTTTTCTGCACTTGATCATTCTCTGTGCCCTGATGCATTTATTTATTTATTTATTTATTTATTTACTTGAAGAGGCAGGTTGTTAAAATTCTGGGCAAGTATTTAGGCTATATGAATCTTTAACAATGGTCAGTGATTAGCAAGGGTTTTTACATATTTAATGATGCGGTTACTGATAATGATAAGTTATTCACCATGCACATTGAATGTTGAAGTGATTACCTGCCTCTAATATTGTTTTCCTGGTGAATACAGAATGATACATGCAGTGGACGGGCATGACAAAACTCAACAATCAGGCTTTTTTTTTGTGGTTAATGAAAAGTACAATACTGAGACAACTCAGAGAATCACAGAATAATTTTAGGTTGGAGGAGGCATCTGGAGACACCCAATTCAACCTTCTGTTCAAAGCAAGGCCAGCTTCAACATTAGATCGGGTCGGTCAGGACATTGTCTAGTGAAGTTTTGTCAAAACTCAAAGTATGAAGATTCCACAATCTCTCTGGGCCCTGCTCCAGTACTTAACGAGACTCATGGTGGATTTTTTTTTTTTTTTTTTTTTTTAACCTTATATCCAGTCACAGTTTCCCCTACTGCAACTTGTGCTTGTTATGTCTTGCTTGGACTTATATCATGCATTGCTGAGAAGAGTCTGGCTCCACCTTCTCTACAATCTAACTTTAGATAGTTGTAGAGAGCAATAAGATTTCCCCTTAGGCTCCTCTCCTGGATGAACAAGTTGAACTTACACAGCATTTCTTCATATGTTCCAGTCCTAGCCACCCGGGTGATCCTCCACTGAACTTACATCTGTTTGTCAACATGTCTTGTACTGGAGGAGGCTGGGAAGAGCTGGACAGAGTTCTCCAGCTACTGTTTTATGAATGGCGAAGGAGGAGACAATCACCTTCATCAACCCAGACTAGCATGCAGTTAGCTTTCACCTCACAAAGGAGTGCTTTGGATTCATGTCCACCATGACTCCCAGGTCCTTTTCTGCAATGCTGACTGCTTGTCAGCCAGTTGGTCCCCAGCCTGTGCTGCTGCACGGGGTTATCCCATCCCACATGCAGGAATGCATTTACCTTTGCTGAACTTCGCAAGGTTCCTGTTCACCTGCTTCTGCTGCCTGTCAAGGTCCCTCTGAAGGGCAGCCCTGCTTATGTTTACATTGACCACTCTTCCCAGTTTCGAGTCACCTATGAAATTGCTGAAGTGTGTTCCAGCTCGTTGTCCAGGCTGCTGCTGAAAACATTAAACCACATTCCAGTATCAATCCTTCAGGAATACTACTCATAACTGACCACCAGTTAGGTTTTGGACCACTACCACTCCACTTTGCAGCTGACAAGCCATCCAGTTTCTCAGCCATCTTGCAGTCCACACTTACAGCCCACGCTTCCTCAGTTTGACTACAAGAATACTATGAGCAACCACAATAAAAGTCTTGCTAAGGTCAAAGTATACAGCTTTCATTGACCAGCAGTCATGTTGGTCAGGTACAGTTTGCCCTCAGTAAAACCATGCTAGCTGTTCCCAGACAGCTGGTCCATCAAGTACCTAGAGGTAGCTTCTCTAAGGACTTCCTCCATAACATTTCATGGCATAAAGGTGAGGCTAATTGGCCTGTAGTCATTCTTGCATTTTCTGAAGATGAGAGGAACGTTCACCTTTTTCCCATCATAATGCCCTCTGTTTTGATTTGGAATGCTTTTTATCTCCCAGCTCTGAAGAATTTGAAGACAGGTTTCTTCCTCCTCACTGTGTACTCCCTCCATTTGTAAACTGTTGCCTTAAGCAAACCAGTATCTCCTTTCCACCTCACCCTTGTGTCTTCTTTTTTCCCCTTGGTATTCTCTATTGTCTATCACCTATTTATGTCTTTACATCTGCAAAGATAATCTTGCCCTCCCACTAGGTAATTACCTTTTACAGTCTATGTTTATCAGGAACAAAGCTGTGGTGTTTTCTGCATGGTATAAGACCAAATTGAGCAAATATGTGGGATCTTAGGACAGGACAGCCTTTCACAGCACTGGAAATCTCCTGAGTCATGGTAATCTACCTGAACTGATTGCTCCCTATTAAGCTTGATGAAAGCCTCACACACACACACACAAAATATCACCCATACCCTAAAATAAAAATGATAACACAAAACAGCACAATGTCCATTAATGCTATTTCTGTGCTCAACTTACTCAGAAAAAGAGAAGAAAACCAAATAGATCCATAGGTAATTTTGTAATGATGAAGTAGTAAAATACTTGGCATATTATGTATTTAAACCAGGTACAAAAGAATAGCACTCTGCTGGCTTCTCTCTGTGGCAGCCCCTAGAAAAGAATGAAACACAATCATTTTAATCAGGAAGTCAGTACTTTGGGGAAAGCAGAATTACAAGTGTCATGTCCTGATAAATGACTCTTCTCCAGCTGAATATTTTCCTTTAATGTTATAAGACTTGCATAGAAGCCCCTCTCACTGATTATAAGACCTTGGAGAAACCTCTCTGTTTTCACAGCCAGCTTTCATACATGAATCACATCTGCCTTCCTTGCTATAAATGCTGTCACCTATTCAAGGAGTCTCACTTTT
Organism: Aquila chrysaetos chrysaetos; assembly: GCF_900496995.4. NCBI lineage: Eukaryota > Metazoa > Chordata > Aves > Accipitriformes > Accipitridae > Aquila > Aquila chrysaetos. The sequence continues at coordinate 21,432,033 of NC_044006.1, forward strand.
TTTTTTTCAGTATTAAAAAATGTTATGCTTTTATGAAGACTAGATTTTTTATTTTAATAAAAAAGATTCATGTTCCAATAATGTCCTATGTGAAAAAGTAATATTTGAAATATATAATTCAAATATATTGAAGGTTGTCTCCTGCGGCTCCTACTGCAATAACTGACTGACTTTCTGTCCCTGACATCCAATAACCCTTTCAATGGTCAGCAGCTAAACACATTTATTATGTGCCATTGAAATAAAGTCTGTAATTAAACCCGAAATTTTTCTACTGGTTTCAAAATAAGCAAAGACAGACATTTCTTAGTGCATCATTTCTAAGGAAAGAAAAATTCAAATAAATCTCTTACTATGCAATCTTAAATTATACTAATTATACACTCACCTGGTATAACCTACGAAAATGTAATTCAGGAAAGCACACAAGTCTATTGCCAAAACTGTTATGAGGAAAGACTCTTGAAGGAGTACTTGGCACATAGGGAAATGATAAGGTTCATTAATTGAGAGAGAGGATTAGGCTTTCTTGGACAGTACAGATGTAGAGGGGACTTAATTATTTAAAAGGTTATAAAAAGAACTCAATCTCTATTATATCCAATTTGCCTCCCTTTAAATTTGCCAGAAGGTATGACAAGGAAAGGATATTGAAACTTATAGAAAGAAAGGTCCTAACCCATGAGGAAGAGACTATTCTTCACATTCACAAGAGAAAGGACCAAGAGTAACAGTGAAATAATGTGTATGCATCTAGGGAAAAGTTTCCTCCCCGAATCCTTCAAGAAGTAGAAATCTTGCCATTGTATTATCAATAGACAGTATAAACAATATGATGCACAAAGTAAAATTAAAATTTATAGGAATCAAAACTTCATCAAAATATATTACATATGCACATATCCCAAACAACTCCTTGTTTTTAGTAACAACAATCTGTAGTAACTGTAAGTGTGAATACGGCATCCTATCCTCAGATAACTTCTCTGAATTTCTTACATGAAATCTAGTCAAGACTATAAATCTGTTCTTTATTCTTATTTCTGATATTGATGCAGCTCTATTTCTTTAAACCATCACAGAAAGAAGAATTTACTGTGCTGTATTTGTGGACTTTTAGCTACTTCATTTTTTCCTCATCTTTTTCTAATCTCAGATTTAATTATATACTTTGCTGTGTTTGTCTTCACTGCAACAGCTCCATCTGTCTCCATACCACATCTATCCTGTACTTGCACAGCATCTTCCCCAATGTCCTGTCACACCTCATGCAGTCCTGAGCAGAGGTACCACGTGGAGTTCCTGTCCAATTCCCTCTCTAAATGTACTGTTCCTTTCCAGATTAGGATTCCTAGCCCTGTATTCCCCCCATCCCATCCCTCCTACCTCCAGACAAACACTTCTCTTTATATTCTACTATACAGTTATCACTAACTTAGAGTCCACATCTCATAAGAAACAATGAGATTAATCACCCTATGCATCTAATAAAAGTCACTTTTGAAAATTAGACTTGAGCTCTCTGAAAACATTTGAAGTGTGCAGGCTAATCACACTACTGCAAGCAGTGTAACAGTTATCTTTTATAATTAGTAAGAGCTACGGAGCATGGTACTGAATAATACAGACTTCTTGAACATCATCTGTATCTGTAAAAAGAAAAAAATCTAGCTGCCTTTTTAAGTAATTTATAGCCCTTGCTTCAATCACCTTTTGTTAAAAAATGAAATTAGTGGATCTTTTTGAGCTAAGTGTTGTTGCACACAAAAGGATAACCTTATAAACACCTAACTGCAGCACTGAAGAGCCGGTATTTCTAATATGCATGCACAGACAGAAAAACAAATCTAAACTCCCAGGAGCTTTTATCAACTAATACAGCAAGTGTATTTTCAGCAAGTCCTTATATATGTGCTCCTACATGAATATGGGCCAACATGCACTTACATAAATCCTTCCTTAGTGAAGAGGGAGAGTGTCTAAAATTTTCCTTCAGTTTTTCTCTGCCAGCTGGCTGGGTGAGCTGAGGACAGCAGGGAACATACAAGAATTTTAATATTTTAAAGACCTGTCATTTCGAGGATAAACTTTTCATTGCAGTATTCTGAGAACCAAAAGTAAGATCAGCCCTCATGCACCCAGCAGTCAGAGCAACAGCACCACAGCAGAACAGCCTGATCCCTGGGCTGTCCCTTAGCTCCAAAGCCGCAGCGTGGCCCCAGTAAATCCTGATTCTTAGAAGGGACTTGAAAAAATTTTCCCATACATTCATTTGCATGCATGGTTGTGGGTAGTTCTAGACTCAAAGTGGGAGAAGTTTATGAGAAATTGGGGCTTAAGTTTACCACTACTCCTTTTAAAGTATAATTAGGGGGGCTAGCCCATAGGACTGCCATGAATGAAGGTTTTATCCAGATCATAGAGAGCACAGTTAAACTGCAAAGTGAGATCATAGCACAGACACTGGAGCTAGTTCAGACCACTCTAGTTCCTAAAACAATGCAACCGTACCCTTGTGGTACAATGTCCCAAGCAAAGAAGCACTGCTGAAAGGTGCCAACATGAAAATGTAGATATACCTATTTCAGGACCATTTTGCAATCCGGCAGATCACTGCACAGATCCACAGGGACTTTGCTGCTTCAGCTTGATCTATCTCAGGCACTTCTGCACGACCCTCAGTTGCATCGTGCAAGTATGCTGAGAAAACACTGGTATGTAGGATGCTGAAAGAATCAGAGCTAAACTTCTTAAATGAAGCAGAAGAGAAAGTCGGCAAATGAGTTCTAGAGAACTGAGCTGACTGCTACGTGCAGATTCCAAGGCTAACAGGATCCCAGCTGGTTAGTCCGAGACCATTTCTTAGAAAGGCATCCACTTTTTGGAAGGGAGTTGGTGGCAGCAGAAAGAGACAGACTGTGACTGGAAGTCAGAAAGTCAATGATCTCGATGAGACTGGCTGTCAAATGAGGTCAAGCTCTAGGCTGTTTGTTGAATTAATTGTAAATTGCTCTAAAGGTCCTCCTTTCTCATTTAATCAGGTGGTTTTCAAATAGCTTTCAGTGAATCCTTCAGAGAGAAAATATCTGCTGGTAAAGCAAACCATCCGCAATTTTCATTAAAGATTTACTTATGCTCCCTTCTGGTGAGCACAGTTACCAATTCTGATTAAAAAGTCCTTTACTTTTTAAGGACATGACACAATGGAGTCTCCACAGACTGTATGCACAAAAGGACAGCATTACAGCTTCTAACCTTCCAGCAGAAACTTGAAGGAAGGTCCTAACCTCAGATTATGCAATGCATCAGAAACCAGCCTGTCTCAGAAAGATTGCCACACTGGAGTATTTGAAGCAGCTTTAGGTCAATGCAAGAAACAGTAGTTACAGCCATGGAGCGCTCTGACTTGCTTAGTTACGGTCTGCTTCTGGTATTTGAGATTGTTTTGAGTTTGTCTTGAAACAGCTCAGTATCCTTAAATAAAAATGAATTTTGTTTTGAAGGGTTTGTATTCAGAGGTTGCTCATGCAAATCCATTTAAAGCAGTTACTATGACATGCTATTGAGAAAGAGGCATCTTAGAAGTTGCCTCTTCCAGGGTTTCAGAGTCTAAGTGTAGACTATCAGGAAACTGGTGAGGGTGTCTCCAAGCCAGCAGTCATCTGAGAAACCAGGTCTCCCACATACATACTGGGCATGTGCTGTAACCACTGAACTAAGGTATAGGAATGTACAAATCCTCCTTCAGGAATACTTTTAATAAGAAGTGGCTCAATCCTGTCAGTATAATTTAGGTCTTACACTGAGCGTATCTCCCAGATAAAGCACATAGGAAGGTGAATTTACAATTTGAGAAGCCCAGCTGTTCGCCGATCCCAGCTGATCCACAGTTAAGGCATAGGAACAGGTGAAGTGACTCCTTCCAAGTCCCCAGTTCTACGACAAAGGAAAGTTAATTGACCCACTGCATTCACATTTCCTACATGAGATATACTTTGTGGATCTTGCCTCACAGTGCCCTACATTTCAACTCAGAAAGTTTGAAACACCCATTCATCATTCTACACAGCATAGACAAACAGGTACCACCAGCAGTACCAGCCTAGCACTTGATAAAACTTCAGAATATATTGTTATTTCCAGAGTATGTGGTCTCAGTGAACGCAATCAATGGGCAAAAAGAATATATTATTCTGTTAGGTTACCTCAGCTGTGTTAGTTAAGCATGATCAAAAATTTCCATTAAAATACAGCTGGAAACATGTTGTTAGCTCCTTGCTAGTCCACCCCATAAAAAGAGTGGTTATATAGGGTTGGCCTCAGAAAGCTACAGAGGGATGGATGACAATATCTGTCCTATTATCGTAAAAATTTCTATCAGGATTGGGGTTTGTTTGCTTGGTTTTGCACAGAAGACAATCACTTAATGCTAAAAAGAATAAGCATTTTGCCCCAAGGAAGACAAAAACTAAGTGCAGTGAATGAGGACAATACAGGTCAGGCCCATAATCTCTCGGTCACTCCACTTCCATTGTAAACTAAAATGTGAGCCAGTGCAGGAATGGGATTTCTCCCTACTCCACATCTGAGCCTTAAAAAAAAAGTCAAATTCATCATAATGTGTGTATATATGTACATGTGTATATACATATATATGAGAAGAATCTCTGGGAAAATAAATATAAATAAGTAAACATTTACTTATTTATTGCCTATTTGTTTATTTTCCCAGAGATTCATTCCTTCAGCCCAAGCTGCACAGGTAGTTCTGGAAGTCCTGGGATCAATACTGTCACACATCAAGAAAAACACATATAAATTCCTAGGTCTCTACATGTATGAAAATGTATGTCCAGTTGCACAAACAGCTCTCAACCATATATCAAGCATTTATTTTTGAAAACCCTGTGTACAAAATTAAAAGACCACAATTCAGCAAGTTAGAAAAAGGCATAGGGGGTTGTGGGGGGGGAGGGAATCCCTTGGTACTGCTGGGCAACTGCTAATAAGACAAAGGATTATCAACAAAGTCAGGCATTTCATTGCTTATTCCCTTTACACAGGCACTTGCTACTTAGAGGAAATTAAAAGAAAATCTTACACACTGCAGAGTTTGTTCAATATACCTGCGAACATCTAAAATCAGACACACTGTTTCTATCCATGGTGGTAAAATAAATCTCTTTCAAAAGTCAAGAGCAGGCTGGTGACAGAGAGTAGATGTTCCCTGCTTCTGTGAAAGGATTTTGAGAGATTAAATACATTTGTAGGTTTTGAATTTGGGTGGGATCTACAGATGGGAGCTTTCACGTGACAGTGTATCTAGGCAGAGATAACACTGACACCCATTGTTCAGAAACAGAGAGTAGATGAGATAGATAAATTCCCTTAAAATATGCCTTTAAAAATATTTCCAAAAGCACAGCATTCCTATAAAGCCTCTATTGCTTTGTTGATTTGCATCTGCTTTCATCTTATTACATTAATTTGCAGGGTCTAGCCTTTGCTGCCTTCTCTCAGTCCACAGTACAGAGGATCACCTGGCTTCTGCTTTTATCTTCTGTAGTTTTGCAATATAATCAAAGCAGAGACATTTTGTTTCATCAGCATCAACATGATTCGTGTTGCAGTAAGCGTCCCTCAGGATAAGTATTCAGACTCCCAAACCTCCTGAAGCCAGGCAGATCAAAAGAGGGAATGGGAAGAGGGGAGAAAGTAAGAGAAGAATAAGTAATTTTGTTCAAAACTAGGAAAAATTTCCCAAAAAGAGTATAAAAAAAAAAGGTGTCAGACTTGATATATCTTTTACTTTGCAACTACTACATTAACTGGCAGAGTTATTTTCTGAGCAAGACTGTTTTGAGATTTCTGCAGTGTTTTACCATGCGTAGTGAGGAAACTACAATTAAAAAAAACTATTCCAGTTTGCATGTAGGAAATACCATTAGTATGTGGTAACTTAAAGACATAGTGGGAGTTCTTTTTTAATAAAAAGCCAATAACATATCCTCCCCACTAAATAAGATATCAAGTTTAATTCTTTTCAGAATTAAAAACAGAAACACCAAAGTCAATTTATTTTTGTAGTTATAAAACTGATGTTACAGGCAACATTCCAGCCCAGAAAAATGAAATCCTACAGAGAATTTAATTTCCTAGACGAAATATTTTCATACAGTACATATCCTCTTGTTTCCCTTTCCTTGTGCTCTGCGGTATCACCTCCGCACTCAGTAGATAGTTAAACCTCAACTACATACCCATCAACGGTACAAAGAATCAGCTAGAATAATTTGAGGACAAAAATGTCAATGTACTATGCTTTCATCTCTCCCCAGGGTTGCTAAACGTTCACAGATTTCTTCAGTAACTGCCTCAGCCCCATAGTAACAAAATGAAAAAACTGAAACCTGGCTTCTAAGTCCCAAAGTTCAGTTTCTTTTTTTTTTTTTTTTTTTTTTTTTTTTTTTCCCCCAGCAGGTTAATCTTTGCTGTATGATTAATACAAAAGGACAAAAGGGTTTGGGTTTTTTTGGGTGTGGTTTTTTTGTTTTGTTTTGGGTTTTTTTTTTTGGGGGGGGGGGGGGGCGGCAGGGCTGTTTGGGTTTTTGAAAAGCTGTTAACATTTCCTAAATATGAAGTTTCTAAGCAGTCAGCCTAAGCTTTCTTGTGAAGAGTTTTGCTGTTGTTTGATTAAGTTCTATTACAGAAGACTTGAAAATCTGGAAGTCGTTAGCCAGAGATGCCCTCTCCTGGTTTTCAGTTTGGCAGCAAGGTAAACCATTAAAAATTATTCTATTTGAGCGGTCCTCTTTCTAGTAGCAAGGTAAAGAGCAACAAGGGTACGTAAAAGTGTTAAGCCAAAGTCTGCACTGGGAGACCTAGAGAGGAAAGAACTGCATTTAAAATGTGCACAATGTATGGAAGAAAGCAACTAGACATCTCAGCTACTTCTCCTCAATCAAACATAGCCGATAACCCAACACCCCCCATCTGACCTGCAAGCCTTCTCACCCTGCCTAGTTAGCACAGTTATTTCTGTAGCTGAACTCTTGGAAATCCATGCTGCAATACTAAAAATTCAGAGCTCAAGCTCATTTTCTGAAGGAAGATTTCAAGGAGATGGCAGTGATTAAGCAGTGAAAAAGGCAAAAACAAGCATATGATGTTCTAACTCCAGTACACTTAAATTATATACAAAAGGCTAAGTTAAAGTAATATTACAGCCATAAAAATCAGGAGTAAACAAATAGGAAGTGTCCACACTAAACCCTTCCCCGCTTTGTGCAGGCCCCTTACAACCTATTCTGTAATTCCATGATCACACATGATTTTCCTGTCATAAGGATACACACAAAAATACTGTTCAGTCCCCAACAATAAACCTGCTATTTTGTAACTTTCAGGTACTTCATTTCATAACCTAGATAATGTTTCTTTATTATACCACTTGCTTACAATCACATTTATATTGCCAGGCTGATGGTACATTAGTGATAGCAGTTTAGCACACCTACCTACGTAAAGAAAGCAGACTTACATATAGTGCTCCTTAGAGCAGCCATATGCAAGTCAATGTGTTTGATTTTAAATGCATGAAATATTGACATGATTTGCTCTTCCAGCACCTGCTGCTGACTGAGCTACGTACAGCAGGGCCATAGGAGTTATCCTCTCAACAGTAAGTAATGTATGATGACATCTCAGTAGTCACCAGCCAAAGAAGGGAGTGAGGTGAACAAGGTGACTAAGAAGGACAAATACTTAAGCCAGAAAAATAAGCAGAGCAAGAAAAAGGAAAAAAAAAAAAAAAAAAAAATTAAAAACTCCTTTTTTGGATGCCACTCCCAAAAGCTCTGTGCAAGTACTGCAATTCCCTTTTTGTGAGCTCTGAGAGTTAAACTTGCAGAAGTCATACATTCATAGATGAGACCGGGGAGAGGGGGACACTGGACTCACCCATTCTCAGCAGCACAGACCACAGAATTTGCTAGAACAAATTCCTGCCTGAATTCCTTGTGGTATATTTTGCAATAAGGAGTTCAGGAACCTATGCCATTCCTATTTTTTCTAGCTGACATTGGTTCTACTCTTCTAATTTATATAGCAGCTGTTGATCCATTAAAGGAACAGCTGATTAAAAATTGCAAAAATACAAAGGTTGAGTATTGAAAATATACAAACAAAATAGTTTATGCAGATACAGCATCTATTTTCAGATAGTCTTCCCCCTTTCAGGGTAGGGTAAGGTAGATGCCTTATCTCAATTCCTGGTCTACCAACAAAGACATTTATTCTTTTTAAAATTATATATATTTACTGCGAATTGTAAGTAATATATTCTTCACAAGGTTTTGAAAGTAACATTTGCTTTTCATTCCCATGGCTCACACTTGATTGTACTGGCAGGAAGTCAAGACTCACAAAGCAGCCTCCTGTCTAATCAAAATTAATATACAGTAATAATTGGAAGGGCACTGGAACAAAACACTGAATGGTGCCAATAAGAAGCAAATATCACACTGAGCACAACGTGTATGTTTTAGAAAGGGCTGGGGAGAGCAGCTTTATTCTCTGTGTCACAGAAGCAGGCTTCTTTTCTGAACAGGAGCAAGAAAAATGGCTGTAATGCCCATCCTTCCCTCCCAGACTGCTGACTCACAGGAGAGGGTGTCTGTGAGGCAGGCAGCAAACACATATGGGGGGCCTGCAGTGAGAAAATGCAAAACTCCATGCGCATGTGCGTGTGTAATGGAGCACTCTAAGGAATAAAAATAGAATAATTTTCTACTGCTTTAAGGATTGCTTTGAACTATTTTTTGTGTGTACAAGGTATGCCAGAATCACAGCTCCAGATACTGAGCAGCTCTGTCTCTCCATGGAAGGAGGGCAAGGTCCAACAGAGGAGGTGGCCCATGTCTCAGGGTGGGCTGCCTGGTGACAGGAGAGGTGTAACCAAAGCCAATAACATCGCCAGGGTGCATCAGCCTTGATTTTGATGGACTTCCACCTACAGCTAAAGGACTAGCAACCTCCACTCAAAAAGGAAGAGATTCTTGCTGAAGAGATGGGAAGGTGCCTCCAAATTTCCAGCAGGCTAGAACCCAAATGACTTAGTGTTTTACATTGACCAAACTTTCAAGAAAGCTTATGAAAGTATCCTGATCCTTCTCCCTTTTCAAGGTTGCATTTCCTGTTCAGATGCTAAAAGTGTAACGCAATTTTGTTAAAATGCGAGAGAGCTGCTGCAGCAGTAACTGCTGCACAGATGGGACCAGGGCATCCCTCCATGAAAAATACAAACAAAACAAAAAAAAACTTCAGGAGGGAGACTATTAATAAACACAGCACTCTACAAAAGGTGCCAAAACTGGGTTTTTCCAGACAAGTTAAATAAGCTATTTAGAAGTTCTAGATGGAGACTTAGCAGATATCTCAAAAGCTGGCTAACTGAACAGCCCGGTTAGTTCTATGGCCTGTGTCATATAACTTACCACAGCAAACCTTGGAAAAGTGACCAACGATAGATCTGCACTGAGCACAAGCCTGCCACACACAGCTGTGGGTTTGGGAGAAGGACAGATGAAGGAATGGAATTTGATGACAAAGAAATAAATATAGAAATGTCCATGTAGTACAGTTCTCCATTTTCTTACATGTGTTTCCTTACTAGTGTTAAAGTGTTCTTAGAGGTCTCTCCAGTTAAAAAAACAAAACAAAACAAAACAAAAAAACATAATTAAAAAAAATCAATCCATGTATACAGCAAAAGTTGCTGTGATAAGATTTCACTGAGTTGCTGGAAGACAACACTGGGTACTCTTATTCCAAAACTCTTGCAAATCGTTATTAAATGGTTTATTCATTAAAAACACACTTTATTTATTTCAAACGCACAAAACAAAAAGCAGACTTTTATTGGGACCTTGCAGGCCCTATTAGGAAAAGCTCATCCCTTACTAAACCCACATTATCCACCTGTACTGGAACTCAAGAGCAATGAATCTAACAACACAGGATGTTAATACAGCAGTTCAAGGAAGAGCTGTATTAGCTCTTAGTGCCAACATAACACTGAGGCTTTTAGTGTGCTTTTAAGGAAACAAAGCTTATGTAACCACGTGACATAAGTGTGACATATATGCGCTGTCTCTCCCCTCCCGTCGTCAATGATTTTTGAACCCCTGACCCTTTGTTTTTAATAAAGCAGTAATTGCCTCAAAGACAGTCCTTTCTCTGGCTTAAAAAACTGGAAACAAAATGATACATGCTGTGATAGAGGACTAAATTTTTTTTTTTACTTTAAAATGTTTCTTGTGTGAAGGCATATTTTGGTTGGGGGTGTTCATGCTTCCAGAATCGACACTTTCCTGTGGAAAAAAAATACTCATTTGGACAAAATGGATATTGGCAGGCAGATTATTCGACAGCTCTAGGTACAACTGTCAAATGATTATACAAGCAATTTGAAATAGAGGAATGGTGAGCATAATTTGAAAACTGACCAGAGTTTCTTGTTTTGTGTTATGACTGTATAAAGACTCTATCCAGTATATGATGCTCTTGAAATACAGTTCCTGTTTCCTGCCTGTATGTCCACACGGCTCACCATTAGAGCCTGTGCATGAGTCTTCTCAGTGAACGTGTAGCATGTTGCAGCTGATGCAGCTAAGAGCAGCCTACATCATCGTACCAAAGCCAGGTACACCTCAGCTGTGTTTGCTGACCTCTTGAGCATAATTCTTTTGAGGCTGTTAAAAATTTGACCTGTTTTAGGAATATACAACCTTGGGAGTGGATAGGTGCTCAAAGGAGGGAGATAACCTTGGCTTTTGCAGCAGGTTATGCCAAAAAAGGGAAAGGCAGCTATGTTAGCCCTGGCTGCATGATGTGCAGGTAGAACATGTGTATTTTCATGGTGATCCTGCTGTCCCTTACACAGTGCTCTCATTAAGTGTAATGAGGCTCATCTAAAAGTCTTAATAATCGTTCAATATATTATTAAATCCCAATTATTCATGAACAATGCTAGTGTATGTGCTTGAGGTCAGTGTAGCATGCGAGTGATTTAATTAGTGCATTATGTCCAGTTGTATTCACTTATTGTTTTAATTAGAATGGTAATTGAGAACCAAATGTTTTGTCTTGCAGTTGTAGTGCCTAAACCTATTTGTTGCTGCTGTAATTACTCCTTGCCCTACACCTTCTATCACCCCTCATTTATTTATTATTAAATTAAGAAAATTTAAAGAGGAGATACAGCTATTGCATAACGCTTATTTGTTTCAGTCTGACTAGAGCATGTAATAATGTAACTGAATGATCATCAGAGATGACTGTGAGATCGAGTCTTGCCTGTAATCTCTAGTCCTCCTCTGCCATGTTGGATCTTTGGTCCTGATTAACCCATGCAAAAGCAAGGAGACACCTTTTGTGTCTTTCACTTTGTATGCTTTTCTGACAGTCAACTTATGTCATCAGTTACTGTAAATACCAGCTGTGATCTTACTAACCCCATTAGCTGCAGTATCTTGGAGAGTTTTGCCATTACCGAGTTGACTTGAATGTTCTGAGTGAAAATGTGGAATGCAGAATAAAAATGCAATTTTTATTGAAGTCAGGTTTGCAAATAGATGCAGCCTGACTCAGAGTTTGCATTTAACATTTGAACACATAAGAGCTGATAATAATTTCTGTTGCAGTGGAACATCTGTTAGATAATCAGAGCTTGAATTAATGGGGAACTGAAAGCAATTAGCTAAAGGTTACAAACTAATTAGTATAATAATATTATTAAACTAGCCCTTCCATAGCTTAAATTGCAGCCAGATTCCATAATATAAAAACCATTATTTTAAGGGACTCCAAAATCTTGGTTTGGAGAACAAAATTAATCAATGGAAAACATTTCTGCAAAGTTTGAGAAATTACATTGAATTGGTCTAGGGATATACTTTAGATTAAATTGAAATTAAAACCAAACCCTTTTCATTTTGGATTTTAACCTTTTTGTCTCACATGAGGTCAAAAAGGTTTGTTTTTAGTCTTTGTACCTTCTATGTGGTAAAATCTCCTTGGAAACAAATGCAGCAGCTTTAATTGAAGAGGGTTCATTAGAACTGAAATAAGTTTTTAATTTTGTTGTGGATAATATTGAGAGAGACCAGCATTTTTCCTTGACTTCACTGGCTGCTATGGACACGTTCCTGCTTTCAGTGAGGTAAAAGGATGTTTTGGATGTTTTTTCCTATTTGGGAGTATCATGTGGCTCCTGATTTCAAAAGGGGACAGTCTGTTGTTTTGGATTTTTGTTTGTTTTTTCATTTTGAAGATGATCGGATGCAGGTCTTGGTTGAAAATTCAGAAGCCTGTCTGAGAGCTGAGGGATTTTGGTAGGTGGGTGGAAATGTGGTGGGGCGTGTTGACAAGCTCCTTCGCAGTTATGAGGATCTTAGTCCTTCAAGGGCTGTGCTACCTGGAAATAAACCATTCTCTGAGAAATTGAACTAACAAAGTCAAAATTCTTATGGATTTCTTTTTTGGGTTGTGGTTGGAGTCTCTGTAGTCTAACAGAAAGTGAACTTGTGTGGCTAGGGGACTCGTAATCTTTCTTGCGTGAATTCTCTAGTGGCAAATAAGTTGAGCTCACTCTTCAGTCTTTCCTTGGGCAAGGGCAGTAATAATGCTTCTCATTTATCTGCATGCTTGTTTTCCAAAATTGTGAAGAAACT